>NW_027555736.1:122439507-123639507 GCF_003287225.1 Phascolarctos cinereus
AACTTCACAAAACAAATCCCCTTAATCTGGAGTTTTGGCAGAATGGCAGGGTAAGGCAGGATATAAAGACCCATTCTTAACCAGACAAGTCTGAAGTATAGAAAATATTTAAGTAAATTCAATTTCATTGCTTTGGATATGACAATGAACTAGAACTGGTCAGACAAAATGTTGCCTAGAAAAATCCAGGAGGGAACTTACCTTAAGGAAGAGAATGAAGTGATTTGTAATATTGGAATAAGGGAAGGATCTGGGATCCTCTTCTTTGAACTTCCTATACCAGTCCACATAAATTGGGAAATCATAAGATCATAATTTAGATCTAAAAAGAAACATAGATGTTGGTATGTCCAAAACCACCATTTTACAAATGAGAAAACAGAAGGCCTCTCTGGCCAGTGACTTGTCCAAGATTATACAGCAAGTAAATACAAAAAACTCTTTTGCTTTTCAAAAACAAAAAAATTACTCTATTTATTACTCCCCAAGTCTACCACATATACCCCCATTGTATTTTTCTATAACATCCCTGCATTTTTTTTTCTAAATTGTCTCTTCTTCTTTCCTTGCCTTTTGTGAACTTCTCTCAATTCGACTCAGACTGCTCTTGTCTGAAATCCTGTATCATTTATTGTCCATGCTGCTCATTTGGTTCTTAGTTATATTGCTTTGTCATGTGAAGAGACATGCTAGAATGAGTAAGATAGCTCTTAAACCCTCAGAGCTTTGGGTACCTCTCAAAGGCAGGAGTTCATAATGTGGGGTCCATGAACTTGTTTTGCAAAATATATTTTGATTTCTACATTTCAATATAATAGCTTTCCTTTGTACTGCTATGTATTTTCTTTTATATACCTAAAAACATTAGCTGAGAAGGGGTTCACAGGTTTTACTAGACTACCAAATGGGTCCATTACTTAAGTGAAGTCAACAGATATTTAGTGCCTATTACATTCCAGGCATTGTGTTAAGTGCTGGGATTATGAACAAAGAAGGGGGAAACAAAGAAAGGAGTTCAAGATATACTAGGGAAGAGAATATGCAAACAACTATTACAAACAAAATCTGTACAAATAAAATTGGAATTAATCACAAAGAAAAAGAACCAGCATTGTGGGACATTAAGAAATGCTTAGGATTTTAGTTGAGATTTGAAGGAATCCAGGAAGTGGAATCAAGGAGAGAGAATTACAGGCATGAGGGACATCCATTGAAAATGTACAATCAGGAGATGAGAAGTCAGATGCAAGGAACAGTAAAGAGCCAGTGTCACTAGAGTACATTGTACATAGAAGGAAGTAAAATATAAGAAGACTGTAAAGGTATCAAAGGATCAGTTTATGGAGGCCTTTCAAAGCCAGAGGATTTTATGTTTCATCCTGGTGGTAATCAGGAACCACTGTTATATATTGAATGGGATTGGGGGATGGCATTGTCCAATTGTGCAATCTGTACAATGATAGTTGACTGGTCAATTGACTGGAGTTGGGAGAAACTTGCATGTATCTGGGGGCGTGGAAGAAAGCTTAAGGTCCCTTGCTCTAAGTCTTATGTAAGGCTTGAGTTCTAATTTTGTGGAAGGAATCCCATAAAGAAGAAATCATGGAGCCTTGATGTGTTGAAGTGAGAGGATCTATATGTCTTGTTATTCACAAGTAGCTCCCAACACATAATGAGGATGGAATAATAAGTTAGGTCAAGGTTGTAAAGGGTTTTAGAAACTAAATATAGGAGTTTATATTTGATTGTAGAGGCAATAGGAAGCCACTGGTGTTTACTGAGTCAGGAAGTGACATGCATGGTCAAATCGCTTTGTGAGGAAAATCATTTTCACAGCAGTATGGATGATAGACTGAAGAGATCTGAGGCAGGGGACACCAATCAGTGGGTGGTTTCAGTAATCCAGTTGAGAGGTGATAAAGGTTGGTAACTGTGTGAGTAGTGAGAAGGAATCTAATTCAAAAGATACTGTGGAGGTAAAAACAGCATTATTTGGCAACTGATTGGATCTGGGGAATAAGGAAGAATGAACCTGGGAGAGTGAAAGAATGATAGTACCTTTAACAACAGCAGTAAAATTTGGAAGAGGGATGTACTGGGAAAGGAGTAAGATAGCTCTTTTTTGGACATAGTGGGTTTGAGGTACCTCTGGGACATCCAGTTTGTCCAATAGGCAATCAGTATAGTAGGATTGAATCCTAGGGGAGAGCCTGGAGATGGATATATAGATCTAGGAGTCATCAACATAGTGATGATAATTAAATTCATGGCTGATGATTTGGTCACCAAATGAAACAGCATATGTAGAAAGATGATTGGAGGGCTTAGGACAAAGCTTTGTGGAAAACTCGGTTGGAACGTATGATCTGGATGATTAACAAAGGAGTAGTTAGACTGGTAGAAGAATCAAGAGAGAGAGAGAGAGAGAGAGAGCAGTGTCACAGAAATCTAGAGGGGAGGAGAGGGTGGCTAAATGTTCAATACAGCAGATAGAATGAGGATTTAAAAAAAACCATCAGATTTGGCAATTAAGAGATTATTGGTAACTTTGAAGAGAACAGTTTTAATAGAGTGATGAGGTTGGAAGTTAGATTGCAAAGGATTGAGGAATAGAAGCAGAGGCAGAAAGAATAGAAAGAAAGCATGGAGGGAGGGAGATGGGAAGGAAGGGAAGAAAGAAGGAAAGCAGGAAGCAAAGAAGAAAGAGAGAGAAAAAGAGGGAGGGAGGGAGGGAAGGAGAGAAGTAATCATTGTTATTTGCACATCTTTGGGAAACACAAAGCTTTCAGCTGAAATTATGATTATTATAACTTGCCCCAAATTAAATAAACATTTTGCCCACGCTGCCAGTGTTCCTAGAGCACTGTATCATAGAGAAAACATCATCCCTGCCTCACGGGCTTTCAACTAATTGCATGTATTTGCTAGACATGAAAATTGATCAACAGTGAATTGAACATGTCTTGTGCCCCTGCCAAGCCAATCTCTGGATACCCAGACACCTGCACTCTCAGAATGTGGATGTTACAACAAGTGGATTTTAAAATGCTAAGGGGGCTGCTGGAAAAAACAGAAGCATGTTTTCTGTAGTATTTGGATAGGCTGGGTCTATGACTCACTTTTTTAAAAAAGATTTTATTAAAGATCTTTACAGAAGAGCTTTGGGCACACCATTCTAGGTGTCAGAGATTCCTGTTATGTAGTGGGCACTGGCTGGGGCATATCTGGTTGCTCTGCCTTCCCACTCTTCTGCTCTGAGATGGGGGAGGGGGTGGTAGGAAGAATTTCATTCTTGGGCTCTGTGATGCCCACGTGATTGGGTAGGGCCTTCTTAGGGCCAATCTTGCCACTTGGTTTCAGGGCAACACGATTTTGATTTTAATTCCCCATACACTCAATCTGAGGAGGACGTGGCATACAGCTATGTCAACTTAGTAATTGACAGGGTCTCCACTGTGGATCATCAGGCCATCCAAAAACTTCATGGACTTGGCCCTCTGGTCTCTGAGCTTACCAGACACCACCACCTCACATCAATTTGCTCCACTCTCCATAATAAATAGGAGGACACTATAGCAGGCCCTACACATAGCAAAAGCTCCCAGGAGTTTATAATGCAGGGACTCAGCCTAACCTCTCATGGCCACTGTCTCAGCATACAGCTCTATACTGGCTTCAGGGAAGCCAAACCTCTTCTGAACTACAGCTGTCAGTTCACCAATCTGGTGACCCTTCTCCCCAAGAGCATTCCGAGTCCTGGTGGCCAAGATGATGATTTCTGTCCTGGTTGGGGCAACTGAAACCTCCACCCCAGAATCGCCATCAGCCTAGTGAGAAACTCATTCAGCTCAGCTTTAAAGATGCCATCAGCAACAAACTACCTCTTCTTGGAGATTTGCACTGCTATCTTGCACTGACAGGAAAGCTTGACTCACTTTTTAAATAGACTATTGGCTGAATGGGCATTGTCTCACTTAAAGTGAGAACTTAAAAAGCCTTTAGCTTAAATGGGCCAAGGTCTCCCACAGTATCCTGGGACATCTCCAGTCATCCTGATCAATATCTGTCCACTGGACCCAGATGACTCTGGAGGAGAAAGTGAGGCTGGTGATTTTGCACAGACCTCCCACACTGAAATGAAAATCAATTGAAAGTCATGCCATCATCTCCTTGATGTCATGGTCCTCTTCTAGAATGAAGGACAAACCACACAAATGTGCTGTCATTAATAAAGTCGGAATAAGGAGGAAATAAAAAGAGAATCCTGGTAGAAGTCTGAGCAGAGACTGTAGCCTGGGGCTGCTCCCAGGACAGAGGGTTCTTAGCTCTTTATGAAAAGGATCACCAAAGTGTAGAAAGCAAGATTATGGTAATTTTACACTAAAACAAAGCAATGACAGCAAAAAGGAATATATTTTAGTCTTTACACAATTATATTCCTTTCCTTTTACTTATTTATTGGCCAGAAAATTAGAAGGAAGAAGTAAAAAAAATGGAATTTTGACATGAGAGGTAATTCCATTCATGAGAACCAATGGACTTAATGGGAAAGAAAATTACTGAGATACACCAAAAGTCACTAAAAGGACTTAAAAGGCGTTTCTAACTCTAAATCAGATAGACTTCTGGAACAACACACTGTATTTACCTGTAGCACAAACCAAAATTTCAATGTTAGCTTGGGACACTTCTCTTTAATTCAGTTTGTGGCTCACAGCCCCATTCATTACCAAAAGTCTGTTAGCCCTTACTGCATCCTAAGAGATAGGACCTGAAATGGCCTAGAGATAGACCTAAGGAGATAAAATCCCACCACCAAGAAAGGCTTAGACACTATGAGAGCAGTGAAGGAAAACATAGTACAATGTTCCTAATAGGGAATAGTGTGATGACATCACCAGAAGACATCAGCAACTCCACAGTAACATAAGTATAACATGCCCTAGCTATATATGTGCCCTAATCATCAATGTCCTTCTGTGTCTTCCACATGGGTCCTAGCCACAGGTGATCCTGACATGTTTCATCACTCATGTTATCAGATCACGTGAATTACTTATGTACATATCCTATATGTGTATTTCTTGATCATATGTATTCTGTGTGTCCAACCCTTCCATTGCTTATGTAGTAAACTGTTGGAGAGTGTATCCCAAAAATGCATAGGGAGAATCTTCTGTTGTCACCATACCTACTATTCTATTTGATTAAATCTATTTTATTTAAACTAATACAATCTCTGTCTGGTAATAAAGTAAACATATTAGTGCAGTCCCATGATTTATGATCTGAATGGGTAGTGATCCTTGGAGTACATAGAATATGGGTAGACTGGTGAGGGAGGAGCCTCAGTTGAGACAGTGGTTGTCTGAAGGACATAGATCTTTTGGAAAATATTGATAGTGAGTCCCTGGAAGATGTGAATGTATGATTTGGACAGAGCTGAGCACCCCCTGGTGTTTGTATCAGAAAAGACAATGCTCAAGGAGAGAATCCAACAAACCACAACATTTGTATGTGATAGTGGAAAAGTCATTGTATAATGGCACACAATCAAATTTCTACCTTGGAAGACCTTAATGTTCCCTCTCAAGCTGTAAATAAACTGATAAAGAAAAAGCAGGAAGGGGAGATAGATGGAAGCATGATGGTGTATAAAGTAGGAAGGTATATGACATACTGGAAATAGCACTGTATTGGGAGCCTGGAGACAAGAGTACTAGTTCTGATTCCCATTTCCTGGCTATATGACCTCAGCAAATCAATTTGTCTTTCAACTTCAATGTCCTCATGTGAAAAATGAGAGATTTAGACTAGAGCAGGGGTTCTTAACCCAAGGTCCATGGACTTGTTTTTTAAAAAATATTAGTAATTTATAGTTCAGTTTAAATGGTTTCCTATATAATCTTAAGTATTTCAATTTATACATTAAAAAAATATTATTCTGAGAAGGAATCCATAGGTTTTACCAAATTGCCAATGGGGTTCATGAAACTAAAAAGGTTAAGAACCTCTGAAATAAATGATACCTAAGATTCTACTGAAAAAGGTGGCAATGATTTGCAAGTTTAAGGAGAAATAAGAAGAAAGATTTCCTACATAGCTGTCTCCCTTTCCTCCTCTTTCTTTATACTTAAACTTTCCTGTTTGGTGCCACCCACAAAACGATAATAGTCACTGCTTTCAGAATGATTGTCACAGCAGGTACCCAATCCCTGGAATATTTGTTTTCCTAATCAAGTTGTAATGTAGTTAACCTTTAATAACAAGGCATCTACAGAGTTTAGAGCAGCTGAATATTTAACCATTTGTAGCAAGTTTCCTATAAATCCATGAATAAACCTGGACCTTACTGGTGTTAGCTCTTAACCCTTGAACGTGGGCCTTTCTCACACTTTTATTCTGCAACTTCACTTGGAAAAGAAATGGAGGTTGTTGAGACATTAGGGTAGCACAAAGAAAAGATTCCTGAAAGTTTCCAGTGTTGCAATCTTCCATAGCCTAGGGCTGTCTCAGCTTCCCATTTGATTTCAACTATTACAGACATTGCTACTGAAGAAAAGACTTCACATAATCTCTGCCTTGCCATGGCTGACTAGTTTGGTAGGGGCAGGCCATCATGAAAGCCTCACCATGAAGGGAACTGGGAGGTGAATTACTCTAATGATCCCCAGAGGAGAACTTAACTGACACCTAGAGGAAAAGAATTGAATGAAAAAAGGAAGAATGAAAGTTTGCATTGCTATTTTTCGAATCCAGTCAAGCAGTGGGTGCTCAAAATGTAAATGAGGTTAGAGTTAATGAAGACATCCTAATAGGCAAGCCTGTGGCCTTTATAACATCAAACTGGGTACCAGGAATCTCTGCAGTATTTTTGCTGTTGTTGTTTGTTTTTTATCTTCAGGGGATATTCATTGAGTACCTAGCATGTGCTAGATACTATACAGATTATACAGAAGACCTAAGAATTCTGGGGAGAACTTCATTTTATGTATACTTACGTTAGTTCTTCCTGGATTTGATGCCTAACTTTGTCAATTACTTCAACTAACTGTTCAAACATGGTCCCATTTATAACAGAAGTCCACCTTTCATGACTATTTTCAAAGTACTTAAGTGAAAAATCACTAGATGAAGTCAAGATAGAACCTGTCCCAGTTTTGTGTTTATTTTCTTTTTTCCTGGTTTCTAGGAGTAAGATCCATTGATGCTCATTAAAAAAAAAAAAAAGAGGTGATAGACCATATTTATCTGCAGCAGCTGAGGGCCAAAGGGGAAATATCATCGTGATTAAAGAGGAGTTAGAAATTAGTTCCCTCCTCTTTCAACCTACCAGATAGGCCTATTCTATTGGAAAGCAGAGCAAGTCTGTGGTCACTAGGGGAGTAGCATAGATAGGGTGAATCAACCTATTAGGAGCAATAAGGGTAAAATTTGGGCGCTTTTATTAGCTTTGATTTGTGTTGCTTGCAGGGCTCAAGTGCAGGGTTTATAAAAAAGAGAGAGGGAGAGAGTCAAGCAGTTATAGATTGTGTAGTGCTCAGTGCTATGGTTTATATTTGATGTCTGTAAAGGTTTTATTGGATTATTGGTAGCATGTTTACTCGGCTGAACACAGAAGCCCCTGTTGGGCCTTGAAAAAATATGGGGAGGCTGGGATTTGCAGTTCTGCTACATAGGTTTGAGGGGGGCAGGGATTCTGTGCCTGAAATTTTCATAAGCCTAATGATGGGAGAAGAAGAAGGGAGGGGAAGGGGAAGAGTACAGAATGTTGATGAGTAAATAGACTACAGTATAAGCTGAGGTTACTCAACAAAACTTCAGAATACATATCAAAACAGAATCCAACTGTCTCATTTTTATAAACTAATTCAACCTCTGAGATATCTGCTTTTAATTTATTGATACTAGATTGTAATTGAGGAGCTATTTTGGAATTGATAAGAAAGGTAAAATCTCAGAAATTAGCAATAGGTTTGTGCCCTTACTATGCATACTAGTTTTGAACAGGTTCATGAGTATAGAAACAGGATCCTTTTAGATAAAATGGGCTCTATAACTGTTTTGTCATATAAATTAAACAATTATTCAGGTCAATCAAAGAATGGGGAAATGTATCCATATACATAGGGAATAATGATCAAGATTCTCCCAAAGGAGAATATTTGTATTGAAAATGAAGCATGAAGAGAGGTCAACATATCCAATTAAATTGTATATTTATGAGTTTTGTTTTTCCAAGTATCTTGTAGAATGCTGGGTTTGGAGGTAGAGGACTTGGACAAACTCTCAGCACTTCCACATTCTACCTATATGACCTTAAAATAAGTCATTTATGCTCTCCAACTTCGGCATCCCAATTAATATAATGTTGGTGTTAGATTAGATGATCTCTGATGTTTCTTAAAATGCTAAATGTATAAAGCTATATGCCAGGTACTGTGCTAGGCAATGGGAATTTAAACAGAAAAAATTAAACAACTTTTACCATTAAAGAGTTAAATTTTGTTGTGGAGGGTGATACAAAGTACACAGTTAAGTAATTCAAAAGCATATATAAGGCAATTTCAAGAGGTAAATGGAAATCATATGATCACAGACTCAGAACTGGAAAGGATATCAGAAGTAATTTAATTCAATCCATTTTAAAGAAAAAAAATGCTAAAATCCAGAAAGTAATGGTTAAGGTCACACAGGGTTTAAGTGTCAGAGGCAGGATTCCAACTCCAGTACTCCTATTGGACTTCCTAAATGAGAATCAAGAATTAATTGACCTAATTTTCTGGGTTTTTTGGCTTCTTAGTGATTTTTTTCCTTCCCTTCCTTTCCCTTGCCTTCTCTTTCCTTCCTCTCCCCTCCCTTCCCTTCCTTTCCCATACCTTCCCTTCTCACACTTTCCCCTACCCCTTCCCCTAGTCCTTCCCATACCCTCTCCCCCTCCCTTTTCTCTTCCTCTTCCCCAGAACATACTGGCCATCACAGAACGTCAGAATCTAGTCTCTTTGACTATTTCCAGCCAGGGATGTACTCCTTACAAATATATTTCTCACCTCTTTAGATTCTGACCAAATCTAGTGCTCTTTTCAATGTACTATGAAACTCTAAATTCATTTCACCATCACATCATATGCTGTGTAGCATCTTTCTCCTAGGCCTATAAAGCTAGAGAGAACCCAGGAAAAGATGTCCACTCCTTTTACAACCTTTCTTATTAGGTGTCAGAAGACATAGCTTCATATTTTGGCTACTGCCACCATGCATCCCTCTCTGGGATTCAATTTTATCTTTCCTAAAATGTGGGAGACTGGAGTAGATGACCTCTCAATCTCATACAAACTCTAAGTCTAATAACTGAAGGCAAGCTTCTCACATGCAGACCTGAAGAAAACCAAACTGGGAAGGGAGGGAGGGAGGGCGTAGGAGGAGGTAGAGATCGTCCTACTATGGAAGGAGTCACATCAACCACTATTGATTTTCCTGTTTCTCAAAGAGAAAACCATATCAGAGGAATTAGAGAACTGTGTGCTCTTGGGGCTCCATAAGAGATGGCCAGGTAGGAGGGCTCATTCACTTCCATCCCTTTCCCATCATTCTCTTTGATTCTGAAATGAGACCCAAGCCAAGGGGGCTTGTTTTCAAGCAGAGGTGTCAGCATTGCAAGCAGAGGTGTCAGCATTGTTATTCTGACACAGTTTTCTCCCTCTCTCAACTTGTCACATTTAGTAGAGGGATAGGCAATAATAGTGAAGATCTTTTCATTTTTTTATGCTGTCTTGGGTAATGAAACCTCATTCACCTAAAGTAAAGTTGGATAAGAAAAGCAACAAACCAAGCCTGTCCTTCATTCTTCCTCCAGCCTCTGAAGGATTCACATATGGAATACAATCTATTTCAGTGAAATGTTATTCACCCACAAACACCATTTGTGATTATGGTCTATAGGCTTAAGTGATGGTAAGTCAGGCAGGCCACCTAGGAATGAGACAGTAGTGGGCAATTGGAGAATAGGCCAAGAATCTGCAACATCAGAATTGACCCTACAGACTTGTAAGAGATTTTATTATATTCTCAGAGAGAGGAAGAGAATGGTATTAAGTACCTTGCAGAGTGCATGAAGTATAATATATAAAGATAGGCAAAGAGGAAGGGATGGAGAGGGACCTAGTAGATTAAGAAAAGGAGAAAAAAGCAGGGGTGGGGGAGGTGAGAAAAATATTTGTAAGTACATCCCTGGCAAGAATAGTCAGGGAGATTAGATTTTAATGTTCTGTGATGGCCAGTATATTCCAAGGAAGGGGAAGTGGAAAAACGGGGAAAGTGAAGGGAAAGGAAAAGGGAAAAGAAGGGAAGGGAAGAGAAGGCAAGGGAGGAAGAAAATCACTAAGAAGCCAACAAAAGAGAAACTTAGGTCAATTAATTCTCAACTCTTATTTAGGAAGTAGGACATCTCATAAACTCTTACCTGATCTACTGGGTCCTTGTTAGGCCCTTTTTCATTGCAACACCCATATTCTACCTTATAACCTCTTTGAGGCTTTTAATGTCAATTTCACATATCATTCATGAAATACCCCTTTTCATTTCACTCACACTCTAAAAACCTTCAGCAGCTTCCCATTATTATTGCCATTTGTATTTCTGTTGCCTATAGTATATTAAGATTTGACAAAGTCTATAATTTAAAATATGTTTTAAGAACCATTTTAATATAATTAATTTCCTTTACAATCCTATTTATTTTATTTTATGCATTTAAAAACATTATTCTATAAAAGATTCAACAGATTCCATCAGACAGCCAAAGTGGTCCATGACACAAAAGAAATTAGGAACCTTTGCCCTATAGGATAATGTCCAAACATCTCATCCTGTCATTCAAAGTCTACTTTTCTTCCTTTCCAAACTTATAGCCTACAACTATAGATTTCAGTTCTCCTCTCCAGATAGGATGATTGCTGTTTGTTCTGTGAACATACCATGGACATTCTTACCACCATCCCTCTCTGAGTCTCAGTTTTTTTCATCTATAAAGAGAGGCATCTGTGAAAGGTGCCAAATAAGGAAGGGCTACATGACAGAATTAAAGAGAGCTCTCAACCCTATGTGTACATAAAGGGTTGAATATATATATATATATATATATATATATATATATATATATATATATATAATATATATATATATATATATATATATATAAAATATACACACATATATAATATACACACATATATATAATATACACACATATATATAATATACACACATATATACATATACATACATATAATATACACACATATATAATATACACACATATACATATACATATATATAATATATACACATATATAATATATACACACATATATATACACATATATGCATATACATATATATACACACATATATGTATATGTATATATATATATAATATACACACATATATAATATACACACATATATATAATATACACACATATATATAATATACACACATATATATAATATACACACATATATATAATATACACACATATATACATATACATACATATAATATACACACATATATAATATACACATACATATACATATACATATATATAATATATACACACATATATAATATATACACATATATGCATATACATATATATACACACATATGTATATAATATACACACATATATACATATACATATATATAATATACATACACATATATATACATATACATATATATACACACACATATATGTATACATGTGTTTGTATGTGTGCGTATATATATGTATATATATGTATGTATATGTATGTATATGTATGTATATGTATGTATATGTATGTATATGTATATATGTATGTATGTATGTATATGTATATGTATAGTTTATTCCTGGACCATAAATCAGTGGGTCAGGAATTCTCTTTCAGCTGATAATTGAGTATGCATAGCTAAAAACAATGACAACAACAATAGCAACAACACCTGGGCTTCTGGTATATAACATTTGTAGAGATCCATAGATGAATACATGAATGGAAAATTAGTATTTTGGTCAATTATTGTGAGATGAGTCAGAGAGAAACAATAAGCAAATGATTAGAAAGTGACATAACTATGGGAGTTAAAGTATATGGCAGTTCATGTGTTAATAGCTATGCTTGGATATAGATCCCCAGAGGGTCGAGCTCCTGACTGAAATGAACCAGGATTTAGGAAATAGAGTAGTGAGGATTGGTGTGATTCACAGAGGTGGTGCCTCTGTGCATTTATCTGATGATCCTAAGTGTGCCTTCCCCATTGGGAAATTCTAGTATTTGGTGATGGTGATAAAAAAGTACAAGGAGATGCTAGATACTGTATGAGTGACATCATCTTTTTTCCCTTAATACACCCTGTATAGGAAAAGGGAGCAACTGAGTTGAGGGAGAGGGGGAAAGAGAATACCCAAGAAAACTCAGAGGTTGATCATCAGTGTATATGTACAATTATTTCCAAGAGAGGTTGGATTACATAAACTATAAGGTCCCTTCCACCTTTAAATCCCAGGATCCCGTGTTTTCTCTGCCTGGAGTGTCTTCCTCACATCACTCTACTGATGCCAAGTCTCCTAAACTCTAAGACCAAGTCCAAGACCCACTTCATCTATTTGACATTTCCTGCTCCTCCCAACTTACAAAGATCTCTTCCTCCTCTAACATTTCATTCAACACCTACTATTGACACCATTCACTTTGAACTTGAGATACCTCATGGTATCTCTTTAAGATGGCTCAAACACAAATTAGCTATGTGACAGAATAAGTCATTTAATCTCTCTCAGCCTCAGTTTCCTCATCTGTAAAATGGGAATAACAATATCACCTACCTCCCAGGATTGTTATGAGGTGCTTTGGAAAGCTTAAAACACTAAATAACTGTTATAATTACTGGTGGCATCTAGATGACATGGTGGAAAGAGTACTGGGCCTGGAGTCAGGAAGACCTGAGATCAATTCTATTCTCAAACACTTCCCAGAAGTGTGATCTTAGGAAATTCACTTGACCTCTGTCTGTCTCAGTTTCTTCATCTGTAAAATTGGAATAAGAATTAATACCTGAGACCTCCCAGGATTGCCATAAATATCAAATGAGATAGTATTTGGAAATGGCTCGGCACCTTACTGTCACATCATAGGCAACAAATAAGTGAGCTATTATTATTGTTATTATTTTTTGTGACACTTAAATCATTAAATCTGGAAATAAACTTTCTTTTAACCAATTTGGCCTATGTGTGAGGTCAGTTGGAGGGGAGTTCCAGTCTCTTTAATGTTGAATTAGTGAGAATGGGGTGCCCATTCGAGCATAGCCTGAGCTAGAAATCTCACCAGCCCATTTAATTATTTGTTCCTACCACCCTTTATGCAATCAGAGGATTTTAAAACCAAAAATATACCTAAGAGAGGATCTAGTTCAATCCTTTATTTTACAGATGAAAAAACTGACTTTGAGTCTTGTTTTTCCCCAACCCCCACCAATGTACTGTAAATAGAGACATAGCATTATAGAATCATAGAACCCCGGGGCTGGAAGGAATCTCAGAGACAATCTAGCTCAAACAATATCTCAACAAGAAGTCTCTTAGAGGGCAACTAGGTGGTACAGTCGACAGAGTGTTAGACATAGAGTTAGGAAGATCTACATTCAAATTCAGCCTCAGATACTTACTAAACTGGTGACCCTGGGCAAGTCACTTAATCTGTCTCAGTCTCAGCTTCATCATACATAAAACTCACCCCACTGATGTGTTTCAGGATCAAATAAGACAAAATTATGTAAAGAGCTTTGTAAAACTTAAAGCCTTAAAACAATACTAGCTATAATAATAATAATTATTATCATCATCATCATCATCGTCATCATCATCATCATCACAACGAGTGCTCAGCTAACCTTTTCTTCTTTGCAATTTCCACCCATTATAGCTAATTCTGCCTTCTGAGGACAAGAAGAACAAATCTAATCCCTCCTTCACATAACCATCCTTCAAATATTGAGCCAGCTATTATGCTTAACCACCACTCCTAACCTTCACTAGAAATCTTCCCTTCTCACAGCTGAACATCACCAGTTCATTTAAGTAATTGTCATCTAGCATGATCTCATGACACCTCACCATCCTGGTAGCCTTCCTCTGGACATTCTTCATCTTATCTACGTCATTCCTAAAGTAAATACAATATAACAGATGTAGTCATGCCTCTGACGTATACTGGCTGTGTGATCCTGGGCAAGTCACTTAACTTCTTGGTGCTCTAGGCCATTCTCTAAGACAATAAATTGCCAAGAAGTAACCAACTGCCATTGGTAGAGCAAGTTTCTCACTACAATCCCTCACACTGATGCCACATGTCCAATGACTATCCCTGAAATTTATCGTGATGAGAAGGCCTATGTCATCTTTTATCTTTACCATTACCAAAACCAGTGCTCTTGAATATAGTAGTTCCTTAATATTTATTGAATTGCATTGAGATCTAATATAACTAAGTGACTACTTTTCTAAGGTAATGATTCAGTACTAGACCACAGATTATAAAATCATCATTCTGAAGCTTTGCCTGATACTACACATTGAACCTATAGGAGGAAGTTAATCACAAAGGTATAGGAGGCATCGCCTTAAAGTGATAGAAAAAAGAAAATGGAGCTAAAATGCTTTACTTTTAAAATCAGAAAGAAAGAGAAACAACACTGTCCCATCCCTTGTCAATTAGCCTGTAGGGTTAACCTTTGGAAGAGAAAACAGAAAGGTTGATTGCAGGTATCACAGAATCTCAAGCATAAAAGAAATCTCAGAAGCCAGTTAGTCCAAAGGTCAGTTAGTTCATCCTATCCCTGATATTGAAGTATCCTTCTAAAACATCCCTGAGAAGTTATTACCTGGTCTCTGCTGGAAGACATCTAGACAGATGTAACTCTAGAAACAGCCCATTGTACATTTATATAATTTTAATAATTATGATGTTATTATTTGAATACTATCATCTCTGTTTTTAAAATACAGAAACTGAAGATCAGAGCCATCATATTAGAAGCAGGAGAAGAGGGAATCAATGGTACCTTCCAGTTAAGGAGAACGTCCTCAGGCCCAACATGACTTTTATAGGGACATTTGATTTTGGCCACTCAACTAAAATCAACAAAACCAGACATAAGAGCTTCTGTTTGGCTTGTTTGCTTCAGTCATGTATTTCAGTATGACTCTCAAAAGAACCATTTGTGTGGGATTACCCATAATGCTCAAAATTATGGTAATGCTTTCCCACTCCAGATGCATATTAGACTGACAGTGTTAAAAATTTGTCAAAGAAAAAAAGAAAAAAAAATGATTTAAGACAGAACAATAAATATTTGGAGCCTCTGAAATCTGCCAAAAAGCAGACCAAAATTGTCCAGGGAAGGACAATGGTACTGCGTATTATTCAATGAAGCTTTAATAAAAGTTCCATACTCAAGCAGAAAATAGTACCTGACTGACATGAAGTCAAAAGACACCTATGAAACACAATAAAATTTAAACATGAATTGAAAACTAGAAAGTTTGGGGCATTGTTTGTCTTTGCTTTTTGTTTTGTTTTGTTTGTTTGTTCTGATATATAGTGTCAGAAATCTTCCTGCTCAGGCTTTCTGGGGAGTGGTTCAAGGTTATGAACACCCATTTTATTTTTGTTGAAAAATGTCATGAGAAAGAAAGTGAGTGACTATCACTGCTAAGGCAAATCAAAAGAACATATGATCTTCCTATCACTACTATATGGGCCAGATCCTCCTAGCACATGGCCTACTTTCCAGAAAGAAGTTAAATATGGCTAGAAGCTACATCAATTCTTTCACAATCCTAGTATATTTTAAGTAGGGCTCTGGGGAACAGGGTCAACTCTAGGAAAAAAAACATGCCTTGCAGGCAAAGTTTTACATTTGATGGTTTCTTCCCTATCTCTGCCTCCTACTCCACCCTCTTACAATTTAAAATTCTTTGTTCTGACACCTTTTTAATCTATGCCCAGATGCTTCTCTCTCTGGAGTCATAATTGTCATACCCACATCCCTACCTGGCTGGCATCTTCTACTGGTAAACTAGCTACCCAGGGTTTTTTGCTCCTTCGTACTCCCAGCCCCAATTCTACTGAAATGTAACTATTGTTTTTCATGCCCTCGGAGCTAATGTTTTATGCTTTGCAAGCTGTCCACAAGACATTAAACAAATTAATCTATACTATATACTAATAAAAGAATACTAGAGGAGATTTCTAAGATTCTCTTTGCTTTCTCAGTAATATTTTTCTCCAAACTTTTCAGTTCACATGATTTACAAATAGGAGAAGGAAAAGATTACTTGAAAGGTAAAGTTGACTCAAGTGTTTGGAACAAGATTGGAAAGTGGAAGTTTTAGGACATTATCTTAATCAGTAAGACTCCAGGGGTGAAACCTGGAAGTTTCTCTGGATGACAGCAAGAAGATGAAATGGTGTAATAGAAATGAACAATGAACTGTGAATCAGGAAATCAGAGGTCCAATCCCAATTACAATCCATTGGGCAAACTTTTTTGACAATCCTTGGATTTAGTTGCTTCATCTGTAAAATGCAATTGGACTAGATGACTTTGAAGACCATTTCTGACTCTAACATTCAGATAGATGACTGGCTGAAATAGTCATCTATCATTATTCAGAGTAATTTGTGAGGGATATGCTGGTAAGCCCTGAATTACTGAGTAACAGAGGACTGAATGATGTAAATCAATGATGTCAAGAATTTATTAATGGCCTACTATGTGTCTGGTATTATGCTAGATATGGGGTACATAAAGAAAAAAGTGAAACAGATCCTGTCTTCAAGTTGCTTCTATTCTGTCAGGGGTGATAATGTGTATATAGATATATACAGAACAGATCCAATGTGATTTGGGGGAAGAGTAGAACCTGAAGGGATGAGGGGATGAAGAAAGGCCTTATGGAGAAAGTGACATCTGATCTGAAGTTAAAGAGTAGGCTTTCAAAGAGGAGGAGGAAGAAACTAGAATGAATTGTAACCTCCAGTAGCACAGAAGAGAGTAAGTTTCTTTAGTTTCTTATACATGACATACAATACATGATAATGATAATGATAGTCAAAAAAAGAAGCAGTCAACACATTTCCTGGTCTCATTTCAGCTCTAATTCCCCTAAACATTTAGTATCCCTGGCTAATTCCTTCCCTTTTTTGTAGCCCATTTGTAAGTAGAGCTCCTATATCAACATACTTGGAAGGAATACCATTAGTCATAAAGATGTTAAAGTAATCTGTGACTTTTATTGATGCAAATAAATTAAGAAATAAACCCATTCAAAGGTAAATATGTGGTGGGTCAAGCTTGGAGAAACTTGACTGATTAATTTAAAAGTTAGAAAAGGGAGTAGAACTATTTCCTTGGGCAAAGATTCTTTTATTAAAATACTCATTTTGAATGACTCTATAAGTTATAAAACCTATCAAGTTATCAAAATTTGGACAAGGCCATCTGGTCACTGGCAGATGAATATGCCAGGCAATAATCTGTATATATAGGAGGAATAGCCAGGTTTTGTACTAGGCAAAATAACAACCTGAAAGTCATAGGTTTTGTAATTAATAGACATACACAATAAAGGTGGGAATGTGGAACCCTCCCTGTTTCATCTAACATTATTAGTGTGCCAATCCAAGAGAATCTGCAGAGTGAGGTTTGTCTCTTTGGTCTAACTCCAAGCTTTTTGAGTTGATTTTTGTTCTTTTGTTTTGTTTTGTTTTAGTTGGTAGTATTTTGATGGGGTCCATGCTCATAATCATAGAATAAATCTGTTATTTGAAATTTTCTAATACACAGAGAGCTTTCTGGAACTATGGAACAATTAATAAGACTATAAATTATCATCAAATAAAGGGCAGTATAAAGAAAAATAGACATAATTTATATATGGAATATTCAGCTAGCTTTTGTTAACTACTCAGAAATCATATGGAAACCATAAAAGGTCTTATGTGAGGTCAGGCTACTAAAATAGTTATGTGTTTTGTGCTTTAGGGTCTTCACTGAGGCATGCATGATAGGGGTAGGGGAGAAAAGTGAACCCCAAGAACAAACTGTTTCTTTTTCCCTGACTTTATCCCAGGATAAACACTATTTCCTTCCTTCCTTCCTTCCTTTGTGTCTGCTTTTCTCCCCAGAAGCTTCTCTTAGGATAATTGGATTGTAGATCATTTCACAGATGAGAAAACTAAAGCTCAGAGAATTTAAGTGACCTATCCAAGGTGACACATGGAGTACCAGGGCTCAACCCTATGTCTTCTGACATCAAATCTAGTACTGATTTTTTTTCTCTTCCAAATAACTTTGCTTCTCTTCCTACAATGATTTTTTTTTCTTTATGAATCTCTAAAACTATCAAGCTAGAACTACTGAGGGAAGAACAAAGCAGTTAGAGTGAGATTGCTCTCTGAGGTTGGTTAGACTGCAGCTACCACCATTGCTCCTTCCCCATCTCTTGCTAACAGACCACAATAATGTTGTTCGCTTTGTCCTTAGCTCTCATTACCTGGCACCTGCTCCTTGGCTTTTCCAGAAGACAGAAACATGAAATTATCTTGGCTACAGCCCTTTGGCTACTGGCCAATGCCTGAAGAAGCTCAAAAGAGGATTATATCTGAACACATCCTTTACTTTGAAGAGAAAGAAGAAGAAACAGAGCCCACAACATTCTCACAATGGCATTGACGAACCTGTCAAAGATTCAGATAAAGGACACTTTACAGCTGCACTTGCCTGCTGTCCATAAAACCAAAATGTATATTGGCCACTACAATTCTCATTTTTGTTTCTCAGCCTGGCTACTGACGGACTCCATGATAGATAACACTTTTAGGGTGGCTGCCACAGCAGAATTTATCCAGCACAGCATGGGAAGTTACTGTCATTCTCTGGGTTGTACTAAAAATGAAAGGGGGAGGGAGGAAGTGGCTAACAAGGACAAGCTGGGTAAAATTTGTCTCCTGATCTCCTTTCCAGGATCTGGCCAGATGGCAAATACACTGAATAGAATAAGAATGGGAAAGGACGGAAAGGAAAAACAAATGAAGTCACTGTAGCACAATGCAGCAGAATGAAGACAGTTCAGAGTCAAAGGATATTAGTCTGAATATCAGCTCTGTTTCCTATGTATGTGACCTTGGGAGTATTACTTAACCTCTCTGTGTATCAGTTTCCTCATCTATAAAGTTGAGGGTGAGGGTGGAGGTTGATAACTGCTGAAGTCCCTTCCAGTCCTAAACCAATGATCCTATAATCTTGTTTATATGTCATAATGGCCTGGGGTCAGCTTGCTTTCATAGGATTCATAGGACTTAGAATTAGAAAGGAATTTAAGCAATATCTAGTTTGACTCCTTAACTTACAGATGAAGAAACAGGGGTGAAGAAGAGTCTATAAGTGACTTGTCCAAGGTCATATAGGGAAAACCAAGATTCTGACTACAAATGCAATGATCTTTCTATTACATCACAGCAGCCTTCACCAGTTATGGGAAGAGTGTACTACTGAGGTGGGGAGGGAGAGAATAGAGAAAAGAAGGAAGGAAAAAAGGAAGGAAGGAAGAAGAAGGGATGAAGACAGGGATATAGAGAGGGAGGGAGGAAGGAAAGAAGGAAGTAATGAAGGAAGGAAGGGGAAGGAAAAGAAAAGGAAGGAGGAAGGGGAGAAGCATTTATTAAATATATTTTACAAATATCTAATTTGATCCTCACAACAACCCCAGGAGGTAGGTGTCATTACTAGCCCCATTTCACAGCTGAAGAAATTGAGACAAACAGATACTAAATGACTTGCCCAGTGTCACACAAGTAATAAGTGCCTGAGGTCAGATTTTCTTGACTCCAGACAAAACTAAAGACGAATGTCTCCCATTCCTCAGTTTTGCCTCTGGCTAACTCTTTTATTTTCAACTGTGTCTAAAAAATATCACTTTTGCCTATTCTGGTTTTACATGATTCTGCAAGAGTGACTGAAGCTCTACACAGTGACTAGGGCTGTCACCAGAATAAAAGTTTCCCTATGGAGTCATAAGGCTTCTACCTACACTTTTTCTGACTCCTCTCTTGCCTATAATTCTTATGCTCCTTCATCATAATATGATTTCAAATATATATAAATTATCAACTCACATTACTGGATAGTATATCTACAATTTCATCATTCAATAATTTGAGTGAGTCATAATCTTTCTGGGTCTCAGTTATTTTATTTGTAAGTTACAGAATTAGTTGATATTTAAGGTCCCCTCCAACTCTCACATCCTAGTATTCTATAATTCCTTTATTTTAGAAAAAAACAAAAATAAGGCCCCAAGATATTAGGTTTGTTGATCAAGACCACACAGCAGAAAAAGGAAGGCTTGAAGCCAAACCGCCTGGGTCAGCATTCTTTCTATTAGACTATGTGACTATTTCAAGCTCTATTATCTTCATGCACTAGCTGAACAAAAAAATAATTTTAGACAGGATCTGCCCCTGAAATCATATCCAAGTGGCTGTCTACTTATAAAGATAAGCTTGCCTTTTGTTTTCAACTAAAACTGATTTATAGCTTTGGAGGATTTGCTTATCAAGCCTTTAGCTTCTTCAGGGACCTTACTCCTACTACATACATCACCTTAGCATCCCCAAAAGGCTGATGATCAGTAATCCATGTAGAAGACTGTGAAAAGCCACAAACTGAATAAACCATGACTGAGTAATAAGGACTAGTAGTAGAATGAATAATAGCAATAGTAACAATAACAACTCCCATCGCCTTGACTGCCCACATTCACCATCCCTCCGTCTCTTGCTCTTGACTGATAATCAAATCCAAGTTTCCACTGCGTCTGTGAAGAAAATATTTTGTCTTATGACTCCATTCAGCATCCCTGAGATTCTGAATCCTAAATTATACAAGTTTATGTTCCTTGTACTGAAAACTACTCCCTGCTCCTCTTCCTGCCCATCCTTATTAGCTAGCCCCTTTCCTCCCATAGTTATTTCCCATTCTACTTCATCTTTCCATAATGTCCTCTGGAACTCTTATTCTATTATTATCAAAATGCCTTCTCTCCAGAAATTGCTTTGTATATATTTTCATGTGATTTTCCATAGAAATATTACTTCCTTCCAATAAAATAAAAACTTGTAAGCAGGAAAGATTGTTTTTTTTATCTTTGTAGCATCAGACAATGCCTCTCAGATAGTAGGTGCTTAATGATGAATTGAAACATAGTTGTTTATATCTTATGAAGTGATTTCCTCACAGTAATGCTAAGTTATGTATGTCTGTGTGTATCTGCGTGTATCTGTGTGTGTACATATACATATATACATACATTCACATGTACATACATATGCACATACTTGACATATATAATATATGTGTGTATATAAAGTGTCCCCAAAGACTCAGTGCAACTTTAAGCTTTAATAATTTCAGAAGTATATTCTACTAACTGAAAAAATAGGGCTTAAAAGCTTACTTATTTACATTAAGTATTAATTTGTTTTTTAATTAAAATTCAACATAACTACTAGCTTACATTATATAGTGTTTAAGTCAACTTTTGAACTTTGTAAATACTTTTCCCAGCTGCTACTCAGTGAGTAAAATGATTACATTTGTAATCCTAGCCTTAAGATCACACAAAGAATGAGGTTTTGATGTATATATGATAGACAATTTTAATGAAGATAAATCAGGTGGTCAAGATGGTCAAACAGGAATACTTCCTCTACCAATCCACCAGTCTGAAAAAAATGTCATCCAGAAACTGTTGCAAACAAAATGTGTAATGATAGGGTAGCCCCTCTTGTTAAAATTAAAATTCAAAAAACAAAATAAGGTTTTTTGTAGTAAATTCTTAGACTTTCAAATGATAGTTGTTTTAAGTTTATAGCATTTATACTTCTGAAGTTATTAAAACTTAAATGTGTACAAAGACTTTTGGGACACCCTATATTGTTAACCTTTCTTTGTGGGTAAGAAAATCTAATCTCAGAAAGATAAGTAAATTGTTAGGGGTCATACAGCTTATAACTTCAGAGCTGGGATTTATACCCAGCTGCTGATTAGTATAGGAATATTTGGTAGCATATTCACTATCCACAGTCACCTAAGTTCCCTATAGCAATGAAATCACAGTTTGTAATCAACAGTATTATCATTAACAACATCAACAAAATAATTCATAGATGTGATATTCTAAAGTGATTTCAAAATAATTTGAGTACTTTCATCTAAACAATTATATCACAATCATACTGTCTACCAAAAATCTTCAGTCCCGTTTAAGGTGTATGACTGCCACAGTTCAGACAATCATTCAAAGGTTTTAGTGTTAAAAGCGATAGTTTTGCTTAACCTCAGAAAAGTCCATTCTAGTACTCACTGGTCCATATCTTCTCCTTTATCTGGGAAGAAACAATGTATACAAGGGTAATGGTAAAGGTTAAACATTGATATTCAGATTGATATCAAAACAGTCCCAAACCAGAAGATTCAGGATCTGAAGTAAATGACACTGCGATGCTTCCCTTCCTTCTTTTCCCTTCACATTTATGAACACATGAAATTAAGTTGAAATAAACATCAAGAGTAGCCTTGAAGGTGACAGGAAGTCACAACAAAATGGGCTTGTATAGATCAGAAGAAATCATGATAGTGAGGTTATTAAATATCTCTTATATAGGTACAATACGTTTTTAGAAGAATCATAGAATTTAGAATACAAGGGGATATCAGCTGATGACCCATACTCAAAAGGAACCCCCACTATAAATACCTGCTATGTTTAAAGAGCTCCAATGGGGGAAAAGGGGAGGGAAAATCCATTATTAGATTCCTCCTTTTACCCTTGCTTTTATTATTTAATTCTCTCAGTACCCTTTAAAAGGATCTTCTCAAAGAATAGGTATGACCATGTTACCCTGTTGAGGCATAGCTCTAATACCAGCACTTCTTTAGTTCAGGTTTGATGATGGAATGGAATGAAGCAATCAGAGGAAATTGGACATTTAACAAAGGAGAATTACTTTGTACTTCTTGTTATTTTTGTTGTTGTTGTTTTGTTAATGTTCAGTCATTTCAGTCATGTCCAACTCTTCGTGGTCCCATTTGGGGTTTTCTTGGCAAAGATATTGGAGTGGTTTGCCATTTCCTTCTCCAGCTCATTTTACAGATGATTAGCTGAGCAAACAGAGTTAAGAGGAGTCTTCTTGACCTCAGGTCCAGCACTCTATCCACTGTGCCGCTTAGCTACCTACTTTGTATTAACACTGCAAAAATATGTAACAAGGTTAACCTGACACTTAGACTTTATACTCAATCAGGAAACACACCTTGGCAGTGAGTCATCAGAGTATAGTCACTCACACAGTTTTCAGTACCTAAAAAGGCTGAGAAGGAATTTTCTGCTTCTGGGATCCAAGATGGTGGAGTAAGAAATAAGTTGCTCTTATTCTCCTTTATTGACCTCTGAAAGCCCAGAAAATATTAACCCAGGAAAAACTCTGGAATAGCTGAGCCAGCAGAAAGACAGGGCACAACACTCCTATAGCCCAGGAAGCTTGGGGGATTAACAGGAACTATCTCACTCTGGTGGAGAGGCAGCAGTATAGGACAGGAGGCATCCCAGTAAGCCAGCAACAAGCCCCACCTCAGCATACCAGGGGGAGATCTCGAGACCCAGGGTGGTGGAGCAGGCAAGCTCCAACACCAGGAACCCTCCTTTCTCCCTCGTTCCCTCACCACGAGTGCCTCAGTACAGTCAAGGGAACCAGTAGACACCAGCTCAGAAAACCACCAGGCATGATGGTGTTCTCCAGCAGCCAAATCACCCAGCTCATCAGCACAACTCTGGGAAGTCCAACTCCAGGAGGCAAAGCTACAGGCTGACAAACATCTTCCAGCAGCAAAACATCCTTCTGTAAGGACAGGCAAGCAGAAGCCAAAGAAAGTAGTTCAAGGCCTGGAGGAGCAAGATCCAAAGAAAGGAATGAAAAGCCCAGGTGAGCAGGCATCCCTCAGAGGCCAATCTCCTCACCCACACCCCAAGAGCTCCAGTACTGCTAACTCCAGACCAGCATCAGGTAAGCAGCCTCCAATTGCCAGCACCTGAGGCCCCAGCACATAAAGCCAGTGACCAGGTCTCAGGCCCCCAGGACAAGAAGCTTGGGTAAGTGCCCCCTGCATTCTAGCAGGAGAGCTCCACTTTAAAAAAAGAGTCAAGAAATAGGCAAACACCATGAGCAAAAAGCAGAAACAATGACCTTAGATTCTTATTATGGGAACAGGGAAGATCAAGGCATAAATTCAGAAAAGGACAACATTGTCAATATATCCACATCTGAAACCTCAAATGGGAATATGAACTGGTCTTGGAAGAGCTCAGCAAGGATTTTAAAAGTCAAATAAGAGAGGTAGAAGAAAAATTGGGAAAATAAATGAGAGGTATGTAAGACAGAGTTAATTGCTTGGAAAAGGAAGAACAAAAATTAACTGTAGAAAACAAGTCCTTAAAAAAAATACTATTGGCCAAATGGGAAAAAAGTACACTGAAGAAAAAAACTCCTTAGAAAGTAGAATTGGCCAAATGGAAAAGGAGGTACAAAATCTAATAGAAGAAAAGAATTCATTAAAAATTAGAATTGGGCAAGTGAAAGCTAACGACTCTATGAGAGATCAAGAATCAGTTAAATAGAAACAAAAGAATGAAAAAAATAGAAGAAAATTTAAAATACCTTATTGGTAAAACAATTGACCTAGAAAATAGATCCAGGAGAAACAGCTTAAAAATTATTGTTCTATCTGAAAACAATGATGAAAAAAAAAAGAGCCTGGACTACATCTTTCATGAAATCATCCAAGAAAACTGCCCTGCAGTCCTAGAACCAGAAGGTAAAATGTCACTGAAAGAATCCACCAATCACCTTGTGAAAGAGATCCCAAATTGAAAATGCCAAGAAATATTGTAGCCAAATTCCAAAGTTATCAGATCAAAGAGAAAATACTGCAAGTAGCCAGAAAGAAACAATTTAAATATCATGGAACCACAGTCAGGATTACACAGGACCTTGCAACTTCTACAGTAAAAGATCAGAGGGCATGGAATATGATATTCCATAAGGCAAACTATACTAGTGGGGAACCTCAACATCCCTCTCTCAGAACTAGATGAATTTAACCACAAATTAACAAGAAAGAAGTTAAGGAGAAGAATGGAATTTTAGAAAGTCTGAGAGGACCAGACTCCATGTGGTTGGGACATTTTATGCTCCTAAATTACTAGGAAGCCCAGTCAGAGAAGATGAGGTCAATCACGTCCAGGACTTTGTCCTAAGTATACATCATGTTTACGGTGAAGGGAGGGAGGAGAAGAGAGGAAAAGAAGCTGTGTCCTAGAAGATGAGGCCAAATCAGGCCCTAGGGGTAGCTTTTTCTTATCACATACACCTTTATTAAATAACCTCCCGTGGCTTTTTATTACCTCCAGAATGAAATTTAAAAAGAAAAACTATCTGGCTTTTAAAACCCTTAACAACCTAGTCCATTCCTACCTATCTAGTCTTCCTACACTTTATTCCCCTCCACATACTCCAGAATAAAGTCACACCCGGCTACTTGCTGTTCCTTTCCCATAACACTCCATCACATTTCTCCATTCATTTTCATTGGCTGCTACCCATGCTTAAAATATTTTTCCTCCCCATATCTGCCTTATAGCTTCCCTTGCTTCCCTCAAGAGTCAACTCAAATCCCATCTTCTCTAACATGCCTTTCAAAGACCTTTACTGCCCCATCTATGTCACCATCCCCTAACCCCTCCATTGCTAATGTCTTTTCTTTGATATTTTCTCTTTCAGTTTTATATACAAATCTTCTTCTAAGCTAAGTATTATGCTTCCAATTCTTTCCTTAAGAATTTCCTTTCTTGATTTTTCCTGTTTTTTAAACTCTTGCATCATTTTTCTAGTCAGACATGCAATCATTGTGTAAAATCCTCCCTCCTTTTTTTCCTGAGTCTCTACTTGCAGCTGTTACGGAGTTTCGGTTATTTATCTTTTCAGCTTTAATTCCTGAATTGGAGCTTGAGGTGGAGCTAGGTCTAACTCCTGCTATACTTTTGAGTGCAGAGATAGGCCATCCTTGGTCTTGATTTCTGACTAGCAAGCTATATGTTTTCCACTTCTACTTCTATTTGTGCTCAGCTTGTTGGAGAGACTATGTTTGCATTTGCCACTGGGCAAAACCACTCCATCTGATCCTTATCTAAATCTATTCCACTATGCTTCCTGACTCTGGATCCTCAGTTTCCTCATGTAACTTTAACTTAATATGCAATGCTATCTCACTCCGCCCTTCTTTTAGCTATCCTATTTTTTTAAATATAAAATTATTTATTTTTAGTTTTCAATATTTACTTCCACAAGATTTTGAGTTCCAAATTTTCACCCCATTTCACCCCTCCCCCACCCAAGATAACATGCATTCTGAATATCCCTTCCCCTAGTCTGTCCTCTCTTCTATCTCTCCCCTCCCCTCATCTTATCCCTTTCCCCTTCTATTTTCCTGTAGGGCAGGATAGACTTCTGTACCCCATTTCCTGTATTTCTTATTTCCCAGTAGCATGTGAAAACATTTTTTTAAACATAGGTTTTTAAAACTTTAGATTTCAAATTTTCTCCGTTCCTCCCTCCCTCCCCACCAACCCTCACTGAAAAGGCAAGCAACTCAATATACGTTATACATGTGCAGTTATGCAAAACACTACCATAGTGGACATGTTGTGAAAAACTAACTCTTTCCCTTAATCCTATCCTGCCCTCCCATTTCTTCTATTCTTTCTTTTGACCCTGTCCCTCCTCAGAAGTATTTGCTTCTGATTACCCCTTTCCCAATCTGCCCTCCTCTCTATCATCCCCTGCTCTCTTGTCCCCTTCTCCCCCTATTTTCCTGTAGGGTAAGACAGATTTCCATACCCAATTGAATGTGTATGTTATTCCCTCCTTAAGCCAAATCCTATGAGAATAAGATTCACTCATTCCCTCTCACCTTCCCCTTTCCCCTCCACTGTAAGAACTTTTCTTTTCTGTTTTTTTTGTGAGATAATTTACCCCATTCTACCTCTCCCTTTCCTTCTCCGAGTATAATCCTCTCTCATCTCTTAATTTTATTCTCCAGATTTGACCCCTTAATCTTCAGCTCACCCTGTGCCTTCTATCTATCTATAAATACATACATATAATTTTTTTCCTCCAACTACCCTAATACTGACAAAGGTCTCATGAGTTATAAATATCATCTTTCCATGCAGGAATGTAAACAGTTCAACTTAATAAGTCTCTTATGATTTCTCTTTCCTGTTTACCTCTTCATGTTCCACTTGAGTCTGTATTTGAAAGTCAAATTTTCTATTCAGCTCTGGTCTTTTCATCAAGAATGCTTGAAAGTCCTCTATTTCACTGAATGACCATTTTTTCCCCTGAAGGATTATACTCAGTTTTGCTGGGTAGGTGATTCTTGGTTGTAATCCTATCTCCTTTGCCCTCTGGAATATTATATTCCATGCCCTGCGGTCCTTTAATGTAGAAGCTGCTAAATCTTGTGTTATCCTGATTGTGTTTCCACAGTACTTGAATTGTTTCCTTCTGGCAGCTTGTAATATTTTCTCCTTGACCTGGGAACTCTGGAATTTGGCTACAATATTCCTAGGAGTTTTCCTTTGGGGATCTCTTTCAGGAGGAGATCTGTGGATTCTTTCAATTTCTATTTTGCCCTCTGGTTCTAATATATCAGGGCAGTTTTCCTTGATAATTTCTTGAAAGATGATGTCTAGGCTCTTTTTTTGATCATGGCTTTCAGATAGTCCAATAATTTTTAAATTCTCTCTCCTGGATCTATTTTCCAGGTCAGTTGTTTTTTCCAATGAGATATTTCACATTGTTTTCTAATTTTTCATTCTTTTGGATTTGTTTTACAGTGTCTTAATTTCTCATAAAGTCACTAGCTTCCAATTCCTCTATTCTAATTTATAAGGAAGTATTTTCTTCAGTAAGCTTTTGGACTTCCTTTTCCATTTGGCCAATTTTGCTTTTCAGGGCATTTTTCTACTCATTGGCTTTTTGGACTTCTTTTGCCATTTGGGTTAGGTTATTTTTTTAAGGTGTTATTTTCTTCAGTATTTTTTTGGGTCTCCTTTAGCAAGCTGTTGACTTGTTTTTCATGATTTTCTTGTACCATTCTCATTTCTCTTCCCAGTTTTTCCTCTACTCCCCTTACTTGCTTCTCAATATCCCTTTTGAGTTCTTCCAAGGCCTGGGACTGATTCATATTTTCCTTGGAGGCTTTGGATGTAGGAGCTTTCACTTTGTTGTCTTCTTCTGGTTGTATATTTTGATCTTCTTTTTCACCAAAGTAAGATAATATAGCCTGACTCTTTTTTGTGCTGCTTGCTCATGATCCCAGCCAATTACTTGAGTTTTAAACTCTTTGTTAAGGTAAGAGTCTGCTTCCAATGTGGAGAATGTGCTGTCCCAAGCTTCGGGGATTTGTACAGCTGTTTTCAGAGATACTTGTAGGGACCTGCAAATTTTCAGTTCTTCCAAAGTGGTATGAGAAGGGGTGGGGTATTTACTCCTTTCCTGGCCTGTGACCACAAGTACTCCTTTCTGTTCTGTAACTGTGAGGAGGGTTTTCTCTTCACAGCCACTACAAGCTCCACCATGCCAGTGCTCCTCCTTGCCCCAGGACCACTGCCCAAAACTGTGACCCAGATCCAAGCATGGTCAAAGAAAAAGATTCCTGCCTCAGCACTGGCAAAGAGATCCATGCAATCCCTCTCTTATCAGCCACTGAATTCCCCCTCAGTCTATGGGCCCAAAGCTCAGGAGGAAGCTGCCCCCTCCCAGGGCCACTCTCTTGGGGAATGGAGCTGAGATCTCGTTCTCCTCTCTCAGCATTGCAGAAACAGACTTTTCCCGCTGACTTTCTAATTGTCTTTGGCATTAGTGGATTGAGGAGTCTGGAAACCACCACAGCTGCCCGCGATTCAGTCCTTTGAGGCCTGCTCCAGTTTTGCTTCAGCCTGCGTGCCCATGCCACGCTGTGTTCCTGTCCCAGTCCAATACGATATACCTTTCTGATGAATCATCCAGGTTGTTTTGGGCTGGAAATTTGTTTTACACTGTCTTTTTGTGGGTTCTCCTGCTTTAGAATTTCTTTAGAGCCATTTTTACGAGTATTTGGAGGGGTTTGGGGAGAGCTCAAGCAAGTCACTGCTTTCACTCTGCCAATTTGGCTCTGCC
This sequence comes from Phascolarctos cinereus, assembly GCF_003287225.1. NCBI lineage: Eukaryota > Metazoa > Chordata > Mammalia > Diprotodontia > Phascolarctidae > Phascolarctos > Phascolarctos cinereus. The sequence continues at coordinate 122,468,899 of NW_027555736.1, forward strand.
CCCCCTTAGCTATCCTATTTCTTCTGAATAAGTAGGGCCATTCAGAGCCATGTTAAATTTTATTCTACCAAGTCTAATTTATACCTGTGAGGTCAAATTTATCAGCCTGTATTAGTTCTTGTAATGGCTGGTAGACTTATCTTGTTTTTGTTTTGTTTTTTAATTCTGTCATATCCAGGTACCTTCCTGAATGTGAATCACAGACTTTTTCACAGTTGAAAGGGGCCATGGCGACCATCTACTCTGTTCTATAGCAGAAATTATCTCCTCTCTAACCAAATTAGCAAATGATAATCCAATAATCCTCAAAGACTTTCACTGAGGGGGAACCTACTCTGACCTGAGATAACCCATTCCTCTTTTTAGATAGTTGTTAGGATGTTTCTGCTTAAGCCTATCTCTCTCTCTCTCTCTCTCTCTCTCTCTCTCTCTCTCTCTCTCTCTGTATATATATATATATATATATATATATATATATATATATATGTATATATACACATATATATGTATATGTATATTCACATACACATGTGTATGGATGTATACGTACTAATATATATATAGATATAAACATATATTCATACCTACATCTATATTTGCAGTTTCACCCATTCCTCCCAAAGATTCTCTCATAACAAAGATTTACATATTATCTTTTTTTTATAAACAAACCAAGACCATACAAATGGACATTCACATAAACTATTTAATGGCTAAATTTTAAGGTGCTTATGTGAGTGTCCCTCTGCCCTCATTAGAAAACTGAAGAATTAGACACTGATTTTTGTTAGCAAACTTAAGCACTGTATTATAAGTTACATATAAGCATCTGCCATTACTACCACATATCCTGTTCATGTATTTATTAATGTAATGCTAATTAGTGCTGTTAATGAGAGTTCTAACAGAAGGGTAATAAGGAGGATCCTGATGCAAATTGTTCTTCATCTGTTTTTTTTTTTCTTTTTGGCAATGAATTGATTAGAGCCTGAAATGAAGCAAATGTAATACCAGAAATACAGAAAGGAAACTACAGAAATGTTTTTTTTTTTCCCTCCCCTGTTTCCTGGGCATTCATTTCAGTGTAATGTGGATTTATTCAGCACTGAGCTAGGAAGTCAGTACAATAAAAATGACTAAATGCAAACATAAAAATTAAACCTTTGTACACTGGACCATGCTGGTTATTCTCTATCTCCATCCCTTCCATGATTCTTAATGGAAACAAACAGGTGTTGGCAATTGATTCAGAGACATTTCTTTTTTGTCTATGTTTGCATCTGGCTAGGTTTGTGTGCTAGGATTAGGTTGAATTACATAAAACTCAGCTATCTAGTGTTAGATATTCCCATAAACTGAAAAAATTGACAATCTATCTTTGCCTCTCAGCCTTGACTGTCTTCCTTCCCCCTTATTACCTATTTCTCCTCCCCTCTCTTTTCCTCACTTCCCCTTTCCCCTATCTCAATGTGAATGCCTTTTTCATTCTCACTTTCTGGAACCTCTGCATAGCCCTGGAAGGCTATACTTTCTGAATCTCTGCATGGAGATGAAACACTGCCTGCTATTTCACAAAGACTGACTGACCTACCTCAAGGTCATATCTACTTTGCTCTTCTTTTTTTTTTCTTTGTTTTACTGAAAGAGGTGTAGAATTTGGAAGATGTGATTTCATTGGTGAGATAGAACTCCCAATCTGTAAACTCTCTCCACAAATGCAGATCAGAAATTGGTCTGAAGCACACAGTCTTTGAAAATCCCCTGTGGGCATTAAGAATTTAATTGAATTGCATAATCAATCAACAAACACTTATTGAGTGCCTCTCTTTGGTCAAACAGGCTAAGCACTGGAGATACAAAGACAAAAGCTAAACAAATAGTTGGTGCCCTCAAAGGACTTACCTTCTAAGAAAGATTACAGCATGTACCTCTATAGGATAATAGAAATCATACAAATCAGATACAAGGTAACTTTGGAAGAAAAGACCCTAGCATCTGTGAGAAATAGGAAAGTCTCATAAAAGGTGGCACTTGAATAATCATGAAGAAAATCAGTGTTTCAAAAAAGATGTGAAGAAGGGGAGCATTCTAGGTTTGAGAGTCACCCAATGCAAACACACAGATATTGGAGATGGAGTATCATTTGTGAGGAACAGTATAACTAAATGTAGAATGTAGAGTCGGGTAATGTATAAGCAGACTGAACAGGTAGGAAATGGCTTAAAATGACAATGGAGTTTATACCTGGAGGTAAGAGGAAAGTAGAGGACTTCACTGAATAAGAGAGTGGTATGGCCACACCGGCCTTTAGGAGAATCACTTTGTGGCTGCAGGAAATGAGTGGAGATAATAGGCACTCATTCATATGCCAGCAATGTTATACTTAAGATTCCACAAGCTAGGCATCAACAATATGTGAACTGGCAATTACAAGAGCAGGTTGGTTTTCAAAGAGGCAGAGGAAGTGGAGACCAAATTGCCAACATTTGCTGGATTATGGAGAAAGCAGGTGAGTTCAGAAAAAAAAAAATACTTCTGCTTCATTGACTACACGAAAGCTTTTAACTGTATGGATCCCAACAAAGTGTGGCAAGTCTTCAAAGAGATGGGAGTACCAGATCATCCTACTTGTCTTCTGGGGAACCTGTATGCATGGCAAGAAGCAATAGTTAGAAATGAACTCAGAACAAGTGATTGGTTTAAGATTGGAAAAGAAGTATGACACAGCTGTATATTGTCACCTTAATCTAGCTTTTCTGTAGAGTATATTATTGGAAATGCCAGGCTGGACAAATCAAAATTCAGAATGCAGATTGCAGGGAGAAATATCAATAATCTTAGATATGCATATGATACTATTCTGATGGCAGAAAGTGAAAAAAAGAATTAAAAAGCCTTTTGATGAGACTGGAGGAGGAAGGTGTAAAAGCTAGCTTAAAGAGTAACATAAAAAAAAAAACCCTAGAATCTTGGTATATGGCCCCATTACTTCCTGGCAAATAGAGTGAGAAGACATGGAAGCGGTGTCAGATATTATATTCTTGGGTTCAAAGATCACTATAGATGGTGACTGCAGCCATAAAATTAAAAGATGTTTGCTCCTTGGAAGGAAAGCTATGTCAAATCTGGACAGCATACTAAAAAACAGAGACATCACCTTGCTGGCAAAGGTCCGTATAGTGAAAGCTATGGCTTTTCCAGTAGCAACATATCACTGTGAGTGTTGAACTATAAAGAAAGCTGAGTGCCACAGAAACAATACTTTCAAATTGTGGTTCTTGGACAGCAAGGGGATCGGATCAGTCAATACTTTAAAAAAATCATCTCAAACTACTTACTGGCAGGTCAAATACTGAAGTTGAAGCTTAAATATTTTGGCTACATAATGAAAAGATAGAATTAACTGGAAAAGGTCCTGATGCTGTAAAGATTGGAGGTAAAAGAAAAGGAGATAGAAGAGGATGAGACAAATAGTGTCATGGAAGAAATGAACATGAGCTTGGAAAGGCTTTGAGAGATAGTGGAAGATAGAAGGGCCTGGTGTGTTAGAGTCCATGAGGTCACAAAAAGCTGGAATTTATTGAATGACTAAACAACTAACACCTACCTTCCAGGGCTGTTGTGAGGATCAAATAAAATAATTAAGTGCTTAGTATACCTCCTGGCATATGATAAGCTCTTTATAAATGCTTCTTTCTTTCCTTTTTTTCCTTCCTTCCTTCCTTCCTTCCTTCCTTTCTTCCTTCCTTTCTTCCTTCCTTCCTTCCTTCCTTCCTTCTTCCTTCCTCCCTTCTTTCCTTCCTTCCTTCTTTCCTTTTTTCTTTTCTTCCTTCCTTCCTTCATTTCTTGGTCATATGTCTTACCAATGATTTAATTTCTTTCATCAATTAGAGATTGTTTAGGAAGTTAAATTTGAGAAGTGGGTAGCCTTTTTCCAGGTCCTGCAAATCATACCACAATATAAGGCCAGCTCTGTCTTTACAATAATAAATTGAAGACTAAAAAAATCAATTTTATAACACTCTTTAGTGGGAATTTGACAAGTCTAGTTTTACTAATGTGGATAGCATGAAGACTTCTCGATAGTCCTGGTTGAAGCTGCAGCATCATTTGGAGCCATAACAGAACATGATACTTAAGTCTGGCTTTTTAAATTTTGTGTGTGTGTCTGTGTGTCTGTGTGTGTCTGTGTCTGTGTCTGTGTCTGTGTGTCTGTGTGTGTCTGTGTGTGTGTGTGTGAGAGAGAGAGACAGAGACAGAGACAGAGACTGACTGCCTCTGAGGCAGCTGTAATATCCTATATCCTATGGTCAGTTCAGTTTATCACAGCTATGTTTTCCTTAATAAAAACAAAGAAGGTTGATGATAGTATTGGAGAGAAGGTGGGGGAAAGAGGGCTCTCCTGATGCCAGTTCAAATGAGCTATTTGAGAATTTCAGTTCCACTATTTACTAGCGATCTCATTATAAGGAAGTCACTTTAAAATCTCTGAACCTAAAATTTTCACCTGTAAAATAGGGGAAATAATATTCATATAGAGGAAAGTACTTTGCAAAGTCTTAAACAGCTACGTAGAAATGAATAGGATTAAGTTCAGAATGGGACATAGACAGGCTGGGCAGGTTTGTTACTATCATGCCAACTCCTATTGTGCCAGGCGCCAACTCCTAAAGAACGCTAGATAACAGTAAATATAAAGAGCACAAAAGGACCTATTGATATTTATTTGTATGAAGTGAAAGAAGATAAATTAAAGAACACATAGGAAAATGATACAATAGTAACTCACTGTTTCATAAACAATCCTCCTTTACTCTTTATATATTGAAATCATCTTGTTTATTGACATTTGTTAAGCTCAATTAAGAATAGAAAATTTAAATTTAAAAAAACCTAAAACACTATACGTGTATTGCAGCTAGCTGTTTTGTCAGATAGAGTGGAACAAGATTATGTAAGTAACAAAACAAAACATTCCTAGGGTACTTTCGATCCAATACCAGCAAGATCAGATCCCATTCACTAAATGTTGTTCTTAGATCTTTTTTGAATGAGGCCGATTCCATCTAATACATTAGTGATGTCATACACTTTTCCTCCCCTTACTTCCAATGTTGTTGCAACTTCATTTAAATCAAGGACTCCATCAGGAGCAGATTTGATGAGTTCTCATATATCTATGAGTTAAATAAACCAAAGATACATAATAATGAGGTTTTGCCACTCATAGTGCTTCAGCAGGCTCTCCATGAGGGCTGACAGCTGGGGGGTTTCAGCTTGTACACTCCAGGTTCCTCTAGCAGACCTTAGCATCCATGGTAGAGTCTTGATCCCTGGCCCTTAACACAGTGGCCTCCAGAAGTCTAGACATCGTCCCTAGCAGACTAAGTAAGTCAAGGGGCTCACTGTCCTCCTCCTCCTGTCTAGGCAGTCTTCCTAGATGACGTTCCTAGTGGCTTAGCCATACCAGATCTAAAGCTGTATTATAAAGCAGCAATCAGCAAAACTATTTGGTACCGGATAAGAAATAGAGTGGTGGATCCACGGAATAGGTTAGGTACACAAGACATAGTAGTCAATGACTACAGTAATCTACTGTCCAATAAACCCAAAGACTCCAGCTTCTGAGATAAGGACTCACTATTAGACAAAAACTGATGGGAAAACTGGAAAATAGCATAGCAGAAACTTGGCACAGACAAACATCTTATATCATATACCAAGATAAGGTCAAAATGGGTATGTGATTCAGATATAAAGACTGACATCATAAGCAAACTAAGAGAACAAGGAATAGTTTACCTATCAGATCTATGGAAAAAGGAAGAATTTATGACCAAAGAAGAGATGGAGAACATTGGGAAATACTAAATTGATACTTTTGATTAAATTAAAAAGTTTTTAGACAAAAAAACCAATGCAACCAAGATTAGAAGGGAAACAATTTTTATAGCCTGTGTCTCTGATAAAGGCCTCATTTCTAAAATGTATAGAGAACTGAGTCAAATTTACAAGAATACAAATCATTTACCAATTGATAAATGGTCAAAGGACATGAACAGACAGTTTTAAGATGAAGAAATTAAAGCTATCTATAGTCATTTGAAAAAATGTTCTAAAGCACTATTGATTACAGAAATGAAAATTACAACAACTCTGAGGTACCACCTCACACCTGTCAGGCTGGCTAATATTACCAAAAAAAAGGAAAATAATAAATTTGTGAGATGTAGGGAAATTGGAACACTAGCGCATTGTTGGTAGAGTTGTGAACTGATCCAACCATTCTGGAGGGCAATTTGGAACTATGTCCAAAGGGCTATAAAACTGTGCATACTCTTTAATCTAACAATAGCACTACTAGGTCTATATCCCAAAGACATCATGAAAGAGGGGAAAGGACCCGCATGTATAAAAATATTATATATATATATATATATATATATATATGTATACAAATTTTTAAAATTTATTTTTAGTTTTCAACATTCACTTCAACAAGATTTTGTGTTCCAAATTTTCTCCCCATCTCTGCCTCCTTCTACCCCAAGATGGCATACACTCTGAATACCCCTTCCCTTGATTTGCCTTTCCTTCTATCATCCCCCCTTTCTCTTATCCCCTTCCCCTTCAATTTTCATGTAGGGCAGGATACATTTCTATACCCATTAACTGTATGTCTTATTTCCCAGTTGCATGTAAAAACAATTTTTAATATTTGTTTTTAAAACTTTTGGTTCCAAATTTTCTCCCTTCCTCCCTCCCCACCCACCCTCATCAAGAAGGCAAGCAACTCAATACAGATTATACTTGTACAGTCATGCAAAACACTTCCATAATAGCAGTGTTGTGAAAAACTAACCATATTTCCCTTCATCCTACACACAGCCCATTTATTCTACTCTCTCCTTTGACCCTGTCCCTCCTGAAAAGTGTTTGTTTCTGATTGCCCCTTCCCCCAATTTTCCCTCCCCCCTATCATCCCCCACTCTCTTATCCCCTTCCCCCTATTTTCCTATAGGGCAAGACAGATTTCTATACCCAATTGAATTTGCATGCTATTCTCTCCTTAAGCCAAATGCAATGAGAGTAAGATTCATTCATTCCCTCTCACTGATTCCCTCTTCCCCTCAATGGTAAAAGTTTTTTCTTGTCTGTTTTATGTGAGATAATTTACCTCATTCTACCTCTCCCTTTCTCCTCTCAGTATAATCTTCTCTCACCCCTTAATTTTATTTTTTAGATATCATTCCTTCACATTCAACTCACCTTGTGCCCTCTGTCTATATATATTCCTTCCAACTACCCTAACACTGAGAAAGGTCTCATGAGTTACAAATATCATCTTTCCATGTAAGAATGCAAACAGTTCAACTTTAATAAGTCCCTTATGATTTCTTTTCCCTGTTTACCTTTTCATGCTTCTTTTGAGTCTTGTATTTGAAAGTCAAATTTTCTATTTGGCTCTGGTCTTTTCATCAAGAATGCTTGAAAATCCTCTATTTCACTAAATTTCTATTTCTTTCCCCTGAAGGATTATACTCAGTTTTGCTGTGTAGGTTATTCTTGGTTGTAATCCTATCTCCTTTGACCTCCAGAATACCATATTCCAAGCCCTCTGGTCCCTTAGTGTAGAAACTGCTAAATCTTGTGTTATACTGATTATGTTTCCACAGTACTTGAATTATTTTTTTTCTGGCTGCTTGTAGTATTTTCCCCTTGACCTGAGAACTCTGGAATTTGGGTATAATATTTCTAAGAGCTTTCCTTTGGTGATCTCTTTCAGGAGGTGATCAGTGGATTCTTTCCATTTCTATTTTACCCTCTGGTTCTAGAAGATCACAGAAGTTTTCCTTGATAATTTCTTGAAAGATGATGTCTAGGCTCTTTTTTTAATCATGGTTTTCAGGTAATACAATATTTTTAAAATTATCTTTCCTGGATCTATTTTCCAGGTCAGTTGTTTTTCCAATGAGATATTTCACATTGCCTTTTATTTTTTCATTCTTTTGTTTTTGTTTTATAGTTTCTTGATTTTTCATAAAGTCACTAGCTTCCATTTACTCCATTCTAATTTTTAAGCAAGTATTTTCTTCAGGGAGCTTTTGGGCTTCCTTTTTCATTTGGCCAATTCTGCCTTTTAAAGCATTCTTCTCCTCACTGGATTTTTGGACCTCTTTTGCCATTTGGGTTAGTCTATTTTTAAGGTGTTATTTTCTTCAGTATTTTGGGGGGTCTCCTTTAGTAAGCTGTTGACTTGTTTTTCATGATTTTCTTGCATGACTCTCATTTCTCTTCCCAGTTTTTCTTCTACCTATTTTACTTGCATTTCAAAATCCTTTTTTGAGTTCTTCCATGGCCTAGGACTGATTCATATTTTTCTTGGAGGCTTTGGATGTAGAAGCTTTGACTTTGTTGTCATCTTCTGGTTGTATGTTTTGATCTTCTTTGTCACCAAATTAAGATTCTATAGTCTGACTGTTTTTTGTCCTGTGTTCTCATATTCCCAGCAAGTTATTTGACTACTAAATTCTTTGTTAAGGTAGGGGTCTGCTTCCAGTATGGAGAATGTACTGTTCCAAGCTTCAGGGGTTTTGTGCAGCTGTTTCCAGAGATACTTCTAGGGATCTGTAAATTTTCAGTTCTCCCAAGGTGGTAAGATCAGGGTTGAGGTATTTACTCCTTTCCTGGCCTGTGCTCTGGTCTATGAGTGACCACAAGCTGTCCTTTCTGCTTTGGAGCTATGAAGAGGGTTCCCTCTTTACTGCTACCACAAGCTCCACCATGCCAGTGCTCCTCCTTGCCACAACTGTGACCCAGATCCAAGCATGGAAAAAGCAAGAGAATCCTGCCTCAGCAACAGCAAAGAGATCCCTTCAATTCCCTTCTGATCAGCCACTCAATCCCTCCTCTGTCTGTGGGCTGCACCGGGACTGGGTCCAGACAAAGCTCCTTTCTCACTGACCTTCTAAGTTGTCTTTGGCATTTGTGGGTCAAGAAATCTGGAAACCACCACAGCTGTCCTTTGAGTCTTTGCTTGTGTGACCCACCCTGAACTGTGCCCCTCTCCAAGCTGGTGAAACAAGCCTTTCCCATCAGCCATCCAGGTTGTCTTGGGCTGGAAATTTGTTTCACTCTGTCTTTTTGTGGATCTGCTGCTCTAGAATTTGTTCAGAGCCATTTTTAAAGGTATTTGGAGGGGTTTAGGGGAGAGTTCAAAGAAGTCACTGCTTTTATGCCACCATCTTGGCTCTGCCTGTACGTCTACAAAAATTTATAGCTGCTCTTTTTGTGGTGGCAAAGAATTGGAAATTGAGGGGATGCCCATAAATTGGGGAATGGCTGAACAAGTTGTGGTATATGAATGTAATGGAATACTATTATTCTATAAGAAATGATGAGCAGGCAAATTTCAGAAAAATCTGGAAAGACTTACATGAACTGATGCTGAGTGAAGTGAGCAGAACCTGGAGAACATTGTACATAGTAACAGCAATGTTGTGCAAATATCAACTTTGAGAGACTTAGCTCTTCTCATCAATACAATGATCTAAGACAATTCCAAGGGACTCAAGATGGAAAATACTATCCATATCCATAGAATGAACTATGGATTCTGAATGCACATTAAAGCATAGTATTTTCTTTTTTGTTTTATTTTATTTTTTTCTTTCTCATGGTTTTCCGCTGCTGTTCTCGTTCTTCTTTTACAACATGACTAATGTGGAAATAGGTTTAATATGATTGAATAGGCATGGCCTATATCAGATTGCATGTCATCTTGGGGAGGAAATTTGGAACTCAAAATCTTATAAAAATGAATGTTAAAAATTAAAAAATAAATGTTAAAATCATTTTTTAAAAAAGATCTACTTTCTCACAGATTATGACAATAATTAACATCTCTTCTTATTTAGGTCATATTTATGAAATGCTTCCTTGTTAATATTCTATCTTTATCATTTCTTCTGTGTATAGGAAATAACTTTCCCATATCAAATTAATATTGAACATTGAGTACCTTTTAAGTGTCTCTGTTTTGAAAAGACTCTAGACATGAAGCAAAATCTAAGCTATATGTAATTTTTCTTCTGGGAACCAGGACTGGGGCTGTAATAAGCAATGATTGAGAGCAAACAGAGCCTAATCCCTATTCTTTTAGGATAAATTCCATTAGGACTGAACTGGTCTAGATCATAATAAGTGTCCAAAACAGAGAAACTCCTTAGTAGAGAAGAGAAAGGAATAAGTACCCCAACTCCTTAGCCTCAACAATGATTATTAATACACTTTTAAAAATCATCTTCCTTGTACAATATATTATGCCAATTTTCATGTATCAGAAGTTCTCTTTTAATTAGAAGAATGACTGGAACTTTGGATCTTCTGAAATAATTGCATTCAAAGTAAAAGAAGCTACTATACAGTGGAATCAACAATGGATAAAAGTCAGAGTACTTGGGCTCTGCACCTGTTACAGTCACTTAATATGGTAGAAACCTGGACAAATTATTTAACTTTAGGTTGCCTCCATTTTTCATCCTCAAAATGAAAGAACTGGACTAGATTAACCTTAAGATGCTTTTCACTACTAGAATTATGTGGCTTTATGATTCATTAGAGAGAATTCAGGAAGGGCAGTTCTTCAATCTGATTAGATATAGAAAGAGAACAGAGATCCTTATTCCATTTGGTTCCTTTCCACTAGAATTTATCATTCTCATTTTTATGGTTATTTTCAGGTCTAGAACGACAATTTCATCCACATAGGGGACTTCCAGTGTGGCAGCACCCTGCACTGATAGAGATTAGCAATCATCTATAACATCATCTTAAACAGATTATTTAATTTGCACACAACCGAACAGCCAGTTTGTGTCATAGGCAGGATTTGAGCCCTGGTCATCAGGTCCCACAGATTCAATTAGTATATTTATGAAAATGCATCCAAAATCTATCCATCCTATAATTCCCTCCTAAACTCCAATAGCACATTTCTGCCTATCTGCTTGGCATTTACAGCTGGATATCTGATAGGAATCTCGAATTAACATGTTCATTATCCTTCACACAAGACCTGTCCCTCCTCCCAATTTCCCAATTTACATCAAGTGCATTACCATTTTTCCAATGCTCCAAGTTTTCCACATAGAAATCATCTTTGACTCTTCACCTTCCATCACTCTCATGTAATGTTCATTCAATTGACAAGTCACATCTACTTGAACTGAAACAACTCTTTAATTTATAACCTTATCTCAATTCATAAGATGCTACATTAGTCCAGGCAGTCATCATCTCTCAACTTGACTACTACAAACGTGGAACAAATTCTAGAGCTAATACCCCATGTCCCACTTGTACTGGTAGGTTGTTTCCCTAAAGAATGGTAACTACTCCTTTCATAATCTGAGAAGCTGAGGAATGTCTTTTCTAGTTCTGTAGCTCATGAGTTCTCACTGGTCTGCTCCTCAGTTGATTATCAATTGATATCAGTTATTCAGCCAGACTTTATCAGCTTTTAGAAAGTGAGATTTACTAAAGTTGTATAGTAAGAAGAGTTGGTACAAAATATACTCTCCCCCCCCCAAAAGAAAGCATAAGACTCTTTCACATGTACATACATAGTCCAGGGAGATATAAGCTCAAGCTTAGAATGCATATAACAAAATGTGGAACTCATAGATCTTCAAAGTCCATTTGTTGGAGTCCTCAAGATATTTCCCTTCAGTACAGCACAGCCTTCTTTTAGACTCTTTATATAGTCCTAAAGCTGTCTTTCCTTAATATGTGAAGTTTGTTCTTGGTTGCAGATGCAGACCATGTTGTCAGCTCCTGGGACACCATTAGAATTCCTATGAGAAGCCTAATTCTCCAACCCTTCAAAGTTCAAAGGTCATTCTCTGGTCCAGGAGGAGGTGAGGAGGCAAAATCTATATTCTACCCCTTCATTCCTTCTCAAGCACTTGACTAGAATAGATTTTTTTTTCCTATAAACTTCTAGACAAGTGAATTCTTGGTTTCTGTATTTGTGGAACATCATCCATTTCATCCATTGGCTTTGAAGTGCTTCTCACATCCAGTATAATGCCTTTGATTGGTTTATTCAAAAGAGGTGTTCTCATCTACTTAAGGCATGAACTACTTTAAGTGGCATCACCTGAGATTGGTTGACTCCACTGACCTCACTCTCAGAAGATAGATAGCCTAATTTTTTTTCTTCTTAAGGCAAATCTCTCCCCTCTCTAAAATGTCCTCCATATAGCTGTCAAAGTACAAGTCAGACTATGTCACTCTTCTGCTCAATAATGTTAAATGGCTTCCCAACTGTAGAACAAACTTTAAATTTGTTCATTTAACACCTAAAGTCCCTCAAAATCTGGCTCTAACATATATTTCCTAGCAAATTATGTTAGCCACCCTCATGAGTTCTACACTCTAGCCAAACTAGCCTGCTTCTTGTTCCCAATTTGGAGCATTTAGCCTCTTACAATTGTACCTCTGCAAAATCTGTCCCACAGACTTTAAATACTATCTGTATCCACTTCTGGCTCTTGCAACCCCAAACTCCATTCAAAGCTCATGACAACTGTCATCTCCTTGAAGAAGTATTTCCTGATTATCCTAGTTGTTAGTGCTTCTCCACTGAGCTCCACTGCCTTCTCTTATGTTTACTTTGTATCTGATTGCTTTTGGAGAAGTCTTATTACCCACAGACACAATGGAAAGATAAGAGTAATAATTGGCTCTGCTGAAATGTTGTATGTCACAACTTTTGTTGCAATTCCAATTTATCCTGCAAAAACTTTGTTTGTACATGAAATGGAAATTGGAAATTCCCCTTTAAATTAATAAGATCACTCAAATAAATAGGTTCAGTTCAAATCTCGGTCATGACCGTTCCATATCTCCTGAGTGTTCTTGGCCTAGCATTCCAGGAACTAGCCATTCCTAGGTCACGTTGACATGGAGGATTGGCTCCTCTCCTTGTGAGACGTGATGTTATTAAAAAACAAAATACCAAGCCTCAGGCGGATGGGAGCGTGGCTAAGGTCAGATGTGTATTGGACAAACCATGAATAGCGCAAGTATCAAAAAGGGGTTCTTGGCCCCAAGCCTTCTTTGTTTAGAACAATATAAAAACACTGCGTCCTGTAAGCCCACTGAGCCTCACCCGCGGGAAGGACGCTTCGCCCGGGAAAATCTTTACACAATTCAAGTTTGTACAGGCTGCAACGGGGCTCCCAGCCGTTGATTGACTTTGGAGGTTCCCTTGAATTGGTGATGTATTCTCTTCCATTACCGACTCTCTTGATCGGTGCTATATTATTGATTGTTCTTATTATTTATGCTTTCTATGCAAATTCAAACTATCTGTGCTTTGCTTCTTCTAAATAAATTATCTATTTCCTATTATTTTCTGGTGCATTGGAGAGTGTCATTTATAGGAGCGAATCCGAACCTCACTAAATCCTATTAATACAAAATTGGCGTCACGAACAGGATTCGCTGTATAAATGCCTTTCTTTAAGAGAAATGTTGAGCCCCGGGCTCCGGTAGAGGTCCCCGGTTGGGAGGACCCTCCGTTTTCCTCGCTCGCAAAAACCTGGTCACAGTGTACAGGACCTAGTGAGGATTGGGGGTGTTGGGGGTTCTCGTTTGGGGTGCGACGGATGGGCCGGTTGCCAGCAGGGATAATGGGGGATACGACCAGTACATCATTTCCCTCCCTTTTGGGTTGTTTGCAGCCAGACAGCCAAAGGCTGCAGCAGGACTCTGAAAAGTTGCCTTCATTCTCCCCCTCTCCCTCCCCAGGTAACAGCAGCTTCAAAGCAGTGCGTGGATGGGAGAGGGAAAGAGAGAAGAATACTTTATTACTTAGGTTATATGGTTGGTAGAGGGCAAGTTGGGAAGGATTGTTGAAGTGTTAGGTCAGAATTAGAAAGGAATGAGATATGTACAGGTTTTAAGGGGATTTTAAATCATTAGAAAGAAAGGCAAGGAAGTTTAAGCATGTAGGAGAGAGGAGTGTGTGTAGAAAATTTGAAGGGTGAGTAAAAGGAAAGTGCATGCTGTAATCGCCGCAGCAAATATGAATTGGGACCCTGATACTTGGGAAGGTGATATTTGGGATGAAGATGATGATAGGTGGGGGGAAGTAATAGAGGAAGATGTTCCGGATGTTGTAGACGGGGAAGCTCGGCCGATAGATAGGAGAAAAGCCGAAAAGGAGGGAACTAACCCACCCCGGGTGACTGAAATCACGGAAGATTACTCCCAAAGAGAAATTACTGATTTGCTTAGTAGGTTTTCACAGCGATCAGGAGAGCCTGCAATCTCCTGGCTTGTAAGATTAAGTGATGGGGGAGCTGGAGGAGTGTGGCTAGACCCCAAGGATTGTCTAAAATTTTTGAGTTTGACCTCTATATTTTAATACAGGCAGAGAATAAAGAGGTGGTAGAGAAAAGATTAACTCAACTAATAGAACATATGAAGGAGAAGGGATGGGAGATTAATCCTGATAAAATTCAAGGTCCAGCTCAAAGTGTGAAGTTTTTAGGAATAATTTGGAATAAGGGTCATAGAGAAATCCTCCCCAAGCCAAGCAAAAAATATTAGATTTTTCACCTCCTAGGGACAAAAGAGAAGCTCAAAAGTTCGTTGGGTTGTTTGGTTTCTGAGAATCACATTCCTCATTTAGGTCAGATTTTGAAGCCATTGTATAAAGTTACCCGGAAAAAGTATGCATTTGAATGGGGGGAAACAGAATCGAAAGCCTTTGAGGAAGCCAAAATAGCTATTCAAACTGCCCTGGATCTTTGGCCTGTACAGCCAGGGCCGATGGAATTGCAAGTTACAGTTTTGCATGGATATGCTGATTGGAGTTTATGGCAAAAACAACAGGGCAGGAATGTTCCTTTAGGATTTTGGTCGCGGAAACTGCCACCTGCTGGCCAAAATTATACTCCTTTTGAACAACAATTATTGGCTGCATATTGGGCCCTGGTAGAGACAGAACATTTAACTTTAAACCATGAAGTTGTATTGAGGCCAGCCATACCCATTATGAGTTGGATTATGGGGACCCCCGCCTCACATAAAATAGGACATGCCCAAGAATCATCAATTATTAAATGGAAATGGTATTTGCAAAATAGAGTCAAGACAGGCAGATCGGGTATTTCCACCTTGCATGAAAAGGTATTAGAATTACCAAAACATTCAAATGATATTGATATACCACCAAAGTCTTATGATCAATCACCTGTTTCTTGGAATAATGGATATGATTCTCTAACCCCCGAGCAGAAGAAGCATGCTTGGTTTACTGATGGCTCGGCTAAATATATAGGATCTAAGCGATGTTGGAAAGCTGTAGCCTATAACCCTTCATGCAATACTATTTTGGAAAGCTCTGGTGAAGGCCAGAGTAGCCAATGGGCCGAATTAGTGGCTGTCTATCAAGTAATTCAAAAGGAACAAGGTGGCCAATGTTATATATATATATACTGATTCCTGGGCCGTAGCCAATGGCCTAGCAGTTTGGATGCCAATTTGGAAGAAACACGAATGGAAAATTAGAGACAAAGATGTGTGGGGAAAAGAATTATGGGAACAAATATGGGAATGGTGTCAATGTACTAATGTATCTGTATTTCATGTAGATGCCCATGTGAATCAAGATTCTGTGGAACGTGAGTATAATGCCCGTGCTGATGAATTATCCAAACTTCAAGGAAAAGCTTTAAAGGTCACCCCCAGAGAGGAAAATGAAACACAATTAGGAAAATGGGTCCATATCACCGCAGGACATCTTGGCGCTCTTGCATCTTACAGGTGGGCATTAGACAGAGGGATTAACATACCTCTGGATCTATTTAAGCAAATAGTACAAAACTGCATACAATGTCAATTATTTGCTCATCGGCCTGTGCCGAAGAAAATCACTGGAGAATTGGCTAGAGGGTCTTTACCTGCTCAAATTTGGCAAATAGACTATATTGGACCATTACCTGTTAGTCAGGGGTGTCAATATGCCTGCACTTGTGTGGACACCTACTCTGGGGTATTAGTTGCCTGCCCCTATAAACGGGCTACCCAGAAAAACACTTGTAAAACCCTAGATATTATTTCTCTTTATTATGGGACCCCCCTACAAATACAGAGTGATAATGGTACTAAAGTTTGGATAAAGAAGCATCAATCTGATAGACCAAGGCCAGCTGAGCTCATAGCACAAGGAAACACTAATACTGCCATAGTAGTATACCCTGGTGATGATAAATGGTATCATGTCCCACTAACCCAAATGTTTTTACGATATTAAGTGTTTTACAGTGTTTGCCTGCTATACGCTAACTATGGCATGAACTCCAGGTATTCCAGTGGGGAATCCTCAGCAAGGACCGTGTACTGATTCCATCTACGCTGGTGAAAACAACACCCACATCATGAATTGGTCATACCCATTCAACGTAGAAGTTTGGGACGCCCCTTTATTTCCCCTAATGAGAATCAATTTAACTAGTTTTAACCTAACTGTAACCGCAGCAAATGGCACTAATATTTCTGTATCTTACAGACTGGCCACCTAGTCCTTATTTTCCTAAGAGCACATTCATATAATTGGACTCTTGTAAACTTAACACGGACTTTTACTATTGCTACATCAAATGAAAGTAACACTGGAAATAACAATTATTTTTATTGTCGTAACACCTCCAATGGGCTGTATGAAGAATATCTAAACCAATTAGTATGGGTTGTACCTGTGACTCCGAAACCTCCTGGAATAATTCGTGTCCCCGCTCATGTACTAACACCTCTATCTTGCAACACAAAATAGTGTTTCATTATAATGTAACTTTTCCCTCTTTAGAAAGTTGTGTCAGGAAAAAAAGAGCTTGGTATGATACATTACTTGGTGGTGCAGGAACTGGTTTGGGTATAGTTAATTCTATAGACCTTGAGACCTTGGCTAGCAGACTGCGCAGTGCTGGACAAGATGTTTCTCAAGCTTTGACTGTGAATGCCCAATGGTTACCCACAACGATCCTGCCACACCAAAATACATTACAATATCAAGGCCAATTTTTACAAGTCTTTAATAATAGCATCCTCGTTAATTTACACCTTATGAAAAACATTGGTGTTTTATTTAATTGGACTAAATGTTCCTTGCAAAACTTATATACCCTCATACAGAAGGAAAATGCCCAAAGATTACTACAGGAAGGTAACTCTCACATATGGAACGATATACTTGACTTGTCAGATGTATGGAAAAAGCAAAAACCTGAGAATGCTAGATGCACTCCACTTTGGTGCGCTGGAACTATTATACTCTACCAAGTTAAAACTTGGACTGTTATGTGTCAATTTCATGTAATACCTTTTGTCTTACATAAATACTTTGCTTTACCTTATATCTATGGAAACTATATAGATTGGTATAATGTAACTCATACTCTGTCTGATTGTGTTGTAACTAATGGAGGGATTGTTTGTGGGATGATGACTCGGCAGATGGAACCCTGCCTTCTCTCACATTCATCCAATTTGTGTGATCTAACTTTATACCCAGTGAGTAACTTTTCTATGATATATGAAGTATCTACTCAATATGTTTGTATAGCCTCTAATAATCACTCTGACCTTCTATCTGTAGATGTTACTACTGTTCCATTTTCTGGTTGCTTATCCAATGTATCTTTCCTACGCTGGCAAGGAAATGATTTTTACTTTCCACCAGACACTAACCTAGTTAAAAATTTTGCTTGGGTACCCCAATCTTTGCCTCTACCTCATGTGTCTCTATCTCTATATCCCCTTATGAACATCTTGAATCAGTCGACTGAAATCAAAAAGTTATTAGAGTCCAACCAACGCGCGTTAAATGAACATCGAATACAGACTCTTATAGCCGCAGGAAGACTAGTCGAAGCTTCTCATTTAGTGATCTCAGATACTAATCATCATTGGTATGATTTTCTTTTTAAATCTCCTACTGCTACTATGTATTTTAATTCCTTAGCTACCCCCATACTACTACTTGCTTTGTTCTTTTTATGTCTTTGTATATGCAATTGTTATATGTATACCAAAATACGCACTATATACACTCATGTCACACCTTTGCCCCTCACCTATTATTCTCATGATCTTAAGGCCAAGTGAAATGGAAATTGGAAATTCCCCTTTAAATTAATAAGATCACTCAAATAAATAGGTTCAGTTCAAATCTCGGTCATGACCGTTCCATATCTCCTGAGTGTTCTTGGCCTAGCATTCCAGGAACTAGCCATTCCTAGGTCACGTTGACATGGAGGGTTGGCTCCTCTCCTTGTGAGACGTGATGTTATTAAAAAACAAAATACCAAGCCTCAGGCGGATGGGAGCGTGGCTAAGGTCAGATGTGTATTGGACAAACCATGAATAGCGCAAGCATCAAAAAGGGGTTCTTGGCCCCAAGCCTTCTTTGTTTAGAACAATATAAAAACACTGCGTCCTGTAAGCCCACTGAGCCTCACCCGCGGGAAGGACGCTTCGCCCGGGAAAATCTTTACACAATTCAAGTTTGTACAGGCTGCAACGGGGCTCCCAGCCGTTGATTGACTTTGGAGGTTCCCTTGAATTGGTGATGTATTCTCTTCCATTACCGACTCTCTTGATCGGTGCTATATTATTGATTGTTCTTATTATTTATGCTTTCTATGCAAATTCAAACTATCTGTGCTTTGCTTCTTCTAAATAAATTATCTATTTCCTATTATTTTCTGGTGCATTGGAGAGTGTCATTTATAGGAGCGAATCCGAACCTCACTAAATCCTATTAATACAGTACACAGTGGCTTTCACAATGTCTCTTCTATTAGGCAATGGACTCCTTGGGAGTAGAGATTATTTTCTGGTTTTTTTTTTATCTCCAGTATTCAATTTTTCATTCTGATTCTTTCTACTAAAGATACATCATATAAACATCTTGTAATAGCTATTCTATGGATCCTCAAATGCTTCTCCCTCTCCTATCCCTTTATTTTTCACTGAGCTGAGCACCTAAGACATAGATGTGATGCCTTGAAATCATTACCATTTGTAGATATCTGTATCTGAATAAATTATGAATCAATCTGTTCTGTACTTAGGTTTTTATGCAACACTTAATTTGGCTTCTGTAATGTCATTCCTTGATTAGACTTTCTGTCTTTATCTTCCCCTTATCCGTCCCTCTCCTAATACTGTTAGCATAGTTCTTATTATCTAATAGTAAAATGATTCTATGTTTCTTTAAGAAAACACTGCTCCAGAGTGGGGCAATCAGGATGAAAATGGGTCTTGACATCATGCTTTTGACAACTGGTTAAATAAACTAGAGATTATTATCCCACATAAGAGAGAGTTGAGAAGGATGTGTTAACTATTTTTAAATATGTGAAGGGATATCTTATAGACAATGGATTAGACTTGTTTGATTTGGTTCCAGAGGACAGAACTTGGCATAATGGGTAGAAATTATAGATGCCAATTTAGGTTTGATATACAGGGGAAAATAAATTCTAATAATTAGAACAATCTTTTATTTTAGGTGATTGGGGTTAAGTGACTTGCCCAAGATCACACAGCTAGTAAGTGTCAAGTGTTTGGTTTGAGGCCAGATTTGAACTCAGGTCCTCCTGATTTTAGAGCCAGTGTTTTATCCACTGCACCACCTAGCTGCCCCTAATTAGAACAATCTTAGAGTGGAATGTGCTACCTTGGGTAGTAATGGGTACTCTTTAACAGACATCTTTAAGCAAAATGCGGATGTTCATTTGTTGGGTATATTGTAGAAAGAATCTTTTTATTCATGGGGACCAACAGCTAAGAGGAACCCTTTCCAAATCTGAGATTAGTGATTTTAGAATTACTAATCATAACGATGTTCTTTTGGAAAAGACTATGATTGGTTCTAGATAAAATGGAGTCTGCCTCTCTGTATCTTGAAAGGCCATGAGTTTTTTCTCCCTATCTTAAGTAGGCCTATACTTCAGAGCTTAGATCCAGTCACACACTTCCAGCTGTGTGACCCTAGAAGAGTTATTTAACCTCCTTCAGCTTCATTTTTCTCATCTGCACATGGGCATAATAATATTGGTAAAATGCCTTATAGACCTTAAAGTTCTGTATAAATATTGCCACTGCTGCTGCTGCTACTACTACTACCAATATTATTGCTTCTATTACAACTACTACTAACTCTATTATTACTACTACCACAATCATCACTACTACTACTACTACTACTACTACCTTCACTACCACCACCACCACCACCACCACCGCTACTACTTCTACTACTACTACTACTACTACTACTACTACTACTACTATCACCACCACCATTACTACTGTTACTACCACCACTACTATTACTACTACCAATAGTACTACTACAATTTCATCCAATGGAGAAAGTTTAAATATCAGTGAGGAAATTTCAGAAGACCAATTCCAGGGCTAGAAAGCCCTTCAAAATTCTGCAAAGCACTAAACAAGAACTTCTCATACACAATGTGTTACGAGGTCTGACAGAGGTCCCTCTCCCCCACCCCCACTTTGCAGCTCTTGTCTCCTTAAAACTTTTCAACTGCATTTGAGCAAGGATTTCTTGCCTCAAAGATCTTTATTTTCTAATGCAAATCAGTAGCAAGGAGAGGCATTCCACAATGTACCATGCATCCATTCTTTAAAATGGAGAGAATACTTGCCTAGGAATCAGGACAGCTTAGTCCCAACCTCAGACTGACACTAACAAGCTATGTATGACCTTGGGTAAGTCATTCCACATCTCTGAAGCACAGTTTTCTCACATATAATATAAGGGCATTAGACAAGATAATTTATATGGCCCCTGCCAGCTCTAAAAAATCTAGAATAAATAAGACATTTGTATATACCAGAAATTGTAGTAGTTACACAGCATTTAACATCATCAATAGTGGGGTCAGGATGGACTGGCATTTCATAATGAAATTCAAGGATCTTTACATTCCAAATATAAAGGTCCTTAACCAAATCAAATCTTCAAGGTCTCTTGTTATCTTCAGTCTTATTAACATCTATATTCATGACCCCAGTAGAGAGAAGACCAAACCAGAATGAAACTCTCCAATGATAGTAAATTGAAAGGGTGAAAATGCCAAGAAAGAAAGAGAAGAGATGCAAAGGGACTTAGAAGCAAGAGTAATGTGAATCTGAAATAATAAAAGGAGATTTAACTTGAGGGAGTGTGCAGCAGCTTCCTTTGAAGGAAAATATTCAAAGCAAAGAGCCAACCTTAAAAAGAACAGTCAAAAGGGACTTGAAGGCAGCAAGCTGGATGTAGACTAACAATGTAATATAGTAGCATAAAAAGGGCTAATATAATTTTGGAGTTCCTATTTGGAGGTATCAAATCACACAGCTTGGAAGTGAAGAAGTCCTTTTTTATGAGTTACTAATGAGGCAATATATTATTTCCTAGCCACTTCACATCAGATAGCAGAAAGGGACCAGAAGAAAGTCAGTGGATAGGAAAAGGGTTAAACAAGAGCATGGCATACAGAGGGGATTGATTTCTGTGGAAAGATTAAAAGCACTAAATATGTATATTTGAGGAGGTGGTAATTAAGGTCACAGGGGGAAGACATGATTGCTGCGTGAGAGAATTTAAAGGACATAGAAACAGAGGCAAGAGTGGAATTGCTTAGAGAAGTAGACATGGACACTTGTAAGTAGGAGTGATGAGATGATATCCACAAAGGAACATTTACTAAGTCTCAAAACAAACTTCCTGACAGTGTGAAGTTTATTGCGACTCAGTGTAACTCAAATTTCAAGTGACCTTTTGCCTTTACATCAGTGAAATTGTTTCCTCTGAGGAAAGGTGCTATATAAATGTAAACATATAAAGCTGAGTTGGACAGAGTGCTAGAAAATAAATACTGGCCAGAATACTCCTTGTCTGGATCCTCAAGAGATAGTCTAGGGGTGAGCTCATAGATCTTTCTTTTCATCTTCTCTTAAGTACAATAGTACCTGACACTATCAATTGAGTATGCCCATTCAACGTGGGAGACTCCACACAAAGGGGCAATCAGATTCTTAAAAACACAGCAACAACAGCAACAACTCAGTTAAGTAAGTTAGTATTGAATCAGACTGGTAAAAATGACCATATAGTGATTTTAAGGAATCCTTCAAGGAATGAATATGAATGAAGATTTAGAGATTCAAGAAAGCACAAAAGAGTGGAAACTTATGGAAAAGAGAAAAAGTATTTTTTTCATGGTGCTGTGACATTTAACCAGACATGTAACTAGAAGATAGTCAGACCCTTGCACCAGAGTATTGAATTTAAAGGGCTGTGCTGATATTTTAGATCTTTAGCAACACAGAAACAAGAGCGCTTAGAACTTATAGAGCAAAAGTAATTAGTTAAATCAGAAAACTTTCTTATGTTAATATGGGAAGGGAGGGATAGTTGCTCTGCCCTTGACCTGACTTTCTCTGCCAAGACCTTGCTAAGCAGAGGGTGATTTATGCTGCTTGGATTTGTCTCAGGTGCAAATATTCCTAGTTACAGCAATGGTGTTTGATCTTGGGTTCATTCATTTTAGCATCTATGACACCTTTCATATGCTGTGGTTTAGCAAGGGGTAGAGCATCCTATCCAATTCTTTCCAGAAGACTATTGATCATAGAAAACCGTTTTGAACCATAGTCTTGTATATAGCTCAGACTCTCTATCTTAAAGTTGCATGTAACTAAATCCTGACTCTGCCACTTTCTAGTCATGTGACCCTAAATAATCATTTAACCTCTCTGAACCACAGTTTCCTCATCTGTAAAATTAAGGCATTAGACGACATGACCATCAGTTCTAAATAATTGATACTATGATTCTTCCTGCTTTACCCTCAAATATGGAACAAATGTGATAGAAATGAGGTAGGGGTAGCCGCTTCAGACAAGAAATCTGAAGAGTCCCAACTCTTCCACTAGCTCATTCTGTTACTAGTAGGCAAGCCATGTAACTTTCTGGGACTCAGTTTTCTCATCAGGAATGTGGAGCTAATACTACTTGACTCATCTATTTCACAGTACTATCATGAAAGGGGGAAAAAACAGCAAGGCTTTCTATCTAATCTATCTGCCTATCTAATCTATCTATACACATACAAATATACTACACGGACTTAGTTTGTTATTGTGGGACTTTGTTTTCAAAGCAGGTTAGGATATTATCCCGGGGGATAGGATGGGATGCCAAATGGGAAATAGCTTCTTTTACTTAGTAAATTAGAAATGTTGCTCTCTGGGTCACAAAGGAAGAAAATGAAGATAAACTTAATTAGTATATATTGAGTAAATACAATATACAGAACAACATTTTCCTAGGTTCTCTCAATCCCCTCTCCCTCACATGTACACAAAGAAGAAGAAGAAGAAGAAGAAGAAAAGATGACCCCATACACTCTTAGAACTGATGATTTAAATCAATAATTCTTAGACTGTGGTCCATGGACCCCAAAAAAGATTGTGAATAAAATTAAGAAGTTTTGTGCATTAGGACAGGGGAAGATACATCTTTATTTTCACTAACTTCTAACTGAAATTTAGCATTGCCTTCAAGTATTTAAAATCATTATTCTGGGACAGTGTCCATAGGTTTCACCACCCTATAAACAGGAACATTTTGGGTTAAGTTGGAACTATTAGAGAAATCAATTATCCTAGTACTAAAAGCCACATATTTGTATTGGCTTTATTATTTTTATTTCTTCCAGGGTTTGAATCTTCCACAGGTATCAATGGCACAAAAGAGTTTGTAAAACCTTGATCTAAAAGGAGGTCCTCTCCACCCTGAGCAGTCATTCTACTATCATTAAATCCCTGAGTCTTAGGTTGTCTTGTGGTCTCTCCTTGTGGCATTCTGAGCCTAGACTTGTCTATGAACTTGGTCCTTCATGGGAAATAGAGAATACGACTTCTTGCTTTACTCCTTAGAGCTAAGAGAGAGATGCCTCTGAGTCACCTTTCCTAGATACATATAGACCAAAGCAGTGAAAAAGTATTATTATCTGTATTCCAACTATTTCAGAAAGCCTACTGGGATTAGGTAAAGATTTACTCATATGCTGTCTCAATAATCCCTCTACTGGTTATTCTCAAACCTTTCTGTCCCATTATGCCTCATCAGTCTCCACTTCAAGGGTAAAACATCTCTGTTATTTGATAATGCTAGTGAATCAATGAACTCCCAGAGAACTTGACATCACAGATTGTTTTTTTATTAGGGGAAAAGGTACAATTCTTCCTTCACTGTTGTTCAGTTGTTTCACTCATGTCCAACTCTTCCTGACCCCATTTGGGGTTTTCTTGGCAAAGATACTGGAATGGTCTGCCATTTCCTTCTCTAGATCATTTTACAGATGAAGGAACCAAGGCAAACATTGTTAGGTAACTTGTCCTGGGTCACACAGCCAGTAAGTGTCTAAGGCCAGATTTGAACTCAGGAAGGTGAGTCTTCCTGACTCCAGGCTAGCTACTTTATCTACTGCACCACCTAGCTGTCTTATTCTTCCCTTACTAGGTAAGCTATTAAGAGTTATTGAAGTTAGGAACTTTTTTAGGTTAGTCAGATATCACAGAGAGTAGTGTGCAAGTACAAAGCATCATCCCTTAAAATTAACTTCTAGCCTTATTATTTCTAGGATTAAAATTAAGGACTTTCTAAAATTTCTGATTTTAATATTGAAAGTACAATTTGAGGTAACTTCTAGCCAAACTAGCTGGTTGTCATCTCTCCATGAATTGAATCCACCAAGGTCATTCAACCACAGAAGAATAGAGATGGTGTTAGCAGGTAGCAGAAACCATTCTAACACTATATAAGAAAGAGTAACTCACCTGTCAAGGCCACCTAGTAGGGAATAGCTTTCAGGAATTCCAACTTAGAGAGCATGGCAATTACCTGCATAATAACTCACTGGAGTTCCCGGAGCAAGAAATTAGCCCACTGCGATTAAGCATATATCAAATACGAAGAAGAGTAGTCTCTTTACAAGAGATGGAGGAATTGTCTTTGATGTCATATGCCAATACATCCATAGTAGAGTTCAGGAAAGCTAGATAAGCATTCTGGTCTTATATAGAGATATTTGGATGAGACTTGTGCCTATATTCTTTTGGAAGAAAAGGCTCTGAGAAGTCTATTACTAGTATCTGTGAGCAAGCAGGGCAGTGTTGGTACTACCACATTAAATTCTTTATGTACTTAAAAATAACAACACACTATATATAGTAGAGATTCACAGTTTCTTATACAATCTTTAGGAGTTCCTTTTTACATATGAAAATGTTGGTATTTATTGATGTTTATCCAGTTCACAATAAGAAAGAGAAATATGAGAGGAAAATACATATTTATCAGTGTCTCTGATCAGCCAGAATGGAGATTGAGTAGCTACAATCACCAAGAATAGTATCAGTGGTAAAAATCATATGGCCTCTGGGTACACCATGAGCCTTGATCATGAAACATTCTTACTGGAACATTCTTACTGGACCTTTCCCCAAGAACTGTACTTACAGCACAGAGTCCTCTGGCTTCTAGTTGGTAGACTGAAGTTAAGCAAAATGGATCTATCACTGTCAGTAGACTCCTCCCCAACAGCTGCTAAGCATGTCCTTTCTTAACCATAGTGGTGAATATATGGCTGGCACTTAAGGACCCAAGTCCATTAGAAGGCAATTCTAAAACCTCAAAAAAAGTACCATAAACATAAGTCATTTAACAAGGTTTCAGTCAGTATTCTCAGAAAAGAAAATAATATTGATTCCCACCACTCCCCAGAAGAAGAATAGACCCCATGAGCTCAGTGGTGCTGCATCTATTGTTTCAGTAATTGCACAATAGGGCTTGAACGTCTTTCTCCCTTCTGCAAAGTTGTCTTGTTCCAAGTTCTCCATCTTCAGCAAATGGCCAATTCAAGCACCTGGCAATTGAAAGTGTAAAGAAGAAGCTACACTCCTGGCTCCCCAAAAATAGCAGAGAAGAAAGAAAGAGATCTAGAGAGAGAAAAGCCACAGTTTGTCTCTGCCCCACTTCTGCATCACCCCCCATATACATGGCAGAGCCCTTCAGTGCAGTCTAATTACTTGTAAATGGAAAAGAGACTAAGGAATATATTTCCCCACACATCCCCCTCCTCAAGTTTTGCATTAACTAAAAAGGTCACCATGAAAGTGTGATTTTTCCCAAGGAATTGAAATATAAGGAGCTAATCAAGTCTGAACTTTATCATTTTCATGAGTCTTTTCTTTCTGCTTTCTGATATGAAACATAGGGAGAGAG
Source organism: Phascolarctos cinereus (assembly GCF_003287225.1). Taxonomy (NCBI): domain Eukaryota; kingdom Metazoa; phylum Chordata; class Mammalia; order Diprotodontia; family Phascolarctidae; genus Phascolarctos; species Phascolarctos cinereus. The sequence continues at coordinate 122,495,276 of NW_027555736.1, forward strand.
TACCATGACATAGAAAGAAAACAAGACAGGAGATCCAGATTCCTGTCTATATAACCTGAGTCAAGTTATTTCTCCTCTCTCAGTCTGAGTTTCCTCATCTAAAAAAACAGCCCTGTAGGACTGGATGATCTCTGAGGTCCTTTTCAGCTCTACAAATTTATGGGTTTTTTTTTCCCTACAATGTGCCTAAACCATGCAACCACAAGGTTATGTATATCTGTTTACCCTTAGTTGTGCCATCTTTCTAACACATCTTTCATCATATTTCTATGTGCATAAATGAATTTCTACTTTTGTATACACATGTACGAACCTCAACTGCACAGTCTATTATACCTACTAAACTTCTGCCTACTCCACCCCCACCCCCAGCACTGGGAATGTATGAAACTAAGAATCAATAACCACTTACAGCCTTTTCATCCAACACTGTCAATTTCATTCTTTCCTCTCATGGTGATAGACAAGCTGACTACAGATGGGACCCATCAGTATGCAGGAGAGAGAGGCACATAGTCCTTTAGCATAAAAAACAGACAGATGCTACAAAGGCCAGCTGAGACACACATTGCAGCACTGTGATCTTGCCCCCTCCTTCTCCAAACTTCACATTCCCTTGGCTCATGCCAACCAACACAACCTGACTGAAAACTGACTCCCAATGACTTCCTTTCATTTTCCTCTTGGGGCTAGTTTGGACTTAACAGAATTCTTGGTTAGAGAGATCCAACAATTCAGCTTTTATTAAGTGTGTTTTCTGTGTAAAGCATTGTACCCTGGGAGAAAAATGAAACAGTCCATGCCTTCAAGTAGATTGCATTCTACTGGAGTGGAGAGTATGATGCACACACATATAGGTATATAAAAGTAGAGAGAGAGGGAATAACTTGGGAAATCAAGAAAGGCCTCATCAGATAGCACTCAGGGTATGGAAATGAGGATATAGTACATTCTGGACATGAGGAACCACATGTACAAAAGCACAAAGGTGGGAGATGTAATAATGTCCATGAGGAATAGCTATCATGTCAGTTTGACTCGAATGGGAAGTTCAGGAGGGTGAGAAATATGTAGTAAGACTTGAAAGGTAGGCCATTGTTGTTATTATTGTTGTGTTATTGTTTGTCCTTCATTCTTGAAGAGGACCATGACATCAGAAAGGTAATGTCATGACTTGCAAGTGAATCGGATTTAAGTGAGAGAGGGCTGTGCAAAGTCCTCAGCATCACTTTGTCCTCTGGAGCCATCTGAGACAGTGGCAAGATATAAATCAGGAGGACTGGACAGGCTCTGGACACAGTGGGAGGCATTGGCCTTTTTAGGTCTAGGTCTTTCCCAGGTCTCAGTTTATACCCAAGAGATGCATTAGCATGGTAGTAGAAAGACCACAGAATTCAGAATGGAGAGAAGTAGGATCAGATTCCAGTCTGTTATTCACTAAGTATGTGACCTAGCCTAAGTCTCTTCCCTTCCCTGGAGTTGTTTCCTTATCTGTAAAATAAAGGGTCTATGAACAAGGTAATCTCCAAAGTTCCAATACAACTCTTAATCTATGATCCTGTGATAAAATAGGATTCTATTTTAACTGTGTGTCTATCACATACTTACATATACATATTTAAATGTATTGTACACAATTTGTAGGAACATATATACTTCAAGAAGTGAAGCCTAGAGTAAGAACATGGGATTTAGAGCTGAAAGGAATAGTAGATATCAATCTCACACAACCCACATTTAATAGATAAGGAAACTGATGCCTAAAGAAATTATGAAAGTTGTCCAAACTCTCACAACTATCAGAGTGCATTTTCAAAGCTTTATAATTATTTCCTCCAAGCTGGTCACTTTACCTTTTCCTATCCCCATTTCACATTTAAAGTAACTGAGTCCCAGAGAGATGAAGTTCCTTGCCCAAGGTCACATAGCTACTAAATGGATGACATAGTTCATACAAAAACTCAGGTCTCCTGATTTCCATTTGAATGTCCTTTCCTTTATTCCTGATTGCTGCTCAGGTAATGTGGCATCTATATAATTTCTGGATCTTAGTGTTAGCTGTCTTGACACTCTATCAAGGCAAAGTCAGCAATATGTTACATGAGTTTTCATGAAGACCAAATTCTGAGGTAGGGGACCTAGCTTTGAAAATGGACTCTGAAAGATAGACAGGAGGACTGGACAGGCTCTGGACACAGTGGGAGGCATTGGCCTTTTTAGGTCTAGGTCTCTCCCAGTTCTCAGTTTATACCCAAGAGATGCATTAGCATAGTAGTAGAAAGACCACTTAAATGCCAGGCTTAAATTTTATATTTTATTCTAGAAGTGAAAGCAAACCATTAAAACTTAGAATATGAGTGTGGGGTCAGAATATGGAAGCATCAGTGATAGTCTAGAGGCAGCTATAGCATTTGTAAGTACAATACCTGACATACAGTAGCCATTAATAAATGTTTCTTTAATTCACTGGCTTTTTGCAAACATCACAAATAAAGTGATAGCTCTCAAAGTAACTAGAATCTACAGACATGAGAAAAATCTCTCTCTCTCTCTCTCTCAGTCTCTGTCTCTCAGTCTCTGCCTCTCTGCCTCTCTGTCTCTCTGTCTCTGTCTCTCTCTCTGTCTCCTTCTCATTATATTTTAGAGGTAAGTTTTTGATTTCTTCCAAAAAATAACAGGCAACAGAATTCTAGTCCTTCTACTAATATAAACTAGCTGTGTGACTTCAAGAAAATTGCTGGGACTTTCTAAGCTTTACTTCCTCAGAAAGGATATTCTCAGATGGTCTCTAAGGTGGTGAATTGTTTTCTTTCCCAACAAACATTAGTGAGTGCTTACTGTGTTTGATGCTAGGTAACTAAAAAACTAAAACACTCCTGCTTTACTTTTTGCTTCAAGAGCCTTGGAAATAGCCTTAGTTTTTCCCAAGAAGATTCCTGAGCTAAGGGACATTGAGGTGAGGATTTTCAGATGAATTAGAATTTCTATGTTCAACTGTTGATTATCTATGACTAGATTATAATCCACCAGGGCACCAGCTGGAAAGAGATAGTGCTAAGAAATAAATATGAACAAATACAGAAATAAAATAGAAATAACTCACTTAATTCAGTGATGCCAGGTTTACAAAGTACTTTTCTCACATCAACCCTAGGAATGCACATATTTTAATTCCTACTTATAGGTATGGAAATTAAGACCTAACAGGCTACATAATTCGCCAATGGTAACAGGGAGTAAAGTATCAAGAGGTGAGATTTGAACCCAGGTCTCGACTTTGAGCCTAGTTAGCTAGTCTGCAATTCTACTGCTTTTCAAAGTAGCTGAGACTCACCAAAGGGTGGAGAAGTTTGTTCATGTGTCTGACTGCATCCTAAATTAAAATAGAAATGAATTTTGGATTATCTGATGTTGCTTTACTTTCTTCTATTTTGCTCCTTCTTTTCATGAATTCCAAGATTTAACTATGTTTACACATCATGTCCTCTTATTAATACATATTACCTCAGTTACAGATTTGTCTCCATCACCCTAAGCATGTAAACTAGAATCATGGATTTTCAAGAGCTAAAAGAGAACTTCAAGTTAATCTAGCCCAACCAACTCATTTCACCAATGCTGAAGCAAAGTATGGAGAGATGAAGTAATTTGCCCAGGATGATATAATGGCAGAGCCAACACTCAAATTCAGATTTTCTGACTCCCAGCCCCCAAATCTTTCTGCTATCTCATGATGCCTCCATTCAGCTTCATTTGCAGAAAACCTAACAGAGAAGCAAGGTAGCATTTACCCTTCATATTGTTTGATAACTGAGCTAGAATGCCTCAGATCAGGATCAAATCATGCCTATACCTTAGGGGTGTTTGATGGATGTGGACTCTAGAATAACACAGTCTGAGCCAGTTATGATAACGTGAAAGACGTGTTACAACACAAGTGTTGTATGGTAAGCATAGGTGGGCAGATGGCTAAGTAATGAATCAGTAGAGACTCGCCAGAGTGAGGGGAGGAATCCTATTTAGCTTCCCACTTGAACTCATCTGTAATCCTTTAACTGAGATTCTTCTTAGTTTGGTCTCAGCTATCACCCTTCACCCTGCCAGAGAACATTTGAGTTTTTCTTTCACCTCTTCTGACATCTACCCCTTGAAGCAAGAGAAAAGCAGCTTTGAAAGGTCACAGGGAAATCAGCGTCCAGCTATTGGATGTGAAATCCGAACAGCTGTCAAGTTGCAGAAAATATCGATTCCATCAAATTGTATTTGGCCAATTTCCTGTCCCCAGATTAGCCAAAATTTTGTAAAGTCATGACCTCTCCAGCAGTGCCTTTTCCTAGCACAGGTCAAAGGTAACAGGAGGACAAAGGCTGGCAAAGAGAAATAAGAAATAGATAAATTAGACAGCTATGGCCAGAGAATGCCAATTAGAAAAGGGCAGAGATTAAGTGAAAAAGCAGATCAAAATGCTTACTGGTCATTCTCAACAAAATCCAATTGTGCTGTGGACAGGAACAAGATGAAACCCACAGACTTTACCAAGGAGGCCAAATAAGCTCCTGAGGGATATTCAATATCTTTAAAGCCAATGTCCAAGAGAGTATAAAAAAAAACCTTCTAGTTTATGATCCATTTGGATTCTTCTTCTGCACAGGTTTCTTCAAAAGGGTGAGTTTCTAACTTGAAGCCATTAGATTCATCTGTCTTGAACAAGGTTAAAATAATCAATAAGTATTTATCACATACCTACTTAGTACCCCATGTACTAAGCATTGGAGAGACAAAGAAAAGGTGAAATAATTTTTAATTTCAAAGATCTTAAAATATATCACAGGAGAGAAAATATGCATGTATAAGTATATACAATATAAATAATATGTGCAAAATGAATACAACATATTTTAAGGTAGCTAACTATAGGATGGTTTGTCAGAGAATGTATTAACAGTTGTAGAGAACAGTGTTGTCATTTTTTTGCTGGGTCTTTCCCCTGATGAGGCTCTTGTCAGAGTCTGATATAGGTTTTGGCTCCGTTGTGGCAACTGGGGAACAGGAAAGAGCGTGCTTGAAAGGCCCATGCTTGAAAAGGGGTGCAAAGCACTAGGTGGGTAATACAATCCAGGCAATTTCTAGAATGAAGGCTGCTAAGCAGAGGGGAGGGGACCAAATAAAACATCAGAATTACAGTCTTGAGTCATATACAGAGAATCATAAGACAGGTGAAGAGTCACAGGCAAGGTCTAGGCAGAAGGTACAGATACCAGACGAATGAGGAAGGCTGAAGACTAACAAGTTCAGGATAATCTGCCACACTGTTTATCTTTTGAATGTGAATGTTTCTATGACTGGGCAGTGAGGTTGGCAGTGTGTGGTAGCTTGCTCTAAATGAGCTTTGACTGGACAGCTCCCCACTGACCCAGTGGTGTTACCCTCAAAAGAAATGGTCATTTCAAGGCATAATGAACAGGGTCAATCTTAATTGCTTTGTATACATTGCTGATGTTGGGAGATTACTCTCATATCTCCTGTTTTCACCCCTCCTCCCACCAAGCCAGAGTGTTTATCAGCCCAGCCCAATTTTTTTTTTTCATACAGACTCAGTGACTTTGCATGACAGTCAGCCAGGCAGATAGTTTTGCTGACCTAGATTCTCCAGTCCAAGTTCTTTCAGCTCTCTCTGGACCCCATGCTTCATTAAGCAGTACAGCAGGAACACATCTCAACACAAAGAGCATGTATAAACCTTTCCCCTCAGGTAAGTATCTCCTCCCCACCCCCCACTGTTTCCTACATATGCAATATTAATAATGCAACTCATGTCAGCAATTCTTGGTCAGCCCAGTAGCTTTCTCTGCCTAGGGCAATATTTTTCAGATTATAGATTGGAATCACCAACAGAGCTACAGTTATATAAGTAGGTTTTTGAAGGTGGTGAACTTGGGGCTATATCAATGGGGTAAGTAGCCACCTTTAGCTCCTGGTTTCTACACATGTACTTCCTCCATCCTTCCCCCTCCATCTTACTCTCTTTCCACACCTTTCTTGCCAACATCTGTGTTTCCTTCTCTCAGACTTAAGATGCACTGTAATGACAAGAGGTAGACTAGAATTGCACAGTTCAAAAGCTACATCAGTAGTAGTCCCCTTGAGATACTCCTTCTCTCTTGGCAACAGGCATTTTCTCTGGCTGTCCCTCATGCCTGGAATGTTTTCCCTTCTCATCTCTGTCTACTGGTCTCTCTCTCCCTAGCTTCCTTTAAAACCCAAATAAAATCTCACCTTCTCTAAGAAGTATTTTCTAGCCCCTCATAATTCTAGTGCTTTCCGTCTTTCAATTATTTTCTATTTTTCCTGTATATAACTTGTTTGTATATATGTGGCTTTTTTGCTGTATTCCCCACTAGATTTTAAGCTCCTTGAGGGCAGGACTGTCTTTTGCCATTTTTTTGTATCCCCACTGCTTAGCACAGTACCTAGCACATAGTAGATGCTTAATAAATGCTTCTTGATTGATTTAAAACTTATTTGTGGTGGTACCAAGAGAGAAACAGAGAGATAGGATTGGGTGGGGGAGATAGAGATATAGTGTGTAATGAGAGAGAAGCTGACTGGCAATAAACAAGGGAGTAAGGGAAAACTGTTATTGTGGCAATTGCAGAAGTCCACCAATATACACTGAAAAGAAAAAAAATATATGAAAACCAATGAGCCAAGAGATGTTCACATGTTTTATTAGAAAGGAGTTTTAGGCTTCTATTTTTATAATCTAGCCACTGCTCAGATTTTTACAATCTAGCCAGTAGCTCACTAATGTACAGATCCTTAAGAGTCTACCCAAAATGATGGATGTTCTAATCTTGTCTTTGGCTAAAAGAAGGCTTGGGTCAAATTCTTTCAGGCAGGATCCACATGTTGTGATATTAGGGTGCCAGCACCCCAGAACCCCTAAACCTCATCATTTTGGTGTCCCGTACAGGGAAACTGTCTAACCCCAAGTTCTTCTCCAGCCAAGACTAGAAGGTATGTAAGCCTCCCCTCCTTTCTTGCTCTGCAGTTGGGGTTGCTCTCCAAGCACCAAGGCTTGGAGGTGCTTTTCGGGCAGACAGTTACAAGGCTATCTCTCCCTCAGCCTGACCCTCTCAGGCTCTTAGTCCACTGGGTCAGTTCAAGGCCATGGACCTGGGTATACTTTCCACAGCACAGAAGACAAGGGCAGATGCCCTATCTGGAAGTGTATGCCCAAATCACCCAGTGCTACGGAATTGAGGAAAACTGCAGTTGCTTTTTAGTTCCCTGAGGCTTACTTACTCCCTTCCCTCTACACCTCTGAATCCTTCTTCATGGAGGTTACAGGGAAAGTTAGAACAGCTAAAAATATCTTGGCAGATTCTGGAGGTTTTGTGATTGATCATTAAAGAGTTTTGAAACACTTCCTTACAACCCTGGTCACTCCCTTCCCTTGAGTCAAGAGGGTATCTGTTAACCCCTCTCATAGGAGAAGAGGGTTTCACTCCTTCCCCCTCACTTTTGATTTCACCCTCCCCCACCTGGGGAATGGAAGGAGAGGGGAAGGGCAGAAGCTAAAGTATGGGCCCCCCTGGCAGTGTCATTGGGCCCTGCAGCAACCTTTGCCTGGAAGCATCACCCAGGTTCAGCACATCCTCTTCAAGGTAAAGAAGCTAGCCTCTGAACTTGGGTAAGCATGCTCTTTTATAAAGTTGCAGTTTTAACTGTCGATAATGAGATGTTGATTCTCTGTGTAAAGTAATTTGGAAATGCATTTAACAAAACTGAAGTCACCTGATTGGTAATGGGTTTGTTTCAAGTTTCAAATTGGTGAACTTTTTATATCAGTTAAGTCAAGCAACATTTCATAATTTGGTTACTGATGAGGATGGGAGCTAAATCCCAAAAAAAGGAAAACCCTGGACTTGCCCACAGGGCCAGATCTCTGGCATTTGCCTGAGGCTATAATCCCATCAATTGGCCTTTCTTTGTGGCTACACCCAATCTCCCAATTCTGTTACACTTAACCTAGCCTAGCCCTCCCAATGGCCCCTGGCCATTTCCCACACTTAATCCTAGCTAGGCTCCATTGTCCAGGTCCCAGGAGTCCTGTTCACCTCGCTGGCCACTCCCATCCAGATCCTCCTTAAAAACCTCCTCCAGTCACCCCAAACTACTTGGCCACTCCTAGGTCCCTCCCACAGTCTTTCTGTATATAAGGTCCATCTTGTCTCCATTAAGATGCTCTGATTCTTATAATCTAGCCACTGCCGAGATTTTTACAATCTTGCCACTAGGTCACAGGTGCTCAGATTCCTTAAGAGTCTGGCCAACATGGTGGATCTTTAATAAACCTTGTGATTGGCTGAAAGAAGGCTTGAGTCGAATTATTTAGGACAGGACCCAAGTGTTGTGATTTTGGGGTTCCAGTAAGCCTAACCTCTAGACCTCACCAGTTACTGCTAAAATAATTTGCCTATTGTTGGTTATTGTTTTAACGTGTAAGCTAGCCAAAAAGCTTTTTTGGGCTATATATGGCTTACTGAGAATTTGCAAGTATATAGAAATCTCTAATGATTGGCTTTTTACACCAGGACAAATTTAAGTTTCAGTTGTAAATCCTGGAAAAGTTTTTCCTAAACTGTGATTAATGAAACTGACTGTGAGGTAAAAGCTCATGATTTTATTAAGTTGCCTAATGGATCATAATAATCCATCTATAATCAATAATCCACCATCTGAGAGAAATGTCACAAGCTATTAAGGGAGAGGGTGATACTGGTGGGAAGTCAGCATCAGGACAATTTTAGCCTTAGTCTAAGACGGGATGTTCCTGACACAGTTTCCCCATTGTGTTCCTTTGAAAAGAAATGTTACTCACCTGGCTATTCCTGAGTCTGGCTATTTGATACTTCATGGTTGGAAAACTGAGTTATCTGAATTCAAACAGAGCTAAGCATGTTTTATCCTGTCATTTGGGCCCTGCAGTCTTTGCTGTCAGATTTGTGTTTTCCATTCACCTACAGTTGGTAGCAAACAGCAGGTACCGGCCAATGTCCCCCCATCATTCCCTGGATGCAGCCTGCGCTTGGTTCTAGTTAACCTCTTCTTTGGACCCCCTTGAGGCAGAGACAGCTGTATGCCCCTTACCAGCAGGAAGCAGTTTCAGAAGTCAAGACCTTCGTCCCTTACCCCAAAAGAATTTGGGTCCCATTTGTTTGAGGGGGGATTGATGAAGATGGGATCTACACCCCAGAAGGAAAAACCCTGGACTTTCCCCACATGGCCAAATCTCTGGCATTTGCCTGAGGCTATAATCCCATCAACTGGCCTTTCATTGTGGCTACACCCAATCTCCCAATTCTGTTACCATTAACCTAGTCTAGCTCTCCATTGTACCTCCCTATGGCCCCCAGCTACTTCCCACCCTTAATCCTAGATAGGCTCCATTCTCCCTTGGCCACATGGTCCAGGTCCCAGGAGTTCTGTTTACCCCAGTTCACTGGCCACTCCCATCCAGATCCTCCTTAAACACCTCCTCCAGTCACCCCAAACTACTTGGCCACTCCTAGATCCTTCCCACAGTCTTTCTATATATAAGGTCCATCGTGTCTCCATTAAGGTGCTTAGATTCTTACAATCTAGCTGGTGCTCAGATTTTTACTATCTAGCCAATAGCTCACTAATGTTCAGACTCCTTAAGAGTCTGCCCAATATGATGGATGTTCTAATAAAACTTGTCTTTGGCTGCAAAAAAAAAGAAAAAGAAAGGAGTTTTACACACACACACACACACACACACACACACACACACACACATACTCCAACATATCTTCATTTCCAATACATTTCCCAAGTGTTTGGTAGACCACATCTTGCTCATTTGAAACTATGTTAAAAGTCAATAGTCAGCCTTTTGCAATAGGCTCCCAGGCTAGATAGCATTTTATATAATCTCAGATTTAGATAGAACCTTGTTGGACATCTAATTCAACTTATATCTGAACAAGATTCCTCCTTCCATCATACCCAACAAATAGTCATTTAGGTCTTGCTTGAACACCTCCAGTGGAGGAAAACACTACCTCTGAGACTCTTTATTCCACTTTTGTACATCTCTGATGATTAGAAAGATTCCTCATCTGCCCCCCCCCCATATATCCAGCCTAAATTTGCTTCTTTACATCTTCTACCCATTGCCCTATGGGCCAGGCAGAACTACATTAATCTGTTTTTCCACATGACAGCCCTTCAATATTGGAGGACAGATATCTTCTTTCCATTTAGTCACTTCTTTGGGGTCAGGAACGTGCAGCCTCAAGGCCACATGTGGCCCTCTAGGTCCTCAAGTGAGGCCCTTTGATTGAATCCAAACTTCACAGAACAAATCCTTTTATTAATTTATTATTATCCATGTGGCCTCAAGGCTGTAGTTTACCTACCCCTGGCTTAAGCTCTAGCTCTTTCAACCAGTTCTCAACTGGCACATTTTTGAGACCCTTAAACATCCTGGTTGCAATCCTCTGTAAATGATCCAGTTTATCAGTATACTTCCTAAAATGAAGTATTCAAAACTAAATACAACATTCCTGAGGTTGTCCTAAAAGGTGGGAGTATAATTAAACTATCACCTCCCTAGTCCTGAGCATTATGTTTCAATTAATGCAGTTTGGAGGTTTACTAGCTTTTGGGGCTGCCATATCACATTGCCACTATATATTGAGCCTGTAGCATGAAGCCCTTCAGCTTCAAAGTTCTATTTATTCTCTCTCTGTCTCTCTGTCTCTGTCTCTGTCTCCCTCTCTCTCTGTCTGCCTCTCCTATCCATCCTATCTACCGATATACCATCTGTTTATTTACCTCCTTATTTATTTATTTTCAAATTATTTATTTGTTCATCTTTTAACTTATTTATTCAACAATTTGTTTGGGTGTCTAGGTCTCACTATCTCACTCAGGCTATAATTTCAGCAGCCACTTTTGAGTCTGATTCCACTTCTACTTGGAACAGGACCTTTGACTTATTTTGTTCCCAACCTAGGCTGCTTTACCCTTCCTTAGGCAGCCTGATGGTCCCTCACTCCCAGGAGCTCACCATACAGGTGCCAGAAATAGTTAATATCTACCCTTGATTGGCTTATCTGACCATAGCTAGAAATTCCCAAGTTTAAGTTATCCACCAGCCTCAGCTTCCCAATTAGCAGAGACTACAAGTGTGCACCACCAGGTGTAGCCCCATACTGAAAGATTTATGCTGTTCATTCTATATTCCTATGTTCCTTAGTTCTGCAAAAGCCCATCTCTTTCACACTAGTATTCTCTTAGAGATACTAATGGCTATAGATCATGAAACACCATTATATCATAAAACAAAATCCCAATAGTCCAACAAGTAATATAAAGAGAAATAATAGGTGCTAGTAATGTGATGTATATGAATAATTACTTGTTATGCATAAACAGTGGCCATAAGGATCCACAGCATATACAAACAGAGAAGATACATTGACCACACAGAAAGAACAAATGGTATTCTTTGAGCTCCTCAGCGGGTAGTCATTGCTTGTTGTGTTGTGGGTTTTTTTGGTAAATGTCCAATATTTGCATATTTGTATACTTCTTTTAGCTCCCTAGTAGACTGTAAGTGCCTATAAGGCAGGAATTATATTTCTTTATTTCTATCCTGTGTTTAGCATATAGTATATGCTTAAAAAATTCTTGGTGAATGATTGACAACCTACATACTATACTGCTATCCAAAAATTAGTAACAAAAATGACCTAGACAAAGCCTTGAATGTGATGGATTAACGTCACTTTGAAGATCTGGAAAAGACAACACAGATGAGACCAATATAGAATAAAGAGGCATCATGAGTTGTAATTTCAAACTGATAAGGAAATACCTATAATATATAACATAAGATCCACCTATAATATAAGGTTCACCAAAGGATGGAAATGTACAGCACCCAGTCAGAAATGTGAACATAAAGCAGATAAACTATTTGATAATCCCAAAAGGGAATAATATATATTTTAAGTAAACTGTACAAATCATAAAACTAGAGCTGACTATAAAAGGTCATTTGGGGCCATAACTTACTTTCAGTCAAGACTGCCTGAAGGCATGAAACAGGTATAAGTATCCTTGCATGCTTACCAGAGGTATCACTAAGTGTCATGAAAGGAATTGTGTTGCAGTGGGGAAAGTTTGGAATTAGAGGGCCTTGAATTCAATTCTTGATTTGATGGTGAGCAATACACTATATTTCTCTGAACTTCAATTTTCTCTTCTCTAAAATCAGAGTTGTAGTATATGACCTCTAAGATCCCCTCCAGAACTGGTCTATGTTCTTATGTTGGGCAGAGTCAAAATCTAAGAATGATTCTACATAATTGGTGAGGACTTCCTTTTTAAAAGTTAATGAAAAAGTGATAATTTTACCAAGATCAAGAAAATTGCAAGGTATACTAAAATGAGATCCCATAAGAGTCTACTTACTCTGTGTAAGAAAAATCAAATGGATGAAGTGTCCTATTGTCCAGACTAAGAGTTGCTCTTTGATTGACAACCTATCCATCGATACAAATATCTCATATATATACACTGCAAACAGAACATAAACTATGCCCAGAACTGAACTGGAAGAGAGTGATCTGGATTGCCTTTGAGAGATCGTTCATTTCCTTTACTGATCATAAGATTCCCCCTGAAACAAAGGACTAAATAATTAACACCAATATTCTTTAGGTAATGTTTTATGGCTATTACAACTGCTGTTAGTTATAGATTGCTACACTTTCTAAAAAGAGAAATTGAGGGTCACACAACAAACAATATGGAGGCATATAGTGAACATGAGAAGTTACAGATGGAGTATTAAATTATCAAAGAAATGCTTAACTGGGGGGAAAAAAACAAGAAGGAACATCCATGTAATGAGGATGAGAAATAATCAATGGAAATCTATTGTGTACCATTGTTATCCATGCAATGTAAAGAGAACACAAAGCAAACTCCCTACATAATGTGTGGAGGCCCCATGGTTGAATTACAGAATGACATATAGCAAGGTCTGGATTGATCCAAACAATAAGTACAATAAAGTGATCATATTACTTGAATTTGCACTGCATATTTCTAGTGGGTTGGAGCTTTTTACCGTATTTTAAGTAACTACAACTTCAACTAATGTGAATTAAAATACATTGCAATTGCTTCACAATAATCACTATTGACACTAATAAGGATATACTTGTAGATAAAATTGAACAGGATACATAGTCTTAGATGGGTTGTAATCCCATTGTTAGAGTACCCTCATTGATGAGATCATAGATCCATTAAAGAATTTTAATATTATTTTTTAAAAAACATGCATTGCTGTTGAAATCATTAGTTAAAATAACTTTTTTTAAAAAAATGACTGGATTTCAATGATTCATTCATTCTGTATCCCGCATTATCCAAGACACAAAGATGATGAGATAAACAGGTCACAGGATAAAATGTGTGAAATTATAAATTATAAAGAGTATCACATGAAAGAAGTAAATTACATAAGAGAATATGGTAGAATTTACTATGTAACTAGGTTTCTGATGAAGGACTTGAAGAATTTCTTGATTATTATCAATTTAAGCTGTTTGGCATAAATTAAGGGGGAAAAAAGGCTGATTAGGGTAACTAACTCTCAAATTTTAGAGAGTCATCTGACTACTTCAGGAAAAAGCCTGCCTTCTTTCTCCTCTCCCCCCTCCCCAATACAGGGAAATCTGGGTAGTGGCAGGAGTAGGGGTGGGGATGGAAGTCTGTACATATAGAATTACCTCTGTCTTCTTTAGAATCCAGTTGGTTGAAGCTCAGTGCTAGATCAGGAAAATATGTATTACAAGGATAAAAGAGGGATCAGTTACTTCGAAGATTTAGATGCCAAAAAGGAGTAGAAATGGAGACCCTAACCTATTTTCTAGTATTGAGTTGTGTCATCACTCTCTACTCCATTCCTTTCTTCTCCTCTTCTCCTCTCATCTTTCCTTCTCTCCTCTCCCTCTCCCCCCCCATATATCTAGCTATCTATCTCTCCTGTGGTTCCCAGATCCTTGACTGGCTTAATCTGCTAAGATTGGATTAACAATGGCTTCTCTGGTGACAAAAACTGAAGCCCATTTCTATGGCCCCAAAGGAAGACTGCATCCCAGTTTTCCTCAGGAAGCAGTGACTGAAATGTTGCTGGTCAGGAATACGAAAGAAAAGAGGAAAAACAAATGGCAAACAAGCCATAGCAAAATGTCTTCAGGGTCACTATGTTCCTTCAACTAAAGGATAAGTTTTCACTTTTTTTGGCACTCTCAACAGAAGTAATTAAACTTTGGCAACTTCCAATTCTCTCAGCTTCTCTTTTCATCCAGATGGAAAGGATGGAGCTAAGAAGAAGGTTCAGGTCACTCCTTCTGAGAGATTCCAATTCAAAGCTTCTCTCTGGGGAAAAAAATACCTCTTCTGGTCTCACATAGTGCCAGATTTATCTTCTTTGTGACCTGATCACCCACCACAAAAGCAAAATTGATGAGTGATGGGAAAGTGGGGAAGGAGGTTAGGAAGACGTTGGGAATTTTAGAATAATTTTTATGCAATATTAATGAATAATTGTAATGCAATATTAGAACAATTTTTTAGCCAAGCACCTTGATGCTAAGGGCAAGAAACAATTTGCTAATTCTGAAAGAGTCCCTTCTTAAACTGGTTAATATAAGTTCTCAAGCCTAAGTCACTCTCCTAACTTTCAAATAAAAAGCAAAAAATTTAGCAAGATTGAACAGGGGAGGGATAATATAATTCTTAGAACTAAAACTCTCTAAGATTGGTTCCCCAAAATCAAGTTTAGGGTGGAAACAGAGATAAAAGCACCAGATAACATTATGGAGAAATAGATGCGAGAGAATGCAGAGAAATAGATATGGAGGCATAATCATTCCAATTCTTAGCCCAGACTCACACCTCCTCTACCCAGAAATCACCAGACATCCCCCATGGACATTGATCTATCATGATCTCATCCTGTCATTGGTTCTAACTGAACTGTAATTTTACCATATGCTATGGGACTCTTTCTCCAATTACAAGTTCAGTCAACACCCAACAACATGTCAACGGCCAGGGTGAGGGGGCTGATTTAAGATGTGTCATACTAGTGAATGAGGTCTCCATTGGGTCAACCACTCTGCTCTGAGAGCAAAGGGACCAGAGGCCCTAGAATTCCACTTAGTGGGAGAGCTTTTGATGCAGACTCCAAAATATCAGAGACTAGTGAAGTCTCCTTCCTTCCAGCTCTAGTCCTAATTTCTTTTTTCCTACCAATGCATTTTACTTAGGAAAACAGCTCAAATTATTCAGGTACTATCCCAGGCAAATACTGATTCTTATATAATTTCCCAGCATGACAAACTAGAAATGGTACCAAAAAAATCTAATGACCTTTTCCAGTGAGTCCTTATTGTGAACAAATGTCATGCAAATATCTAGCTATATAGCCCCCTAAGTTCCTTCAACAGTTTTAATGCCTTCTATTACACAAAAAGAAAAGGAGAAATTTCCCTCTGATGTAGTAACAAAGACAGTAACAAATCCATTAGTAAGAGACTTGTTTTAGTACTCATTCACTGTTACCTTCTAGAAAAGTTTCATACTTTCCTGACTCCTCAATTTTCCTATTTGTAAATTTACCTCCCAAAGGGGGTGTCTATGACTACATCAGTATAGGATACTCCTGGCATGGAAACTCCTCTACCAATCCTGAGCAAGGTCCACTTATGCTACCAAAGGTAACCTAGTTAGAAAGTGACAGAGGTAGGAGCCAAACACTGATCTCCCTGATTCTAATTCACTCATTGTATTTATTATATCATACCACCTTGGATCTCTAACATGAAGATAGGAATGCCATTCCCCTTTACTATCATGTGGAGACTTGGCAAAAATGAATAAAAGCATCTCAAAAGTACTGAGAGTACCTTAGATATGGGTGTTATTGCTGTAAGTGTAGAAATGAAACTTCATAGATAAGATTTGATTTCTGAGTCTGCCTTTAATTTTGAGAATATGGCACAATTAATTTTGATTCACAGTGTGGCCTTTTGGAAGAAAGTTAGGGCTGAAAGAGTAGATTGTCAGAATTTCCAAGCTAAAATAGATCTCAAAAACAATCTAGTTCCACTCACAACTGACAGAATCCTTTCTATCAGCCAGGTGGTCAACTAGCCTTTGCCTGAAGACTTCTGGTGAGGGTGTACTTAGTATATATAGAGAGGCAAACAGTTCCAGTTTGGAATAGCTCTAATTGGTTGGTTGTTATTGCTTATATTTAGCATAAACTTGCATCTCTGTAATCTCCTATCCATTGTTTCTAGTTCTATTCACATAGTTCAAGCAGAACAAATTTACCCCCTGTACCACAGACAATCTTTCAAATTCAGGAAGACAGGTCTCCCCACTAATGTTAACCAAACTAAGTCTCCCTAGATCCTTTAACCAATACTTTTATCTGAGGATGTCGAGACTCTTAAGAATCCTGTTTGTCCTTCTCTGGATATGTTCCACCTTATTAGCACCATTTGGCAACCAAAACTGAACAAAATACTGCAGTTGTGGTCTGACTATGGAGGAATATAGAAGCAATGACTTTTTTGTTCTAGACACTATATCTCTCTAACTACAGCCTAAAATCATATTAGCATTCTCAGTGACATATCATATGGCTGACTCACATTGAACTTGACAGTCCACTAAAATCCCCAAATATGATTTCTTGGGGCTTAAATAGGAATGAGCTATTAATTGTAATGTGACCTTTGGGTAGGGCCAAACAAGATACTTGTGTACCCCCAGGTAACATCTAAAAACTATACCCCATGCTCTTGATTTTGGAAATCACGTTTCCTCCATATGATTTTCTATAGGTGTTTGTGAGCTTTCACTAGAATATGCCTAATTAGACTTATCACAAAATAAAATACTCTCATGCCATGGAAAGTGGTATCATTGGGATTACAATAGGCATATTATATACACACGCACACCCACATGTGCTTGTATATACACAGACATATACACATATATAGACTGTTTATATGCAGTATGTATATATACATGTAGACAGATACAGACATATACATGCATACATCTATATGTAGGCACACATATATGTATATATTTCTATTTAGTATCAATTATTGTGCCCTCCCTAAATGTTATGTCCTACCAAGGTGGCTGCCTACCCCGTTTATCTCTAGTTTAAGCTCTGCTTTTGACAAATCCTTTAATCACTTCTGTCTTTTTCCTTTTTTTGTGATTATTGTTCTTAATTTATCAAGTGAAAATAATAATATATGCCTCAACTATATAACACATTTTTGTTTTTGTGGCCAAAAACATGAAGTGAGAGATGGGAACTCTATAAAAGACTAAAAGTGCTAGATAAGTATGAGGTATAATTATATAATTTTAGGTCAACTCTCTTATATTATGGGACATGCTTTGAAGACAACAAAACCTTTCATTCCTCAACATTTTCAAAGAAGAAACAAATATTTTAATACTAACCTGTAAAATAGATAGATAATACAACTAAAAAATCTCATAAAATACTTCAAATTTAAATTGTAATCATTTTGGATTAATTACTTTTTTAAAATATCTAGGTGACTGCTCATATGGGCACAGATAAGCAACTGATAATCCCTTTGTAATCTGCTGTCTAGTTCAGGAGTAGTTTTCTTCAAAGAATTAGATAAGGATAGGTTACATTCCTCAAGAGAGCTAAAAGACATTACCAAATATCCTCAACCTTTCCTGAGAGGCAAGTAGTTTATTTTGCAAGAAGACAATCACTCTTTAACAGAGTGTCTCTGTTCTTTAAACAAAACTGTAGCACAGTGTTTAAACACTGAACCTGAAGTTAAGAAGGCCTGAGTTCAAATAATGCTTCAGACAATTCATAGCTATAAGACCCTGGGCAAGTCCTTTTACCTCTCTCAGCCTTAGTTACCTCATTTGTAAAATGAAGATAATAACATATACCTCATTGAATTATTATGATGACCAAATAACATAACATGTACATGCTTTGCAAACCTTAAACTTTTTTTTTAAATGCTAGCTTTAAGTATCATCATTGTTATTATTTTCCTTAGAGGTCATTCCTAATTCAAAGGATATTATTGATGTTACTTCAATACATTATTCTAGAAGTTTTTCCCTCCACTTATGGCAGCCATGTCAATCTGTTTGCTACATGGGCTTCTGTCTAGTGGATAGTGCCATAAATCCAGATGGTATTAAGTGGTCTTAGTTACTGCCATGTCTATAGCAGCTTAATCTCTGGCATACCTTTGGAGAACTTACTAAGATTAAAAATTAGGTGGGAAACATTCAGAGGATGTTAGGGCTTTGTGGGAAAAACTATTAGAGATTTATTCTGCTTTGATTAAATTAACATTGGCTCTTCCTTTCCTATCAAGAAAGTGTTCATTATCTTTTACCTGTTTATATTCTTTGGGCCCATTCCACCAAAAAAGTCAGACAGAGTTGTTTCAAATCTACATTCTCTGCCTATGCCAAGGTTCAACTATAAAATGAGATTCACAATCATGTATATGCAGGACAGAGGCAATGTTCTTTTTCCAGGTGCTTTCTCATTTAACTCCTTTTCCTGGAAAAGGAACTTGGGCATTACAGGTTTCTCTCCTAGCAT
Source organism: Phascolarctos cinereus (assembly GCF_003287225.1). Classification (NCBI taxonomy): domain Eukaryota; kingdom Metazoa; phylum Chordata; class Mammalia; order Diprotodontia; family Phascolarctidae; genus Phascolarctos; species Phascolarctos cinereus. The sequence continues at coordinate 122,514,033 of NW_027555736.1, forward strand.
GCAAATCCTTTTGTGGGGAAATAGAAAGCAGATGGCGTTGAGTGACAGGTGATATCTACCACTGAAGTGCCAAGGGATATATTTCCCCAGAATGCATTTTAAGGAGTCATATATATGGGGGCATCTTGGCAGATGGCTTTCCGAAAGGCACTACGCAGGCACTTCTCACATGAGATACCAGAGAGTAACAGAATGCTAAGAACTCTAAGATAAACCAGAGAAATTATCTGGTCTAAGCCTTCTCATTTTCTGAAAGAAGAAACTAAGTTTAAAGTTATGCTCATTTAAAAAATAATTCTCAACTTTCCTTTCCCTTTCTTTTCCTTCCCCACCTCCTCTGGGCTCTATCTCCCAAATACCATACCCTAGCAGGCCAGGTCCCTTGCAGACAGGTGACTGCTTCTCCCCTCAGGATTCTAAAGGATAATCTTGAGGGGTTGGGGTTTTCTAGTAGTATTGTTCACAAGCCCATATCTGCTGTGCTGTGCTTCCCACTGATCACCAATTAGCCAGCCAGAGTTAAATGTCTTTGAGAAGGGAGTCTTTACTATGGTGATATAATAAAACAGAAAATATGAAATTAATTTACCCAGAGTTTGAGACATAATATCTCACAATCCATAGTGAGTCTAAGAAAAGTGGATTCCGATTAAACAGCTCATGGTCAAAACTGCTCTTTAGTAAGTGGGAATTGTTTTCTTCCTTTGCAGAGTCCTCAAGAACTTCCCCCTTGAAGGAAGCTTTCTGCTGAGTCCTAAGGGTTATTAGTCTTGTAGAGTTTGAGATCTGACTTTCCTTGGTGTGTCAAGCTTTTTCTTGTCATGTCTCTGAGTTCCCAATACAGTCACCATTATTGCGAGGACACTGCTCCTGACATCAATGAGAAGTCGAAATCTTCTAAACTAACCCTGCAAAGTTCATAAGAGCACCCAATGGTCAAAGTAGGGGAGGAGAGAGAAATGTGACACTCTCTCTGGGCTCACTCCAGGCCCTGAAACATTCTTGTATGGGAGCAAGGGTCTTCCTCCTCCAAGGATTGCCAAAGCTTAACTGCTCCCTGTTTGACCTCTTCCCTTTTAATCCTAGATATATTAATTTTAATGGACCAAAGGTTTTTCAATTTCAACAGTTTCAAACATGCTTCTCTCCTCTTAGTAAAGGGGCGAGGGGCTACAACTTCAGAATGTTATTCACTCAGGCATGGTTGTTTTAACAATTAGTTTTGCATATTTTGTTATAAGGGAGGAGTCATTGAGGAAGGGAGAGAAATAGTCTGACATATATTGGCAAATGACTAGAGTGTAAAAAAAGGGCATAAATAAAGCTTAAACAAGATAAATGTGACAAGTTGAAACTCTGAAAAGCGAAATAGTGTCTTAAATTTTACAACAGGAGCAATAATACAAAGCAGAGAGTGAAATAATGGAAAGGAAAGAACATTCCAACTAGAACAGGGGAAGAACTCATAGAGGAAGCAGTGTTGGAGGTGGACTTAGAAGAACCTGGAAAAATATTCTCTCAGCAGAGCTTTGGTCAGGGTGGGGAGTTGGTCATTCCATCTGGAGGGAATCAAACAGTATGAGCAAATGGCTGAAGCAGAAAAATAGGGAAAGTGTTTAGGAAATGGCAACATGGTCTGGAATGCTGGGGACATGAATGGAAAAAGTAAAACTAAGAAGGTTGCTTGGCCTCTAATGAATAATAATGATAATAATAAAAAATAATAGCATTTATACATCACTTTAAGGTTTGCAAAAAGCTTTACCTATGTTATCTTCTTTGATCCTCAGAATAACACCGTTAGGTTCTATTACTATCATACTCATTTTACAGATGAGGAAACCAAGGCACTGAGAAGTTAAGTGACTTGTCCAGGCTCACTCAGCCAGGTCCGAGGCAGGTTTCAAACTCATGTCTTTCTGACTCTAAGTTCTAAACTTTGTCCTCTGTTCCACCTAATTGCCTTGGAGAGCTTAGAATGCGGGACTGAGTTCCAGGTTTGTTTGGTAGGCAATGGGAATCACTGTCTGCTAATGGGAAAGTTTTTAGCAGGACAGAGTTATGCTTCCGAAGAATTAGCCAGGCAGCTGTTTACTTCAGTTTCTCATAAGTAAAACTGAGCTATGGAAGGAAACAGCAGACCTCTCCAGTATCTTGCCAAGCAAACCTCAAATGGCATCATGAAGAGTTGGACAGAACCGAAACAACTGAACAACCACAAAATTAATGAAGGCTCAGGAGGCAGTACAAGTAGAGAAGCTATTTTGGACGTTGTTCTGATAATCCAGGTGAGATGTTAGGACCTAAACTACAGTGGTGGCAGTGGGAATGGAAAAACAAAGATAGATGCAAGACATATTAGAGATGTAGAGTTGATCAAGCTTGATAACTAATTGAACATAGTATCAGCCCTCCTATTCACTGGGGTGAATTTTCTGTTTATTCAATGTCTTTATAGTGAAAACTGGGATGGAGATAGAGGGAAGTAGGAGCTTTGGAAAGTAAAAGCTTAGTCAAACCACAGACAGAAGAGAGCATCAGAGGTAGGAGACTGAGGAGCTTGGCATGAGCTCTGTCTCAGAGGTCCTAACATACACATACTCGTGGTAATGGATTTGATCAGATTAGGACTCCTGTGGCATATGATTCAGGGCATGCTGTGCTCTGTGTCTTTGTGAGATTCAGCTTGATTAAAACTTCTTAAAAGCCAAAGCTGCCACGTCCTGGCAACACGCTGGCTCATAAGACAGAGTAACTTATCCCATGTGGAGCTCAGCAAGGAGTCCTATCCTGAATGGCTGCTGCAGCAATTATTTGTTCTTACATGGCCTGTCCCAGGTTAGCCATTGCATAGACAGGAATGATTTCCATTTACTAAATCTTATCTGTCAGAGGCAATGAGAGACCAGAAAACATTGGTTTTTAGCAGAGCACTTATTTGAGAATGAGAAGACCTAGGTTCAAATCCTGGTTCTGTCACTTACTACAGATGTGACATTAGGCAAATCACTGAACCTGTCCAGGCCTTAGTTTCAGCAACTGTAAAATTATTTAAGTTAAACTAGATAACTTTTAAAACAGCTTCAAACTCTACAATCCTATGATTGCTCTAGGGGAAAGAACTCTCAAAGTTCAGAGTTCTTCATTGTACTTCCCAAGAAATAAGAAATACTGCATGGGATACCTCTGCCTCTGATTTCAGGCCATAGCATAGAGACTATTATCTATCTGTACTCTATAGGTCTTGATATGTCAAATCTGGCTATTACTGGACATCTGCCATCAAAAACCCTCACTATCACATTTCTACTGTACAATGCTATATCAGTTTCTTACACTTTTCTTCAAATTCTCTCTCTCTCCTATAACCCACCCCCAACTATCTATCTATGCACATTCACATGCACACATATACATATACACTTATATCAATACACACACATATATGTATATGTACATTGTATGTGTGTGTATATATAGATACATATATATTTTATATGTGCATGCTGTCTCTTAGGGCCACAGTGTCATAGCTATAAAATGTACACGTGAATATAGACTCTGTATATATATATATATATATATATATATATATATATATATATATATATATATATATATATATATATATATATATGTGTATATATATATATATATACACACACACACACACACATACACACATATATATGTGTGTATGTATGTACATGCATGTGTATGTATATGTATATATGTATATATGTATATGCGTGTATAGTTTCTTGACTTTATATAGGTATTTATGTATACATATAATATGCATCCTATGTATATGTATATAGATCCATATATATGCTTGCATCTATATCCACGTATATACATTTTTTCCAGTCATTTCAGTTGTGTCCAACTCTTTGTGATCCCATTTGGAGTTTTCTTGGCAGACATACTGGAGTGGTTTGTCATTTCCTTCTCCAGCTTATTTTACAGGTGAGGAACTAAGGCAATGAAGGTTAAGTGAGTTGCCCAGGGTCATACAGCTAGTAAGTGTCTGATGCCAGATTTGAACTCAGAAAGATAAGTCTTCTTGACTTCAGGCCCAGCATTCTATCCACCTTACCACCTAGCTTATATAGTTATTTATATATGCATATTGTATGCATCCATATATAAACATATAACCATGCAAGCATATGTGCATGTACACAAACACATTTATGACCACATATGTCTATGTACACATACATGTGTGTAAATACCGCATATCTAGCCATTTAAGTATGGGTTCATTTATCAATATATATGTGCATATACATATGCATGTGGATATGTGCATAGTCATACTCATGTGTGCATGTGTAGATACATATGTGTGCATGTACATATACATATATATGTATACACACATACATACACATATGCATATTGGCTTCCCAGGCTAGATTATAAGCTTTTCAACAGCTTGGACTAATTTACTTTTGTCTTTGTATACCCATAGTCTAGTATAGTACCTGTCACACACTTAATAATGCTTGTGCATTGATCCTGCACCCTGCTAATAGTGACCAACACCTGGTAAAATGTGTGCATATTTATAAATATAGCACTGCACTCTACTGACTATAATGGTTTAGACTGGCATTAGTGAATTCAGAATCTGCTCAACTGAATAATCAATTGACAAGTGTTTACTGAGTGCTTCTTAAGTACAAGGCACCATGCTAGGCACTGTGTATAGATTATACTACCTCTGAAGGAGGTAGTTTGAGCATTCCCCTGATCACCCTTTAGTGTATTCTTTATGTTTTACGTTTTTTTTTTTCCTATTGAATGGATCAAGTTAGGGGAGGTAAGAAAAAGAGGCATGTGAATGAACGCCTTTTAACACTCAGAAGCTCAGTCTAATTGTTTGCTAAGGAATTTCCTTCAGCTTAACTTGTGTAATATATACAACTTTGGGCGGCAGGGAATTATAGTACTTGAGGGGAACTAAAGAAGTCCTTTAAGGCTTTCCCTCTTCCACTGACTCAGTTTGGGACTAGAACCATCACTAATGGATATCAACCTTTTACTTTAGCAGAAAAAGACTGTTCTGTGCAGCCCAAATGCATTGGTTCTAGCCCCAGCATGCAATCTGCTGACAGGCAAGCATGCCTGTATCTAAATAGACACAGAGCACAGTGAAAGCATTTTCCATGGTCACAGCAGTAAGATGCTAAACACATGGTTCCACTTTGTGAGCCCTCCTTTTTCTTTCTCTTCTCTCTGGTCTGTGTAAGGTATGTCTATGGGAAGTGACTTTCCTATGCAGCCCTCCACCTGCAAAAAGGCAAAATAAGTTTCTTGAACCCTTTTTTCCAACCTACCTTGAATATTCTATTGTTATACTCTACTCTTGGATTTTATAGTTTCTTTCCCACATTAATGTTTTCAAGGACCACTTGCTAGGTCCTTTCCCTTAGAATGAGAGATTTCTGAGAATTTCAGGCCTCAAATCATATTGTTTTTGTTATTTCCTGAGTAATACTCTTAAGCTTCAAGACAGTCTGGCTTCTTTTAGTTCCCCATTGATTTCCTTTCTCTTTAAGTCTACTTGGGCTGTTCCATTCTTCTTTATTTCTTCGCACATATTACAAAGATTTTTTTAAAAATAAGCAACATCAAACTTTTTTTTCTTTTGCATTACTGTCCTCTACCAAAGTCTTTCATTAAAATAGACACTCAAGTTCAACCCTGAAAACTAATTATAATACCTGGACTTTGAAAAATCTCACAAGATCATAAATATAGAGCTAAAAAAGAACTTTAAGAATGCCTAGTCTAACAGGTGAGGAAATTGAAACTTAGAAGGGAGGGACTGCTTCCTCTTTGTCTTTCTCAATTCACAGTTAGTTAAGGTAGAGTTGGGATTTGGTCCTATAAAATTAACTTGGTCTTTTTTTTTCTGATTTCAGGGATTATATGGAAACACCTATTCTCCTGACTTTATGATCAGAGGAGGCCAATGACAAGGCTAACTGAATAAACTTTTAGTAATCTCCAGCTATACACATGGCACTATCCTAGATACTGAGGACACAAAAACAAAAACAATGCAGCCCACAATTTTGCCAGAAGAGAGTATTTATGATTCAGAGATTTCATATTTCATTAGTAAAAAGAGATTAGCCCATAACAATAATATTACATCCATTCATTGTTTATTGAAAGTTAGCTGAAGACCACCAGGCAGAACATATTCATAGAATCATAGGTTCCAAGTTGGAAGAGACCCCAAAGATCATCTCATCCAAACTTTTCATTTTAGAGATGAGCAAACCGAGGTTTAGGGAGATGAAGTAGTTTGGTCAATACTAAGTAAGTAGAACAAGGATTTGAACCAATATAAACTAACTTCAGATCAGAAATACTTTCTATTATACCACATTACACTCATCTATTTTTATAACCATTAGAAACTAATATTCTAACTACATGAGCAGCCAGATGAAATAAAAGATTAAAAAAAGGATAAGGAATCAAGAAAACCTGAGTTCAAATAATGCCTTAGGCACTTGTTGTAGAACCCTGACCAATCACTTCATCTCTCTCAGCTTCCTTAACTGTAAAATGGAGACAATATCAAGCCAAAATCAGTTTTTCCCTCAGTGATTATAACTTCTCCCTTTTTTGCCCATATTGCCCAATTCCCAACCCAGTCTTAAACCATGTGTTTCTCTTTATAGCATTTGTCACTGAGAAAACAAATACCTTTCTCTGTAGAACCTAAGTCCACTTCAGTCTTAATTACCCTCCTCATAACTACCAGAATCATTAGTTGAAGGCTTCTCTTCATTCTATTGACTGAATTTTCTTAAAGAAGAGTGTCCTTTTTCAGGGCAGGAAACTACCTGGTCAGCATTCTGGATTGATACTGATTTTAAAACTTCTCCATTAATTAATTAGCAAGCATTTTATTAAGCACCTACTATACTCCAGACATGGCACTAGGCCATGGGAACACAAAGAGAAAAAATAAAAGTCCCCGACCTTAAGAAGCTCATGTTATATAACAATACACACATAAGTAAATATATACAAAAGAAATATAAGGGTTTGTTTGGTTTGGTTTGGTGGGAGGAGGGGTGGGCTTTATCCTTCCTAAATCTATAGTATATATAAAATCCCTAGATTTTCCACAATTAGTGACCTATTGTCTTTTTTCAGTACCAACATTTAACTGAAATCCAATTACATTAACACATCTGTCTATAGGGTCCCGAGACTAGGGATATACATGTGCATTTACATAGTAAGGTATCATATAGAATAATAGAATCTTAAAGATGGAAGATACCTTAGAGATAACCTAATTATCTTTCAATGATATATGAGGAAATTCAAATCCAGAAAAGTGAAGTGATTTTTCCAAGGTCTTCTAACTAATACAGGAAACATTTGGAACTTTGCCACATGCATGTCACTATCACTCCATCTTCTCCATCCATATAGCTAGACTTTCTCACTATTTCTTCTCCAGTTTTAACTGATTGGAACCAGTTTGAACTGGATTAAACTGGTTTAAACTGGTCTGAATTTTATTAAACTGGTTTGGATTGGATTAAACTGGTTTAAATTGGTTTTAACTGGTATGAACTGGGTTTGAACTGGATTAAACTGTTAAATTAATTCTGGATTTTGTTAGGACTGGATTAAACTGGTTTGGAATATATTAAACTGATTTGAACAGCATTAAAGTCTATTAAACTGGTTTTAACTGTATTAAAATGTATTAAACTGGTTTGAACTAGGTTGGACTGTATTAGACTGGTTTCAACTGTATTAAACTAGTTTGAACTGGTTTGAACTGAATTAAACTGATGTGAACTGGTTGGAACTGTATTGAACTGGTCTGAACTGATTTAAACTGTTTCAATTGGTCAGAACAAATTATGGTATAGTAACATAATGGAATAGTATAGCACCATGCAATATGACAAAATGGATAGTTTAAAAAATACTCTCAATGATTACAGAAATTTATCACAAGAATAATTATTACTAGGTGTGATTTATACCAAGTAATGCAGGGCTGGTTCAATATTAGGAAAACTCAGCATAATTGACCATGTCAATAGAAAAATAAAGAGAAATGGTGATTATCTCAATAGATGCAGAAAAAAACTTTTGACAAAAAACAGAACCCATTCCTATTAAAAACTCTAGACAGTATAGGAATAAGTGAACTTTCCTTAAAACTATAAGTAGTATCTATCTAAAACCAAAAAATACTCTCACTACCTTATGAAACGTGGTAGTAAACCACTGTTCTTCTTAAATTACAATTGTGGTTATTAAGCTAATGACTTTTCCAAGGTCATTGAATTAATAATTGCCAGAACCTGATCTTATGATCCATAGTCCAGTTTTCCTTCCAGAACATCAAAATGTATAGAATCGTAGAAGTATAACATGTTTCAGGAGACCTCAGACTCCATCTAGTCCAAATACCCACCCAATGAAAGGAATCGTAAGTGATGAAATCAGATGATTTAACTTTTTACACAAAACACATTGCTAACAAATTATTCTCAATACACATATTTACAAAGTATTTTCAGTTGTGTTTTATAAGCCTTGTTTGAAATACCATTGCGTCATTCTCTGAGTAAGCGCTATCATGGATTAGAGTGTGGCCATGGTAAATGTCACCCAGGGAATGCATATGTTTTACTCTGGTAAATTTCATCCCTATCATATACTAAAATTATTTGCCTCATGGTAGGGCTGAGAGACCACAGATCTTCATTCTTAGTCATTTTCTATCTTCATTTCCACCCCCACTCCATTTATACCACAGATCTTTCCCAGTTCCCATAGGATAACTCTCATCTTCTTCACTATCCTTTCATGCTTAGGCAAAAAAGGTTATGAGAGTAATAGTGTATTACTCTTATACCTTGTTTCTAGATTATCTTCTTACCTCCACTTGGCAGTTAGCATTCATTCTCTACAGAGGAAAAAAGATAGCAGATACATTGTCACACTAGCTCCACCTCTTTTTTTTTTTTCACTTTCCTTGGCCAAAGGTTCTCTCTTAGGGCTATATAGCTTGATGTAGGGACAAACACCCCACAAAAATAGTATGGGTTCCTGATTCAGGAAGGAGCTATTTCTAAATTCCCATTGCTAGGGAATCCCAGTTCACCCAGCACTATTCCTAGACTTAAGGAGCAAAAGGTCACAACCTGGGCTAGAATTTGTTCAAGTCATGTCTTTTCTCTGATCTCAGGTTCCTCATTCAATCTGAAATATTTAGAGCAAGTACATAGTAATATGTGAAGTAAAACAGGAACAAAATTCATAGATTTCTTGACCATCTCTAATGGTACCTACAATGCTGCACCATGTTGCCTGCATTCTGGCCATCACTTTTATCTCCTCCCCTCTACTGAAAACTTGAACTGTGCCCATGGAACACTGGACTCCTATAGGTGAGCTTTTGCTTATCTTGCCTGGAAGGAGGCCTCTATACAACATTTCTGTCACCTCCTCATCTTGCCATTGCCACACCATAGCCCTGGACATTTCAGGTCACCATTATATGTGGTTTTCCCTCATTAAAACTGAAGTTTTTTGATGAAAGGATTATTGTGGGGTTACTATTTAATGTAAGTATCTTGCTTGTTTATAATTGTATCTCCAGCACTTCGTATACTATCAGGAATATAGTAATACCTTAATATATGCTTTATTGAACTATTTTAACATGTAATTTCATAAATGAAAATGCTTTGTACATCAAGCACCATTCCAAGGTAAGTTGCTATAATCTATTTTATGCCCAAATATACCACATGTATGACTAAAAGCCAGTATAAAATGGGCACATACTTCCAGTGAAATACACAACTGTCCATATACAAATAGATTACTTAAAATGTTCCCTAATAGGATATGGCCCTTAGCTTCGGCTAATCTAATTGATAGCTTCAGAGGAGTCATGTAGTAGTAGGTAAAGGATATATCATCTAAGTGGATGAGACTTCAACATTAATAGAAGATGTGAACTTAAGTTCTTCACTATTGAACTGAAAAAAAAATCCTTGAAAAATGAAAAGCATGAGAATTGAAAAGGGCAGGGGAGATGGAAACTATTTAAAGATTGGAAAATAAAAGGGAAATATATTAATAATGATTATCTGGAGGTAATAACTTGTGTTCCTTTATGTAGTTCCAACATAAATGTCACTGTAAGAAAAGATATGTCATTTCAATACTAACAAATCAGGTACTTGGTGTACTAGGGGAAAATGATTAGAATTACTTTAAATTTGCTTTAACTGGAGGAACTGCAAAATATTTATATTCTTATGAAGGAAGGAAGGAATGCCCCTCCTGAGTATATTTAAGTATCCTTCATCTTTCGGATAAATGGTAATGCTAAACAAAAAATGGAAAGATGACCTTAGAAAAATAACCTCATGGTTCAACTGGGATTCAACATTCTACCACACAAAAATCATTTGCAATATGTTCAGGATGGAAATTTTTGTGCTGCTTTATCGCTCATCGATGTCATTATAGACCTGAAAACAGCATCCCCACCAAAACATCCAACTATGCATTGGTTTCTCTCCCTTGTATCAGGCCCCCACATGTAAAATTACTCATAGTCCCCTTGCTCACTCTCCACAGTTCTGCTCAGCTACTCAGAAATTTGGGGAAGGACTGAATTGCAAAGAGCAAGTGAAAACAATCCATTTTTGAGAGGTGTTTCATATAAAAATGTGGAAGTGTTGAAGCGAATTCAGGTCTGGCATTATCTGGAACTTTCTCTAGCTAGTTTTCTTTCATTTCTGTATTACAGTTACTGTATCCAAAGTCTACATGGAATATCGCAAAGGGCAAACCCTGGCTTGATACCTGAATAGCATCTTATCAGAAAGTTGACAAAGGTTGCCTTTCAGTATATGCCATTCCCATGGGTTGCACTGGGAGTTTTGTGGGAGATAGTTAGTCTGGACTTAGATTTGTCAAATTCTAATTTTCAAAAATGTAACTTTCACATTTATTTCATGGGGGTGTAACTGTAGTAGATCAATAATACCAATGGAAAGAGTAACATGTTTCAACAAATGTTAACTAAGATGGTCATTAGCTCCTGTTTGAAATGAGGCATATACCTTATGCACACTAGGGTACAGTGTAAAGAGCCAAAGACTGGAGTCAGAAGCCTTGAATTTAAATTCTAGCTCTGAGAGATAGATATATAGCTATTGATATACATATATATATGTACATATATATATGTACATATATATGTACATATATATATGTACATATATATGTACATATATGTACTAGGGGAAAATGATTAGAACTACTTTAAATTTGCTTTAACTGGAGGAACTGCAAAAATATTTATATTCTTATGAAGGAAGGACACATGTATGTATGTGTGTCATATGACTTTGGGCAAGTCACTTCCTTTTTCTGGGCTTTAGTTTTCTCATTTATAAAACACTATTTCTCAACAACATGACCTCCATGGTCTCTTTCAGCTCTAGATTCTACACAGTTATCCCTTCCACATCACAGGGGTAAGAAGAACAGTGCCCCCACAATCCAGAAAATCCATGAAAAAAAATTTTGGCCCTCCTTTCACACCAGGGAAGAAGTCTGAATTTTTCCTTTTTCTTTTATGAGGTATTTATTTATACTTCCTTATTGTAAAATTTGGGTTAAGTTTTTGGTCATAAGCTCTGTGTTGTCTCTTGGCCTTCACATGTTGTCTGTGACTTCCTCAAAACTCCCAAAAAATTCTCATCAAATTTCTTATGCTGATCTATGATGTATATTGAAACTACAATGGAGAAAGTCACAATACAGAAGGAATAACTGTAATTCTATTTAACTTAATTAAGCAACTTTTTGTCAAGGTAAATATCTGACTATTATTAAGAAAGTCATTTTTCAGGATATTACAACAATATTCTAGCAAGAATGTGGTGAGGCTCTTTCTAGATCCCTCCAAAACAAAGATACTGATGTGAGTATTCTCTGTAGCTATGCTAATTGAATATTGGGCAATCCATTCAATTCAGGAAAACTGATTGGGCAAAGTCACATGTGCTAAGCACTTGACATGTACACATGGATGTTAGGAAACAGAAACAAGGAAAGAAGAAGTAAATAACCCCTTGATCCACAGGGGCAAGTATTATCAGTAGAAGGAGGAAAAAAGTAGGGAAAATATATTACTTGTTCAATTTTTTTAGGTCAAGTGATTATCTTCCTTACTTTCCCACGCTCCTCCAAGAAGCAACATTAAAAACCGGTGGTAGGAAAAATGATGGAGGATAGCCTTTCATGGTCAAAGTGAAACACTAACAAAATCAAAGAGTGTAAATACGTCCAACCTCCCTTCTAACCCCTGAGTCTTGAGTTTTCAAGTTTCTGGAGCTTCTTTTCTGGAGACATTTTCTTTGGGTTTGGAAATTACTGTCCACTTGAACCTAAGGGTGAGAGGAACCATCTTTTTCTCCTTTTGATTAATGAAAAATATGAATGTCTTAAATTTCAGGAAACCTGGAAAGATATAACCATATTTAACTGTTTTCTGGGTGAACCTACTTTATGTGGTCATGTTTTGAAAAATTCTCTGGCAGATTTGCTTATTCGTCTTTGAGTTAAAATGTCCCCTAAATAATCCACATGTATTTTAATCCTGTGTGATTGATTAATATATACTTCCAAAAAGAAGCCTATATATGTGAATTATTTGGGTACATTTTACCAAGATATGCTATTTCCAAGAGAAAGATATTCTGAATTCATAAGACTCTAGGACCAGGTGTAAGTGAGACACAAGTCTGCAGAAGGGCATTCCAGTTCTGGTGAAGTATCACAAGAATTGTGGTCACTTTACAACCACTTGGAAAGGTAGATATTGTTCATTTGCATGGCATTTTCTACTGAATTCTAGATAATCATGGGTGAATTTGTATACTCCAAGTGCTTCCTATTTGTCCCAGGAGAACAATAGAACCAGTGTAATATGCTTTATTTCTTGTGAGCTGGGGATGTTTTTGGTGTGAATGGATGTCACCAAGGAGCTGTCTATCATCTTTCCTAACAAACTAAAATGTGTTCATTACACTGCCCCTGTCACAAAGTCCATTATTTATGGCCCTTGGGAGGAAGTGTGTGAAGAACAGCTAACCCAGTATGCTGAAGTAGATACCCAGCTGCTTGGGCTGTTAATATAGCTGTAGAAAGAACATGATTAATCCTTGAGTTTATTTCCCACCAGTTTGTTATAAATCCCACACCAGCTCTGTAGTGACCCACACAGTGCACACACATCAGTGGGCTCTGGTGATATTATGACAATCTTGAGAGCCACTAACTTGAGTAAGTACCAAAAGCACAGGCCCATCTGGAATATAAGACCTCTCTTCATGGACTGTCTCCATGATTGAGCAGGTTCTGTTCAATTAAAGAAAATAGTAACAACTTCCTATTCATGAAACCAAGCCAAAGCTAATGCAGTCATCTCTGCAGCACTGCACTGAGACTTTATCTTTTGTTGAGGTAGCAGGTGGAGAGGAGGCTCCCTCCAGCCTCCTAGCAAAAGCATCAGTTGGATGGGCAAAACCAGACTCTTTCTGGAAATAGCAACAATTCTATTGCAAGTGGACGAAAGCCATTAATCAGTTCTACTTCAAGGCACTGGAGTCCCTATACACTCTACTCTGGTGCTACACACCAAGGATACCATCCCATGAGTATAAACACTCAATTAATTGATCAAATAAGTCAGCAAGTATTGTTGATAGCAATTTGAGTGTTCTGCCATAGCCTAGAACATAGACCTCCCACTATCTTCAGAGAACAGCTGAGGATGTCCCAAGTGGGCAAATGAAAGTTTTGCCAATTTGTAGGGCAAAATATACTTACTTTATAAGGTCCTTGATTACAACCACAATAACTGCTTTCCATGGTATAGCTCCTCAACACCCCAATTTCTCGCCACACAACAACCCGAGCGGTCGAAGCCCTGGATTTCTCCACCAGGAAACTGCAGCTGTTGATTGCAAATGCAGGTGCCACCTTATCAAGGATTTTGGGAAGTGTCTGCAATGAAAAATCAAATTATTTTGAGTGACAGATAGTCAGCTAGATAATTAGATATTCATATTAACATGTTATAAGAACTCTTCAGGGAGATCAAGGATTATTCAAAAGAGACCAGCCTAATAGTCCATACAGGAAAAATGAAATGAATTCAAAATATCTACTGCCAATATTATCACTTGCAATCAGATAATCTATCAACTCAATATGGTATAACTAAAAAGGCAGTGGACTTGGCTTCAGGAAAACTCGGGTTCAAATCTTGCCTCAGACACTTACTAGCTGTGCAACCCTGGACAAGTTATTTGATCACACTGTACTTCTATTTGCTGAAAAGTCTCATCTTTTCAACACAGATGTGCCCCAGGTCATTTTCTATAAGAATATTAGAACATCCTAATCTCTAATGAATCAAAGTTACAGGTGACCCATGGGACAAGGGAGAGATGCACATTGGGTTCAAGTATTTTTCAGAGATATCATTAAAGTCTGTAATCCTAAAAGTGTGATATAACAGATGGACTACTTGAGTGCTCCATGGGTGCCTGAAAATATTAACAAAAAGACCTAGAGGAGGGCCTCCAAATATATGGGATTAATTATTTGTGAAGAATCTAAGGAAAGACTAAATCAGAATCACACAAGATGAGAAGGCATAAATAGGATCTGATATGCAGCAAAGAAGAGAATCCTCACATCAATGAGAGAAATGGAACATTTTAGTACTGGAATACATACACAACTCTACATAAGAATTTTTCTTCTGTGCTTACTATATTTCTCAGTACCATTGTCATATACCCTTCATATACCCTTATCACCACTATCATCAATGTCAGTAAGCATTTATTAAGCTCCTACTATGTTCTAAACACTGTGTAAGAGTTGGGGATGCAAAGAAAGTTAAAATAGTCCCTACTGTCAAGGAGTTTAAATTCTAATGGGGGAGATAGCATGTAAATTAAGTATATACAAGATAGATAGAAAAAAGTATGAGATCATTTACCTATATTCATTGAAATCAATTAAATTGAATTATAATTATTGTGTTGTATTGTCAAGAGTCTCAATTTCAATTTATCCAATTGTTATGAAAATAAAAAAGAGTTCATGGGTCTGGTTCTTAGAAATCAGGGAGAGCAAGATAAGTATCAGATAGGTGGCCTAAAGCAAATTGAATATTATATATTATATATGTTCTAATTCAATCAATATATATTTCATAAGTACCCACTACCAATTATTGTGATGGGAACTGGAAATATAAAAGACAAAATCAAAAATAACTCATGCCTTCAAGGATCATACAGTCTAACTGAAGGGATGTGTGTGTGTGTGTGTGTGTGTGTGTGTGTGTGTGTGTATATGTGTGTGTGTAGGTAGGTAGATTGGGATAGCCATGAGGACTAGCACTATGATATCATTAGTATACAGAGCTATGAAGATGAACAAATTCTACCAATTCAGGTCGGTATCTTCTCTGGAACTTATAGACTTGACTTCCCCAGGTCCCACAACTAGGAGGTGTCAGAATTGGAATTTGAACCCATGTATTCCTGTTCTGAAGCCTATGATCTGAAAAGTAATTGCTATATAACAGATGAACAGCCTGAGTGCTCCATGGGTACCTTAGAAATATTACCAAAAAGACTTAGAGGGGGGCCTCTAGCATATTGGGTAAGTTATTTGTGGAGAATCTGATGAAAATTGTAAATAAGAATTACACAAGATGTGAAGGCATGAATGGAAGCTGCTTTTTCAGGTACATACAAAACGGATAAAAATAGATACAAGGTTATTTTAGGGGAATTCACAAGCATTTAAGGGTAGGAGGAAAACATTCCTATGGAAGGTGACTCAGATTTAATCTTGAGGGAAACTAGAGACTTTGAGGAAATAGAAGCGAGGAATGCCTTCCAGTCTTGAGGGACAGCCAGCACAAAGAAAAGTATGGAAGTGGACAGTGGAGGGCTATGAACTACAAATAGCAAGAAGACTAGTTTGGCTGTCTTATTGTGGGTGTGGAGGGGAATGACATGTAATAAACCTGAGAAAATCCATTGGGTGAGGTTTTAACTAGCTTTTAATTAAAGTAGGAGAAGGATGTGTGGGAGAAAAAGCAACAAAATGACTTGAGTGAAAAACAAGAAGGAGAAATGAGTTTAAAGGACATTAGGAAGGTTTAGAAAATGTGATGAAAGCTAGATAGAGAATTTAGGGATTCAAAAGACTGCAGCGATAATAAAGTAGTTGAAAATGTAGGAGAACGAAGAGTTGTAGATGAGCAGGAGTCAAAGGAGAAGGAAGCAGAAATGAAAGCATACTGGATAAAAGAACTAGTCTCTTAGGTGAAGTTACACACAGGTTTTCTGACTCTAAACCCAATGTTCTTTCCTCCCAATACTATGATGTTATTTGTTCCTCACCTCCTTTCTTAACATCATGTTTTCCAGGTCCCAAACCAGAAGTTTGCTTTTGTTCTTGTTTTTTGTCTTAGATCAGAATGATATAACATTTTACCTAGTAAAAATGCCTTGCTTATGGTTAAATGTTTGTTGATATTGTTAATCCATGCCAAATGTAGAACAGAAGAAATTCTGATAAACCAAAATTACGGTTCTTTGGAATTCAAGAGCTAGAGACAATTGATAGTGCTGACTGAAAGCAAATATGATCAAAACAAATATCCAATGGACCAACTAGGTAGAACCAAACTTTCTGGGCCTCAGTTTCCTTACCTGAAAAGAAAAGGTTTCAACTACATTACCCCTAAAATCTTTCCAGTTCTGATATTGGTTAACACACACATATACACACACATTCATTTACTCATTCTCCCCTTCCCTTCCATTCTTGCATAGGCCTCACCCTAAATAAGGTTAAGTTGTTGTGTTGGAACAGACTTTAGCTGGACAGCAGCAAGGTAAAAACTTCATGCCACTATGGATAATCTTTACAGTCATTCATCCATTCGTGAATAATGATATACGATTTTATATGTACTAAAGAACTTTTTAAAATTACTCTTTGAAATTGACAAGAAGCAAAATATCAATCTCATTCTTAAGCAAAATAAAAACTCCAAGCTCACTAAAAGAAGAGGGTAAAATTTGGGCGGCAGAGCCAATATGGCAGAGTGAAAGCAATGACTCACTTGAGCTCTCCCCCAAACCCTTCCAAATACCTATAAAAATGGCTCTAAACAAATTCTAAAGCAGCAGAACCCACAAAAAAGACAAAGTGAAACAAATTTCCAGCACAAGACAACCTGGATTGTTGATCAGAAAGGTATATCATGCCAGGCTGAGAGAGGGGTACAGTTCAGCATGAGTATGCAGGCCACAGTGTACCTGGAGCAGGCCTCAGAGGACTGAATCATGGGCAGCTGAGGCAGTTTCCAGACTTCTCGACCCATGAACGCCAAAGACAACTTAGAAGGTCAGTGGGAAAGGTCTGTTTTTTTCAGTGAGAGAGAAGCTAGGTCTCAGCCTCAGATCTCAAACTTGGCCCTGGGGCAACAGCTGCCTCCTGAGCTTCAGGCCCATAGACTGAGGGGAAATCCAGTGGCTGATCAGATGGGGATTGCAGGGATCTCTCTGCTGGTTCAAAATTATCTTGCTTTGCCTGTGCTTGGATCTGGGTCACAGTTCTGAGGGACAGTCTTGGGGCAAGGAAGAGTGCTGGTGTGGTGGAGCTTGTAGTGGTAGTAAAGAATAAATCCTCCTCACAGTTCCAAGGCAGAAAAGAGTGCTTGTGGTCATTCACAGAGCAGAGCACAGGCCAGTAAAGGAGTACACACCTCACCCGTTATCACACCACCTTGGAAGAACTGAAAATTTACAGGTCCCTACAAGTATCTCTGAAAACAGCTGTACAAACCCCCAACGCATGGGACAGTACATTCTCCACATTGGAAGTAGATCTCTGCATTAATAAAGAGTTTATAACTCAAATAATTGGCTGGGATCATGATCAAACCTTGCAATAAGTGTTAGACCACAGAATCTTTTTTTTGGTAACAAAGATCAAAACATACAACCAGAAGAAGACAACAAAGTCAAAGCTCCTATACCCAAAGCCTCCAAGAAAAATATGAATCAGTCCCAGGCCTTGGAAGAGATCAAAAAGGAGTTTGAGAAGCAAGTAAGAAAAGTAGAGAAAAAACTGGAAGGAGAAATGAGAGTGATGAAAGAAAATCATGAAAAACAAGTCAACACCTTGCTAAAGGAGACCCAAAAAAAAAATACTGAAGAAAATAACACCTTAAAAAATAGACTAACCCAAATGGCAAAAGAGGTCCAAAAAGCCAGTGAGGAGAAGAATGCTCTAAAAAGAAAAATTGGCCAAATGGAAAAGAAAGTCCAAAAGATTACTGAAGAAAATACTTCCTTAAAAATTAGAATAGAGCAATTGGAAGATAGTGACTTCATGAGAAATCATGACACAGCAGAACAAATCCAAAAGAATGAAAAATTAGAAAACAATGTGAAATATCTCACTGGAAAATCAACTGACCTGGAAAATAGATCCAGGAGAGAGAATTTAAAAATTATTGGACTATCTGAAAGCCATGATTAAAAAAAAAAGGGGGCCTAGACATCATCTTTCAAGAAATTATCAAGGAAAACTGCCCTGATATTTTAGAACCAGAGGGCAAAATAGAAATTGAAAGAATCCCCTGATCTCCTCCTGAAAGAGATCCCCAAAGGAAAACTCCTAGGAATATTGCAGCCAAATTCCAGAGTTCCCAGGTCAAGGAGAAAATATTACAAGCTGCCAGAAAGAAACAATTCAAGTACTGTGGAAACACAATCAGGATAACACAACATTTAGCAGCTTCTACTTTAAGGGACCACAGGCAATGAAATATAATATTCCAGAGGGCAAAGGAGATAGAAATCACCTACCCAGCAAAACTGAATATAATCCTTCAGGGGAAAAAATGGTCATTCAGTGAAATAGAGGACTTTCAAGCATTCTTGATGAAAAGACCAGAGCTGAATAGAAAATTTTGCTTTGAAATACAAGACTCAAGTGAAACATGAAGAGGTAAACAAGAAAGAGAAATCATAAGAGACTTATTAAGGTTGAACTGTTAACATTCCTTCACGGAAAGATGATATTTATAACTCATGATACCTTTCTCAGTATTAGGGTAGTTGGAGGGAAAAAATTATAGGTATTATATATAGATATAGATATAGACACAGATACAGATATAGATATAGATATAGATATAGATATAGATATAGATATAGATATAGATATAGATATAGATATAGATAGATATAGATATAGATATAGATATAGATATAGATGTAGATATAGATATAGATATAGATGTAGATATAGATAGATAGAGGGCACAGAGTGAGTTGAAGATTAAGGGGTCATATCTGCAGAATAAAATTAAGGGGTGAGAGAGGATTACATTGGGAGAAGGAGAAAGGAAAGGTTATAATGGGATAAATTATCTCACATAAAACAGACAAGAAAAGGCTCTTACAGTTAAGGGTAAACAGGGGAAGGTGAGAGGGAATATGTGAATCTCATTCTCATAGGAATTGGCTTAAGGAGGGAATAACATACACATTCAATTTGGTAAGGAAATCTGTCTTACCCTATGGGAAAATAGGGGGAGAAGGGGACAAGAGAGCAGGGGAATGATAGAGAGGAGGGCAGATTGAGAAAGGGGGTAATTAGAAGCAAATACTTCTGAGGAGGGACAGGGTCAAAAGAAAGAATAGAATAAATGGAGGGCAGGATAGGATTAAGGGAAATAGAGTTAGTTTTTGAGAACATGACTACTATGGAAGTGTTTTGTATAACTGCACATGTATAACCTATATTGAGTTGCTTGCCTTTTCAGTGAGGGTGGTTGGGGAGGGAGGAAGGGAGAAAATTTGGAACCCAAAGTTTTAAAAACACGTGTTTAAAAAAAAAGGTTTCATATGCAACTGGGAAATAAGAAATACAGGAAATGGAGTATAGATATCTATCCTGACCTACAGGAAAATAGAAGGGGAAGGGGATAAGAGAAGGAGGGAGAGGTAGAAGGGAGGGCAGACTAGGGGAATGGATATTCAGAATACATGCCATCTTGGGGTGGGGGGACAGGTGAGATGGGGTGAAAATTTGGAACTCAAAATCTTTTGGAAGTAAATGTTGAAAGCTAAAAATAAATAATTTTTTTAAAAAAAGAAGAGGGTTAAATTGGTCAAGACAGCCTCAAGAACCATCACTCATATAATTCTTTCTGATCAGGCATTATTAGACATTATTTCAAATTTGGCACATGACTTAAAACATGTTTTTAAAAAGCACTCTTAATGTGGTTCCTAGGGGCAAGTAGAAGTATATTTTTTTCATAAAATCGAGGTTGGTAGTTGGGGGAATTTATATCTTGTACAAAGGTCATTTTATTATGATAAAGAAGTTATCTTCTACTGAGTTATTTGGCTTATCTATAAGAGATAATGGACTTCAAATGTGCAAGCATTTTCATCTTGAAAAGGAGCACATTTTGTTTGTTCTTCTTCATTGTTAGATTGGCTTCATTATTATTTTATCTAGACACAAATCCTAGTTATCATTCTGTGATTCTGTGAAAAGTGCTATATATGATGTATAAACAAAATGTGACTGAAATTCTACGAAGAGAACGACCACATTCTTTTGTGGTAATCTGAGAAGTCTTCTGAGAGAATCATAAATGTGGTATTAAATTTTTAGTAGCATTAATACCAGAAAAGATGTAGGAGATCTACAGGTAACAGGTACAGCACAAACAAAGGTGTAGAAACAAAAAAAATGTCTAGTATGTTCTCATAACTACTTCAATCCAAGTATAAGTGCAGATAGTGGCAGACAAATGAGAAAAATAGATTAGAAATCATGTTGTGGCAGGCCTTGAATGCCAGACTGAGTAATTTGGACTTTATATGATAGGAGTTCATTTGTTGAATTTTCCCATTTCACTTCACCCAAAACAATCTAATGAACTTATCCCTTTCCCTATAGAGTCTGGACATAGTCATAATCTCTTTATCATTAGGTGTTAATGACTACGGTTATGCTAAGATGAATTGGCTTATTTGTTTTTTGCTTTTTTGGTTTTTTGCTGGGCAATGTGGTTAAGTGACTTGCCCAGGGTCACACAGCTAGTAAGTGTTATGTGTCTGAGGCCGGATTTGAACTCAGGTCCTCCTGAATCCAGGGCCAGTACTCTATCCATTGCACCACCTAGCTGCCCTGATGAATTGGCTTATTTGGAACTGGCCCATAACTCTTTACCATAGGTAGTTTTCAGTGACTGTGACCCCTCCCAAAATGCTTTAGTTGGCCAACACATTAGGGATATGGATCTTCTGTGGGAGGAGCCACCTTTAAATATTTGATTATAAAAGTTAACTAATATTCACTTCACTTTTTTTTAACCCTTCTCCAGAAGAGAGATTAGAGATGTATACACAGTCAACTCCTGACAGGTATTATTAAATACATAGTCAAAACATATGGTCACCTATAGCTTTATCACTTGACCCAAGAGGAGAATTCCTAATTGTGGAACTCAGAAAATGGTAGTAATTCATATTAAACTGGGATACTAAAGAATCTTGAAAAATCACATGACATAAACAGCCATATGTTTATATATGGAGTTTAAGAAGGAACCATAATATAGATCCCCACTTTCTTGTGTAGAGAAGAGGTAGTCTAAATTTCTTTACCAGCTTGATCTCAGATTATATTTTTAACATGTTGGTTGCCTTGAAAATGACTCTAAATTTGAGATTTGGATATTATACTATCCAGAGAGAAAAAAAAAGGAGTTCCTGAGTAGCACATCCCTTTGAGAAAGATGTCACTAATGTATTTCCTTCCAGCCTCCAGATGGAAAGCCATAAAGCACTAAAATATGAGTTGAGAGAACAGAAGTCCTATACTTTGCTCTCTACAATTTCATTGAGTAATTCAGCCAGCATAGGTTTAAAGAGGAGAAGGTCATCTTTCTAGCAATTCCAAAGCAATCCCTAGCCTTTTGGGAAGAGATTTCACCACTGGGTTGCATTTCACATTTAGGGACGATTCTGTAAGACTCTGTAGGAAAGCTAGGGATGTCAGAATGCTATCCTGACGGCAACTGTGAGATCAGATACCTTCTACAGAGGGCTTACTGGTTATTCTATGTATTTTCCATATTTGTTTATGAGCTTTTCCTATATCATCTTTGCCTATAAACTATCTTCATTTTAGTGGTAAAAAAGTTGCTTTCCATCCATATGTATATGTTAATTTAAGGGCTTATTTGGGAGTTGGTTACTATAGTACACAAATTTGTTGAAAGCTGGATATGAATATATTTGGTGATTTCCCTGAGAAAACTTTGTGTGGGGGCAAAGTGAGCCAAAGAGAATACATTACTCTTTGTCAACCCCAAGATCAGTCTCAGTCAAATGTAAGCCCAAAATTTGGTGACAGACTCTGGACTAGGGGTTAATTTATTTCATAGACAATCAAAATTCATTCTAAGTTTTTGAATCTGATTATGATGTGATCTGAACTGTTCTTTAGGAAGATTGATCTGCAGTGGTGGTTTTAATAGATTGGAAGGAGTATAGACTCAAGGTAAAAAAAAGAATAGTTAGAAGTATATTTGCAATATTCCTGTAAAAAGATAAATCTCTGAACTACAATGGTTGTAATGGCATAAGGAACAGGAGGAATGTATTGCAAAAGAAAATATAAAGATGGAAACACTGGATAATAAATATAAATTAGGAGGGATCTCAGAGCCTATTTTTTCTAACCCTCTCATTTTATAGGTAAAGAAATTGAGGTTTTCAATGATTTAGAGATAGAGAGAAGGAAGAAGAGTGTGGAGTCAAAGACAATTTCAAGGCTTTGAACACAGATACTTTGGAGAATGATGTTTATATGAACGAAAATAGCGTTGTTATTACTAAGAAATGATTCAAAGGGTAAAGATGAGTTTGGCTTTTAAAATGTCAAACCTTAAGTACTTGTGAGACATCCAGATGGAGATGTTCTTTCAGCAGTCAGAAATGAGGGAATTACCTCTAGGAGAGAGTTCAACCTGGTCATTGTCTCCTGGAATCTCAGTATATATTGAAGTGATATACAGGGTATCCCTAAAGTCTTCGATCAAAATAAGATATTTTAAAAATGATTAAGGTCATGCCTTGTACTTAGCAGGCACCATAAGTGTTTAAGCCTTCCCTGACTAGTGTGGTTTTGAACCATAAAAGCTTAAAACTGAACTAAGACTTTTAAGATACCATATACTTCACCTCAGAGTTGAAAAATTCCCTTCCTCTGTCCCTCTTCTCATTGTCTGAATAGAGCAAAGAATCACTGAACTATAAATAACAATCTAGACACTGGGAACACAGGAAGCTATTGGTATGAATTTTAAGATCACTCTGCTCCTTATAAAATGCCTTACTTTGAGTGACAATGGGACATGTGCAGCATCTCGTAGGTAATGCCTTATACAGTGAGCATGTATGGAGCTGTATCCTTCCCAAAATGAAGAACCTTTTTTAAAACTATTGGAGAGCTTCCAACATATAGGAACCTGGCCTAAAACCACATAGGTGAAATAATTTTTTGCTTCTAATGAACATGAACTCAAAGGTGTAGGTATTAGCAGAATAACTGGCACTACGCCTTCAAATGCCTCACCCTATAGCCAACATCCTCAGAGATAATGGAAGTGTCTACGGTGCAACCTGCTTGCCACAAGGTTTCCTTGATGCTACAGCCATAGAAAAACACATTCTTCTTCTGAGAGTGTCCATGAAAATCACAGAAGACCTAGGAGGGTCAGACAAAAGAGAAAGGGAAATTAGTGCCCTTTACCCTTTGACTTTTATTTGATTAATGGTGAATTTAATGTTTAATATCAATGAACCTAATTAAACTTGATTCACAACTACAGACATATATAGCTCTTACTTGATCAAGGGCCATCTAAAAGTGTAGGCCAGCAGTATGGAACGAATTCTCCAAATCTTTTCAAGGCTCTCTAATACTGGGGTGGATTTGGTTCAATCACTCACATTGACATGCTGGGGTGAAAAGATGCTAGGATGTCAAGACAAAAATTAAAGATTCCCTGTCTTCATATAGCTTGTATTTTTATTTTAGTCTTCATCAATAAATGCTGGATTTTATCAAAGACATTTAAGCATTTATTGACATAATCATGTGCTTTTTGAAAGATTTTTATACATATGTCAAGATACTTAAAGTAGCCTTGCATATCTAATACCCAAGTTTAATGTATGGGGTGAGCCTAAGTAAAGTCTAGGTCATTCCTGGGAAACTGAGATATTCCTGTGTATGCCATAGTGTTTTATGTCTGCTATGAGCATGACCAATAATTGCTGAATAAAGGGACAGATTTCCTAATATCACCCAGGATGTAACCACATTCCAAAAAGGAAATCAGCTTCCACTGTAGAAGGGATAGTACCCCTTCACTGGTTTATTGGTATTTTATGGTGCTCCAGAGATATCTTCCTCCTCCAACAATTTTAATACTTTTAATGTATCAATATTAATTTAAGAAGAACTAAGGAAGAAGGCAATATACTCACTGATCCTTCCTTACCAACTTTGAAACCAGAGCACTTAGAACTACCTTCTCTCAAATCCTCACTCTCCCCCCTCATTGACTCACGCATACACATGACCTTTTTTCTGAGTTGGATTTAGCTAATGTATACGCAAGCCTCATCATGACTTGCCTCAACAAAGAAGCCTAGTTCATTATAACAGACTGATCTGGAATTGATGTTCTCCATTTTGTACTTCTAAAAAGATGTCAATATTTGTGGAATGGGTTATATGGCTATTGGGTTTTCCCTTTTAATGCCTCTCTCCATCCTACCCTGTTCCTCCACAAATAAATCTGTAATCTTGCTTTAGAATTGACCACTCTATACTAAATGTATTTTGTTCAGCTTCTCCTCCAAACCCTTCCCTTCACTCCCTGCTGCCAAATCCCCTGACCCAGCCTTTGTTTACTTCATGGTTTTGCTAACTTTGTAGCTGCCATGTTTTCCATTCCTGACATCTGGATAGTGTTTCTGTTTTCCACTGGCAAGACCTCTGCATTATTTATACCTTTGCCACAGGAAAATGAAAGTAAGGCTGGTGCTGGGAAGAGGCATAGTCTGGGAAATATGGAAATCCCAAAACAGAAGCATTTCCAATTAAACAACCCAAGGATTATGTGAACCCTGGAGATTCAGCCCTTATGGCTCATCTACAATGTTCTACAGATTTTTGTTCAGCACAAGCTCTGGAGTGAAGTAAATATCCCTATGAGGTAAATAACATCAGTGGCATGTTCAATCGCTAGCTAATGGCCCCACTGGAAAGACTACATTTACCAGTTCTTGTAATGACAGATATGCTCTTTTCTTATTAAGTATTTCATCTGAGTTATCAGCAACATCCAGTCAAGGTTAGATTAACCACAGGTGGTGTGTGTATGGAATTTAGTCTTAAAATATCTGAAGGGGAATTTTTAAGCTCCATGCCTATTTCCAACTCGGGAGTTTCACTTAAATTGAGATGCTCAAGGCCAATTTCAGTGAAGGCTTCATGAAGTTGTCTTTGCTTAGAGCTGAGATTTGGCCTCCTCCAATGTTAATTGTGAGTGAAATTAACCACATGGAGCTAAATATAATGTGCAACTGACTAACTGGTTTGGAAAGTTCCCACCATATTAATATGATTAGAAAGGTATTTTTTCTCTCCTTCTTGCTAGAGCCTGCTTTTCAAAGCTTTAACTGTCCTTTGATAAATCCCATGTAAGCAAATAATGAATATGTGCAGACTAATGCGTGCCATAGCATGCATTATGTAGGACCTTTCGTAAATGGAAATAAAATCACTGCGCAAACATCAAATCAGCCAGGTCTCAGAGGCAGGTATCATTTCCCATGAAGAAGAGATGAAGGGGAAAATCATCAGGTTCCCAATTAGGAAAAAAAAAACTGTAAGTGAGCCACTGGGCTTCACATAAAGAAAATCAACCTGTCAGCAGGCATTTATTAAGAGCTTAGTATGTGTTAGGCATTGTGCTAAATGTTAGAGATACAAAGAAAGGGAAAAACCTACTGACTGCCTGTCCTTTAAGCAAACAAATATTTTGAAGTACTTTTTCTAAGTGGAAAATGCATTCACCACCAAAGTCCAGTGGTCTGGAATTCTGTGAATTTTTCTTTTCTACATTGAAGTCAGTATGACATGGTAGAGAGAACAATGGATACAGAATCCAAAAAACTGGGCGTTGTGTATATGTGCTGTGATTCATATTCCATATGTGGCCTTGAGTGAGTGGTTCAATCAACTCACTGAGTCATAGTTTCCTCACTGATGAAATGAGAGGGGTAAATACTTATAGGAGGTACTGCAAGTGTGAGGAAAGCAATTTGCAAAGTACAAGTTTCAACATTATTGGGAGCCATTATTTTTTTAAAAGAAAATGTTTAATACTGCTTGAGACCAAGGTGCTAAAAATTCACTTCTAAAAAACCATAGACTTATAGTACTTAGAGCAATATAAATGATAAAAGAGAGAGAGAGAGAGAGAGAGAGAGAGAGAGAGAGAGAGAGAGAGAGAGAGAGAGAGAGAGAGAGGAATGAGAGTTTGCTTAGGGCTTACTAAGTAATCAGAACTGTCCTAAGTGTTGGGGTTTCAAATACAAAAAGCATGATTGGATCTGCCCTAAAAAATTGCATTCTAATACAATAAGACAACATATATGGGGAGTGGTGGCCAGGAGAAGTATTTTGGGCTGAGAAGACACAGACATGGTGATTGGAGTCATGGCATGACTTTCCAGGAATGCTACAGTTGATTTGATACCAGTTCCAGGACAAAAGGTAAAAATCAATGGAGGCATGAGGGAGAGTAGAGCATGGAAAAGAGCGATGCACTACACAATGGCAGGAAGTTCACTAGACAGCATCATGGTAAGTGTAGGGCCCTGAGAAAAGGTGAATTCCTCAGATATTAATTACACAGAAAAAGAAAGAGGTTCCTTTGATTTTCACTACATCAGAGTTTTCCAGTAGCATTCTCTCACTCATCTATGGCAGCAAGTATTTTAATTTAACTTTCTATTTTAAAAACGAGGGAAATTTGATTTTTAGAGAACCTACTATGAGTCTGCCAGATCAGAAATAAATACTGCTCAGTGAAAAGAACAATAATAGGCCTATTATATGTCAGGTCCTTTACTATGCATTGAAGATACAAAGGTAAAAATGAAAATAGCCCCTATTCTAAAGGTGATTATATTCTATATAGGTGGCTAGGTGAAACAGTGAATACAGCACTAGACTTGGAGTCAAGGAAAACCTCAGTTCAGATCTGGCCTCAGACACTTATTAGTTCTGTTACCCTGAGCAAGTCATTTAATATCTTTGGGCTCAATTTCCTTCTGTGTACAAATGGGGTAATAATACCAACCAATTCCCAGAGTTGTTGTAAGGATCAAATGATACAATATTTGTAAAGCACTTTGTAAACATTAGATTCATAAATGTTGGTTTTTAGTATTATTGTTATTATTATTGAAGGTAAGGAAACTGTTTCTACCAAAATTAAATAAGAAATATGTACAAGGTAATTTCCTGTTGGAGGGCCCTGGTGAATAGATAGATGAGGATAAGCTTTCTGCAGGACATGTTACTTGAGCTGAGGCATGAAGGAAGAGTAGGAATTCTTAGAATCTGAGGTAAGGAGGGAGGGTATTCCAGGTATGAGGCACAGCATGTACAAAAACAGAGAAAAACATAGGATTTCACAAAGAGGAATAGCAATCAATCCATTGTGGTTGGAAAAAAGAATATGTGAAAATGAGACACATACACCAAGACTGGAAAGGCAGAATGGCACTAGACTGTGAAAAACTTTGAAAGCCAGCAGAAGAGTATGTGTGTTATCCAAAAGGAAAAAGGGAATCACCAGGGTGTTCTAGGGAAGGAAGTGGCATGAAAACAATTTGTGTTTTAATATAAATGTGGCAAATGAATAGAGAATTCATTAGAGAGGGATGCGGTTGGATTCGGGGAGACCAATTACAATGCTATTGGAAAAAATTCAGGTGAGAGGCAAAGAAGGATTAATTAGGGTCATGACCATGGAAATACAGAGAAGGGGATGAATGTAAATATGGTACCGGCAAAATTTAAAATACTCAGCAACTACGTGGATGAGACAAGCGATGGTTTAATGATAAATCTGAGGTTGAGAACCTAAGTCACCAGGGAAAGAGTAGAACTTTCAACAGAGAGAACTTAGGAAGGAGGAGAGGATTTGGGGAAAAGGTAATAAGCTTTATTTGGACATGTTGAGTTTGAGATGCCAAAAGTTATCAAGTTGTAGATGTTCAACAGACAGTTGGAAAAGAACTGGGATTCATGTGAGAGACTGAGACTATATCTATATCTGGAACTTCTTTGAATAGAGACAATATGTGAGCCTATTATAACTAATGAGATCACTAAAATATATATAGATATAGATATATAGATATAGATATAGATATAGATATAGATATAGATATAGATATAGATATAGATATAGATATAGATATAGATATAGATAGATATAGATAGATATAGATAGATAGATATAGATATAGATATAGATATAGATATAGATATAGATATAGATATAGATATAGATATAGATATAGATATAGATATAGATATAGATATAGATATAGATATAGATATAGATATAGATAGATATATAGATATATAGATATAGATATAGATACATATATATATATATATATATATATATATATAGAGAGAGAGAGAGAGAGAGAGAGAGAGAGAGAGAGAGAGAGAGAGAGAGAGAGAGGAGAGAAGAGGGCCCAGGACAAAGCCCTGGAGAACACTCAAAGATTGCAAGGTTAGACAGGGATGCTGCTCAGTCAAAGGGGAAAAAAAAATTAAAGTGACCAGATACGTAGGAGCAGAACCAGGAGAAAGCAGTGTCGACACCTCAGGGAAAAAAGAGTATCTAGGAGATGGGATGTGAAACAGTGACAAAGGCTACAAAAACCCAAGTAATATAAATGTTGATTAAAAAGTCATCAAAATTGGTAATTAATGGATCACTGGTATCCCTGAAGAGAGCCATCTGTTTCAGTTGAGAGAAGAGGTCAGAAGTCAGATTGCAAGGGTTTAAGACATGAGTATGATGTGAAATAATAGAGGCAAAAGTGCAGATTGCTTTTTCTCAGAGTTTGGCTATGTGGAAAAGAAAATATGTAAATGACAGTAAATCTGAGTGGATGGCAGGATCAAATGAAGTTTTTATTATTTTAAAGGATGGATGAAATCTGGACTTATTTATAAGCAGTAGTGAAAAGGCTAGTGGATAAGTAGAGGCAGAAAATAGAGAAATAAAAAGAGGGAATAGAACAGACAAGTTTCTCTAGAACAATGGTGTCAAACTCAAATAGAAACAGGGCTACTGAGCTATACATAAGAATCTGTCAATGGGCATTGACTTAGAAAACCATATATTAACATTGCCTATATTTTATTTTATTTTGTTAAATATTTCCCAACTACATTTTAATCTCATTCACGCCACACTTAGGAATGTTGCAGACTCTATGTTTGATATTTCTTGTCTATATGGCCAGATAGGAAGGAGGTCAAGAGCACAAGTCAAGAGTTTGTCATTGGCAAAGAGAAGAGCCACTTCCTCTGAGATGAGAGCAAATGAGGGAAGAGCAGGAAATAAAGTTGTCATAATTTGGAGTAAAGTGTTGGGGAGAAGAGAAAGCTCATGCTAGGTGTCCTCAAATTTTCCAGTGAAATATTTGGCAAGGTCACCTGCTGAACAAGTGAAAATAAGAGGTACAGTGTTAGGAACTTGAAGAAATGAGAAAAGAGTTAGAATAGCTGATAAGAGAAGCAGCATAGAAGGTCTATCAGGAAAGAGTAAAAGCATCAGTACGCAGCAGATGATAGCATAAATTTGTACAGGACCTTGTTAGCAGAATTTCATGACTTCCTCCATTTGGCTGAAGCAGTACATGCATAGGACTAAAACAGCAGATTTTGAGAATAATCTAACATTGTCATCTAGGGATGAGTGGTTATTGGACCAAGGAAAAAGTGATTCAAGGGTAAAAAAAAAAATACCATTAAGCTAAACTGGTTAATTATTGAGTGACAATTTTGAAGAAAAGAAAATTAGGCCAGAGTAGGGGTGGTGATCTGGGAAAACAGGAAGAAGGTAAGAGTATTTGGAGGTAGTGGCAAGGTCAGAGAAATTTGTCTCCTTCAACAAATTTCTAGATTCTGAAGTTGGAAAAGATGGTGTGCAGAGAACTTGGAGCTCTTTGGAAATCTTATTAAACACAATAGCATATGATAATGCCATCTCAGGGTGGAAAAAAAAAACATCATTTTTGACTTTTTCTTTTTACTTCTATTTTCAAAGAGGCTGATTAATTCAGAAAAAAATACATGCTGCAGGTGTGTATTAAGCTAAACTGTTGTCCAGGAAAATTATTTAAGTAATTACAAATTCCATTCCACTTAGGCCCACAGAGAAGGACAGAGTAAACAAAGAAAAAAAATGTAGTTCCTTCTCCTAGTGGAAAAAAAAAGCTGGTTCACATGAATCGTAAACTAAAATCAATAGGCTCTTCAAAGAGACAGAAAAATAAGTTTACTAACACTCTTGTATGGGGAGTAAAGAGCAAGGAGAATACAGAGATCGATAACCTCTCCTAATTCCTCAGTTCTGACTCTCTACAGTGGGACAAGAGCCAGAGACTGCTACAAAAGCTTAGCTCTGTACATGAAAATAATCTAAGTTCCCAGTATCCTTCTTGATGTGGACCAGATATTATACAATTCTCACATGCTGTACCCATCCCATTCAACTCAGTCACAAGACTGCTGCCTCTGTGTTGAGGGCTTGCACTGATGGGTTTGAGGATTTAGGTCAGGCCAGGTTGTTCCTGTTCATTTCCATTATCTAAGAGCCACCTAGTCAGAATGTAGGCTCTCCAGCCTCTCCCAGGTGCTGTCTTTCCCTTGAGAAGATGAAAGACTTTCAACAAAACTTGAGAGATAACCAGGAAGTGGGGACTCTGGGGGGAGGGGACTCCCCCCAGTTACTGTTACCATGAGAAAAACTATTGTTGATACTTGGCTTTTTCCACTCTGGGTTCTGTTCCCACAAATGGGATATAAAAACCTAGCCCTCAGATCAATAAACAGAACTGGTTCTGAACCTGTTACCCACCTGGCCCGCGTATCTCTTTATCTCTCTCATATTCACCGGAAAATAAACACTGTCAGGGACACGGGTGCCTGCAACACCTCTGTGAAGAGCATAGGCATTGTAGAAGATATATGCATATGTTTATACAAAAATATATTTACATATATATGTATACATACACATGAGAGCATACACACACACACACACACATATATTCATATGTATACATACACATATACACATAGGGGCATAGGCATTGTAAAAATATATACATGCATGTGTGTGTATATACACACATACGTGTATACATCTTCCATCTTCTATAATGTCTATGGCCTGTATATGTATGCATGTGTGTATGTGTGTGTGTGTGTGTATGCAAATATATTTCTGTATACATATACACACACACACACACACACACACACACACACACACATATATATATATATATATATATATAGTTATATGTGTATATGTATAAAATGCAAATATTTGTATATACATAAAATACCAACTGGTCCTACTCCTTGCATTAACCAGTTAGGCACTTCCTGTCCATAGTCTGTTTCCTTTGGTGTCTCTCTTTGTACCTGTGTCCCTCCTGTACAGGTTCCTCCTGAATCTCAAGAATCCTCCACCTAAATACTTTTTTCCTCTCTTTATGATTGCTTCTCTGCCTTGCATAGCTCCTATTCCTTGTGCCTTACTCAGGGTTTATTTTATTGAAATCAAGCAGAATTTGAAAGTGCTTTGGCTAGTTTATACCAGTGGTGCTGGACAAAAAGGGCCAGCAAATTCCACAGAATCAAAAGAAATCTCTCAAACTCAAGATGACAGGAATAAACATGAAAGCAGAGGATAGAATGAGATAATCAGGTATTTTTCACAAAAACATCAACATCTTAAGGAATACAAGGCTCCACTAGATGGGGAGGATCATTTTGGGGAGGAAGTAGAGCATCCCGCCTATTTCAGTGATGAAATTGAGGGAAGCATTAACTTCACCCTACCCCCAACTCACCCAGTCAGCTGCCATCCCCTGAAAGTCCAAAGGTTTATTCTACAGTTTTCCTCCACTCACTGGCATAGCTGTGCTTGATTAAGAGAGATTTTCCATGTTGCAAATTGCCTCAGGTACCATGCCATGCTGGATAGCCACAAGGAATTCTGAGATTCAGAGATAAGAATAGCATGCATTCCAAGTATGGGGGCAGGGGAGGGACTGTCTATGCAAAGGCATGGTAACAAGAGATAAAGTACCATGCATGTATGAGGAAAAGCAAGAAGGATAGTTTGTCTGGATCAAAGAGCACATGAATGGGAATGTATAATAAAGTTGGAAAGGTAGCTGGGAGTCAGGTTGTCAGAAGCTTTAAAAGCAAAACAACAGTTTTTATTTTATTATACAGATGAGTGGACCACTTGTGTTTATTGAATAAGGGAGTGGCATAGTTAGAACTATTGTAATAATAACAATAACAATAGCAACAATATTGATGCTAACTAGCATTAAGATAGATTTTTAAAGTTTGCTTTATATGTTACATAAATGTTCTATGTGTTATCTCATTATAGGAATATCATTTTGAAATTTACCAACTATGTGAAAGATAAATTTAAGAGTAGAGAGATTTGAGTCAAGAAGATCAATTCAAAAGCAGACAAAGATGTCCAGGTATGAATTAATGAGAGCCTGAACCACAGGGGTGGCCATAAGTGTGGGGAACAAAACAGGTGGGAGAAATATTAGATATAGAATAAACATTATTTGGCAACTCTAGATATTTGGGGTGAAGGAGTAGGAAAAGTTAATGATGGCTACGAGATTGCAAACCTGAGTAACCTATATGATGGTGGTGGCCTCTTCTGAAAAACTGAATTTCAGAAAAGACTTCGGTTTAGAGATGGAGAGAGATAATAAGTTATATTTTGGACATGCCTAAGGGACATGGTGTGGTGGCAGAACCATACTGTTCTCTCTACTTCTAAAAGTTTGGGTTACCTTCATAGACCACTGACTAATGTGTGATTGACATTTGAGGCACTGACATTGCTGCGCGTCATTGCTACACTAGCCACCTGCTTGCTCCTAGGGAGTACTGATTAAACAATCCCAAAATTCATCTGCTCTGCTATAAAAAAAAAAGCAAATACTAATACATCTTAAGAAAATATTGCCTTTGTCCAACTGGATGCTGAGAACCCTAATCTATCACCATCCATAGAACCCCAGAAGGGTTCCTCAAGCTTATTTATGTTTCCTATGTTTCAGCACTGGAGCAGTCTTCCCTGAATAAGATAGGAACTAGTGCTGGATGAATGACAGTGCTTATGGTATCTTTAGGAGGTTGACTGAATATATTCAGGTAGGTAACTAAAAGGTGATACAGAGCCCATTAAAGAGCTTTGTAACACTGTGAATACCATTTAGTACTCAGCTGTTTCTCATACACCTTTCAGATGCTCCCAGCAGGAAACAAGTCTGTGGCTGTCATGTTTATAGCTAATTAATGTTTATTTATATTTTTAAACAAGCCTTTCACCTGTCACATTTTAAAATAAATCTTCTTCTCTTCGATTAGAGGTTGTCAGAGCAGAGAGAAATCCTGCCTTATTGGTTTTCTTTACATGAGTCAGGTAAGGTGCCAGCCAGCCCTATGAGGATATCTCTCCTCCCTGCTCCTCTTACTGCCAAGCCTCCCTCCCCAGTAGTTACTGTACCACCCAGAAAGATGCCCTCCCAACAGGGTACTAAATGAGGGTTTAGCTGGAGCTCAGCAACCCTTCTCCAGGTGGAGGGGCTGTATCAATTGGCAAGGCCCCATTAAGTGGATAATTGAATCAACCTCTTATCTTTCTGATTGTTTTTACTGTTGTTAATGTCAAAGCTGAGGATCTTAAAGGGGAAGCTATTTTCCTAGGTTCACATGAAATATTAGAGGCAAGTCATGCTTCCTAATTTTTGTTCTCTTTACCTGGATGACTTCTGGCACTTTTTACAATGTATTTCACAGTAATTACTGTGCTACTATTTCTTCAAATCCTGCTTAGAGTATTTCATTGTATTTAAATTGCAGGTGTCGAGTAGTCATTTTGACACCTCTGATGTAGATCATTGGGCAGCTAACTAAACCTCCATTCAAATTTATGAGTGAGCAAGGTAATTTTGTTATGTAAGGCTAGCATTGGGCTCTTCACCTATTAAAGCACCTCACTATTAATAGTGTCTTTCATGTGAAAGCCTTGGAACATTCCTGTTATCTGATTGCAGTTTATTTCTTAGGAAACTGCAGAGTAATAAAGTAAAGGAGACTTACCACTGGGGTCCGGCCAATGCTATTTAAGTAATGTAAGAGGCCTTTTGTATGGTAGATAGTTGGCTGGTGTTGAGCACTAGGAGAGAGCCATTGTCTGTTGAGATCCTCCCCTCTTAGGGAACATCTATGACTGAAAAAAAAAAAAGAAAAATGAGGGAGACAATCTGAAAAAATATTATCAAGGCAAACAACCAAAGAATGAATCTTTCTTCTGACTTTCACCCAATAAGCAACAAGTTGCAGATGCCTAGATCGCTGCATATCTGCCCTTCAATGTCCCAAAGACATATTAACAACTCATGGAACAGAAGAAATCAGTGCTTACTTTAAGTTGGCAATCTGGAACTTTGGAGGGAACACCAAAGATGTACTTCACATGCACATATCCCCAAAGAGCAGATCCATAGGACTCCTCAAAGCTATTTTCCCTCTAAGCCAAGATACAGTACTGCATAGTGGATAAAACACTGAATTTGGAGTCAAGAGGATGGAAGATCTGAGTGTAAATCCAATCCAGGGCACTTACTAGATGTATGACCCTCTCTAAGCCTCAGGATTTATATGTTTGTTGTTGTCATTTTCATCCTAAAGGGTTCATAAATGACTAAAGTCAATTAGGTTGAAAGAAGTTTTTAAGATTTCACTTCATTAAGAGAGTGGACAGGTGAATTTGACACAGGTCACAGGGGTCTTAATTCTATAAATTCAAATAATTTTTGAGCTGTATTTTGGACTAGTCCTAAACTACCTAATTTAATTCTTAAACTACCTAAATTACCTAGTCCAGTAATTTTAAACCTTCGCAGCAGATCTCAGAAAGGGACTGATTGTGTCTGCAGAATTTTTCTAATGGATCTCCATTAGATCTTTGAATTTTTGTGTTCACTAGCTCAGTCATGTACTTTGTGACTCCATTTGGGGTTTTCTTGGCAAGGAAAAGAGTGGCTTGCTATTTCCTTCTCCAGATCATGTTTTACAGATGAGGAAACTGAGGCAAACAGTGTTAAGTGACTTACTCAGGGTTATACAGGTAGTAAGTATCCGAGGCCAGATGTGAATTCAGGTCTTCCTCACTCCAGGCCCGGCATTCTATCCACTGTACCACCTAGCTGCCTCCTTGAATTTGTAGGTAAATTGACAAGTGAGCAAAAACACACATTCTGTACACTGAATAAATAACATGTCTCACATATATCACTAGTTTGGTGTAAATATCAAAACAGAAAATCATGATGACAGAATTATTATTAATTATAATGATAATAACAGTTGACATTCATATAAACTACTTTAAAATTTGCCAAGAGTGACACATACGTCACTGCTCTAGAGCATCTCAACAACCTTGTAAATTCGTTACTACTGTTATTATTATTCCCTTTTTAAATATAAGGAAACTGAGGCTCAATGAGCTTAAGTGACTTGCTCATGTTTACAAAGCTAGTAATCACCAGATGCAGGATATAAATTGAGGGTTTCCTGATTTCATGCTCCTTCCCTATTTATTCTGAACTTTTGTCATTATGTATTATCTCAATCTATGCTAATACATTAATCAACAAGTATTTATTAAGCACTGGATTATGTACCAGGTGTTGAGGAAGCAGATATCTAAAAAAAAGTAATTGCTACACACAAGGAGTCTACAGGCTAAGAGCATAATCATTGTCTTGTTGGGATTTGCCAAATTTGCTTGTAGTAAAAGAAAATTCTCATTCCTGAAAAAGGTAAAGAACCAGGGAATCAATTCAACCCCCTTATTTTGCAAATGATGAAATTGAAAGATAGATATTGAGTGACCGAAGATTATGTATTTAGTTACTGGAAGAATGCAGGTCTTTTCATTCTTATGTTCCTTATTTTGTAAAATTTTGATATCTTTTGTTTTTATATCACCATTTACTGACAAAAGCCTCATCCTCTTCGACTATCCAGTTAACCAGAAACATTACCATATAACATTTTTAAAGAAAGAGAAAAAAGCAGTTTAGCAAAACCAACCATAATATCCACAAAGTCTGACAAGGTATACAATATTCCAGCTCATAGTTCCATAGCTCTGCAAAGATGAAAGGTGCTATTTTTTTTTCAGTTCTTCTCCAGGGCTAAGTTTCTTCACTACTATATTGACAAAGTATCCTGCTTTTTTTTTTCTTTTCTATATTTTTTCTTATATTTCATTGTAGCTATTGTGGATATAAAGGTTTTGGGTTTTTTTTTTTCATTCTGCATCAGTTCATGATATTGAGTTTTTTCTAGTCATGTTTCCATGCCTTTCCACAAGAAACCAAATGCATGTGCTGATAGTATTTTAATTCATTGCCACAGTAGGGTATTACTAAGGTAAAATTATGGAGTAGGTGAAATGTGTTTAATTATAATTTTTTGATGACAGGAATCACTGCATGGTAGAGAGAGAGAGCTAGCTCAAGAATCAGAAAACCTAGGTAAAATTTCCACCTCTAAAATATTGAGTGGATGACCATGGGCAAGTCACAATCTCTCAGAATAAGTTCTGGATCAAGTGCTTACCTATACTAGGAGAAAAAGCTTTCTTACAAGTTTGAGTAAATAAATACTTAAGATACTTCCCCAGCTTGAAAAAAAATATTTTTACATGTTATCTACATTTGAGAGCCCAGTGAAATAGGAAAAGCACCATAATGCTCATTTTGTAATGAAGAAACTGATACTTTCTTGGGTTAAATGTTGTTTGCTTCACAAAGCTAGAAATGAGCTCTCCCATATGTAGGTTCTTTTGTGCCTTTGTACTGTTTCTTCTTACCAAAGCTATTCATTTCTCTAATATAAAATAATCTGATAAAACTAATTCACAGAAATGTATCAATACTTTATCTGATCTATCTACTATCTACTTTAAAAACTATCTATCAACTTTAAACTATCTACTTTAAAAAACAAAAGGACTCCAATGCTTAAAAAAAAAAAAAGAATGAATTCTTTAAGGAAGAATTTCAGGTAACAACCATTAATGAAGGAAGAAGATATTTAGGGCCACATTTTTCTCAACACTGTAATCATAATATGTATGTGACCACCTACAGTTCTGCCTTTAAATTGGGCTGTGGTAGTAATTTTGCTTGTAGCTCCAAGAAAACATAAAAATAAAATGCACTTGCATTCAATCCATCATCATCTTACTGGACCCTTTTGCTGTGCAAGTCATCTTTCACAACTATGTAAACCAAGTAGAATAAACACATGCAATATATTTAACATGTTGGAGAGAAAAGCCTTGGGAGCTCTAATCCTCAGGTTGAAGACAATTTATATCAATGTTATGGAAGATATTCCTCTGAACAATATTTAAAGGACCTGTAATGTTGTCATAGTAAGGGAAATTTTTTGTATGGGAATTCCTTCCACCAACATAGTACAACTATCCTAGCAGATAAATCCTAAAAAGTTGTCTGAGACATATGGAGGTTAAATGAATGGCTCAGAGTTATACAGAATGTGAACCTAGGTCTTCTTGAATGCAAGCTGATCACTCATTCTACTGTACCATAAAGACTCTTAGAGTCATAGTCCTTCTTTTGAATCTTTTCTCTCCCTAAACCACATAATCTGTGGTCAAAAGTTCTCTATTTCATGTCTTCCTCCATTCCAACATCTTAGCTTAAATAATGTTCTTTTTTAATGTCCTTTTCCACGATGTTTTCATTTAATTTTTCTCTCTTCTCATGTATATCTCTTTCTAGCCTAGTTTGAGTTCTATTTTCCTGTTTGTGGGCTATAATCTTACATGGTCCTTCTTTATTCTTTTTATTTTCCTCATAAAAGGTAGAACATCTAGAGTAAAAAAAATGTGCTACATGCTTTTTCATTTCTATGTTAGTACTTTCATAGATATATTTCCCTTGCACATTTTTTTAAGATTTTATTTTTCTTTTGTGTTCTATGTGTCCTGGGTTTAACATTTTCTTTCAATGGGGTCCAATATATCATATCTCTGGATATATGACTCCCATAACACCTAGTATGTCAGTTACCCAGAGTAGATCATACCTTTCAAGATGGGATGAAATCTTGGGAAGTACAACTCTTGCTCAGATAAGATGATCACCTTTTCTGCCTATCTCTTCCAGATAAAATCAACCCTGTAAAACCACTCAAAAATGTCACTCTCATTTAAACTCTCCTGGATTAAACTGATTTCCATTTCATCTCATTTCAGGCCCTCTACCCCATTATTCCTATTCCATTCTCCTACTGCCCTCTGTCCTGCAAAGTTTGCTAGTTGATAAATTAAAGAAATAACTGGCCCTTTTCTACTCATCTTAAAGATTAGTGAGAATATATTTCCCTTTTTTGTTTCTTTTCTTTTTGTTTTTTGTTTTTAAATTTATTTTAAACAACTACAAATAAAAAAAGAAAAAATGCATCACCATGTACACAGTAGAACATAAGACAGTATTTAATATAAAGCAATAAATTTCCATTTCAAGAAAAGCTATATAATAAATACTACACATTGCTTTCAAAACTATGCAGCTTTTCTTTGCTTCTGTGGGTCTTCTTTTGTTCTTGCTGTTTACATTTTACATTTTTTTCCTTTCTCCCTCCCCACCAAAAAGCATGGAGATATGTGTGTGTGTGTGAATACAAGATATACATATATACATACATATATACACATATAGAAATACATATATGAATACATAATATTATACATATACATAGATATCTATAAACACACATATACATTCACACACACATATATAAGACTGTACTATGCTTATTTCTACTTTTCATCTGTTTCTCTGAAGGTGAACAGCATTTTCTTTCATAAGTCCAAGTATTTCCATGTTTTTTTCTAAATCAACCAGTTCATCATATCCTACACCACAGCAATATTCCAATCCAATCCCATTCTATCTGAGAGACTTTCTATGAAAGTTTTCCCCAAAATTTTCTGCATTCCTTCTATTCTTAGCTGTATAGATTTTATTTTTGTAAGAAAAAAAAAATTTAAAATAATCAAAATTATCCATTTTGCACTTCAACAATGTTCCTACCTTATAATGTGGTTTAATGTCTAATACTACCAGATGTGCTTCCTTTGCATCTATTTTCCCCTGGTTTCCTTGAAGTTCCTGAACTTTTGTTCTTCTAAATGAACTTCATTATTTTTTTCTAACTCAGTACGATAATTTTAGTAATTTAATTGGGATGGCATTACATAAATAGATTAGTTAGGTAAAATTATCATTTTTTATCATATTGGCTTTACCTACCCATTAACAATAAATATTACTTCAATTATTTAGATCTTATGTTTTTGTATAAAAAGTGTTTTGTGTTTATATTCATATAGTTTCTGCATCTGTTTTGGCAGGTATACTCTTAGTTATTTTATACTTTCCAGTTATTTTAAATGGTCTAAAACAATATTAAATGATAAAGCTGACACAATGTAGTTTCCCTATTTTTCTCTTTTCAGTAAAACTATTTTAGCTTTAAATTTGTCTGAAATCAAGATTACTACCCCTTCTTTTTTATATGATAAATTTTAATCCTGACCTTTATTTTATGTTTGTGTGTATCTCTCATTTTTAGCATTTCCTGAAAGCAATTTGTTGTTGAATTCAAATTTTTAATCTGCTATGTTTCCTTTTTGTGGGTAAATTCACACCATTCACATGCTAAGCTCTAATTATGTGTATATTTTCCTCCTTCCTATTTTTCCTCACTATCCTTCTCACCTTGTTTCTATACCTCCTCACTCCTCTGATTTACTTCTACCTGCTACCTTATCCTACTATTCCTTAACCTACCCATCCCTCCAACACTCTCTCCTTTATCCTTACCCCTCACCCTATCCCCTTGCCTTCATCTCTTTCTAAATACAGAAGAATTTTATACATACATATATACATATATATGTGTGTATATATATGTGTATACACACACATACATATATATGTATATGTATGTGTGTGTATGTGTATATATATATGTGTGTATATATATATATATATATATATATATATATATATATATATAGAGAG
Organism: Phascolarctos cinereus; assembly: GCF_003287225.1. Classification (NCBI taxonomy): domain Eukaryota; kingdom Metazoa; phylum Chordata; class Mammalia; order Diprotodontia; family Phascolarctidae; genus Phascolarctos; species Phascolarctos cinereus. Next base: position 122,554,784 of record NW_027555736.1, read on the forward strand.
AGAGAGAGAGAGAGAGAGAGAGAGAGTTCCTCCTTTAACCCTTTCCCAATGAGAGTAAGGTTTCAGCACTACCTACCCCCCCACCTTCTTCTTTATTAATTTTTCCTTTTTTGCCTCATTTGTATTAGATAATTACTCTTTTTATCTGTCCCTACATACTTTATTTGTTTGTTTTTAAAGAATCACCTCCTTCATACTCAGCTCAGCCCAAGTCTTTCTCTTAAAGTACCTAAATAAAATTGGGAATCATAATAGAACTAATAATATTTTAATATATAAGAAATAAATTATTTGACCTTATTGAGTCCTTAATGCTTACTTTATTTTTATCCTGGATGTTCTATGTCAAATCTGCCCTTAAGTTACTCTGTTTTTGTCACAAATATCTGAAAATCTTTTGGTTCATTAAATGTTCATTTTTTCATTCAGGATTATACTTAACTTTGCTAGGTAAACTACCCTTGGTCAGAACCCTAGATTTTTTGCTCTACAAAATATAGTATTCCAAGACCTATGGTCCTTCAGTATAGTAGCTACTAGGTCTTGTGTAATCCCTATTGTTGCTCCAAAATATTTATTTGTTTTCTTGTTACTTCCAATATTTTCTCCTTAACCTTCGAAAATTTTGAAAAAAAAAAGCTTTGAAACTGGGGCTATGATATTCCTGTAAGTCATCCTGGGATCTCTTTTAGGTGGTGGTTAGTATATTTTTTTTCTATTTGTGCTTTGCCTAATTTGCACATTTGCTGCCTTCCATAGATGTGGTAGCTGTTTCTCAGGCTCCCTTTCTGGAATTGAACACTGATTCCCTGTTCTTGTTCTAGAATTTCAGGGCAATTTTCCTTGATAATTTCTTGTAACATTTTATCAAGATTCTTTTTGAATCATAATTTTCAGGCAGTCTTACTATTTTTATATTATTTCTCCTTGATCTGTTCTCCAGATCAGTAGTTTTTCTGATGAGATGTTTCATATTCTCTTTTTTTTCATTCTTTTAAGTTTGTTTCAATAGTTATTGATGTCTTAGAATGTCATTAGCTTCCCTTTGCCTAATTCTAGCTTTCAAGGAATTATTTCCTTCCTTAAGTTTTTGGTTCTCTATTTCAAGTTGGTTGACTTTCTTTTCATATTTTTCTTGATTTTCTTGGATTGCTCTTATTTTTTTCCTAGTTTTTCTTCAATCTCTCTCATTTGATTTTTAAAGTCCTTTTTCAGTTCTTCTAAGAAATCCTTTTGTGCTTGGGCTCATTTCATGTTTCTCATTTAAAAGGGAGTGGCTTGGAGGATTCTGGGGAGTTAGAGGAGTAGGTCAGAAAATTCCAAAATCACCAGATTCTCCCTTTAAGAGACAAAATATCACCTTAGGGTGAACAAAGTGTGGATAAAAGTAAATAATAATAGGGGCAAAACAGGGTTCTCCTGGGACAATCCTAGAAGATCTAAAGAAAAATACCAGGAGATTTGGTCCCTGTGAAGAGTAAACACTTCCAGGCTATAAGAAACAATGAACAGGCGGACATCAGAAAAACCTGGAAAGACTTATGAACCGATGCTCAGTGAAGTGAACAGAACCAGGAGAACATTGTACACAGTACACAGTTGCTGTTACAGGCACACTGTGCAATGATTAACTTTGATATACATAGCTCATCTCAGCAATGTAAAGATCTAAGATAACTCCAAAAGACTCATGATGGAAAATGCTAACCATATCCAGAGAATTATGGAGTCCAAATGAAGATCAAAGCATACTGTTTGCACTCCTTTTTAAATTTTTGTTTTGTTTTGTTTCTTCTTTCTCATGTTTCCTCCCATTGGACCTAATTCTTCTTTACAACATGACTAATGTGAAAATATTTTTAATTTGACTGTATATGTAGAGCATATATCAGATTGCATGCCATCTTGGGGAGAGGGGAAGGGAAGGAGGGGGAGAAAATTTAAAATTCAAAATCTTATGGAAGTGAATTGAAAATTAAAAACAGATAAACTAATTTGAAAAATAATGCCTCTAGTTCGTCAAAGATTCACCTTTTTCCATTGGCTTTTATGCTCTACAATATATGTTATTTTAGGTTTCCTATTGAAGTAATTTCCTTTTTAGAATATCCTATTCTTAGAGGCAGAGCCAAGATGGCAGGAGCAAAAGCAGTGATTTGCTTCAGCTCTCCCCCAAATCCCTCCAAATACCTATAAAAAAATGACTCTAAACAAATTCTAAAGCAGCAGAACCCACAAAAACACAGAGTGAAGCAAATTTCCAGTCGAATACAATCTGGATGATTGATCAGAAAGGTATATCACACTGAGCGGGACTAGGAGCGCAGTTCGGCATTGGGGCATAGGCTGCAGCGAACCTGAAGCAGGCCTCAGAGGATTGAATCATGGGCAGCTGTGCAGGTTTCCAGACTTTTCAATGCCATAAACACCAAAGACAACTTAGAAGGTCAGTAGGAAAAGTCTGTTTCTGTGGTGAGAGAGGAGCTAGGTCTCAGAGCCAGTTCCAGAACACAGAATGTGTGCACCTGGGAGGTGGCTGTGTCTCGAGCTTCTGGCCAGCAGACTGAGGGGGAATCAAGTGGCTGATTAGAAGGGGGTGCAGAGACTCTCTTTGCCAGTGCTGAGGCAGGAATCTCTTGCTTTGCCTTCTCTTGGATCTGTGTTACAGTTCTGGGCAGTCGTTCCTGGGGTGAGGAGGAGTTCTGGTGTGGTGGAGATTGTAGTGGTTATAGACAGGAAATCTTCCACACAGTTCTGGACAGAAAGGAGTGGTGTGGTCACTAATAGACCAGAGACAGCCCAGGAATGGAGTAAACACTTCACCCCTTATCATGCCACCTTGGAAGAACTGAAAATTTACAGGTCCCTACAAGTATCTCTGAAAACAGCTGTATAAACCCATGAAGCTTGGGACAGTACATTCTCCACACTGGAAGCAGACTCTTACCTTAACAAAGAGTTTAAAATTCAAGTAATTAGCGAGGATCATGAGTAAGCAGCCCAAAAAGAGTCAGACTATATTATCTTACTTTGGTTACAAAGAAGATCAAAATATACAACCAGAAGACAACAAAGTCAAAGCTCCTACATCCAAAGCCTCCAAGAAAAATATGAATCAGTCCCAGGCCTTGGAAGAGCTCAAAAAGGATTTTGAGAAGCAAGTAAGAGAAGTAGAGGAAAAACTGGGAGGAGAAATGAGAGCAATGAAAGAAAATCATGAAAAACAAGTCAACAGCTTGCTAAAGGAGACCCAAAAAAATACTGAAGAAAATAACACCTTAAAAAATAGCCTAACCCAAATGGCAAAAGAGGTCCAAAAAGCCAATGAGGAGAAGAATGCCCTAAAAACCAAAATTGGCCAAATGGAAAAGGAAGCCCAAAAGATTACTGAAGAAAATACTTTCTTAAAAATTAGAATAGAGCAATTGGAAGATAGTGACTTTATGAGAAATCACGACACAGTAGAACAAATCCAAAAGAATGAAAAATTAGAAAACAATGTGAAATATCTCATTGGAAAAATAACTGACCTGGAAAATAGATCCAGGAGAGAGAATTTAAAGATTATTGGATTATCTGAAAGCCATGATCAAAGAAAGAGCCTAGGCATCATCTTTCAAGAAATTATCAAGGAAAACTGCCCTGATATATTAGAACCAGAGGGCAAAATAGAAATTGAAAGAATCCACAGATCTCCTCCTGAAAGAGATCCCCAAAGGAAAACTCCTAGGAATATTGCACCCAAATTCCAGAGTTCCCCGGTCAAGGAGAAAATATTACAACCTGCCAGAAGGAAACAGTTCAAGTACTGTGCAAACACAATCAGGATAACAGAAGATTCAGCAGCTTCTACATTAAAGGACTGTAGGGCATGGAATATAATATTCCAGAGGGCAAAGGAGATAGGAGTACAACTAGAATCACCTACCCGCGAAAACTGAGTATAATCCTTCAGGAGGAAAAATGGCTATTCAGTGAAATAGAGGACTTTCAAGCGTTCTTGATGAAAAGACCAGAGCTGAATAGAAAATTTCACTTTCAAATAGAAGACTCAAGTGGAACATGAAGAGGTGAACAGGAAAGAGGAATCATAAGAGACTTATTAAGGTTGGACTGTTTACATTCCTGCATGGAAAGATATTTATAATTCATGAGACCTTTGTCAGTATTCGGGTAGTTGGAGGGGGAAAAATTATACATATGTATATATAGACAGACAGATAGATAGAAGACACAGGGTGAGTTGAAGATGAAGGGTCATATCTGGAGAATAAAATTAAGGGATGAAAGAGGATTCTACTAGAAGAAGAAGAAGAAAAGGAGAGGTAGAATGGGGTAAATTATCTCACAAAAAAAAACAGAAAAGTAAAGGCTCTTACAGTGGAGGGGAAACAGGGGAACATGAGGGGGAATGAGTGAATCTTACTCTCATAGGATTTGGCTTAAGGAGGGACTAACATACACATTCAGTTGGGTATGGAAATCTGTCTTACCCTACAGGAAAATAGGGGGGGTAAGGTATCAAGAGAGCAGGAGGATGATAGCGAGGAGGGCAGATTGGGAAAGTGGGTAATCAGAAGCAACTACTTAAGAGGAGGGACAGGGTCAAAAGAAAGAATAGAATAAATGGGGGGGCAGGATAGGATTAAGGGAAATTGAGTTAGTTTTTCACAATATGTCTACTATGGAAGTGTTTTGCATAACTGCACATGTATAACCTATATTGAGTTGCTTGCCTTTTCAATGAATGTGGGTGGGGAGGGAGGAAGGGAGGAAATTTGGAACCCAAAGTTTTAAAAACACCTGTTTAAAAAAATGTTTTCACATGCCACTGGGAAATAAGAAAAGCAGGAAATGGGGTACAGAAGTCTATCCTGCCCTACAGGAAAATAGAAGGGGAAGGGGATAAGAGAAGGGAAGGGGGAGAGATTGAAGAGAGGGCAGACTAAGGAAAGGGGTATTCAGAATGCATATCATCTTGGAGTGGGGGAGGGGGGGAGATGGGGTGAAAATTTGGAACTCAAAATCTTGTGGAAGTGAATGTTGAAAACTAAAAATAAATAAATTTACATTTAAAAAAAGAATATCCTATTCTTTTTTTTCCTGTGATTCTTTATGCTCACAGAAGAATCTTGGATTATTTAATTGAGATTCCTTCATAGCTGAAGTCTTTCTATTTACTGCTTGAAAAACAATCTGGTTGTTCTCCTTCTAGGAGCCAAGATGGCAGAGTAAGAGGTGAGTTGCTCTTACCCTTCCTTATTCACCTCTGAAAGCCCAGAAAATATCACCCCAGGAAAAACCCTGTAACAACTGAACCAGAAGAAAGATGGGGTGCAGCAGTCCAGCAGCCCAGGTAGCTTGAGGAAATATTGGGAAAGGTCCCTCTTACCCTGGGAGAAGGGAGCAGTATAGAATGGGAGGTGTCCCAGCAAGGTAGTGGAAAGCCCCACCTCAGCATACCAGTAGGAGATCCTGAAGCCCAGGTAGTGGAACAGGCAAACACCAACATCTGGACCCCAGATTGCCTCACTTATGAAGGGGGAACCAGTGGAAACCAGCTTGGAAAACCACCAGGTGCCTGGGAATTCTATAGCAACTGGTTCTTCCAGTGTCTCAGCAAAATTAAGGGAAGTAGCACTCCAAGGGGCCCCAGGCAGATAAACATCCTGCAACATCCATCTGAAAGAAGCTAAAGAAAGTGAAAGGAAGGGATGACCCAGGTGAGCAGGAAATCTCCAGGAGCCACACTACCCATTCCTACCCCTAGAGTTCCAGTGTTGCTGATTCCAACCCAACACCAGGTAAGCTGCCAGAACCCTACAGCCTCCAACTGCCAGTATTGGAGGCCCCAGCACACAAAGCCAGTGACCAGGCCCTAGGCTCCCAACACAAGAAGCTTGGGTCAGTACCCTATGCTCCCCAGCAGAATATATCAATCTTTTAAAGGCCAGGAAACAAGCAAATGCAATAAGCAAAAAGAAATGTATGACAGATTCTTACTATGGGAAGAGTGAAGATCAAAGCTAAAATTCTGAAGAGGACAATATTGTCAACAAACCCACATCTGGAACCTCAAAAGGGAATATGAACTGGTCTGAAGCCCAAAAAGCCTTCTTAGAAGGGCTCAAAAAGGATTTTAAAAGTCAAATGAGAGAGGTAGAAATAAAAATGGGAAAAGAAATGAGAGGTATGTGAGAGAGAGTCAATAGCTTGGAAAAGGAAGGACAAAAATTAACTGTAGAAAACAAGTCCTTAAAAAATGCAATTGGCCAACTGGAAAAAAAGTACACTGAAGAAAGTAAGTCCCTAAAAACTACAATTGGCCAAATGGGGAAGGAGGCATAAAATGTAATAGAAGAAAACAATTCGTTAAAAATTAGAATTGGGCAAATGGAAGCTAATGGCTCTATGAGACAGAAAGAGTCAAACAAAAACAAAAGAATGAAAAAAATGATGAAAATGTGCAATACCTCATTGGTAAAACAACTGACCTAGAAAATCAATCCAGGAGAGACAATTTAAAAATTATTGGTCTACCTGAAAATCCCAGTGAAAAAAAGAGCCTGGACAGTATCTTTCATGAAATCATAAAGGAAAACTGCCATGAGGTCCTAGAACCAGAAGGTAAAATAGCCATAGAAAGAATCCACCGATCACCTCCTGAAAGAGATCCCTAATTGAAAACACCAAGGAATATAGTAGCCAAATTCCAAAATTACCAGATCAAAGAAAAAATACTACAAGCAGCCAGAAAGAAACAATTTAAATATCATGGAACCATAGTCAGGATTACACAGGACCTTGCAGCTTCTACATTAAAAGACTATAGGGCCTGGAATATAATATTCCATAAGGTAAAGGAGCTTGGATTACAGCCAAGGATCAACTGCTCAGCAAAAATGAGCATGATCTTTAAGAGGAGGAGATGGATATTGAATGAAATAGGGGACTTCCATACCTTCCTGATAAAAAGACCAGAGCTCAACAGAAAAGTTGATCTTCAAATATAAGACTCAAGAGAGACATAAAAAGAGAAACGGGACAGAAAGAAACAGCATATTATTAATAAGAACAAACTGTTTACATCCCTACAAGGGAAGATGACACTTATAACTCTTGAGAACTGTATTGTTATTGCACCATGTTAAAGGGGTATAAATAAAGGTGGTGGTGGGTATAAATTGACTTTGATATAATGATGAAAAAAAATCTAATCAAGAGTTAAATTAAATGGATCCAAGTAAGTGGATTAATCTGATCTAACTAAGAAAATGTACTGAAAGAAAAGGTAAGGAGGAGGCAGACAAGGGTAAATTACATTACAGGAAAAGGCACAAAAACCTATTATAGCAGAGAGAAAGAAGGGAGGGAGATGAGCATTGTCTGAAACTTACTCTCATCAGATTTGGCTCCAGAAGGGAATAACATAATCAGTTAGGTATAGAAATTAACATGCCCTATAGGCAGTAGGAGGGAAAAGGGGAAAGAAAAGGGAGGGAGGGATAGAAGAGAGGGAAGAAGTAGTAAGGGTAACAGGGAAGAAAAGCATGGGTGGGGTCTAATAGAAGGAAGGTTGGACTGAGGGAGGTGGTGGTCAAAAGCAAAACATTAGTGAGGAATGAAAAATAGAAAGAAAAGCATAAGGGTGGGGGAGGATGGAGAGAAAGACATGGTAATCATAACTGTGAATGTGATATATGAATGTAATGGAATATTATTGTGCTGTAAAAAATGATGAACAGGCAGGCTTCAGAAAAACCTGGAAAGACTTGTATGGTTTGATGATGAATGAACTGAGCAGAACCAGGAGAATGCTGTACACAGTAACAGCCATGTTGTGCGATGACTAATATTGATAGACTTAACCCTTCTCAGCAATACAAGGATCTAAGACATCTCCAAAGGCCTTGTGATGGAAAATGCTATCCACAAAGAAGAAAGAACTATGGAGTTTGAATGCAGATCGAAGCATATTATTTGCTATTTTTTTTCTTCTGTTGTGTTTTGTTTCCTCTTTTTGGTGGTTCCTCCTATTGGTTCTAATTCTTACTTACAACATCACTAATGTGAAAATATGTTTAATAGGAATGTATATGTATAGCCTATATCAGATTTCATGCCACCTTGGGGACTGAGGTGGGGAGGGAGGGGGAGAAAAATTTAAAACTCAAAATCTTATGGAAGTGATTGTTGATAAATCAAAATAAATTAATTAAAAACAAAAAATAAAATCTAATATTGCTTTATTTTCTCCATGCCTATAATCTATAATCTATTTCTATGTACCCTATCTTCTAATTCTATTACTTTTCCATTATTTAGGATGGTACGTCATTTATGTGTCCTCAAAGTTACTGTCTTTTACTTCTCCCAAATTTTCTTTTCTACCAGAAACGTTTAGTTTAAGATCTGTCATTCTCATTTTCAAAACCTCTATGAATTTGGAGAGATTCTCCATTAAATTTTCTATTTTCACTTTCTGTTATTTGTCTTCATTATTTCTACTTCAAGAAATCTTTCTTATAAGTCAGTTTATTTCCAAATTTGCTTCTTTCATAAGTGTTATTTCTCTTTTGAACTATTCTGGACTTTCTTTCCGGTATTCCATTATCTCTGGGAAATCTATAAAGGTTTATTTTTCATTAAGGATTGTTGGTTTGATAATTTTGATAGAATATCTACTTGATGTGTTATAGCTCCTTTGGGAAATTTTCTTTTTTCCCAATTTGTCTTTATGGATTTTATTTTTTGTATCTGCTTGGGAGCTAGAATTATATAAAGCCTTTTTCTCTTGGAATTTTTATCATTTGGCTTTTTTTTTCTTATTTTCCATGTTGTTTATATTTAGCTTCTTATCTCACTTCTTGGTGAATGTGCTTTCTCCAACTATTCCCTGATTATATCCCAACAGATTCCTGTGGCTTAGAATGCTCAGCAAGTATAGGGATCAAGCTGATTTCCTGCCCAGAGTAAATTCCATTAGGAGAGGACTGACTCCAACTAAATTTCTAGTCTTTATTCTCTTGTATATGGAAACCCTTTCCATTCCATCTGGCTCTGTGCTGCTGTCTCCCCCTACCCTTCTCCTTCTGTTGCATGATCTTCCCTTCTTGTGGCTAGGCAGAACCAGTGTTTTCCATCTCTTGTGGTGTGGGTTAAAGGGGGTGAAAAGATTCTGATTGATTCCTAGCCATAGGGGAACCAAGCATAGGTTTTTATTGTCAGACCTTGAATCAATAAGGTTGTGAAGTTGCTTCTACTGATTGTGCCTCATGCGTGTATGTACATGCTATGTCAGGTGTTCCAAGGCACACTCTAATATCTCCATAAATAGGTATTTCATATCTAATTTCCAAGTTTTTAAGTAATGCTTAGTTGTTAATTTAAAAATGCACAAATTCTATTTCTTTCATTTGGTGAAAAATAATTTCCTTTATAAGTAAATATTGCACAAATATTTGCCTTTTGGGGGAAAAAATTCTGTTTCCATAGTCTAATGAAATGTATTGTATGTCCCAATGCTATGCTTGGTAAATACAGCTGGTTAGGGGTGAGAAAAGTGAGTGGGAGCTCTCAAACATTTTATCATTGAGTCTTTTACCTTGTGCAATGTTTGTCTTTTTAGTTTGTGGATTCATTTTTAATTATTAAAGATTCACTACCTAGTTCCTTTTCATGCTTCTTATGTCGTAAAGTTGTATAAAAATATTGTGTCCAGCTTCCTAGTTAGGAGAGATTTCCCTTTGTATTTTGATATAAAGAAACAAGACTAAAGAGGTGAAGAAGTTGTCTAAAAGCACAAAGTCTATCAGACCCAGAGTCAAGTGTGGAATCCAGACCTGCTCACTGTACTTTCTAAGATAGCATGCTATCTCAAAGAGCACACAGGTACACTTCTGTGTACTTAACACCATTGTAAAAGTGATTCATACCCTTAGACAGTACTTTTGTCTAGCCAATAGGATATGCTGACTTATGAGGTAGGGGTAAGGTTATGTTGAGGGGAGGAGAGATTATCTCTGTGATTTCTTAAGGGACTCATCCCTCTTGCTTAACTCTAAATTCAGATGAAGAAACCAGAGGCAGAGATGACCGTCATCATCCAACAGGAATTGGGCATTAAATGATGTTATATTTACATCATACCCATCCTAGAAACATATCTTTGTTTGAGCTACTCAGTTCAAAGAATTCTCATGATCTGATAAATAAAGCATAGGTATTGTGAGTTTGCTTGCATATGTTTTACCGAATACAGAGAAAGAATTTAGCCAATCCTAGATGGTTATAAACAATAGCCACTTCATATGTCACATTGTCCAAGGATCCTCCCAAATCATCACGGTGGTATGATTGGCATGATATTAGAGGTAAGGAAACCGACTTTTTAGATGAATGGCTAAAATGGCACTCTAGAACAAGAATGTACTATGGAGGAGGCTTGTTTTGAACTAAAACTCATTGAGGTGATAATTATTTATAGAATATTTTCTCTACCTTCAAATCAAGTACCGGCCATGATCCCAAGTTTAAATGATATGTAAAGGCTATGAGAAGCAATAATGTCTCTCAGCCTGGATGTACTTCCATAACAGAAAGGTATTCTGATTATCAGCTTAGTCATGATTTTGTTGCTTATTTTAATCACAACTATTTCATTGAAAGAGTAGCACAGTATAAGAGGACATTGATAGGTGAGTAGAGAGACCCTATGATTGCAATGGCTATTTTCTTTTCTTTAAAGAAGAAGGTAGAGGGGGCTCAAACCTCCTCTATTCAATCATTTCCCATCTCTGAGTTCTTAAAAACCACCTTTAAATATTTGTTTCTTGTGGTTTATCAGCCCCTTTTTACAGCTCACTGGAAGCTCAAATTCTTTAGTTTGATCATTTATTTTGACTTTTTTTTAGCATTAAAATGTTTTGACTTGAGCAACTGTAGGTTTCATGAATCTCCCCGCCTGAGATTTTTTTTTCCTTTCCTCTCTTCTCTTTCTTCCTTCCTCTTCTTAATAGCGATGACATCTAGTGATAGGACTTGGTTTGTTCTGCTTGGTGACCAAGGGTGAAGGTAAAATATTAAGCAGATCTTTAATGCTGATAGCAAATAAAAAGAGCAGGAAGGCAAGACTCACTTTTGTGTGTGTTTGCTAAGATTAAATGAATTTCTTTTTTTCTGAATCAAAGGGCATTATGTCCATGCCGTTCAGAGTCACTTGATTTCCTTTAAATGCCCTGAGTCTCCTCTCCTTGGCCTAGATCCCTACTAGTGCTGTGATTTCTGCAGCTCAAAGAAAATGATGAAAGGTGCTTTGTCCCTAAGAAAATCATTTCTATTTGCAAAGGTGAAAATAAAAGTATATGTATACTATGGTCTGAGAATATCCTTTCAATTTGCTCTCCAGAGGCTTAGTTCAGTGGTTCATAGGTGAATACTGAAACTGAACACACAACCAAAGATTTGCTAATGCAAATCTATGGTTTTGTAAACTGGGAAACCTTGCCTTGATTGTGGCTTTTATCCCACTGCATGTTTCACATGCAAGATTAGGACACTTGAGCCCCAGAAATGTAAAGTCCTTTTGCTGAAGTCCCTAGAGCTTAAAAAAAAAAAATCAGACCTAGACTCACTTTACTTCTTCCTATCCTCTGCCTACTCAGTCATGCTCCAATTCCATTCTATTCAGCAAGAATTCCCTAATTGCTCACAAAGTATAAGACATTGGGCTAGGTACTAGGAATACAAAGGCAAAATAAAAAAAAATCCTGCCCTCGAGGAGCTTACAATCAATTTGGGGGAACAGAATATTTATGGAACTATTTACAAAATAATTTGAGAAGAGAAGAAACTAACATTTAGGGAAATCAGGAGAAAGCATGAGTTGAACCCTGATTGATGCTAAATACTCTAAAGGCAGAGGTAATGAGGTAGTATATTTATGAGGATGGCAGAGAACCTGTGAAACATCGCAGATGTGAGCAGTGAAATGTTGACCTAGAGGAATAGGAAGCAGACCAGTTTGATTGTAACATGGCCCTCATCTTTTCCCTTAAAGGAGGAAAAGAGGTTATTGTCATGATCTAATTGGTCTCTAGACTCTAGAGAACTACGAATATTTTTTTAATCCAATCTATGGGGAAGTTGGTGTTCCTGAGCTTTGTCAGAGTTTGATTACCCAGCAAAACATCTACAAAAGTGGCATCTCTTTTTCCTAATTGTCTTCTTTTAATCACTTGTCATACTCAAAGTTATTTTATTGCATTTCACGATCCACGACTGTCTTATTGCTTACTAATCTCAAGTCTGAATCACCAGTAGGTCCTGAATTGGACTCAGCCCAGGAAAAACATAAATTATATGAAAGGAATTAATGTGAAACAAGAACAGAGAAAATCAAGCCAGACTGTGAATAACTTTAGCACCAAGCTGCAGAGTTTGCATTTTATCTTAAAAGCCATAGGGAGCTATTGAAATATCTTGAGTATGGGAGTGATGTGATCAGATACATGTTTTAAGGAAGATTATTTTAGCAGTTGTTTGTAGAATGGATAGGAAAACAGGAGAAAATAGGAGCAGAAGCCAAATAAGAATTTATTGTAGTGGTCTAGGGGTAGTGGTAAAGAGAAGTTGAAATAGGGCAGTGGTTATATGAGTGGAGAAGTGGGTATGGACTCCAAAAATATAGAATTAGAGTTGCCATAACTGGTCAATTGATTGGATATGGAGAATGATGGAGAATAAAGAATCAAGGATGACTCCAGGGTTCTGAATCTGGATTTCTAGAAAAATAACAGTTTTCTCAATAGAAATTGAACAGTTGGATTACAGGTTTCCTGAGGGAGAAAGACAATGCATTCCATTCTGGGCATATTAACTTTAAAGATATTATGGGACATCCAGCTAGTAATGTCCAACAAGTAATTGGAGATCCAGGATAGAAATGTGTAGATAGATTTGGAAGCCATAGGCATAATGATCATAATTGAACTCATAAAGAAGAGAAGGGAATATATACTGATTAACTACCTACTATATACTTGTGCGGCATGCTTTGCAAATGTTTTCTCATGTGGTCCTCAAAACAACCCTGGGAGGTAGATGCTATTATTATCCTCATTTTACAGTGAACACCTAGGGCTACTTCTTCGCCATGAAGAGACCTCTGGTATTTTTGTTCTTTCTCATTCCAATGTACTGTACAGAGCTATGTAAATTCATTATAGTAAACTGCCCTGAACACCATCAAAGAGATTCAGGCTACCTATTTTTATATGCTGCCTAGTGGTAAATTCAGCATAAGAGAAATAATGGCATCTTTGTTAGAGCTATTGGCACAAAGCATAATATTCAGAATGGGGTATATGCTTAGGTAACTATAACACTAAATAATACAAGGTAACTGTTTTTGAGGGCTGACAAAGAGCTATGAGAGGCCTTGGGGGAAATGGTCATTATTAACTGAAGTTATCAGGGAAGGTTTCTTAGAAAAGAGATGACATTTCAGTTGGGCTTTACAGAATGATAGGGCTGTTTGGCAGATGAATAGAGGTTCCATTATTTCTTAATTAGCAAATTTCAAACACCTTTACCTTTTATTCAAGGCCTGCCACAAACTATTGCCACTATACATTACCAGGTTTTTCTCATGCAATTTTATGCAATATATTCTACTCTCCCACCAAATACCAGCATTCTCTGTTTCCCCCAGAAAATGGAGAATTCAGCTCTGCCATAACTGTTCTTCAGATCAGGATGTTCTCTACCCTGGGATATCTTGGAAAAGAGGATCAGGAGCAAAGAGGATAACCCCAAAGATCAGAATTTCTGGCTTTAGGGATTTCTTTGAAGCACTAAAATCCAGTGATAGATTTGTAACTAGTACAAAGCTAAAGCTAGCAAGAGGAACAGAAATTCAGATCCAGGAGGTCAAGACTGAATAGGAGACATGATACATAGGGATGTCAGGAAATTAGATATTTGTATAATTCAACCTGTTTCCTCAAAGTTTCTAGTTACCATAGCCACAACTTGAGTTTGTCAACCCCAATTTAAATATGTGCTTACAGCATGTTCTACCACATAGTTCCCTGAGTAAGCCATGCAGTTATAGCCATTGTGACAGGCATAGGACCTGGGTGACTAGGAAAATTGGCAAACCACAGAGGGAGCTAAGTTGTAAAGGCTACCAGTTTGGGGAATAAAATAATATTATATCTGTATGTTGCCTGTGGGTTTTAGGGACATATGTACTTGTGTCTATGTTCTGGGGTATGTATATGATTGTGATCTCCATGGCATCTCAGTGTGTGAATGTGGCTTCAGCACTACCTGTGTATATACAGCTATTGATGATTACAATGCATACTATACCAACCTTGAGTGTTTTTCCTTTTAAAGCAAATCTATTTGCTTCAAATCTTCAAATCCTTTTGGCATTTTGTGTTAATAACATCAGAGATTTCTTGTAGTCAGAAAAATAGCTGCTGCTATTCCCCAGGATTTGTTTTAAGTATTTGAAGATGAAATGCACCCTATCTTATTATCTACTGTAGCATTTCTGAAATGACAGCTGCTCCCCGTGTGTGGAGAGATTTAGCAGATGGACAGCTACCACTAGCTGGCAATATATTCAGTTTCTCCACTTTCTGAAAAAGGCCATCCCTCAAATGAATTGTATAGCTCTAGTTTGTTTATAAAGGAAAGTGCAATGAAGATAACTGCCATTTTCTCTCTCTGAAATTACAAACTTAAAGAGGAAAAAGAAAGCATTCCTCATTTTATGATTCACAGATAAGGGCACATGGTCTAACCAGTCTTCTCCTTACTCGTTCACATAACCCAGAAAAGGTGGTTCATTTCAATTATAATATGTTTCCAAATAGGACCTAAAAAAAAGAAAAATTATATAAATGAGGGCCTCATGAACCATGATTCTAGAGAAATGGACTTTTGATTAAACCCATTGAAGGTAGTTCCATCTCTCCTTGGGAAGGGGCATACCTCCTCTGATCTATACAAAATGTAGTCACTGTGGGAATCAAGTCCAAGCTTTTGTCAAACTGCCCAGCACAGAACTCTCATGCCCTGATCACCAGCCAAATATCCCAGTTGGTATATCTAAAGCTTAGTCATGGTCAAATGAAGGACAGCATACCCTAAGGAATAAGGCTATCCCAGTGACTCATTTCTTCAATACTTTACACAGATATAGTTCAGCCACTAAAAGCCGGATTATAGAACTGGTTACCAGAAAACATTCAATATCAGTTGCAGTGTCTTGAAGCTACAAATCCAGCTGCAAAAAGAGACTGAGAATAAAGAAGAAAATACAGAGAAAGAAAGGGTGAGAAAAAAAGTAAATTGAATCACTTTTTCAAGAAGAATCTATAAAGCTGCAGTCCGAAGATAAAATTATTCCAAAATCTCCCATCCATTACTGATAAATGGAGAGATAAGGCACATCAGATGGAGTGAATGATGTCAACCCTAATAATATTAGTGCCTGGGGCACAGTGAGCTCAAAAGTCTAAAGAGAAGCACAGTGTTTGATATTTAAGAAGCAGCTCCACCATTCACTGTGCATTCTAAGAGCAGGATGCAATGTGAATGCAGGATAAGAATATCTATAAAGGCAAAGAGAAGCAAGTAAGCCTCAGGAAGCTGCTGGAGCAGCATGGGGCATTATCAGGCAGACATAGCACCCAGAGCTTTATAAATAAGCATGGCTAGGATGGAGAAAAGGGAGAAGGGAGGGATGGTTTTGTCTTTTGGCCACAGTTGTTGGGGATGCTCAAAACAACCTGAATCAACAGGAACATCACATTTTGTGCAACAGATTTTCATCATGCCAAATTCCCAGGAAGTCAACTAGCCAGAGAACAGATGGCAAGGCTACATTTAGGTGACTGCTTAGGGCATACAAGAAAGTATGCATAAGAAATAAATATCCCCTAAGGGTGATTGCCTATACCCCCTGTCCAGCTCCAGAGGGCAATGTTGGAGTGGTGTGTTTTTTCCATGGCACAGGTCAACATACTGCTACATTTAGAAGAACCTATTGTTTGACCAAGAGCATGGCATTGGCCACTCTCAACCTTATTAGTTAATCAGACAAACTGACTGGTCACAAGGGTTTAATACAGGAGTTCTTAATCTTTTTTTTTCTAAAATTTACCAGCCCCTTTAACAGTCTAGTAAGCCTACCACCTCAGTATCAGAGTAAAACTTGTAATGCCTAAAATAAAATACATAGAGTTATGACAACCAACTATATTGAAATTCTATTATTGAATTTTTTTTAAGTTTAGGTTACTGATTAAGAACCCCTCATTTAAAGCAAAATGTTACCTCAGGGAGACTCCTTGCTACCTCTTGTCTCCCCTAACTTAACTTTCCACATAAAGAAAAAAAGATGCCATGTTTGTTCCCTTAAAAGAGTGAAAAATATTCATGCCTAGTATGTACCAGCCATTAGAAGAAAGGATTCTATGCTACAACAATGACTGAGTACAGATAGCCCATCTTGACCTTGACACTATGACTGTTTCTAACTTAGCTCCAATCTCTGTGCCATGAGCTAAACATCTCAGCCCTGTTCCTCTGCCAAATAAAAGAGGAAATGACTGAGGAAACAAAGGTTTGAGCTTCTGAGCATATTGATTTATTAAACAATGCATGCCAATTGCCCAACAAATCAGGACCAGTCATCTTCCTCAGCTTTGGCACTGGACCCCAAATACAGGGAGAGAGAGATTTTATACATTAAAAACAATCAAATAAGACCAATTAATTTAAAAAGAAACAATTAACCAGAATAAAACATTGGGTAATCTGACTTCTAATTCAAATCTAGAGGGAGAGAGTGAATATGTACAATTTTCTGAAATCAGAAAAAGAGTTATACCACTCCCTACTCAAAGTATCTGTCAACAATCAAAGGGACATGGAAACAATAACTGGTTGATCAGTATGGGGTCAGTTTTTAAAGATGACATATGGATTGTTTTGTATATACAATTCTGAGAAAACTCCTTGCATCAATCTTTGGATCTGACCAAATTTCTGTTCAGAATAGCGTAGGTCCTCGGTTAAGCATCTCTAAGCAGCAGGTAGAGGTGGTCCAACTTCCCAGCCATGCAGGGCTATGTTCAAACAATGCAATAGTTTTTCTCATGATTCTCATAAATGAATACAGTTTTCTCAGAAGACAGAAATTAGACTTGACCAATAATTGAACAGAAAAAAAAACTGAGCTAGATCCATAATTGAGTCACAAGATAGTTAGTGTGGTTCACTCAATTTCCACTGATACTTGCTGCTACAATCCCCTCAATTTCCTCAATTTCTCTTTTTGATCCATGGGGGAGTAGGCTGTCTACTCCTCCTAAGGATAGTTTATCTATAAGCCAAATCCATAAGATTTTTCACACATTCATAATAAGAATTACATTAAGTCAGCTTACAGATTAAACTACTTCAAGGGCTCACAAGGGACTAATTTTGAGAAGGAAGATGTACATGTCACTTAGGTAACCAAGAAAACTTAAACATATAAACACTATGAAACAAAAGGGCAAAGCAACACAATGATGAACATCAGTTAACATCAAATCTCCTTGTAACCTAGTAACCTACTCCCAGTGTCCATTTAATCAGCATATTTTGCATCTCAGATATCTCATCTAGTCATCTGGTCCCTGGATATCTTCTCTTGGACATTCTGGAAAAGGCTTCACTCTCAGGGCAACTCTGAAAGGGGCTCTACTTCTCTGGTCCCAAATCACTTGTGGAGGTTCATAGATGATTCTATTAAAATCTGCTAGTAACAAGTTTTATTGTTGTTGTTCAGTTGTTTCAGTCATATCTACCTCTTTTTTTTTTACATCAAAGATATTTACATCATTTGTCATTGCCTTTTCCAGATCATTTTATGGATGAGGAAACTGAGGCAAATAGGGTTAAGTGACTCGCCTAGGATCACACAGCTAGTAATTGTCTGAGGACAGATTTGAACCCAGAAAGAAGAGTCTTCCCGACTCCAGGCCCAGCACTCTATTCACTATGACACTTAGCTAACCAAGTAACAAGTAGTTACTAGTAACAAAATAATGAAATTTAATATAATCTCCTAAATTTTGTTCTCCAATCCTGAAATTTCAGAGAAAATTATAGTTTGTTCGTTTGTTTTTTCTTATGTACCTCTTGCTGTTTTTATATTTACCTAAACTCTGTACCTGATAAAAGAATCTTTTAAAAAATCATGAAGGTCTAACTTTTAAAATGAACCCTTCTAAAATTTTTTAAATGAACCCTTCTAATTTTAATGTTATCAGACAGATACTTCAAAAATAGGGAAATAGTTTTATTTTCTTTATAATTATCAATGCAATTTTATATGTATTACTAAAAGCCTGAATTTCTATGCTAGAAACATTTAGAAGCCAGTCATATCCATATCTATATAGTTTTTAGAGAAAACAGTCTAATCCTATTGCTTTCTTAAAATTTACTGTTCTGTTTAATTAGAAAATTTTTACATCTTTGTCTTGTTATTTTGTCTAATTCACTCTTTTAGAGGATATCATCTCTATAAACCACAAACACAATTTAAAATTGTAAGGTTTTTCATACTTGCGTCCTATTACAATAGCTCAGAGATGTTCCAGTATAAATATATTAATTAATAGATCTAGTATTATGCTTACAAAACTGCTACTGCTCACTGCTTTGGTCATAGAAATTTTCTCTGAAAGGAAAAGGAGGGATATAGTTATAACAATGTCAAGTCTCATCTCCTCAAAGGGACATACTGACATGACATATACTATAACAGAGAAAAACTCCCTTAGTTCTATTTGATTCCATGCACGAGTCATCTTTAACAGCCAATCATGTAGTCACGGGGTATCAAAAACCAGGCTCAGGGATTAACAAGTGGAAAATTTCCTGTTCAGTTATGGGTCTAGTCAAATTTCTGTCCTGTGAGAAAACTTTATTCAATGCTGGGAATTATGAGAAAACTATTATATTGTTTGAATTTTACCCTGCATGATTGGGAAATTGGACCACCTCTACCTGCTGCTTAGCAATGCTTAACTAAGGACTGAGGTTAAGCTGACCAGAAACCTGGTCAGATCCAAAGATTAATGCAAGACATTTTCTCACAATTGTATGTCTCAAGCAACTCATATGTCTTATCTGAAAACTGGCCCCATACTGATCAACCAATTATTGTTTGCATGTTCTTTTGGTTATTGACAGATACTTGGGTGGCAGAGTGGGACACCTCTTTTACTGATTTCAGGAAGTTGCACCTGTTCATTGTCTTCCTCCCAATTTGCAAAGTCCCTAATCTTTCCTCCAATTAGAAGTCAGATTATCTAATGCTATATCCTGGTTAATTGTTTCCTTTTAATTAGTTGGTATTTGATTAAGTGTTTTTAACACATAAAAATCTATCTCCTCCTGTATTTGGGGTCCAGTGTGAAAGCTGAGGAAGGTTCCTAGTTCCAATTTATTGGGCAATTGGCATGTACTGCTTAATAAATCAAAATTCTCAGAAGCTTGAACTTTTGCTTCCTCAGTCATTTCATCTTTCACCTCCCACATTACTTCTTGTTTGGGGCCATCATGATACTCCTATGAAATGGAGCATGGAGTTGGGGGGTTGGGGACAAGGGCATAGCTAGAACACTGCTATTGGAAAATGGTACTGGGAAGAAGCTGTTCAAGATGAAAAAAAAAAAGAACCCTTCATGAAATATAGGTTCTTTGAAGCAAGGGAATGATTTACTTTTGCCTTCCTATCTCTTAGATCTAGAAAAGTTCTTCTAGGTACATAAGTGACCAAATACTCAAATAGTTCTGCTATCTCAACAATGATGGTATTCTGCTTAATCACAATAAAAAATCCTAACAATTATGAAGTATTTAAGGTTTGCAAGGTACTTTGCAAATTTTGTGTAGTTTGATCTTCATATCAATCCTATGAGGTAGGTGCTTTTATGATGCCCATTTCACAGATGATCAAAGTGAGGCTGGCAGACATAGAATAACTTGCACAGGGTCACAGAAATATTAAATGTCTGAGGCAATATTTGAATGTCAATCTTCTTGACTCCAAGTTGGGAACTCTGTCTACTATACTACCAGTCCCCTCCATGATTGATCATCCAGTTTAATATTTGACCCTGTCTTCCCAAAAGTTCACCACAGGAGGTCTGCACAACAAGTTAAGGGTCTTGCTCATTTTTGTCTAATATTATGAGAATATCAATGCCACAAATTATCTTAGCAATCTCCTTCTCTACACATACGACTAAACCAACTTTTAAAATGATATATCTAATAATATATTTTACTATGATTTTTCTATGTATTTTTCCATGTTATATATTCCAACCTTCAAACCTAGAATGTACTTTTCCATAGCCCTCTGAGTCAGACCCATTTTTAATTCTTTGGGGATAGTAGCACTCCATCACTTACAACTTTACATGGTAATGTTAGTATTAACATCATAATATTAGTATTAAAAGATGGACCTTTGCTTGAAAGACAGGTTTGGGGAAGAAATTAAAAGAATTTAAAAATTTATAATTTCACAAAACCAATCCAGTCTACTCTCCTCCTTCATTATTATGGTCAAAATTCTTTATCCATTTACAGTCTCTATCAAAGAAATAAATACAGTACTAAACAAAGGTCATCCAACTAGCTATATACAATGTACCAACTTCATCTACTTGTTTTTTTCTCCTATATGGAAGATTAGTTCAAACACTTGTAGGTGGTTACAGATGTCATCTAGGATAATGTCAGGACTGATATGACTCAGTTTTTTTTTCCATATCTCATATATGGAGTACCAATTGCTAAATGTATAGATGGAATAAAAACTATGTAATTCGTAACATGACTCTTTTCTATCCCTATCCTCATCACTGGAGTATCAGAAGGTTCTGCATAGAAGAGAGGGATGATTTTGGTTTTTATGTGTTTCATGGCTTAACCTGGCCAATGGCTTCACTGCCAAGTGACCAGTCCATTGGTGAATGGAATCCCCATACTGACCTGGGATGGTCCTCACAACTCACATTTAGACTGTTTCTAGGACTACAGTCAAAGCATTTCCAGCATGACATAACTTACCACTGCCTACTCTCCACTGGCATAGCCTTCAAGAATCCAATTCACCTCCACAGCTAGTAAGTGTTATGCATCTGAGGCCAGATTTGAACTCAGATTCTACTGAATCCAGGGCTGGGGCTGTATCCACTGTGCCATCTAGCTGCCCCTATAATGAACCTTTGGAATAGGACCTTATGCATGGTTTTCATATTATAAACATTTAACAAATTAAATTGAGTTCATGGTGTGTTTTCTCTGAGTCTGTGCTGACTGTGATGGATTTATGTCAATGCCAAGAACAATACTTTCTATCTCTTGTCTAGTCCTTAGATTTTGGATACCCAATGAGCTCTGACTTGATAGGGAAAAAACATTC
Organism: Phascolarctos cinereus; assembly: GCF_003287225.1. NCBI lineage: Eukaryota > Metazoa > Chordata > Mammalia > Diprotodontia > Phascolarctidae > Phascolarctos > Phascolarctos cinereus. The sequence goes on from NW_027555736.1 coordinate 122,576,292, forward strand.
TGTTTATTATCCCCCACTAATTATTGGACTGTGATCTTTTCTGAACTGCATTATTACCTGTCATTTAACTCCTAATCACCATCCGTCAGCCATGTTTCCATTCTTCTGGGATTTGATACTATCTAAATAATTCTGCATATCAATTGACTGAGTGATTACATTTCTGTTGACCCCACTTGGAATGACAACTTTACCACCAATTTGTGGTTCTGAAGGATCCTTCCTACTTTTTACAAACATTTCTCATCTCTGCTCCTGGTTCTTACACCTAATTCCCTCTCTCATGTGGCTCATAGCTGTTGGCCTTTTCCCAGCCACCAACATTAATATTACTAAAGAGTATTATTAATGCTGTATCATAAGAATGTTTTTCCAGGCTATTTCCACAATTTAAATTCTGATCATAAATAGTAAATAAACATAAAAAGTAATTATTCCAAGAAGAGGGCAATTTGTGTTAGATGTGAGTATAGATGTGGAAGTTTCTTCCTGGTTGACAAATGCTTAAGTCAACTAGAGTTGACAAGAACAAAGCATGATGTGTAGCAAGTGTTTGGTATACAAAATTCACTAAGATTGATGTAGTAGGTAGTGTACTGAATTTGGAATAAAATAACCTGGGTTCAAATCTTGATTCTTCTGTCTAATATCTACATAACCCTGGATAAGCCACTTGACTTTTCTGACTCTTAATTACCTCATTTACATAATGAGAGTGTTAGGCTAAATGATCTTTAAGATTCCATCCAGCCTAAAATCTCACGATTCTGTGAGTCACTGAATCATAGAGCAGATGAAAAGATTGGATGCAAGTGACTTCCTGGGTCCTTATGGAGAATGTGAATGTGAAATAAAGTATCCCTAAATGTAATACTACATAATTACCATTAAACCTGCATTCCAATTCTCAAGTCAATTTGTTTTGCTCTCTTCATTAAGTTCTTTCTTTACTCTAACCTTCTCAAAATGTGTGAGCTAAAGGGAACACTCTTTCAACTGAAGTTTGGGCTATGTTCCATGCCAGAAAAAGATTTTCAATCCATCTTACCTATATCTCTCATTGTGCTATACCAGACATCTTACTGTCCCAAAATGTTCAGCATGATAAACTGCAGAGGACTGCTTCCTTTGACAAAATTTTCAGTCTTTACTTAAGTCTTGCATATTACTTCTCCCTCACCCTCATTATGAGTGCATCATGTTCCATTTTGTATTATGGTTATTTGTGTATATATCATATTCCTATCCTGGAGTTCTATGAGGGTGAAGACAATATCTATTTACCCTTGTTTCTCTCAAGTACTTTGTACAGTGGGCTTGAGGAAGAAGGAAAAGTTTGGAATAACTGCTCTTTTAAATGGGATAGTTATGGATTAAAGAGGTGTTAAAGGATTGCTTTGCTGCAGTGAAGGCCTAGATAGAATTATGTAACATAAATGAATAATGGATCCAGTCTGTACTATTTTATTATTTTCTCCAGCTCCATTCAGTAGCATGTGATTAGGAGTGAATATTAAGGGGTGAGGGGGGACATATTTTATATCACAGTAAGCTCAAAATGCAAATTTGACCTGGATATATTACACCATGTCACAAGATTATAGAGAATGGGATTAGTTATATTTCACAGTTATGACTAGGAGGAAAAATCCTCAAAAAAAACCAAATGATAGAATTAATCACAAAAAATTAATTTTGTGTGAAAATTTAAAAAGCTTTTGTATGAACAAAGTCAAAGCCAAGATGAGGAAGATATCTGACTAGTCGGAGAATATTTTTATCCATTTTTGATAAAGGTCTGATATCTAAAATATTTAAGGAATTAACCAAATATATAAGACCAAGAGCCATTCCTCAATATATAAGTGGTCAAGGAATATGACAAAACAATACTCAAAGTAATTTAAAACTATTCATAAACACATGGAAAAATGTTTCAAATCACTACTAATAAAAGAAACACAAATATAAACAAACCTGAGATTTTACCAAATACTCAATAAATTGGCAATGATCTCAAAAAAAATAAAAATTCTCAAGGCTGGAAGGGCTGCATGAAGATAGGCAAAGAAATATATTTTGGGTATAGATGAACCCAATAATTCAGGGAAATGATTTTAAGAAAGTGATTAAAATGCCCATAATCTGTGACCCAGAAATTTCACTATGAGGCATATATGTCAAGGTGGAAAAAGACAGAAATCCCACATGTACAAAAATACTAATTGCAGTGTGTTTTGTGATAGCATAAAACTAGACACAAAGTAGGCAAAAAATCTATTAGCAAACATTGAAGAGATATGTTAACTTGAATGTGACAGAATATCACTACTCCATAAAAAAATAAATATAACTCAGAAATAACTCAGAGAAACAACAACAGACTTATATGAACTGATGCAAAGCAAGCAAAGCCAGGAAAACAACATATACAATGAATACAATAACACAAAATAGAAGAAACAAACAAAACTGAATGCTGTGCAATTTGATAACCAAACTTAGTCCTGTAAAAATTTTAGAAAATGCACCTCTTTTTCCTAAATACAGATGTGGAGGATTATAGATGTGGAATATTGCATATATTGTCAGAAGGGCTTAATAAGTTGGTTAGTTTTTATTAACTTTTTTTCTTTATCTTTTAAAAAACTGTTTTACAAGGGAAGATATACAGGATAGGGAAGAGGGAAAATAAATGATGCAAAGACAAAAATAATGAAAATTTAAAAATAAATGAAATTTTGCTCTCTCTTATCAACCCATTTAGCAACTCTGTCCATAATGAAAATGAAATTAGTTGTCATAACTTGTTTTGTTTTAACAAAGCTAATATGGAGCTTTGTGCTCATCTTTTCTTTTTTGTGTAGTTTACTAGTTATTCCATTTAATGCAATGCAGTTTATAATGCAAAGCAGAGCAAAGAATCTAAGTCAAGGTCACTGGTCTATAGCTTGCAGACACTCTTCTCTCATTCATTTTAATAGCAGCACATTTGAACTTTTCCAGGCAGTAGACTCTTTTCTATTATATAAGAAAATTGGAAGATCAGTAACAGAAATCATGTGAGCAACTGTCACTAAGTGTTTAGATGAAAGGTTTTATGATCATTTGTTGAGCATTATGAAGTTGTTTTCCCTCAAAAGGAAACTCCATTCAAATAGATATAAAATGCATAAAACATATGAGAGTCTCTCAATATACTCATGATATATTAATATCATTAAAAATGTAAATAAAGAATGAATTAAACAATTGGAGGGGTATTAATTTTCCATAATAGGATTATCCCAATGGAAACATAAAGGAAGTTTTTTTTACTGACTCAGTAAACTACAAATGTGTTACTTTTTAGTGACAGGTAACACTACAAAGTCATTTGGAGAAAAAAATTCATTTGGAGAAAAAAAAAGTCTAGAATCTCAAGGAAAATGGGGTGTTCAGAGTCAAGATGAATAAGTGAATAGAGTTTCTGGATCTTTGCTTATATTTTTTTAAAAACAGATAAAAACTTTTTAAATATTGATTTAATACATCAAGGTAGATAGATCAATGGAAGAGATCAGGATCATAGATTTACAGCTGGAAAGGACTGCCTAGGTCCAGCACTTCATTTTCCATATGAGGAGACTATAATCAGAGAGGTTGAATTGTTTTCTCAACATGACAAAAGTAGTTAGTAACAGTAATTTATTTTGAACCCAGGTCATCTGACACCAAAATCAGTTCTCTTTCTACTATACGATGTTGCTACTCAATGTACAAGAACGAAAAAAAAATCAGATTAAATAAAACTGTTTAATACACCTGAGAACACAATCTATTTGGTGAAGGGCTCCTTATTTGTGTGGAAACTAGAAAATAGTTTAACTGAAATTAGATTTAGATAGTCATGAAACATTTAATTAGCACTTCCTCTGTATCAGACATTGTGCTAAGTGTTAGGACTATAAAAAAGGGAAAACAAGGTTCTTCCCTTCAAATAGCTCATATTCTAATGAAGGAGACAGCATGAGAAAAAATAGACATATAAGTTATATATAGTGTGAATGGAAGATATTAAAGAAGATACAAACAGAAAGACATTTAAACTGAAACATTTTATATCCCAAAACTTTATTTTTGGGGGTGTAGGGGAGAAGGGAGAACTTTCACAGACACACCTGGACTTTAAGAAGATCATTTTGGTGTCTGGATGTACCATAAGGCTACTGCAATAGTCCAGGCATAAATTGATGAAGGCTTGCTCCATAGCGGCAGCTCTGTGGGTAGAGGAAAGTGGAGATACATACCAAATATGCTATTTAAGATACAAACAGCAAGACTTGGCAAGAGATTGGATATGTAGTGTAAGTGTCAGATGATATTGAGATTATGAGCCTAGGTGTCAGTGAAGATGGTGGTAGCCTTGACAGAAACAGGGAAGTTCAGAAAGAAGGGTGTCTTGAATCCTTGCCCCAGTGACAATCCTTTTCCTGAACTCCTTTTCCCAAATCATAGATGCAATACCTCCATTCCAGTTCCTAGTACAGAGGACAATTTTAACTGTTATTTCTTATTAATTTTAAGTAATCAGTAGTGAATTTAATTTTAAACTGTAACAACTAAATTTAAATTCACAGCTAAGTGCTTCAATACTTTGACATTAAGATAGTAATATTCTGGGAGCTGGCTTTGAGTTGGAAAAAAACCTAAGCTCCAGTTCTCTCTCTGTCACTGATAGCCTGTGTGACTCTGGGCAAGTTATCCTATCTCGCTGCATTTCAGTCTCCTCTTCTGTAAAATAAGTTTGGACTAGATGATTCTGGTCTTATCTGATTCTAAATCTATAATCCTATGTAAATTTTCCTTAGAGACTCTTCATTCAGTATACTGGATTTATCATGAATTCAGAATCACTAATTTGGACAAAACAAAAATTTAACTTTGGCTCATTCTTTCTTCATTAAGCATACAAATTACACATATAAATGGAATCTCAGGGGTATTTAAAATACCCATAAGAATAAACTATTTTCAGACCTCAAACTCTTACAGACATTTGATGTGCTATAAATCTTAAAACAAATATAAATATTCTATTTAATAATTTTAATACAGGACACCAAACATTCCCTATTAAAAATAATTTGAATTAAGAACAAGGGTTTTTATATACAATTTATAATGTCATTATATTATGAAAGTAGCCCATTTCAGGTAGTTTATTAGTTCATACTAGGTGCCACAATTAGTTCTAATTATTGAGATTGTACTCTATTACAGAGTATTTTGCTATTTGCATACTGGGCCCTTACTTAGCTTGGCCTCTTTTACTTCATTCTTTGACTGCAGCTCCTGCTGGCATTTCAGAGAATACCAACCATGATTAACTTTTTTTAAGCTCTCTCAAGATATATATGAACTAATAGCCACCAGTAAACCATTAGAAGAAACCAAAAACTGCCCCACAAAACTATGAAAAATGGAGCTGGAAAGGGTCACTTGAACTGATCTATTCCATCCCTTTGTCTTCAGAAGGCCCTGAAGTCACTCTAGATGAATAGATGAAATGTATGTATATCCAGTCTTTAAGGAGGAAAAGTTTTGTACCCCTTTTTCAGTTGCACAGTCTAATTCCTGGCTGTCCTAAGATGTAGAAAGTCAAAACTGTATTCTGATTAAGACTCCTGAAGTTGATCCACTTCTGAAAGCTAATGGCAGCAGCTCATAGTGGATACCAAAGTGTCTGTTAGCTATACTAGACGGAACAAGTGAAGGCATCACACATATAATGGATGACTACGTATAAGCAAGTGATATCATGGAAGCCATGATATCATGTTGAATAACTTGGCCTCTTAAGGGGGAGAAACTTTTTCATTGTCTCCTCTCTGACCCATCTGCTATAGTGGTGTTTGTGTCATCTGGCTGCCAACCAGTTGAATGATGTCATGAGAGGTCTTGGTTATAGCTTTGAGTGGCAGTATGATGTATTTACCCTTCCAGCCATAAAACAGTGGATGTTAAATGTATATCTCCTACTACATCAGTGTTAGTTTTAAACACATTTCTAGCTAAGTCTAAATCCCAGAGTTTAGATGTGTTAATAATTATTATTTTTTTTCTTTTCCTCTTCATTTCTGGCTGACTGAGCTTCACTAAATGGGGAAATCCTTCAGTCTCCAGATAAATGATCCAGAGTCTTTCCATCATGAAAAGGAAAGACATGAATCACTTTGTTAACTTCTGTCAGTCAGCCATCCATCCATGAACCTAAAGTATTTCCATAGTTCCCACTCTCACCACATCTAAACAAATTCTTATGACATAAGAAGAACATTTGTCTATGCTGTTGGAAAACAAAGTGAGGCATTTCTGGTCTCTCCCCATGAGCCATCCATGCTTGGATAGATTGGAACTGAAATTTTTTTCCAGTATCTCCTCATGTCAGCATGATGGGAAGTCTTGAGTAAAGAAGTGAATCTTGGTTTTGTTTTTTGTTTGTTTGTTTGTTTGTTTTTTTCCCCAAGGATAGGGAGCCTGGGACTCAGTCCTTTGAATGAGGTAAGCTAAGTTTAGCCCTTTATTGCATCCCTTCAGAAGACAGACAGCTGCAGTATACCCCTTGTTCATATTTCACAGGGGTAGGGAAATACATAAAGTATAAGCTGTGGTTTTGGTGGCAGTACCTGGTGACTATTTAGGATTATTTCATGTTAATCTATTTAAAATGTCCTAGGTCCTCACTATGGCTTCTCAAAGTTGTAGTCAGAATTACTTTAAATGTTAGTGCAGATTGAATGTAACTGCCCCATTAAAATCATAAGTATCAGTGAAAAGAAAACATCTATTTTTACCAGAGAATAGACAACCAAAAAAAAAAACCCACCAGAAAATGTAATATCCCAATAGCACCATGTTATTGTGAAGATCCAATGAGATAATGGATGTGTGAAATGCTTGGAATAATGTAGTACATAATTAACATATTTATAGGATCATAGATCCAGAGTTTAAAGGAATTTTGGTTTCCATACAGAACAAATCCTTCATATTTTATAAGGGGGGACAATGAGGCTCAGGGAGAATAAGTCACTTGCCCAAGGCCAGACAGGTAGAAAGCATCAGAAGTAGAATTTGAACCCAGCTTTTCCGACTCAAAAGTCAATTACTTTTCTGCTGTACCAATAATTTATATGTTATTCTCCCTAAATTATAAAACCCACCAAATAGGATATATGATCTACTGTATGAGAAAAACTCCCTAGGGACAAAGAGAAATGTGATTTCTTTTTTCTCACCAATTAGTGATTCATATTTTATTCTTGGCACAGTTGGCAAAAGGAGCCAAAGTTTTTCTAGCCCTCTCTAACTCTCTAAGGAGAGATCTTAACAGAAAGTACTGGATACTGTTTTATAAAGGAAAGTTCCACATTATATCATCAGAAGTACAAATTGTGGGATAAATTTCTGTGTATTATTTGCCCACCATTACAATGTAAAGCACATATGGTAAGATTTCATTCCAGTACAGAAGTCTATGTAGCATGGAGGAAAGATCACTGACTCTCAGTTCATTTAAGATATAGTCTCAGCTTTATCATGAAACAGCTTGGTGACCTCAAGTTGGCCAATTCATCCTCCTGTACTTTGGTTTTTCAATCCCTACATTGTGAGAGTTGTAATCTTTGACCTCTAGGTTCCCTACCAGTTCAAGTTGAGTAGAGCCTCTAGAAATGGAACACTAAGATTTTCTATACTAAGCTTTTTGGGCAGGGGAGCAATCACCTTCTATTGTCTGATATTTCCCAGGACTCACTGATGTTTTCAGTAATAGTCCCTATTTCATATATATATATATATGTATATATATATATATATATATATATATAATATATATATAATATATATATAATATATATACATATACACATACACACACATATATATACATATATACATATATAATTATATGCATATAATACACACACATATACATATATACATATGTACACATATATACATATACATGCATATATACATATATACATACACACACATATATACATATAAACATATACACACACACACATATATATACATATATACACATACACACACATATATACATATATACACATATACATATATACATATATATATGTGTAATTTTAAAAAATTTAATGGACCATAGAGGAAATGCACACCAGGAAGAGGGAGAGAAGACAGGATACTGATATGAAAAAAATAGATATTGCCATTTGTGGCAACTGCCAACATGTCAGTTTTTCCTTTTCCTATGCAGTGGCCCTCTCATTGTTACATACGTAATAGGAAAAAATTCTGAAGTGAGTAAATGTTTTTATAGTATATTATCCTTTGACATAATTTTAAGTCATTTATTAATTTCTCTTACACAACAAAGAATGCTAGCCCTACCTTACCATGGAACAAAAGAAATCTGCCTAAGGCAATGCTTAGTCAGTGATGCTAAGATGGGAATTAATAGAATCATAGATTAAGAGCTAGAAGGCACCTTATCAAGCTAACAAATAAATGACTCAGCTTAAGGACAGTTGGTTAAATTCTAAGGCGCCAAAGATAAAATTAGCAGTTAGAGAGGGCATTACAACTAATCTCAGATTTAATACTGAACAATAACCAGGGTTACAAGGTGACCCATTCTAGTCCAAATGGCCAAGGGTGCACTGTAGTATCACCAATGTTGTTCATCATACTAATGATACAGATGAATTATCTATAGTGCTCTACAAGTTTGATTTAACTCCTGATTAAGTATCATTAAATTTTTACTTTTTCACATCTCTTCAGGTTTTTTTAAAAAGGTATATATTTAAAGCACATAATGAAAGTTGGAAGATAGGGACATATTTTAGCTCTTACAAATACAGCGAAATGAGGCAGCTAGGTGGCACAGTGGATAGAGATCTGGCCTTGGAGTCAGGAGGACCTGAGTTCAAATCTGGACTCAGACAGTTGACACTTATTACCTGTGTCACCCTGGGCAAGTCAGTTAACCCTGATTGCCTAAGCAAAAAAAAAAAGCACAGAAAAAAATACAGTGAAATGATATGAGGCATAAATATGCATTTACCTGGAACAAAAAGAAGGCAGCTATGTAACATAGCAGATAAAGTGCTGGACTTGGAGTCCATGAAGACTTGAGTTAGAATCCTGCCTCGGATACTTACTAGCTGTGTGACCCTGTCAATCACCTTCCCTCTGTAGGTTTCTTTTCTATAAAATGGGAATAACAATAGAACCTACCTCCCAGGGTTGTTTGGAGGACCAAATGAGATAACGCATGTAAAATGCTTTGCTTTTAATATTATGGGAACTAAATTCATTTTAACAAATAGCTATTGAGTACCTATTATGTGATTGGCACCACAGGGATACAAGGATGAAAGAAATGGTCCCTACTCACAGTAAAATTTCTCTACATTACAGCTCATCAGGTTAATAAATTTGGTCTTGTTAATTTAGTATCTATAATTCATTTTAAAGGGAAATCATTTCTTTGTTACACAGCTTTTTCAACGCTTTGCCAAATCATATCTGACAATGGGTTAAAAGCTTGAGGATGGCACAGTGGAAAAAGATCTAGACTCAGAATCAGGAGCCCAGGTTCTAATTCTAGATCAGCCATTAAGCGGGTAGTTGACTTTGACCAAGGATCATAACCTCCTTGGGTTTCACTATCCTTGCTATACAATACAGTGATTGAATCAAATGAGCTATATAGTTTTGGATGATGAAACTGTCTTGGCAAAATGCTCTCCTTTCAATATCTTTGTCCTGAATCATCTTCCCTTCCCACCAATATCTTAGTCTGGTTTAGTGAGTCATTAATGCTTACGTTCTAGTTGCAACAAAAGGGATGCAATGGTGAGTCGCTTGATTATACCACAAAGATAAAGAGATAGGAAGTTCCAGGGAATTTAGACCACAGAGTTCACTAGCATTTCTCTCTATAGTTGTTAGTGGTTACTAGCTTACTGTAATTCTAAGTTTTCACAATTCAAAATCAAATCACTGATCCAAAAGAACTGTTTTGGGCCTACCCTCCTCCAGCAAATTATCCAGCAGGGAAATGGAGAAAGTAAGGGAACTCTGCTCCACCCATTGAAGCCTACGTGAGGTAGAGATGTGAATTAAAGCTGAAGTACCCACTGGCTGACATCTAATAAGACACTATATTTCCCTTTCAAATAAATTATGGATATGACAAGATAGTATGAATTGGAATGTGCTGAGTAGCAGTTTGCAACTTGCCAAGGAACCATGGAGTGCAGCTGTTCTCTAGTCCAACCTCATCAATGAGGCAGGTGGGTAATGGGTTGCCAAGGTCTGAGATCTGGAAAGTACATTAACATGGTCAAGTTTCAGAAACTCAAAACCATGTAGCTCCCTTTCATTTACTCAGTACCATAGTGCAAACATATCACTATTCTGACAAATATAATTTGTAGCCCTTTTGATACAACAGTAAAAGCCAAAACCATGGCAGTGTTGACTAGTAACTAAGGGCTTCCCTCATAGTGGTGATAGCCTTCTCAGGGCCGAGGAGTTTTTTCATCTGGCCACTTTTGAAACTACAATAGCATGTTTTGAGGAAATGGCTGAGGGTACAGTAGCAACAGAACTGAATTTCTTGGTGCAAGGCTATCTCACCAGATGACTTATATCCATTGGCTTCATTAGCAGCATAAACTTACTAATGGAGCTCAGCAGGCCAGACAGCTTTGGCCAACAGTTTTCAAGCAGAACCTTCATTTAGAACTTACAAGGCTAGTCTAGGATGTGTGCACAGTTAGTGGTGGAGTTCAGACTTTATTGATAGGTAATGTATATTGCGAAGTAGGACATAACATCTTCAGGCAAGCTTGTTTTCATATCAACAGGAGACAAAGGTCTAGGTGGGATAATAATCTCCTCTTTTTAGAAGAAGCCTATGAAAGTGTATGTATATATGTGTATATACATATATGTACACATATGTATGTGTGTATGTATATGTATGTATGTGTGTATGTGTATGTATGTATATATGCATAGATGGTGAGCCGGCCTCAAGTTAGTGATACCTAGCTTCTGACCTCTGACATACAGTGACTATGTGACCCTGGTGAAGTCATTTAACATTTTAGTGTAGTGCCTTAGTAACTTCCTAAAACTACAAGTTACAGAACAGGTTCAATTTGTATCCATCAAAGGATTTTCCTTTTGTGGAGTTCCATACACTAATTAATATCACCACCCATTGCCAAAACATATGTGAGGGGAGGGAGAGAAGAGACAGAGAGAGTGGCAGAAACTGAGAGGCAGATAAAAAGACAGAAAGACATAGAGAGAAGGAATTACAGATAGAAACTGACAAGGAGAGATTGAGAGAGACAGAGAAAGAAAGAGACAGGGAGAGAGACTGAGAGAAAGAAAGAAATGGAGAGGGACAGAGATAGAGAAAGACACTGAAAGAGACACAAAAAGATAGAAAAAGAGATAGATAAAGAGAATGGTGGAAGAACAATTATTCCCACTTTAAATTATGGCTTTACTCAATTTGTGGTGTAGTAGAATAAGCAATGCACTTTGAGTACAAAGACCTGAGTTTAAATTCTGGCTCTGGATTTTAAATGCATATACTCTGCACTTTAGTTTCTTTACCTGCAAAATGAGATAGTAATACCTCTTTGCCTACTGAAAAGAAAAAAAAATGGATTAGAAAAAAATTATTTTTTTTTTGAAACTGTCAAGCAATATGTGAACATAAAATGTTATGATGCTGACAAGGGAGATGGTACTAGTAGCTCTGTCACTGAGTTCACTTAAAGTTTCAAAATTTTAGCTATTTAATTTATGTTTTCTCATCTATAATTTGGCTTAGCCAAATATTGTTGGCTATAAAAATATATGTCATCATAAAAATACATTATATCATTAGTTGGCAAATAGAGAATCAGAAAAAATAACAAAATACACAATTTATCACATAAATAACAAGGAGTCTCATGAATCTGGTGTCCTGCAGCTATCTGGGGAAACCTCCCAGAGATTCCAAATAGGAGTTTGTGCAACTAAAGTGAAAGATTACAATTAGATTCATCAGAAAAAGAAGTCCATTACACTGTCTCCAGGTGTGAAAGTCCCCAAATGTTCAGGTAGCTTTTAGAAAAATTAGAGTTCCCAGAGTGAGGGCAGCTTGAATGCCCTCCAATGGGACAAAAAAGGGTGAAGGTTCCTCCACTTAATTGCATTACTTTCAAGAGACTTGCAACTGTAGTGTCTTCTCTCAAGTGTAAAGATAACAGAAGTAGAATAGAACAGAAAGGGGAAGTTAAGGAGTAAAGCTGAAAAAGCTCAACAAGCACTATGGCCATGTGTAACAACACTGCCTTATATGCAACTGTGTCAGCTTCTTAAAAATCACAACACTTGGCATCCCATCTATGTTTAAACCATCCCCTAAGATATTAGGGGAGGGTTCCTTTTTATTGTTTATTTTATTTTTGATTGCTTTAGTGTTCCCTTTCCTTTTGCTGAACCATCCCTTTAAGTGCATTTTCATTGTTGTTCAGTTGTTTAGTCATGCCCAACTCTTCATTTCCCCATGGACCATAGCATGGCAGGTCCTCCAATGCTTCACTATCTCCTTAAGTCTGTCCAAGCTCACGTTCCTTGTTTCCATGACACTATCAACCTCATCCTCTGCTGTCCTCTTCTCTGTTTTCCTTCAATCTTTCTCAGTATCAGGGTCTTTTCCAGTGAGCCCTGTCTTTCATTATGTGGCCAAAGTAATTAAGCTTCAGCTTCAGTATTTATCTTTTCATTGAGTAGTCTAAATTAATTTCTTTTAAGTATTGATTGATTTGATCTCCTTGCCATCCAAGGGACTCTCAGAAGTCTTCTCCAGTACCACAATTTAAATGCATCAATTCTGTGTTGCTCAGCTTTCCTTATAGTCCAATTCTTACAGGCATTATCTGATCACTGATCAGATGACCCTAACAACAAAAGGCAGTTTTAATGTGATGTCATATATTCAACAGGAACAGTTTTGCCACTGGATTGGATCACTATAGAACATGGGTCTCAGAAATACTTTCATTTCAATTAGTTTTCAGGTTTATACCTGAACTCTGATAGTTTCTGTTAGAAGAAAAGGAACTTTAATTAGTCAATTAGTAAATCTCTACCCTATATCCAACAATAGCAATCCCATGTTGGGTCACAGGGCTGATATGTCCTATATTACATAACACTGAGTCTTCTGGAAAATTTCTCATCTTCATCATGAATGATCATATCTATGTTGTTGTCTTTTTTGTCAATTTAGTCTTTCTGATTCTACATGATCCCATCTGAGATTTTCTTGGCTAATATACTGGAACATATTTCCTTCTCCAGCTCATTTTATAAATAAGGAAATTGAGGCAAATGGGGTTAAAGTGACTTGCCCTGGGTCATACAGCTAACATATCTGGGGCTATCTGAGGCTGTATTTGAACTCAGGTCCTCCTGACTCCAGGGCCAGCACTATCCACTGAGCAATGTAGCTGCCTAATTTCTACACTTTCTTACAAACATCCCTCTCTCCCAAATGAGAAACTCCTGATGGTCACATTTGGTTGCAAGTACCAAGGAATGGATGGATGGATAGATGAATGGGTGGATGGATAGATGGATAGATGGATGGATGGATGGATAGATGAAAAATCATTTAATGAGAATCTACTATGGGAAAAACACTGTGTTAAGCAACAGGGATATGAATAGAAAGCTAGAGATTCCCTGCTGCCAAATTCCCTGCTCCCTCTCTGATATGGGAGTATGACATATAAAGGAGGTTTCAATTACATCGCAGATGTAAAGTCCACATGGTCCTTAGAGTATAGCAGCAAAGCAAATGTGTAATACCCCTTCTTTAATGTTATTTCCTGATGATAACCGTATCTATTTCTGATGCTGAACCATTTGACAGTGCCAAAGTCTTTGGTAGTGAGTAGTATTTCACAGAGGACTTATTCAAAGTTTATGGAATTTTAGGTCTTATCAACCTAACATCATAGTTAGAATGCTGAATTTGGAATCAGGAAGACTTCAGTTTCCACATAGTCCCTAAAACTATGAGTTTGTGAGAAAATTATTTAACCTCTTTGAATCTCTATTTCCTCATCTATAAAATGAGAATAATAATGCTTGTATTACCTATCTTAGGGTAATCCTGAGGTTTAAGTAAGAATTTATAAGTAAAGTTCTTGGCAAACATTAAAACACTACATACATGATAATTGCTGTTACTACAGGGGAAAAATAGAGAAAACAGAAGACCACAATCCTCTCTTTCGTTTAGCCATCTGTACAATGTTAAATTGGATGGGTGAAAGGAGGTATCCCTTTGGAACTCCAGCACTAATCAACATGGGCCCTGACACCTGAATCTGGTTTTCCCATGTCAGTTTATCATCATGTCCAATTCCAGGTTACATCAGCCAGAACTTACTGGCTCTGTTTTTTGGAATGGGTGACTGCAACTGGGTCAGCTCCTCAATGAAAACTGAAATGGGACCTAAGAGCTATAGTTATATTGTGCTTTCTGGCAATAGGATGAAAACAATCTGGTTGGTGAGTTTTGCATGATTGCTAGATTGTAGCACAGAATAAATTTCTTATGTGTGACTTCCCAGCTGCAAAATCCTGGCCGCAATTAGAAACCTATAAGGCTGGCCATTTTATCATTTTTATACATTTAGGAGCTCTGGTACTTGCTTTAGCAGTCTGCAGCTGGGTTGCTGTCAACTCCCAGCTGTTGTTTAGCCGAACACAACAACTAAAATTGTGGGCCAATATTACTGGAAACCAAATTTGGGGCTAAGTGAAAAAGTTCAGTATTGGTTAACAATGTTTACTTTTGTTATTGCTTAGCTCAGCCAGGTGAGCTATGCTCATTTAGAAGAAATTGATGCAAGGAGACTTAGAGCCCTCCAGCTCTTGGGCTAGGGATAAATTTGCAATACTCCTCCCATTTCAAAGACCCACGGTATAATTTTGATGAAAGTGAGTATCCCCCTCTACCTTCCACCAAAAATCAATGATATTCAAATAATTGCTTAGGCACATTCCACGATATTCCATTAGGAAGGCATTAGTATCCTCTTATAAACACAAATCACCAGTTCAAATTCTCAAAATTAAATTGTCTTGGTTCATTAGAGTAAGGCCAAATTCAATATTATATATTTTGCTATTGGGTTGGAACATAGATTTTTTGACAAACAAGCCACACAAATGTGGTATTAGTCATCCATTGTGGCTCTTTTGAGGAAGGTATACTTAATTTCATTGGCTTTCTGGGTGTCCTAGCTTAGTAAGCCTACATCTTCTTAGACTATATTAATCACAAAACCTTAAAATGAAGGTGATTTTTTCATCTTCTCTCATTTTACTCCATTATTTGAGACATCTGGATTTCTAATGAATGTCTTTCTGAGACCTATTTTCTATAATGATTCAATTTAACAGCAAAGTTGTTCCTGATGAATATATGACATCATATTATTTATTAATTATTATTGTTCTCATTATTTAGTTCTCCTTCAATAAAGAAGATTATACTATCAGTGCCACAGGGTTATGACTTCACTACATGATCCAGCTGGAGAACAGCTGGGTGTAGAGGGAGGAAGTGCCTTTTTAAAGCAGAAATAGATGCATTAGAAAGATAGAAAAATCTCTAGACTGAACTGCTTTCTGGATAAATATTCTGTCATCATGGGCATGGCTTTTTAAGTTCTTTTTTCTTGTTGCTATTTTCCTTGCAGGAATTCTCAAGGTGACTATGGTGATAAGAAAAAGCAGAAAGGGTCAGGGTCATGCGCTTGTTCATTTCAGCATATGAAACAACTCAATCACAAGTGGGTTAGATACTGTCATGACCAGGTTGGTACAACTAGGATTTTTGCCCAAGAGAGTGAAATTTAGAGGGTACTGATGGTACTTGTAATTCATTATAAGGTAGAAATAGCTATTATTACCAAATTAGTAAGAATGATTACTCCTGTATTCCATACATCATGGGACCTCCTTCCTAACCCAGCCCTCTCTATATGAATCCCTCAGAAGAAATCTCCCTTGTAGTAGTCTTACTATGAAATGAGTCTCTCTCTCTTCACCACCAGCTCTTTTCCAGGATCTCTCAGCCCATGAGGACTAGTATGTAGAATTCCAAATTCCTGCCTCCTGGTGTTCCTTCCACCTGCTCTCTTCCAATTCAAACTGTATTTGTTCTGGGCATATTTTAATATTCTGGCCACGCATGCATGAAATATTAATTACATTTCTGGACAGTGCTTGCAAATAAGTGGCTATTTCATCTAGAAAACAGGACTTCATTATTATAAGTGCTGAGGTTACAGTTGAGTTCAATGGCTATGGTATCAAACCAAACTGAGAGATGTGAACAAAATCTGAAGTCAAAATGAGCAAACTAAATCCACAATGCAAAGGTCCAACATAGTCAGGGGATGAAGAAATGATCTGAGAATATGAAACTTTGGCCCTTGTCTAAATATGCATGGACTCAAGTTGGCAACAGGGCACAGGCAGGAGGGCAGTGTAAGCACACCAGTTGGGGCATACCATCCAAGTTGAGTATGCAAAAATATATAAGCAAGAAATAGCTTGAACTTAGAAACTAAGAACAGCAGCCTAGGGTACAAAAACAGAATCGACTGCCAAAAACAGAGCTGCTACTTTACCCACTGTCTGAGGAAAGAAGACACTTGATTTCTGAAATAATGCACAGCATTCTTCTTAGTATGGGGAGATAATGATGCTTTACTAGCACTGTTTATAAAGCTCCATTCCTAAATTAGTAATAATAACAACAACAATAGCTAGCACTTTAAGGTTTGCAAAGTACCTTAAAATAGTTTATCTTTTGACAGTCACAACAAACCTGGAAGGTAAATGCTATTATTATCCAAATTTTAGAGTTGAGGAAACTGAGGCAGACAGAGGTTAAGTGACCAGTAAGAGTCTGAGGCTGGATCTGAACTCAGGTCTTCCTGATTCCAAGTCCAACACTTTATCTACTGTTGTATTGAGCTGCCTCAAAACTATTGGATAGTTTACGCAATGCTTCCACAATGATTATATCATTTAATCTTCACAATGAAGTAAGTATGAAGTAAGTAAAATAGGTCTTGTTATCCTCAATTTACCCTTAATAAAACTGAAGATCATATAGGTTAATGACTTGTCCCAGGTAACAGCTAGTGATTTTGGATTGGGGTTTATAACTCAGATCTCATGGCTCCCAGCCTTCCAGTTCCTTCTGTTTAATCAAGTTGCTTTGAATCTTCTCCCCAAAAGGAATGGAGTCCTTCAAAGGTTGTTAGACCTATCCTTTCATAGATATCTGAGCATTGGAAGAATTTTTTAACCTTAATTAATTGTAAATGGAAATGGAAATAGTTTTGCTATTGTTTAAAATTAAGTTTATAATAAATTCTTTTTAAGAAATCTCATTATAGGGAGTATCATTACAAAGGAAAATGCTATATAATGAAGCTATTTTCATATCCTGGTACATAGTCTCCAACAACTATGTGTTATTTATCTGATTTTACCTAATTTTCTGCAATGAATAATCTAGTAGGACAAACACATTTTCTAGTCTATGTATGTAATAATTACTCCTTAAAGTGAAAAGTAACCCATCTAATTATAAACTATTTCTATTGCAGGTGGATAAGGGAAGAGGCAAAATTATTTTACTCTACCACTGAGAAACAATTATCCTTCAACTTCCCATATTCATCCCTAATCCTACATGCTTTCAATACCTTTCCCCTTACCAATCCTTCACTCCCACCACAAAGTCCATCTACATTACCAAAATACTCACCAAAATAGAATAATGTGAAGAGATCTTGGAGTTTAGAATAGGAAGTAGTAAGTTTTAAAGTTTGTCACTGATATCATTCTCTTCGTTTTATCTATATCAGTCATGTGGGAGAAAAGGATGGTGGGGAGCTGTCCAAAGCTGAACCCTGATTAGAGGAACAAGGAAGGCAGAGGGGGCATTTTATGCTCAACCTTAACAAGTTATAAGAACAGGTTTTAGATAGATCATTTCACTTCTACAGGCCTCAGTTTACTAATATATACAGTGAAAGAATTCAGTAAGAGAATCTCTAAAGTCCTTTCAGGTTTTGAATATAAAATTGCATATTTTGTAAAAATCCAATAAAAAAAATTTAGAGTTTGAGCTACTGTCCATCTTCAGATTATGTTTCCTACTTGCCTCTTAGATCATAGATCTTGTCATCCATCTATTCTTCCAGTTCCCAAATGTATTTGTCTGCCTCAGAGCCTGGCTTCATGCTGATTTTGTTTTTGTGTTTGCTTTTTCATTGCTAACCTTCCTGCACTGTACAACCTGACCCTCCTTTTCTTTCTGGCCTCTCCTAAACTGAAAATTTAGGTTAAAAACCTCTCAATCCCAGCTGTCCTGATCTTTCCTGCACTCAACTCCTAACCCCACTCCAGATCTCCACTAGCACCATAAAGAACTTAGCCCTTTTTCTCCCAGTCAGCTGTTGCCCCTAGTTCCACCCCCAATTGTTAGGCCAGAAGAAATAGCACAATATATTTCAATCTGGACATCTTTTTATTTTCTAACTTCAGAAAGAGAAACTGGGCTCCAGCTTTATTTCCTTTCCATTTCCTGCAGACTGATAACATAGTTTCAGCAATATTCCTCATTTTAAAAAAATAGAAAATCAGAATTTCAGAACTGAAAGGAATGTCAGCAACTTTCTAGTCCTTCACATCTCCAAAAGAAGTTCCTCTGGAACTGGATAACTGGATAAGACTGGATAACAGTCTTTTTCTAAAATTCTTCAGAGAAGGACAACTACTGTCTCCCAAGTCAGCTCATTCCACTGTTAGGTAATTATAGTAATGATAATAATACATAATATACAATAATGAAGCATGTAGATTTTAAAGTGTTGTAAGACACTTTAAATATATTATCCTATTTCATCATCACAACAACCAAGTTGATAAGTGCTACAGGCTATCAGAAGGGGAAAATGTATTTGTTTCTTCTTTAGACTCAGTAGTAGCTTATAGCACTCATATCAAAATGCTGGACACTAAGCATTATGCACAAAGGTATTTGTGTATGTTTGTTTGTTTTCCTCTCTGTATAGCTTCTAGTATACAAAATTTCACAGAAGGAAATAGTGAATCAAGAGGCAATCTAGAGCAACCTCTGAAGACCATATTAAAATGATTCTTTTAAAATGTTACCTTGCAGTTTCAATTAGTCATCAGACGTCTTTTATTGCATGGCTCCTAACTGTGCTGTCAACACACCCAGCAGTGTACTTGACAGGATGATCAAGATATTTGCAAACATCCCTCTCATTATACTCTGAACTTGACATTTGGCTACAATTCATTTTGCCTTGTTTTTCCTCTGCTATTGTCTATTTGGTGCTAAGAAGCCTCAATTGTGACTTGGAGCAACTTACTTGACAGCTTCTCAAACTATTCATTAAGTGGCACAATGGCTTCAGCTGGTGCTCTTCAGAAGCAGAGAGGTGCCCTGACTCCATGCCAGCTGCCACTTCTTACACTCTGACATGCTTGGTGCCAGAGCTAAAATAAGTTGGCTTCTTGGCAGCACTATTAAAAAGTGCTCTGACAGTGCTAATAGATGCTACCCATTTCTCCTTGGTCTCGGCCTACTTTTTTAAAACTCAGTGAAAAAAAGGGGGGCTTTTGGCTTGAGTTATTAAGAGATCATCGATGATTTTTGAGAGAGCAGTCCCTGTAGAATGGTGGGGGTAGAAGCCAGATTGAAAAGGGGTTAAGGAGAAGGGGTTAATGGAGACATGCCAAGAACATGAGGTAGGGGACAAAGAAAGAGGGGTACAGGCCAAAGAATACAAATATACAACTAGGTCTCAGTCACTTTTTGTTTTGTACATATGTATAAGCATATTTAATCTCCCTAAAAAGAATGCAATCTCTTTGAGGGCAGAGATTGTTTCTTTCCATCTTTGAATCCTTAGTGCCTGGCCTATAATGATTGATGTCACCATCACCCACAAATGGTCTATGTCAACAAACACTACAAAGCTACATTTTATATCATAGTAGCCTGTCATTCCATTACCTCCTATATCTTACCACTCCTAAATCTTTTCTGCATCCTCTCTGGACTCCCCTCAAGACTCTCCAAGGTGAGGCCTCACTTAATAGTTAACCACTTTAACTCTATGTGTTCTTCTTCTCTTTAATCCCTGCCCAAACTGTCTTAAAGACACTCATGCCCTGACAAAAACCAACTTTGTATAACTCATTCTATTTCCTTCATTCCAACTCATTTGCTGCTAAATAGGGTTAAAGGAAATCACATAACCAAATTGACTGGGTCCACTACAAATTTATGTTATCATATCTCAACTAGGGTATTACACCAGCAGGATGATCCCTTTTCTTCTCCTCCCTCCAGCAAGCAATTTTCTATCTCGCTGCATAGAGACTATTACAAACTTTTTCTCTCCTGAAACTTCCGACACCATCCACATGCCATCCTTCTCAGCCAAGAGCATAATCTAATATTTCATTAAGAAAATAGAGAACATTTGCTATTAGCTTCCTCTTATTCTCTTCTCTATACCTCAAAATCCCATTGGCATTACCCTTCATTTTCCCATCCTCCACCTAGCCGTGATAAAGAGGTGCCCCCCTCAAAAATAATGTATACTTGATCTCGTCCCCTCCTGTCCTCTGCAGGGTATTGTTCCCTTCCCCCAGATCATCCCTATGTCTCTGTAGTTTCTGTCTTTCCCTGTCTCCTGGTTTCTTCCCTGCTAATTCTGCACAATATTAAGTCTCACCTTTCCATAAGAATTCCACAAAGACCTTACCATCCCCTCAAATTATCATCCTGCACCTATCCTCCCTTTTAAAGCTAACCTCCTAAGGGAAAAAAAAAAAGCTGTCTGTGTCTACTGCCTCCTCTTTCTCCCTTTTTCACTCATAAGATCATAGATTTGGAAGGTAGGAGAGACTGTATAAGACATTAAGTTAAATCCTGCACTTTTACAAATGAGGAAACTGAGGAACAGAGTAGACAACATACTTGTCCATAGTCACACAGCTAGTAAGTTTCCAGTATGAGATTTGAACCCAGGTCTTCCTGACTCGTCAATTCATTTCAGTTGTATCCAACTCTTCATGACCATATTGGGGTTTTCTTGGCAAAGATACTGGAGTGGTTTGCCATTTCCTTCTCCAGCTCATTTATTTTTTTCCTTCTATTCTATTTTTTTTATCTCATTGTCATTGAATTGTTTCAATTGTGTCTGACTTTTCATGACCCCATTGTGGGTTTTTCTTGGCAAAGATAATGAAGCAGTTTGCCATTAACTTCTCTAGCCCATATTACATATGAGGAAACTGAGGCAGATGGGGTTAAGTGACCTGCTCAGGGTCACACAGCTAGTAAGTGTCTGAGGTCACATTTGAACTTGGGAAGATGAGTCTTCCTGATTCCAAACCCAACACTCTATCTAGGTGCTGTGCCACCTAGCTGTCTTCTCTCTCATGTATTCTCCCGCATTAGCTCATTACAAAATAAGCCCTTTAAGAAACTATTTTTTACCTTTTTAGTATTACTAGGTCTTAACTTAGTCTCTAGTATAGAGTAAGCACTTAATCAATGTGTTTTGATTGACTGACTGTTCTCTAAAGTTTCCCATTTGGTTACATCATTATGTCTCATGGGTTTAATTACTACTTCTATGCAGATGATTTTTGAACATTTATATCACTCTTAGACTTTAATTGTACATCTGTAGTTTATAGTTGCCTAAGGTTTATTTCAAATTAGGTGCCACATAGGAATCTCAAACTCAAAAGGCCCCCAAACTCACTCCTATTCAAAACTTTCCTATTTCTGTCAAGGCCACCATTATCTTTCCAGACATTCAGGTATACTATCTTCATGTTATCCTTTAATCTCCGTTCTCTCTTGCCCTTACCACATATATACAATCAGTTTCTCGTTATTTTTCCATTTCTTTCTCCACAATTTCTCTGATATTGATACCCTTCTTTCTTCTCACAGTGTCACCTCCCTAGTTCATTAGGCCTTCATCATCTCTCACCTGGATAACTAGAATAAGTTCCTAATTGGCCTCCCTATTTTAAGCTTCTTCTCCTTTCAATTTATTTTCCAAATACTGATATTCTTGAAGAGTAGGTCTAAAACATTATTTCCTTCTCAATAAACCCCAGAGGCTCCCTGATGCCTTTAAGATCAAACATTACCTCCCCTGTTTAGCATTAAAATGTGCTTTCTTGACCTAGCCCCAACCTAGCCTTTAAAATATGTATTGGTTAATGATTTGGTCCTAGTCAAACTGACTTTTTTTACTCTTTCTCATACATTATATTCCATCTCTCATGTCATGCCTTTGCAGTAACCATCCAATCTTACATCCACTTGTTAGAATCCCTTGTCTCTTCCAAAATTCTATTCGAGACACCTTCTAGATTAAGACTTTCCTGGAAATTTCAAATGCTAGTGCTCCCCCCATGCTAATGTTACCATCTATTTAGTGATATATATACACACACACACACACACACACACACACACACATATGTGTGGGCATATATACATACATACATACACATTACATGGAATATATAAATATATATAGATATAAGTATTATCTATCTATTCTTATAGGTAAATTTGTATTTATGTCTATTTATCAGTGATCAAGGGATCATGTGTTCACAGAAAATTGTAATGTCCTCCCAAAACTGTTCATGTTTGGAAAGATGACCCTTGCCCAGAAGCTGCTCCAGAAAGGAGATGTCAAAATTCTGTGTGGTAGCCCACCTTGCCAATAATTTATTGATAGGAGATACTTCAACTCTCACCCTTACTCCAAATTCAAAAACAACTAATTATCTCCTTCCTTAGCTAGAGTGATTACTACAGACTCAGCTTTTTTCTACTACAGAATGTAAGAAGCTTTGTGTAATTTCTATATATATTTCTACATAAATATATTGGCACATAGGTATAAATTTATATTATATATATACACACATATATCCAATAGAATGTAAGGCCTTTAAGGAAGATACTTCTTAAATTTAGTCTTTGTATTCCCAGTGCCTGGTGCACAAAAGATACCAAGTGTTTCTTGAGTTAAAAAAAAAAAAAAGATACCACTTTTTTTTTTTACAAGTAGTGGAGTTCTCTGTAAGATTTTCAGGGAAATCATCAATATTAAAATTGATTTTTACACAGTGTCCTAAAGGTTGCCAAGGGCCTTACTTACCTTATTCTATTTAAGCCTGCAGACATTCCTAAGAGGTACGAATAACTATTTTCCCATTTGATAGTAGAGAAAATTGAAACAGAGAAGAGTTAAGTAACTTTCTCACAGTTAGTCACATAGGGTCAGAAACAGAACTTAGACCTAGATCTTGCTAACTCAAAGTAGAACTTTTCAAAGTCACTTTTGTTCAATCATTCTAGTCATGTCTGATTCTTTGTGACCTAATCTGTGACCACTGGAGTGGTATGCCATTTCCTTCTCCAGCTTGTTTTATAGACGAGGAAAATGAGGCAAACAGGTTTAAGTGACTTGCCCAGGGTCACACAGCTAAGTCAGTGTCTGAAGCCTGATTTGATGTCAGGTCTTTCCTACTCCAGACCCAGTGTTCTATAAACTGAAACTTTACTGCTGTGGACTTCCCTATTGTAGCTGACAGGGTAGTAATAAGAATAGAAGCATAATGAAATCCCATGTCCTGTGCTGTAATTAGCAAAGGTCATAAGCAGCAGGAACACAGAGAAAAATTTAGTGAACTACCAGTTTCTTACCTAACCATTTGTTTTCTTAAGAGTTTTCAACTCTGTCACTGGTCAGAAATATCCTTTCAAGGCTTACACATTGGCACTGATATTCCAAGTATTTTGAGGTATTTCCCTAGAATAATTTATTGGTTTGTTTTGTTATGTTTTGTTTTACTTACATCTCTGGGGGGGAAATAGCATAAAATGCCAATGGACACACTTGCCTAATTAATTACTTTTCAGCAAATGTTGAGACCAGAGTGTCTTTTTCATAGTCTCCCACCCGCTCCTCTTCCCTACGATTTTCTTGGAAATTGTTTTCTCTGTTTTTGACACTGAGTCTCCTCCAGGTTCTGTCTTCTTTCTGTTTCCTCTCACAGTTCCTGCCAAAGTCTGTGCCTCCTTGCAATTTCAGGTTCTCAATTACACACTCTTGCTATTTGCTAGAGGGGATGAAAAGTGTGTTTCCTTTCTTGGCAGCTGCTCAAGCCAGATGTTTCACTAGCAGGTTATGATTGGCTGACAGATGAAACTGAATGGCTCTTCCTCAGAAAGACAAGTAGAAAGATGTAAACAAACTCATTTGAACATTGAATCATCAGGCCCTTATTAACCTGCTTGGAAAGGTCCGTTAAATTGTAATGGGAAAAGGGCATAATATTGTCATTCTAGTAGGCTACTGAATATTGAGTATCTTTCCCTATTTCCCCCTTTGCTAGAATAGGATGAAGCTTCATTTTGAAAATGGGTTAAATGAAAGCATTTTAGTCAATCTTACAGGGGCTAATAAGATTCGTAACACTTCAATGATCTGTGATTTTGTTGGTATGGGCACTCTTTCCACCAATTAGAGCCCCCTTTGAATTGGTAGGTGGTAATCAATAGTTGATATGGCCAACACATCCATCAAACTGGGGCAAACCTGGTTAGGTAACTCTCCTGTATTAGTTCAATTTGTCTTTGAAGAAGAGACATTTAGTCCACCACTGGGCCACTTCTTTGGCATTTCAGACCTCGTCTTCAAATGACATAGGCTTCAAGACTTCAAGGTCATCTCTAGGCTTTGACCAGGTATGACCTCAGTGAAAAATACTAATAACATTAAATATTTAACCATTTACAAAATGCTTGCTTCATATAAACTTTGAAAGGGAAGTGACAATGACAATAATTGATGCTTCTATGGCACTTCATGCTTTACAAAGTGCTTTCTTCACATGGTCTCAGAGATGTAGTCAGGGAGTTATGTTAATTCTCTTTTTGAGGATTCTGGGGCCCAGAGATATTGAGTCACTTGCTTATTATCACACTGTTAGTATATGAGTGGTGGAGCCGACACCCAAACTCAAGTTCAATCCATTATACTCTTTATTACTTGGTTAATAATTGTAAGGATTAAGAATTGATAGCATTGTGTGCATGTGTGTACTTCATTGGATAATAAAAATTGATAAATTCCTTTGACTAATGACTTCAGCAATGACATTCTTTATAATACACATGAGCCATCTTAGCTACATCAGTATTCAGTAGATGTTTCTTGGCCAATGACAAAACTCTGGCAAGGAGGTGGGAGCTGATATGAATGTGTGTCAATCTATCAATCTATATATGAAATTTCTTCTGCACTTATAGTCCAGTGCAGACTAAAGGAGACTTCATGGCTTTTATGGGAAAACCAGGCAAAGCTTGACAAATATTCTAAGCTTTTGGAGAATCGCTTTCAAAGAGTTTGGTATAAGAATAAGTATCATCCCAGGGATGGAGCAGGAAGGTGGAGGGAAGGAAGGAAGGAAATGAAAAAATATAAGGGAGGTGAAAGAGTAGGTATTTATATAGTGCCTACTATGTTATCAGGAAGATTGCTACAAATATTTTCTCATTTGATAACTAAACTGAGAGAGCAGATGGCTTATAATACGTACAGACAACCAAAAAAATGTAAAGTCAAAGAATTCAAACTAAAATCAGGCAGGCAAGGACCAAAACAGCTAATACAGGCACCACAGTATACAGACTGGACATGCTTGTAAGTATAAGAGAAGACAGAAGCAGACATTTCAGAAGCAAAAGCCATAAGACTGAATACAGACATTTAAGGGTAAGGACAATAAGGAAGTCATTTAGTACCTAGGCACTAAATATCACCAAAAGCACATTATTTTTAGATGAGAGTTCTTAAAAGGTTATCAGTGAATTATTCCAGTTCAAAAGGGTGAGACCAGTCAAGATTTTACTACAAGATCTTTTCTGCTAGAAGAGTATTGAAAAAAGGAAGTAAAGACATTTTTTCTCTTACTCATTATGGAGAGATTTCACCAGTTTGATATATCTCCAGACCAGAAAAGATTAGGATACATTATTCCTTCCTGTGGTAGAAAAACATCAGTTGAGGGAGTCAGTGAGTGTTCCAATGAATAGGTTACACTTGAGAATTGCTTTAAAGGACAGTGGTGGGATGTATTCAAGTGAGTGATGGTGGTATAAGTTTTATTATTATTATTATTATTATTATTATTATTATTATTATTATTATTTTGACTACTCCACTCCACAATGTCAAATACTAAAGAAATGTGTTAAATGAAGAGATGACAGGTATAATTAAAAGCTTTCTTAAATAACATCAGAGGATCTTTCTATATAAATTTCCCATTTACTCTAACCACCTCCCCAAGACTATCTTTCCAGTGCCCATTCAGTGAAAACAATATAACATGGTTGAATTTCAGGCTTCAACATGGTGGCTTCTATAATGTCCCCTCATAGGAGTGACTCAGTATCCATCTCCTACAACCCTTAAAAGGCAAAGAATGTTGAACTCAACAAGGCCTACAATAGAAAGGCAGGTGAGGGAGAGCAAGGGAGGTGTATACCTATAAAAGGAAGAGACCTGGCAGTGAATAATTGACTAGAGAATAAGAAGTTTCCATTCCCAAAAATGTGTGGTTCACATACTGTGGAGTTTCCATACATAAATAACCTTGTTGAATCTCTTAACTGAAGGAGACTGAAACCATTCAGTCCAAGGAGTCTGGGTAGGAAAAATAATTTGCCATAGTAGCAGAAAGGGGAAGTTTCAAACAGTACAAAGTATCTACTAAATCTATCAAGAATAGAAGAGAAGAGATTTTTTAAAAAGTTCAAAAAAGAAAGAACGGGCATGTCTAGCCACCAAGTGGTTAAACTAACAGTGAGAGTCACTAAGAAGGAAATATTTTCAAGAATACTAGCAAAGGTCACAACAATGCATAAATATTATGCTGTAAATGAAAAGGAGCTGAAAAAGCCTTCAATTAAAAGGGAAAAGAAGGTAATAAACTCTATAAGACTCCCAGAACAGAGTAACAGCAACTTTGAAATGGTTCATAAAACAAAACATAGTAAGAAATTTGTTTAAAAGAAGAAATTATAATGAAGAATATGTGAGAAATCAGAGCTTTCAAATAAAAAAGCAATAAAATGAATAATAGAGTTACAGAGGGGTCAAGCTCTTGGTCTGCATAGGCCAGTAAAAATCTCCAGTATGGAACCAGATTAAAAGATAATTGGGAAATGTTTAACAAAATAAATTTAAAAAAAACAAAACAGATAATGTTAATTTATGTTTTTCTATGTCAATATGCCTCCAGCAAGGATCAGTTTTTATTTGAATTTGAACATTGAGGTAAACAATTTAGAATACATACATTTTACCTAAAAACACAGACATTCTGCAAAAAGACAACAGTAGATATAAATTTGGAATTAAAAGTGGAAGAAAACTTGGCAAAAAAGAAGGAAAAGGCAACAGTTTTCGAAGAACACAGGAATCCTATGCAAAACAAAGTAACTGACCTTAAAGGAATGATTGAGAAAAAATTTAAGGTTCAGAAAATTTGATTGAGGAAGAGATAAGCAAAATATAGCATATGAAAGGTATATGATATTATCATGCAACAGGAAATATCAATTGTAAATAATTCAAAGTGATATGGAAAGAGTTGTTTGGACTAAAGCAGAATGAAAACAACATAACCAAGAGTAAAATAGACACAAAGAACAAAATAACATAAATGAAAAGCACACAAAAGGAAACTGAACTGGAATAATTTTAATAAGTAACCCTGATAAAAGAGAATATAACTACATTTATAACCAAAGAGAAAAAAATAACCATATTCATTTTTAGAGTGGACGTCGCATATGGGTGTAGAATTTTGTGTATGTTATCAAAAATTGTCATTCTATTGATTCTTTTTAAAACTTTTTCTTTGTTACAAAGGAAGGCTTTCTTACAAGGATGGTAATATCTAGAAATGGAAGTGTTGTCATAAAACAAATAAAAGCCATCTATAAACTTATTAAAATTATAAAGTATATCTAATATGGGGAAGAGGGGAAATTCTAGGCATAGACATGGCCTAATCATACAGATGTGAGGCAGCAATGTAACAGCAGTGTAGCTTTGTCCTAAAGGGGGTAAACCATAGTTCAGTCTGGGTGTAGCATAGAATATGGGGCAGCTAGGTGGCCAGTGGATAGGGCACTGGGCCTGGAGTAAGGAATACCTCAATTCAAATCTGGCCTCAGATAATTAATTGCTTTGTGATGCTAGGCAAGTCATTTAATCCTATTCACCTCAGTTTCCTCATCTGTAAAATAAGCTGAAAGAAATGGCAAACTCCACTATCTTTGCCAAGAAAACCCTAAATGATATCACAAAGAGTCAGACGTGACTGAAATGACCAAACAACATAGAATACATGGAGATGAGGCCAAGCAGGTAGGGTTATACCAGATACTGAAAGACTTCAATGTTAGGCAGAGCCATGTGAATTTTACTAGGTAGGCAAGAAAGAACTTCTAAAGGCTATTGACCAAATTTGTGCATAAGAAATCAGTTGCTCAAAAGATGTATGCTGAATGAGTAAAGCATCTATCTACAATTGGCTTCTCTCCTGGCACTGTTAGGACTCACCCCAATAGAGCAATTATTTCTCCAAATGTCCATTTCATGTTAGGTAAAGAGACATAGACTGAGGCTCTGGGTAATAGGACATAGATCCAACCCACCTTAATGGCAGCAGGTGTTGTAATATCTGATGTTGATAAAGCACAATTGCTTTCCAGGCATTATCCTCTTGTTATGCTATTGAGACAGTTCTAAGTCAGTGGGTTTGTGCAGAACTACCACCCAGGTTATGGTTGGAGAGCTAGGGCTGCCAACATTGGGACCAAACCTGTGTTTGCTACAGGCAAAAAACTAGATAAAAGGGAAAAAGAGAGCACATTCAGAATAGATTAGGGAAAAATCACCATTTTGTATCTAATCTGAGGTTATTTCTTCTAAGGGATTCCATAGTTCTTGGATGCACATTGGACTGGCACCTGCGGTTGTTCTCCTGGGTATAAAAAATGACAAGGGCCATCAATCCCCGTGCCTCAGGGCAGGAGCTGATAATAATATAATAATTAATAATCATTTGAGCTTCTCTAACTCCCTTCATCTGAGGCCATAGAGAATTTTACTAATACAAATTCATTAAGACTCAAAACACACCTGGGTATTTGGGCAGTACTAGAAGGTTAACACTATTATTATTTTACATTCACGTTGCATCTATCCTCTATGGAGCTGAATGGACTTATAAATATATTACCAAAGTAGGTTAATTCATCACCAGTTATGGGTCAGGAAGACACCTTTTTATGCCTCCCCACTGTACAGGATTTTCTGAGTTCTACTGCATGGGTTAGCCCTGAAGACAAAATGGCAAACTAGACTCATCTGTAATGATAAAGTCATGTCTGGATGTTACTCTTACCATTAAGTATTTTATCTGACTGAGTAGCTAATATATTTCTTTTTTTTTCTTTTTTTTTTCTTTTTTTGCAGTTTTTACCTCTATTCCTTCCCAAGAAAGCATTTTATTAAAGACTAGATGGCCATTCCACAGGGATGCTGAAATAAATATGATTACTACTTTGGTTGGAAAGTTGGACTTGGTGACATCAAAGGTTCTTACATAGATTATATGGTTACTGCCTAAAATTTTTGTCTTCTGTTAGGTTTGTAAAGGATGAATTGAAGTGGGAAAAGACATGATACAGGGAGGCCACTTAAACAGGATATTGCAATAGTTCATATGAGAGGTATTGAGGGCCTGAATTTGGGTGATGGTTGTGTGAGTGGAGAGAAGAGGGAGTATACGCTGTATGGTATTTTTGTTAAAAATGTAGAAATGACAAGATTTGGCTTATGTGTAGTGAGTGAGAATGAGGAGTTAAGGATGATACTGAAGGCATAGGCCTTGGGGACTATGTGGATACTTGTGCTGTTGACAAGGAAGAGGGAACTTTAGAAGAGTGGAAGATTTGGAGGAAAAGCTAATCTGACATCAAGAAAGTCTGTGTGAATTGAAGTACAGTGTCCAGGATATAATTGAATGTATACATTACCATCACTCATTCTTCAACCATTCTGATGCTGTTCTCAAAGAGTTAATATTCTCCATATCAGCGGAAGGGGGTGGAATATGGACCACTTTGTCAGTCTTTTGAAACGCATGAACCCATTCTTTGAAAAATGTTTTAAATGTGTAAAATAAAATACATTGTGTTTTAGAGATGTATTTTATTCTCATACAAGTTTACAGATCCCCTGAAATCCAAGTATTCCTGCTCTGGATTCTCAAGGAGGAAGCACAGTTTAGTAAAAAAAGTAGGAAAATGATATCAATGTCTTGAAATGATTTCCAGAACTGGGTTAAAATCCTGACTACAATACATCCTAGGTAGGTGATGTTGGAGAAGCCACTTAATTTTTCTCTTCTCAATTTTCTCATCTATCAGATAGGAATTACAATACTTATGCAACTTCTCACACAGCTATTTTGAGGAAAACATTTTGCCAAGCATAAAGTCCTCCATAAATATAAGTAGTTTCTGTAAATAATCAATTACTTGTAATCCATAACTTTTTTTTTTTATTTTGCATTATATTATTTATTTCAGTGTAAACAAACCCATTCTGTAGAAATTGTTCATCTGAATCTGCTTCTAGGACCAGAAACTAAAAACTTCTGTATTTGCTTTTTGTTTGTCTCCTTTACTTGCTGATGAAGCAAGGTGGTAAAGCAAGAGAAGCTCAGGATTTGGAGTCAGAGGTTCTGAGTTCAAATCATGATGCAAAAATTTGCTTTCTGTATGATTTCAGGAAAATTGCTTTACTCTTCTAGACTTTTTCCTTAGCTATGAAATGTGGGAACTGGACCAGATGATGTCTAGACTTCCATCCTGCTCAAAATCTATGATCCTAAGACCTAATTTTATCTAATTAATACTATTAATAATAACAGCAATTGACAACAATAATAGCTTTCATATAGTGCTTTAAGGTTTACCACACACTTTATAAATATGATCTCATTTTATCCTCACAGCAACCATCCTGGGAGGTAATTATATTGTGAAGACAATCCTTAGCTTAAATTTTCAAACCTTTAAATACGACCATTCATAATGTTCTTTATTCCCGGAAGAGTGAGTATGGCACAGCAGAAAGAGCACTAGGCAGGGAGTCGAGAAGTCCTGGTTTCAAATTCTACCCCAGACCCTTGGTAACTTACCACTCTCAGCAAAGCATTTTGTCTCTGTCACCCTTAGTCTCCTCATCTGGAAGAACGAGGATAAGAATAGCATCTATCTAATATGGATACTGTGAGATCAAATGAGCAAATACACACTAAGTGCTTTGCAAACCTAAGTGCTATATAAATATCAGTGGTTATTAGAACCTGATTAGAATTTATTTCTAGGCATTTACTACAAAAAAAAGAAGCTTAAAAATGGTTACCCATGAAAATACTTCATTTATATACTGGAAAGTGTAGACATCATTTACCTACCAAAAAAAACCACTGGGCAGTCTTAACAGGGGTTTCCAGATTTGCCTTGTCCTAAATTTGTTCACCTGTCACCCTGGGGAGATAAACTACCTTAACAAGCAGTCCCATGCCTGGCTGTGTGAATGTTTTCAGGAAGTTGGTGACACCAATGCCCTCCTCCCACCATTCCCCATGAGCAGCCTTGCACAGACAAATTGAGCCTTAGAAATGCCATTTAAAATGACTAAAACAGACCCACTCTGTCTTCCCCACTCCACTTAGCCAAATGAGTTTCAAGGAGGAGAACAAAGAAATCTGTTCCAATTCTCAAGATTGATCATTCATCTCTCCTAATTCCTTCCCCCCCACCCCATGTGGTTTGCACAATATGCTGTTAATACTGTAATCACTAAATTATTAGCTAAAGAATTTACAAATGCCACTTGTTATTTCTTGGTTTCAGGTCTGATCAGAATGGGAGCTGGGCTATTAAAGTTTTAGCAAATGCTAATAATGAGACCACTTAAAAACCTTTATTATGAAACATAAAATAGCTATCTCCTAACAACAGGGGAAAACCTTATCTACTATAAGACCCAGGGTCAAAGACACTTTGAGGGTCTACTGTGGACAATATGCCCATCTATTGGAATTGAATGAATCTAAATTAGGGTAATGGAAGATGCAGAGAAAGTGATGAGTCTGGGAACTGAATGTGGTAGTGGGATGTTGCAAAATCTATAATTTGTCTATTACCAGAAGTTCATTCTGTGCCCTTGGGCAAGTAACTTTATGCTTTGGCACATACTCATCGTATCTGTAAAAAAGGTATGATTACCAGATTTCTGTGTGAAAATTAGGATGTGTGATATCTAATCAGGGTTATGGCATACACCAAGCAAAAAAGGAGTTCTTGTGCAGTGTGACTGTTTTATCTGAATGCATGAAAAAAAAATTATCTGAATTTAATGAATGGATGAAGTGGGCATCCATTTTTGGCAAATGAAACTCAAACAATTAAGTTAATGATTTGCTTGGTAATGATGAAGTGAATCAATGGGTTAACAGAGTGATATATACACTGTCCATTTCTGTATTTTGTGCTTGAAAATAGGTCATGTATATGTCCAATAAAGCTCACTGGGGAAAAGGAACATGTTACTTAAGTACTACATAAGATAATGTAAATATCTAAATATAGTATAATTTCATACTAATTAGGCCACAGAACTAGCTGGGGAGAAATATGTAGGGAAGCGGGAGTGGGGAGACATAGCTTTCTTACCTTGTTTTCAACAATGTCACTGGTTGGTTACATTGGCAAACTATCAGGCTAAGGAAGTGTGGTTTTAATTGGTTGCCAGACCATTACTGGCTGACCTGATGTTTTGATAGTTCAGAGAGCCAGTCTAGAAACAATGGATCACATTGCATCTACTCTATTCTTCCTCACCCTTCTGTTGATGAACATAAGAAGGTTTTAAGTATCAATGTAAGATAATCGCATGTGCCCAATCACTGCTGTCAGACTGCCTTTTCTAGGATAGAAAAATAGGAGTAAGACTGGCTTGTAAACTTGTAATGTTACCACTTCTAAACTGGATCTTCCCCATTGTCTCCCTCTTCTAATCCTGTACATATAGTATAAGTCTCCAGAGAAGTGATATCAGACTCGCTTAGCCTTGCATGGATACCCTGCATAGACACACATGTATATCCCGACTTATTGCAATGATGGCCAGAGAAGAAAAAAGTATAAGAGCAAACTCTTGGTAATGACTGCTACAGCACTCCTTCATGTATCAACTGGTCATTCATATCAATCTTACCAGCTACTCATTTTTACCACCACCATCGTTCTCATAGAGTTTGGTCCAACTCAATATATATTGACTTCATTCCCATTATCTGGAACCCCAAATACTTGGTAGAAGTTTCAGTGAAACATCTACTTTTTGTTTCAGCACTCTGTGGAAAATCCAGCAAGACCAGAACATCATGTACTTCCTTATGCTCTCTTCCTCCTCCACACTTCCCATTCTCCTTATGATGACACAAAGTACTGACTTTCTATTGCTGTTCTGGAAACATTGGTGCTATAGTGAACATTACTGAATCCTCAGTCTGTTTTCTTTCCTTTATCACTTTGTAAGTATCTTGGGAGGGAGTGTTACGGAGGGGGGGACAAGGGGGTAATCGGAAGGCCTTCAGCTGACATTACTAACTGGGGCAATGCTCCCAAATGTTTCAGTTTTATAGGCCTGTCGGCAACCATAAAAGTGGGATTTTTATAACTTGCCATTACCTAAGTTATAGAGTTGTTGTAAATTCTGGAAGCACAAAACAAAGAAATGACAAAAATAATAATTTTGTTCTTTTGGTATGGCTGCCCTATATAGGACAAAGAAGAACAAGGGAATTTCAAATAATTAATACCACAGGATTTGAAGCACTAAGGGGCATCTGCGACTATGAACATGTTAGAAATAGGGCAGGCCTAACATATGAACTAGCCAAAAGGACCACCCTGGGAATTGAAGCAATAAAGAAATAAAAGCTAAGAGAAAATTAGAAAGGAGTAGTGGGTGGGGGCACCTTGGAACTGGAGGAATCAAAGGAAGCTGTCAAATAGAAATGGATAAGTGCAAGTGATTCTTTTTGATTAATGTATTTTTTTAATTAATATTGAGAGGTTTCTAAGTGTGATAAAATTGGAAACATGAAGGCTTTGGAAAGGGAGAAGGTTAAGAAAAGTACAGCTTGTTCACAAAAAATAAATGTTAAATTTGAAAATGTTACCTGTATATATTTAAAAGAATGTTTTCATTATGTATTGGCATGACACTTCTGTGAAATCTTCTTAAATAAAAAATTGTGAGGATTAATGAGATCTTCAAGCAAATCTATATGGCATGCTGAGCTCTTTGGAGACAAGCGGCATACAAATACAAAATATCATAGCATGATATTTTTTTTTTGTTAGACTGGATAGTGAGATAGAGAAGGCTAAGCATGAAAAGTAGTTTTTCAAGAGTTCCTCTAACCCAGCAACATGGTTCCAGTGCAAATTTACTATAGAGCTGTTGGATTTCCCAACAGGATGTTACATTTCCTTATTTGAAGAGGCAGTATTCTGGGAATAAAATAACCCAGTTGCTCACCTCCTCAGTTTCATTTCAGCATGATATGATATATCTATTAACAATTAGGTACCTACTATGTGTCAGACACTGTGTGAGGTGTTTGGGATTTAAAAACAGAAACAAAATGGTCCCTGCCCTCAAGGAGGTTACATTTCATCAGGAATGACAACATATATACATATAAGCACATAAAAAATGTCTAGACATTATATAAAGAAAACAAATATGAGGTAACTTTGAGGGAGCAGGACTAGCAGCTAGGGGAACCAGGAAAAGCCTCATGAAGAGGTAACATTTAAGATGTGCTTTGAAGGAAACTGGCAATTCTAAAAGGCAGAGATGAATGGAGTGTATTCCAGGCATGGGCAACGGCGCATGCAATGGCATGGAGACAGGAGAGAATCGAGTGAGAAAGAGAAAAAAAGGTAATTGAATGGATTGAAGTGTAGATAAAGGGGAAGTAATATATCATTAGGCTAGAGAGCTATGTTAGAATCAGGTTGTGAAGGGCTTTAAATGATAAAGGAATTTGTCTATGATCCTAGAGGTAATAACCACTGGAGTTCATGGGACAAGAAAGTGATGTGCCTAAGATTTATCTTCTTACCTTAAAAGTCTTATCATTAACATCAGAGGTCCTATGTGGTTTACTTTAGCATTAAATTATTAATTTCCTTACCATCCAATGTCTACAAGTTATTGGCAAAAGGTTAAGCTAGCTGGCAATGTCTGAGATTTTTGAATAGTCAAAAGAAAGTCTTCTCTACTGCTTTTCTTCCTTTGACTTTTCAGGTCAGGTAAATAAAGGAAGAGAGAAACTCTTCTTGATCCTGAGTCCCTTCCTAACACAAATCCTCTGAGAGTACAATGACCCCAACCTTCTCTTATATCCTGAGTAAATCCACAGTTGTTGTACTATAGCTTTGCTATGACATAAGGAATTCTAGAACTGAAAAAAAATGGAATCATAGATTTGACGCAAAGTTAAAACTGATCAAATTTTGACAGATTTTAAATCTATTCTTTTCTCCTCCCCTCCTCCACCCTTTTCCTCCTCTCTGGTCTGTGGTGATAGAACTGTAAGGACAGAATACAGAAGTCAGAAGCATGAGGAGAAATGTCCAGATGTTATCACCAAATGGGATGACTCTACTCCAATATGCATTCCCAAATGCCCCAATAAAGTTATGCTATTGGCAACTGTAACAATTAGATTTTTACTACCTGCCATCATGCAAACTTCAGGCACATTTTACATTTTGGAAGCAATTGTCAATAGACAAGGCAATACTACGGACCAAAAATGTCATGAATAGATTATGTAATAGGGAAATGAACAAATGATATACAAGTCTTGAGTACCATTAGAAAATGAGTCATTTCTCAAATGAGAAGAGGCTCACAGCTGCCATCCCAAGTGGCAATCCGAAGCGGGTAGCAAAGGTTAGGGCTCACTTGCTTTGGTAGCTCAGCAAGGAACAGGATTTTTTCCATAGTTAGCTCAAGTCACTACAGCAAGACACTTCTCATTAAGTGAAAAACAAATGTGCTAACATCTCAGAGAAGAAGCCTACCATTGATATAGGGTATTCTACAAGGAATAATATTGATGTGTTCTGCAGAGCAGTTTGCAGGAGGAAATATGATATGGAAGCCAAGCTCTCTAAACTAGGTCTATTTTACTCACTCTGTGCTAGGTGTTATAAAGAATGCATACACAATCTGGTACTTGCCTTCTAGGATTATATGTTGCAAGGTAGGCTACTATGCATAAAACTCATACAGTACATGCTGATTTTAAAAGTAAATGTATTTGATATCTTTTGCTTATACAACACCTACATTTCCCAATATATTCTCCCTTCCTTCCCCACCCCAAGAACAATCTCCTAAAACAAATAAAAACTATTCAACAAAATTAACCATCTCAAAAAAGTCCACATATATATGCATGTTAAGCCTAAATCCAAACTCTTGTTGATATTAACATTCACCAATATATGTCAATATTATCCGGACAGCTCTGGATATAATAATTGACCTTTAAGGATAAATTAAAATTTATAATAAATTATCATTATGTAAGTACCTTTAAAGTCATCTTCTTTCAAAGTTACAGGTGAGCCCAATTAACAAGCAAAATATAAGAGCAAATATTGATTTGGCACCTAATAGTTTCAGGACTGGGAATAAGAGCAAATTTGTCAAGGCTGCTTGTACACTCAAAGCTGGAATTTCTTCATTCTCCCCAGGAATATGACAAGTCAAAGGACTCTTCCCATGGTTGTTGCCTGGAGTAAGAATAGCAATCCATGTTCAAATCCTTATCAAAGATATATTGAATAAAGAATAATATTTTGGGGTGTTCAAAAGAAGCACTATGAACTCCACAACCTGATGCATGGCATTAGGCAGTCATAGTAGCATGTAGAATTTCCAGTCTTCTTTTAATCTCATGTTCTTGCCCTTTGGCCCTTAGTAGACACTGTTTTTAAAAAAATAGAAAATTATTTTTAGTGGGGAACAGGAAGCAACAATAAAAAGGGAGTACTAGTAGTAGAAGCCTGAGGTGATGCTATTTATCCATGGGCCTAGTTTCACACAGTAAATGTTTAACCCTGTGAAAGAAATAATGCAGTCACTGAATTGAGAAGTAGAAAAATCTGTTCTGAATATATTGTTAGGAAAACTGTTTTCATTATCATTATTATTATTGATAATAGTAGTAATAATAAAAATATAATACTTTCTTCAAGGTGGGTAGTTTCCAACAGATTAAAAAAAAATTAAATGACTTTGTTATATTTTATCTCCTTGTGAATAAATTTCTTGTATATTTGCAATCAACTGAGGTTTACCTGACTAATCTCTTTTGCCTATGTTTCTGGAAAGAAGGGGGAGGTAATTTTGGAAAAGCCCAAATATGGCAAAAATCTTAAGTGACTACAAGGTTGTATCACCTCTCCTCCTCAAGGGAATCCTTGCTTCATAATATCTACATTATGGAAAGATGCTATTCAATACGGGTCTGCAAACATTTTCTTCAGACTTCAAACTTCAGACCAAAGTGAGCCACTGGCTCCTTTTCTGGAGGCTAAATGAACAATAAACTTGCCTATTGGGTAATACTAATAATTCCAAATCTTATTCTAACTTTTCTGTAATTTTTACTCAATTAGGGGTCATGCTTCCCAATTGAGCCTCAACTATTTTTATTCTTATTTACTATGCCCAATACTGTGTTGGACAAAATGGGAGAGAAAAATGGAGAAATTGAAGGTGGAGCCAAGATTGTGGAATAGAGAAGCACCTGGTCAAGCTTTCCAAAATTCCCCTCAAAACAACTCTAAAATGATGCCTCAAATCAATTCTGGAGGAGCAGAACTAATAAAAGTTTGGGTGAAACAATTTTCAAGACAATGTAGGAGATCAGCAGGAAAGGTCCATATCACTAGTCCAGCAGTAGACTCTGAAGGCAGCAGCATTGGTGGCAGTAACAGCTTTGGGGGCTCTGAGCCCACAGATAGCAGGTGTGTATGTGAGGGGGGGGGTAGGGAAGATAACTGGTCAGAAGGAAATTACAGGGGACTCTTTACTGGCACTGGTTCAGGATCCTAGAACAAACAGTTCTGTGTCTCAGTTCCAAGACCAAAAAAGAGCAATAGCACTTGCAGCTACAGGAAAGCAGGGGCCCTGGTGGTAGTTCCAGGGCAGAGAAAAGTGTTTGTGGCCACTTACAGGGATTAGGGACCCTGGTTTCAATATCAAGACAGAGGGGAGCACTAGAAATTATGGTTGCAAAGAGTGGGAAACCTTGTCACAGTTTCAGGGTCAGGAGAAGTGCTAACATTGGGGGCTACAGGTAAAGACTAGAGCATAGGCCAGGAGAGTAATGACTAGACCTTGCCTCAGATCATACCACCTTGGAAGCAGTGAAAACCTACAAATCCCTAGAGCTAGCTCTGAAAACAGCAGCAAGAAAGGCCTGGAGCTTAGGACAGTGTTCCCTCCATCACAGAGCAGAGACCAAATTTAATATAAAGTTAAAGGTCAAGAAATAAGCTGGGAAAACAAGCAAACAACCAATGAAAAACCCTGGCCAGAGAAAGTTACTATGATAACAGGGAAGATCAAGACACAAACTCAGAAAACAAGGTCAAAACAGCTATATGCTAAGCTTTAAAAAAATGTAATTTGGTCATAGGACCAAAAAGAATTCCTGAAAAACTCAAAGAAGATTTTAATAATCAAATAAGAGTGGTAAAGGAAAAATTAGGAAACAAAATGAGAGCAATGTAAGAAAAATATGAAAATTGAGTCAACACCTTAGTAAATGAGGCATTAAAATAATGAAGAAAATAATAACTAAAAAAACATAATTGGCCTAATGGTAAAAGAGGAACAAAAAAAGTGAAGAGAAGATTGCCTTTAAAAGCAAAATTAGCCAAATAGAAAAGAAAGAGATATAAAAGTTCACAGATGAATAGAACTCCTTAAGAAGTAGAATTGAACAAATGGAAAATGAATTCACTAAGGAAAATAAATCTTCAAAAATTAGAATTGAGTAAGTAAAGCTATTGACTCCATGACACACAAGAAACAATAGAACAAAATGAAAAAAAAATGAACAAATAGGAGAAAATATGAAATATCTCACTGGAAAAAGAGTTGACTGGAAAATAGATTGAAGAGAGATAATTTAGGAATTATTGTATTTCCTGAAAGTCTAAAAATAGATTGAGGAGAGATAATTTAAGAATATTTGACTACCTTGAAGACAAGATTTTTTAAGGATTATCAAGGAAATCTGCCCTGATATCCTAGAACTAGAGGACAAAATAGAAAATGAATCTATCAATCACCTCCCAAAAGACATCCTAAAATGAAAACTCCCAGAAATATTATAGCCAAATTCCATAGCTCCTGAGTCAAGGAGAAAATATTGCAAGCAGCTAAAAAGAAAATATTCAAATACCATAGAGCTATGTTCAAGTGAGATTTATACCAGAAATGCAGGGCTGGTTCAATATTGGGAAAACTATCAGCATAACTGACCATATCAATAACAAAACCTACAAAAATCATGTGATTAGCTTAATAGATACAGAAAAAGCTTTTGGCAAAATATAGTACTCATTGCTGCTAAAAATACAAGAACGCATAGGAATAAATGGAGCTTTCCTTAAGATGATAAGTTTTATCTCCACAGGAGAAAGTGAGGCTGGTGACCTTGCACAGCCTTCCCTCACTTAAATCCAATTCACTTGCATGTCATGGCATCACCTCCAACATAGTCCTCTTCAAGAGTGAAGGACAAACAACAACAAATAGTATCTATTTAATACCATCAGCAAACATTATCTGTAACAGGGATAAGCTAGAAGCCTCCCAATAAGATCAGTGATAAAGCAAGGATGCTCATTATCATCACTGTTATTCATTATTTTATGAGAAATAATAACTATAACAATAAGAAAAGAAAAAGAAATTGGAAGAATTAGAATAGACAATGAAGAAACAAAATTATTCTCTTTGCAGATAATATGATGTTATACTTAGTGAACACTAGGGAATCAACTAAAAAGCTAGATAAAACAATTAAAGTTGCAGAATATAAAGTGAACCCACATAAATCATTAGCATTTCAATATATTACTAGCAAAGTCCGGCAGGAAGAGACAGAGAGAAATTCTATTTACAATAACTACAGGCTGTCTAAGATACTTAGAGTCTACCTGCCAGGACAAACCATTATGTGAACACAGTTATAAAATACTTTTCATACAAGTAAAAACACATCTAAACAATTGGAGAAATATTAATTGCTCATGGGTAGGTTGAGCCAATACAATAAAATAACACTTCTACCTAAATTAATTTGCTTATCCAGTGCCATA
This sequence comes from Phascolarctos cinereus, assembly GCF_003287225.1. Lineage (NCBI taxonomy): Eukaryota > Metazoa > Chordata > Mammalia > Diprotodontia > Phascolarctidae > Phascolarctos > Phascolarctos cinereus. Next base: position 122,617,102 of record NW_027555736.1, read on the forward strand.
CCAATCAAAATAACAAAAATATTTTATAGAGCTGTAATAAATTTTTTAAAAATTCATCTGGAAGAAAAAATGATCAAGTATATCAAGGGAACTCAATTAAAAAAAACATGAAGGAAGGTGACAGTAGAACCACATCTCAAACCGTATTACAAAATGCTAATCACCAAACCAATCTGATACTAGCTAAGAAACAGAGCTGTGGATCAATAGGATAAATTAGGCACACAATACACAGTAGTAAATGACCATAGAAATCTAGTGTTTGACAAAGTCTGAGATCCAAGATTTTGGGATAAGAAATCACTAACATGAAATTGCTGGGAAACCTGGAAAGCAGTTTGTCAAAACTATCTATAGACTACTGTCACATATCATATACTGAGATAAAACCAAAATTGGTACATGATTTAGATATAAATGGTGATATCATAAGCAAATTAGGGGAGTATGAAATATTTTACCTGGCAGGTTTATGGATACAGGAAGAATTTATAACCAACAAGAAATAAAGAAAAGTATCGATTATCAATTGTATTTTTTTTATTACATCAAATTAAAAAGGTTTCGCACAAACAAAACCAATTCAGTCAAGATTGGAAAGAAAGAGTGAAACTGAGAAAATATTAACAGTGTTTCTTTGACAAAGACCTTATTTCGCAAATATATAGAGACCTGAGTCAAATTTATAAGAATATAAGCCACATCTCAATTGATAAATGGTTTAGAGGATACGAACAGGTAGTTTTCAGAAGAAATCAAAATTATCTATATAGTCATATGAAAAAATATTCCAAGTCACTATTGATTAGAGAAACACAAATTAAAGCAACCCTGAAATATTACCTTACACCTATCAGATATAAGAGAAAAAGAAAATGACAAATGTTGGAAGGGATGTTAAAAAATTGTGACACTAATGTATTATTTGTGGACTTGTGAACTGATCCAACCATTTTGAAACTCTGCCCAAAGTGCCATAAAACTGTGCATACCTTTTTACCCAGAAATACCACTACAAGTTATGCACTCTAATAATATCAAAGAAGAAGGACCAATATGTATAAAAGTATTTATAGTGGCTCTTTTTATGGTGTCAAGGAATTAGAAATTGAGGGGTTGCCCATCAATTGGGGAAATGTTGAACAAGTTGTGGCATATGATTGTGACTGAACACTCTAGTGCTCCAAGAAATGACAAGCAGGATGCTTTCAGAAAAAACTTGTGAAGACTTACATGAAACGATGCAAAGTTAAATCAGCAGAATCAAGGAAAGATCATACAGAGTAGTATCAATATTGTACAATGATCAACTATAAATGACTTAACAATTCTCAGTAATATATTGATTTCTACTTGTCATGATGAAAAATGCTATCCATCTGCAGAGAAAGAAATGATGGAGTCTGCATTCAGATTGAAGCATCCTTTTTTAACTTATTATTCGTGGGCCTTTTGGTCCGTGTTTTCTTTTACAACATGAGTAATATGGAAATGTTTTGCACCACTACACATATATTCTATATCAAATTGCTTGCCTTCTCAAGGAGGGGGTAGGGTAGTGTAGGAGGAAAAGAACATGATTCTCAAATCTTTCTTTAAATGTCAAAAAAATTTTTTCACATAAATGAAAAAATAAAATAAAAATTAAATGTAAAAATAGATACTATGGTGGATACATGTAAAATATAGAGCAAACCCCCTCTCCTTACAGGATACAGGATGTTGATTATAAAGACAACATGCACATACATCTTCACGAACAGTTTTGTGTGATAGAGGGAAAAAAACTCCTTTAGGAATTTAGTGTGAGGAAAACTTTATGTGAACTGGAAAAGACAAGAAAAGATTCGTGGAGGAGTTTGCCTTTCATATTACCTCTTAATAAGACTTACATTAGCCAGATCTTCCCAAAGGATAATATTAAGATTAGATAGTGATGGCAGAGTTGGGACTCTGCTATATCTTGTCTACAGATCCAGAGGAATAAAAAGATAGATGAGCAAGTATATCTCTAAAGGAAAATATATAATGATTACTTTTTATGGTTCATTTTAGCTCTTAAAATAGCTAATCATGTTGGTAAGTTTCTTAGGAATATACCAAGGGGAAAAGGGCAATTGGTCAATAGAAGATGGGGTAGGCAAGAGTTCTTTCAAAGGAATGAAGGGAGATTTTTCAGGAGGTGGGAAGAATCTCTTTACATGGGTTCAATTTTAATGGGAAGAATCATTAGTGGAAAGGCTGCTAGTGATGGCCACTTATTCAGACACAGGGTTCTTTGAAGCCTCTACAATCCTTGATCTATGCTCTACTGTAAGGGAATTTTCTAAGGTTTGCCACACAGAATCACAGACATCACAAAAAGCCTTCAGTCCTGAAGAGAGAAAGCAAGAAAGAGACACATAGAAAGGAGGAAGCAAGACTCAGGAGAAAGAGCAATAGTCCAAATCAGCAGACAAGCTGCAAAAAAAGTATGAACTAAAGAGGAGGGGAACAACCCTTCATACAAATGGGTACGTGATTTTAATTTGCTATTCACATAACTGATAAAGTGTAAAAAGAGCAGAAAGCAAATCTGATCCCAGAGGGTTAGGCAGGCCTCTGTTGTTGTTTCTGTTGTTGGGTTTAGCTCAGATATTCAGGGATTTGCCATTGCTCTGAGGGCCTCTTCATTAGCTCCCCCACCAAAGAGTAAACAGAGAAATCAGTTATTGTAGGGTCAGGCACTGGAAAAGATGCTAATAAAATAAATTGACCAGCTTCCTACAGATGAGAAAACTCTAAAACATGACGGCTGCTGCTGGAAACTGCTGCAGTAAATCCAGGCAATACTGGGTAAATGTCAGGCTGGTTTCTGGAATAAAATGCCTCTATCAACCAACCCAAAATATTACAAACCAGAGCATGCAATTACCGCAGAAAATGTTTTCTGCTTCTTTTCCCTCCTTGCCCCTTCTAGTTTTATAGAGTAACACAAAAGCTCAGGCATATGTGTATATATATATATATATACATACATACACATGTACATATACTATATTTAGATGTAGAAGTATACATGCAGAGAAAAATAACAAGGGTGTTTAGCATGTGTACATCGACATTATTTATTCCTGTAGAATACATACAACATCAGGCTCCATGTCCATGCACTTATGTCCAGAATAGGCTACTACTTAAATGTCCTTGTGAAACCTAAGGGGGTAAAGAAAATGATATTCCCCAGCTGTGCTCAAACGTAGTAGGAGTCTAGATTGCTCCAACAACCAGAACAGTGTTCTCATTACAGGCTGCTATGTAAATATGGCAATTCATCATCATCATCATCATCAGAATCAATAAGCGTTTATTGAATAGCGAGTAGCTATAAGGCATTGGTCCAAGTTCTTAGGAATAAAGGTTTCTGAGATTTGAACTCTGGCCTCAAGGATAGTATTCTCTAGTTGGGGAGACCAGAGATATACCGAAAGGCAAGGGTAGACTGTTTAATGTTTAAAAACAGGATCTCTGGGGAGGAATGTATACAATATATATTTTTAAGTTTAATCTGTAATATTAATATTTTTTCCATCACTTTCTTAAATTTTGATAGTAAAAATAAATAACTCAAGCCCCATTTTGTAGTGTTTTCCAATCTCCCAGGAGTGAATGTTTACGTGTAAAATTTAACAATGTGTTCTCATTAGCCAGAATGAGTTGGCTCCAGCCCACCCCTACTTAAAGAATAATACTTTATAGATAAAGAAAACACAGTGGCATGCACTAAATACAGAATGAGTGGGGCATACTATAAATGTTGAAGATTTTCAGAGGAAGAAATAATCATCCAAAGCTGGACAAGCCTGGAAAGGGTTCATGGGGTGATATTACTTGGGCTGGGCTTTAAAGGATTTGGTCAAGTGCTGATTAGGGAGGAGGAGCTTCAGGTACAGGAAATGTCATCAACACAGGGCCTTTTCAGAAAACAATCAGCAGATTGGCTGATTCCCTGATTTAAAATAAATGAAGAGTAAACATTTGGGCTTGAAGAGAGAAGCAGGAAGGAAGCATTTTGAGGACCTTGAAAGATAGGATGAGGATCCAGAATTGTATATCTAGTAAGCAATAGGGAGCTACTAAAAATTTTTAAGCAGGTAGTCACAAGTACAAAGTGATGTTTTGTACTATCCAGCAATGATAGATGGTGGTTTGGAGGGGGAAATGGCTGAAGGTAAGGAGAACATTTAGGGTAGAAGTTCTTGAATCTTTTTTGTGACATAGACCCCTTTGAAAGCTTGATGGAGCCTATGGACCCCCTCTCAAAATAATTCTTGTTACTCATATTCATAATCAAAGGAAATATTAAATTTCAATTACAGGCTATTGAAAATAAAGATATATTTCTCTTATCACATGAAGTTCATAGATCCCATGGACAGACAGTTAAGTATCCATTTAATTTTATTTATTTTTGTTACATTTTAAATTCTAAAGTGTCTCTCTCCTTCCTTCTCCACCTCGTACTACAGAAGGCCACCATTTGAGATACATATACATATATATGTATGTGTAATGTAGAAATGCTTGATTTAGAAAATACCCTAGCAAGGTCACATTTTAAATACTGTATCCATTTCTTGGAACCACACATTAGGAAGTTCACTGATAAACTGGAGAGTACCCAGCCATTACCAAGATGATAAATGGCCCCCAAATAAAGGTATATGAGATACAGTTGATGAAATATAAGATAATTATTCATTTCTTTCCAAGCTGTGAAATTTTCTAGGCTTTGCCATGATGCCTCAGCTGCTTGCCCACTGGTGAAGTACCTTCTGATCCTATGCCTTCCCTTCCATTTCCCATTGGTTAGTTCCTCCAAAAATTCCATTTCGAGGAAGGGCCCAGATCAGCTATTCTTCATTCCTCTCCCAACTCTGCTCCTGACTCTCTTTACATCATGACTCATCTAACCTCACCCAGGAAGTTCTTTTCATCCTTGAAGCCCCTATTCCCACTAGTAAATTCCTTCTGGATCCTCCACTTTGAGAAAGGACCTTCCAAGGTCATCCATTTTTCATCAACTCTGCTTCTGATTTTCCATACTTAACCACCTTGCCATCACATGGGTATCTTCTCTCCCCATCCTCCCCATGAATGCATTTTTACTTTCTTTATATGTGTTGCCCCCCCATTATAAAATCTTTGAGTGCAAGGATAGTTCCTCAGTATTTAGCACAGTGCTTGGCACATAGTGTTTAATAAATGCTTATCAATAATTTAAATATGGAGAAGAGAATAGGAAGGGGGAAATTATTTAGTGATTGTCTAGAAAACTGCCACATGGAAGAGAGATTAAACTATTTGGCACAGCAAGAAAGAATAAGTGACTGTTTGAAAGAAACAGTTAAGCTTTATGTAAGGGAAAATGTTCTAACACATTCTTTAACTTCTTAGAACTACCAAAAATTAGAAGGGGCTTCCTCAAGAAGTAATGAATTTCCCCTCACTAGAGTTCGTCTGTCAGAGTGTGGATTGCCAAGAGTCTAATTGCAAACGTTTATGAAACACCTACAAATATGCTACATATTGTGGATACAAAGACAAAACAAAACAAAAAACACTAGATAGGTATGTCATAAAGGGGATTCTTCTTTGGTATAGATTTAATTAGATGGCCTCTGAGGTCCCTGCCATTTCTGAACTTCCATTGTGCTGTACTGCCACAACAGTTGCCATTGTCTGGTTCTGTGGTGATGGGAGTATAAATAAGAATGTTAGCAACAGGAATGGAAGGAAAAGTATGTATTGAATGAGACAATGGGGAGGATCAATTGACTTCAGGGATTGAGAAATCCTTGAATCAAGGGAAACTCTTGGGTTTCAAACCACAGTGAAGAGGAAAAGATGAGGGTTATTTTTTGTGTCTTTGTTTTTCCTCCCTTAGGAATTTCAAATGATTGCCTTTTCTAGTCTAGTTGGGGCACTACATAGAACCTCTGTTTGGGAGCTTATGCTCTCTAAAACCAATTAAAGAATTAAAGGCTGCTAGAGCTAACCATCTGTGCCCTTATGAAACCTTTATGAAAACTTTATTATGTTCACCTTAAAGGTCTCTGAAGAATTTCTTTGGCTTGTGCCCGTACTCAGGGTCTCTCATAGCATAGTTGTTCTCTTTTCCTAAATGAGCTTTCAGTTTTTCCCATGTAAGCTGTTAGGCTAACAAATCATTAAATAAAGAGCAAATTTATTTAACCTGAACAACAACAAAAAAAATATAAAGCAATTGTTCCACCTCTGCTGGGAGTCCACATTGCTGCAAAGGCTTCTATCTGCGTCCTGATGCACATAACCCTCTACACTCTAAGCCCCATCAGCCAATTTTTTCCCTTTTTATACCACATCTTTGATGTTGAGTATTCTTGAATAGACTATGTAGATACCCATGCATCCAGACAACAGGCTTTTCTGTGTGTCTGACCTCTTCTTTAAAGGCTGTTCTGAAGGGCATAGCTCAAGAATGTTAACTAGGCCATCAACTTTGTTCACTGGTTTAAAAAAAGCCTCATTAGCAGAGTAACAAGGACCCAAGACTAATTTCCACCTTACCCAGGAAATTCACATGTTGCCAAGAAGATAGGAAAGGACTGATAGGTTTGCTATATTTCTTCTCTAATATATCTAGAGATACCGAATAAATTTAAGCAAAGTATCAGCCATACTCACTATATCTATGCATGCAGTTATAGCAGATAAAGGAATTTGAGCTATAAAAGCCCAATGAGACCAACTAGTCCAACTCTCTCTCTTTACACATTAGGAAGTTGAGGTTCAGAGATTAATTAACTTACCCAAAATTATACAGCAAGTATTACATATGTAAATTCCTTTAAGGAAGGAATGATATATTTTGTTTTATCCCTGCCTGTGTCAACTAAAGACATTATCCAGAAAGTGTTCAATAGACATTTAGATAATGAATGAAAACAAACAATTAACTTAGTCACATAAAAAAAGTACATCAAATTGTGGATAATTTTCCGAAGGCTTCCTTTAGTATCATAATGGAAGATGACTTTCAGAGACGGAATTATTAAGCAGTAAGAGATGAAGAGAATCAGAATGGCAGAGTCCAAGAAAAGTCTGGTGGAAGAGTAAAGGTATAATAACTATTGTTTTTCCTGTCAATATGATTATGCTTAGCAATAGCTGAAATTGCTATAATTCACAGTTAGTTATTGAATTGTCTCTGTTGTATCTGAATCTTCATGACCCAAATTGGGCCATTATATTGGAGTAGTTTGCCATTTCCTTCTACAGTTTATTTTACAGATGAGGAACTGAGGCACACAGGGTTGAGTGACTTGCCTCAGGTTACATAACTAGTTTCTGAGGCCAGATATGAACTCAGAAAGATGAATCTTCCTGACTCCAGGCCCAGCACTCTATCTACTGTACCACTATCATATTCATTCTTACAATCACTCATTATAGGATTATACAAATGTAGGTTTTTGTGCCCCAGGAAATGGGCAAGAGGTAGATAGAGTATTCACTTCCTTTTTGGCCCCAGACTGGGAATTTGGATATTGCTGAGAAGTCCCTTCTTCTTGTAAATAAGGCAACACATAAATCAAACACAACTAGATCTATCAGATTTGACTAGCTGACAAGAGAAATTTAAACTATTTTTCTAGAAATCAGAAAGGTAACTTTACAGAACAGAATAAACTTTGGAATCAGCTTCTCTCCTACTCAGATAGAGAAGAAGGGAAAGAAAGTTCCTTTTAGCCTGGAACCTGCCATGCCTTGACTTCAAGCAATGGCCCCCATGGCTACTCAGCTCCCTTGTGTCTAATTTCCTACTCCAGCTGCTATTCCATCTCCTTACCTAAAATGATACCAACCACAACTGCTGCTGCCACACTCAACTACTGTTGCTGTCACAAATTCCATTCAAAAATCCCTAGCAACCCAGCAGAAAGCGACAGAAAGAGTTATTGCATTTAAAATAACTGCAGACAGTATTTTAAATTCTTTTTAAAATAACAGAAGTCATACAAAATATATTTCCATATTAGCCATGTTGCAAAAAAGAAAGTGAAAAAATATACTTCAATCTGCACTCAGAGGTCATTAACTCAGAGATTCTGTAGATAGCGTTTTTCCTCACGAATCCTGCACAATTGTTGTGGGTCATAGTATTGATCAGAGTAGCTAAGTCTTTCACAGTTGATTGTCATTATATTATTGCTGTTCCTGTCTCCTGATTCTGGACAGTACAAAATACATCGAATCTACCTGCCGAGGCACCCTGGGAACAAGATAAACACAGCTACAAAAGAGTTTTCACACAAGTAAAGACAGATGCAAACAACTGGAAGAATATTAATTACTCATGAGTAGAAAACTTAATATAATAAAAATGACAGTACTAACTAAATTATCTTACTTATTTAATGTCATCCCAATCAAACTACCAAGGAATTATTTTATACAGCTAGAAAAAATAAGAAAATTCATCTGGAAGAATAAAAGGTCAAGAATATCAAGAAAATCAATAAAAAGTGAAGGAAGGTGGCTCAGCAATATCAAATCTGAAGTGGTAATCATCAAAACAATCTGGAATAGATGAAAAATAGAGAGACTGATCAGTGGAATAAATTAGGTCTATAATATGTTGTTATTGTTGTTGTTTAATTGTTTTAGCTGTGTCCAACTCTTCATGACCTTATTTGAGGTTTTCTTGGTAACAGATACTATAATTGCCATTTCCCTCTCCAGCTAATTTTACAGATGAGGAAACTGAGGCAAACAGAGTTAAGTGATTTGCCCAGGTTACACAGCTAGTAAATGTCTGAGGCTGGATTTGAACTCAGTTCTTCCTGACTCCAGGCCCACCACTCTATCCACTCTGCTACCTAGGTCTACAACATAGAGAAATAAATGACCAGAGTAATTTAATTTTTGACATACCCAAAGATCTAAACTTTTGGAGCAACAACTCACTATCAAAAAAAAATGGCTTGGAAAACTGGAAAGTAATTTGGCAGAAATAGGCACAGACCAATATCTCATACTTTATACTAAGATAAAATCAAAATAGGTACCTGATTCAGATATAAGGAGTGATATCATAAGCAAATTAGGGGAGCATGGAAAAAATTACCTATCAGATATATGGATAAAAGAACAGTTTATGACCAAATAACAAAGAGGATCACAGGAGGTAAAAGAAATAATTCTGTTTACATTGTAATTAAAAAAGTTTTTTCATGAATAAAACCAACATAGCCAAAATTAGAAGGAAAGCAGGAAGCTGGGGACAGAGGGAGGGGGGAAATTATGGCAAGTTCCTCTAAAAAACATCATAATTTCTCAAATATATAGGGAACTGAATCAAATTTATAAAAACAGGAGCCATTTCCCAATTGATAAATAGTCAAAGGATATGAACAGGCAGTTTTCAGAAGAAAAAATCAAAGCTATCACAGGATATATTAAAAATTATCTAAATCATTATTGACAAGAGAAATGCAAATTAAAACAACTCTGAGATACCACCTAACACCTATCAGATTGGCTAATATGACAGAAAAGAAAAAACACAAACGCTGGAAGGAATGTGGAAATATGTGGACATATTGCTAGAGTTATGAACCAGTCCAATCTTCTGGAGAATAACTTAGAACTGTGCCCAAAGGGCTATAAAACTGTACATACCGAATGACTCTGTAATACCAGTACTCAGTCTGCATTCCACAAAGATCAAAGAAAATGGAAAAGGTATCATACATAAAATAACTATTTACAAAAGCTCTTCTCGTAGTGGCAAAAAATTGGAAATTGAGGGGATATCCATCAATTGGGGAATGGCTGAACAATTTGTAGTATGTGATTGTAATGGAATTTTATCATGATGTAAGAAATTATGAAGATTGTTTTAGAAAAATTTAGGAAGACCTATCAATTGATGCAGTGAAATGATCAGAATCTGGAGAATACTGTACATGGTAACAGCAATAATGTAATGAGTATCAACTGTGAAATGCTTAGCTACTATGATCAATGCTATGATTCAAAACAATTACAAAGGATTCATTATGAAAAATGCTATCTACCTTCAGAGAGTGAACTGATGAATTCTGAGTACAGATTGAAGATATTTTTTCACCTTATTTATCTTTATTGCCTTTTTTAGCAATATGGCTAATATGGAAATATATTTTGCATGATTTCACACATTACAAAAAAGGAAAAACTCCTGGAATTATGGAAATCCATCTCACTACTCACGCTCCAACTCAGGGCTTATGTTAGTCTCAATCATTTCCAGAGCTGGAGGAAAAAATGTGATTTATCCAGAACACATCCACCAGGAATTCATACATCCAGGCTCCAAACATTTCTCCCTAACACCAAAGGTTTGTCTCAAAAGGTTATTCCAAAAAGAACCATAGAATCTAGAGATGGGAAGGAACTCAGAGAACAATTTTCAAGCCTTCTCTTTTTCTACCTTAAAAAAAAAGAAACTAAGCCTCAAAGAAGTTAAATGACTCACTCAAAAGCACACAGCTAGTATGAGGTTGAATTTGAACTCAACATCATGCTTTCTGGCTTCAAATCCTTTTCTCTTTCCATTACACTAGAGCTGCCTGGTCATGAATTCAGAGCTATATAATCACCCACATGTGATGTTTGTTCTTTATTTATGTTATGCCAATAAGTAACAGGAGATTCATTGGAAAGCAAACAAATTTTGAAAAACCAAAAGAATATGGAGTAAACATGACTATATTGGTGATAAATCATCTAATATATGGGATGAGACACCAGAGAAGCCACCATAATAGTTGGAGACTTGTAGGAAGATGATGTCAAACATATAAGCAGTAAATCTAATCATTTATTTTTGGAAAATTCAAGAATTAATGTATGTATGGGTCTGAATTCATGTGTGTAGCTACTTGTCACAGAAAGGATAACAATTAATTTTTTTCTCTAGACTATTTCCTAGAATATTTTAGTTTCCCAGTCCTATTAAGAGAGAAAAACACCCCAATTAGAAGCCAACTGTGTGATTTTATAGTTTAGTTCCTCTTGAGATGTCTGATTTAAGTATCTACAAACACAGTAAATAATTACTACTATTTATCAGTGCAGAAGTTTGGAGAAAAAGTTCAAAATCCTTAGCCTGGCATTCAATACCACCAACAATATGATATTACTTTATCATCTCAGACTAATTTATTACTACTTTTAATTTTCTATGTTCCAGTAAAATTGGGTATAATCTATAGAAGAATTTTCTGCTTCCATGCCTTTTTTAGGCAGTTGGGAATGCAGTTCCCTAAGTCTCTGATGTCCTGACACCACTGGAAATTAGTATTTGTTTTTAATTCTTAGAAAGATCTTACATAGAACTTTATTTGAAATTCTCAAGAATTTATGATGTTTTATTTCTTATTATCAATATGTATGTTATAATCCCTTCTATACTATAAGTTCCAATGCAGGGACTACATTATGTTTAATTTTTCTGTATCCCCCAGTACCTAGTCCCAGTGCCTAAATGATGAATTGAAAGGAGTGCCCTCCACTCTGAACAAAATGGATAGGAATTTGCAATATTAGGGTCAAAGCCTAGAAATATATGCTACATTATGAGTCCAAACCATTAAATCATAGGCCTAAACAACCATTTGGTTTAGTTTACCAGGGTCCATGAAGTTAAATGATCTGCGTGCATCACAATTAAATGAAGCCTGAGATGAGAAATTGATAAACTGAATGACTCAGGCATTCCAGAGTCTATTTATGTGGCAATGAATGGGAATTACTTGTTTTACTAATTCCCACTGGCTCACAAAGGGAGTCAGGAAGAGATAAGATCACAACAGGATACCCTATAGAGTATACCAAAATGCAATGACCACTAGCAAAATAAACAGAAGATACAATAGGCCTTCATAATAAAAGGGTTAAGTCTTCCCTTAGGGAAGAGGACATACCTCAGGATGGGGCCACCATTCCAGAATGGGAAAGCACACACAGCTCATACATCTTTACACTAGAAATTCTACTCTATGAACACAATTACAAAATAAAGTCAGATCTAAATAATTGGGAAAATATCAGTTGCTCGTGGGTAGGCTGAGCTAATATAATAAAAATGACAATTTTACCAAATTTATTCACTTATTCAGTGCCATACCTCTCAAACTATCAAAAGATTATTGTATAGAGCTAGAAATGCAAGGGAAGGTGGCCTAGCTATACCAGATCTTAAATTGTATTATAAAGCAGAAATCATCAAAACTACTTGGTACTGGCTAAGAAATAGAGTGGTGGATCAGTGGAATAGGTTAGATATATGAGATACAACAGTGAATGACTATACTAATCTACTATTTGATAAATCCAAGGGCTCCAGCTTCTGGGATAAGAAATTACTATTTAACAAAAACTGCTGGGAAAATTGGAAAATAGTATGGCAGAAACTGGGCATAGATCAACATTTTATACCCTATACCAAGAAAAAGTCAAAACAGATACAGGATTAAGATATACAGACTGACACTATAAGCAAACTAGTAGAACAAGGAATAGTTTACCTTTCAGTTCTATGGAAAAGAGAAGAATTTATGACCAAACAAGAGATACAGAAAATTATGAAATGCAAAATGGATAATTTTATTTACATTAAATTGAAAAGTTTAACAAAGCCAATGCATCCAACATTAGGATAGAAGCAGAAAACTGGGAAAGAAGTTTTACAACCAGTATCTCTGATAAAGGCTCCATTTCTAAAATATATAGAGGACTGAGGCAAATTTATAAGAATACAAGTAATTCCCCAATTGATAAATGGTCAAAGAACATGAACAGGCAGTTTTTAGAGGAAGAAACTAAAACTATCTATAGTCATATGAAAAAATGTTCTAAATCATTACTGACTAGAGAAACCTAAATCAAAATGACTCTGAGGTACCACATCACATCTATTACATTGGCCAACATGACAAATCAAGATAATGATAAATATTGGAGAAGATGTAGGAAAATCGGAGCACTAATGCATTGTTGGTCGAGCTGTGAACTGATCCAACCATTCTAGAGAGAAATTTGGAACTATGCCCAAAGGGCTATAAAATTGTGCATACTCTTTGACCCAACAATACCATTTCTAGGTCTGTATCCCAAAGAGATCATAAAAATGCAAAATGGATGTATATATATACAAAAATATTTATAGCAGCTCTTTCTGTGGTGGCAAAGAATTGGAAATTGAGGGGATGCCCATCAATTGGGAAATGGCTGAACAAATTGTGGTATATGAATGCAATTGAATGTAATGCAATACTATTGTGCTATAAGAAATGATGAACAGGCAGACTTCAGGAAATCCTGGAAAGACTTATATGAACTGATGCTGAGTGAAATGAGCAGAACCAAGAGAACATTGTAAACAGTAACAGCCACACTGTGCAATGACTGACTTGATAGACTAGGCTCTTCTCAGCAATGCAAGGATCTAAGACAACTCCAAAAGACACAAGATAGAAAATGCCATCCACATTCAGAGAAAGAACTATGGAGTCTGAATTAAGATGGAAGCATACTGTTTGCTATCATTTTCCTTTGTTGTTTTGTTTTATTGCTTCATTCTCATGGTTCTTCCCATTAGTTCTAATTGTTCTTTACATCATGACTAATGGGAAAATATGCTTAATATGAATGTATAAGTAGAGCCTATATCAGATTGCATGCCATCTTGGGGTGGTAAGAGGAGAGTGAGGGGGAGGGGAAGAAAATTTAAAACTCAAATTTATGGAAGTGAATGTTGAAAATTAAAATAAATAAATTATCTAAAAAAAGAGAGAGAAATTCTAAAGCTGAAATTCAATTTGGTGTGGACAAAATGTTCCAGAGGCAAAGTCCATGTGACACAGAACTCATAAAGCCAGTATTTACAGCAGCATAAGGATTGGTAAGGTCCTAGGCACCATTAAGTCCCCCAGCGCCCTTCTTGAAAAGTCCTACATCTCCTCTGACAAGCTTCAAAAATTAAGTCCCAAAATTTAGTTGAAGATGCAGAGGAATGAAAAACAAAATGGAGAAGAAAGAAAACAAGAGTTAGGCTCTAACCCTAGACTCCTACATGTCTGTTATGTATCTATGTAGTCTGAAAAAAAAATTTACTGGCTACATGTTATTATCAACAATCGTACCATATATGAGTGGATACTAAAACAAGTAGCAGTATGTTTCAACACAGCTACCAGTAACAGATGTATGTATATCTGCATATATTTTATATTTTTAACTTAAATATTGAGAGTGATTCTCTTAATCTTCACCCATCCCCTTAGTTTGCCATGCTATTCACCAGGTTTACACCCTCCCCCCACCATGGTTCTCTAACCTTTGATGTTCCTAATATGCATCTTCTTAATACCTCACTGTACCCACACTGCCTATGACCCCCAGCTAAAGGTGTCAGCCAAATTGGTTACTATGATTATAGATGTGTGATTGGAAAAGCACATAATTCGCTAGTCCTGAACATCTGATCTCTGAGAAAGGAGTCACAGAGAGGGGCCAACAGTGGAAATAAGCATTTCATCACATGAAAGGCTTTGGGCTACAGAGAAAAGGTAAAGGCTAGAGTGTTTAATGAAGCAGAACCAGAAAGGAAGGCAGGGCTTTCGGCTTTTCTGGTTGATTTTGTTCTGGCAGAAGATATTGTTCAGTTTCAAATCCTTTGTTTATCTGAAGAACAGAAAGTTTGAAAACTTCACAGATGGCAGAAGTGTAGTAGATTTAGGGAAGGCAGGACACTTTAAAGAAATCCTAACCTTTGAGTTTGATATTCAAAACAGCATCTATATTCTCACTTTCCCCTAGAACATGATCCATGGTGCCATTGTTAGAGAGAGAATACTGTGCTAAGTGGACCATGAATTTGACACTATACAACAATTATTATATTCTCATCAGCCATGTGTGGAGAGGAAGCAGGCAATAGTTTCTTGCCTAATGGCTCATAATGGTCAAGAAGAATGACTAGGCTTCATGTTCCATATCTACATATGCCTTTCCAACTGATTTTGTCACAGAAAAGGTAAGATATTTAAATATGGCGATGCCTATTTATATTACAGGTGAATCTTACATTTTCCTTTCATACAACACAGGAACCACCCAATAGCATATCACCAAGTTAGAACAATTATTAGCTTGTATCATATCTCAATAGATGGCCAAAATAAAACGTACCATATGTTTGAAGAGAAGAATGGTCCTTAGGAGTGAAGTATTTCATATTAATTCTACCTGTCTTCCATGCTCTATTTGTATTTTGCTATCTTTGTAAAGCGTGTCCTTCATACCGCTTCTCTACAATGATCTCTTCCTTCTCTTAATCTCTATATCATTTGTTATTTAAAATACAAATGTAGGAGGTAGAGCCAAGATGGCAGAGTAAAAGCAGGGACTCAACTGAGCTCTCCTCCAAACCCGTCCAAATACCTTTATAGGTTCCCAAAGTGGGTGATATTGACCCTGGAGGGGGGGCACTGGGATGATCCAGGGAAGTAGTAGTAGCCTCGAGTGCAATTGGGGGGCACTGAATAAAAATAAAGGGGCAGTGAAAGCATAAGGAAAAAAAGAGAACAGAAGTTTTAAAAATCATCCATACATGTTTCATCTATTGTGTAACAGAGTTAAAGTCATAGTGATTCCATTATTTTCAAAATAAACACATAAAATGAAAATTATAGCCAATCAGTAGTCAAGTGTGCCAACAGGTCTTAACATAGAAGTGTTGGCAGGTGAACCTGTCTTACATTGTCAGAAGTCCAGCATTCTTCAGCAGGAATATGTGCACATAACGGCTTGTTTGCAATAAGGTACTATATGGTTATATGATATAATATTACATCATTAAAATTTCAATGCAGGAAGATTTGTCATTCTTAAACAATTTTATGTTTTTTGAAATGACACAATTAAAAAAAAAATCAAAGTAGATTTCCAGAGAGGCACTGAGTAATTTTTTTTAAAGGGTGTGATAGGCGAGATAAGGTTAGGAACCTCTGCTTTAAACAGTGACTCTAAACAAATTCTAGAGTGGCAGAATCCACAAAAAGATGGATTGAAATAATTTTCTAGCCCAAAACAACTTAGAAGGTCTGTAGGAAAAGTCTGTTGCACCAGGGTGAGAGAGGAGCACAGTCCAGCACAGGCCTTGCCAGCATAGACCCAGATTCAGCAAACCAGGAGCAGGCTTTGGGAGACACTGAATCAGCAGCAGCAGTAGCAGCAGTAGCAGCAGCAGCAGCAGCAGCAACAGCTCTCAGTCCACAGATGTTAAGGGGGTCAAACAACTAGTCAGAATGGCATTACAGGGTCTCTTTGCTGGCACTGAGGCAGGCCTCTGTTGCTTTGCCCATAATCAGATGCAGGTCACAGTCCTGTGTGGCAATCCCAGGTCCAAGGACAAGGAGGAGCACTAGCATACCAAAGCTTTCAGCCACAATGGAGCAGGGACCTTCCTCACAGTTCTAGGGCAGAAAAGAGTGCTTGTAGTCAGTCACAGACCAGAGCCAAGGTCAGAGGCCAGAAGAATAGTAAACACCTCTCCTTAAGTCATATTACCTTGGAAGAACTGAAAACATACAGGTCCCTAGAAGTGATTCTACACAAAACCCTTAAAGCTTGGAAAGTGCGCCCTCCCCCTGGAAACAGAGCCTTACTTTAACAAAGACTTGAAAGTCAAGTAATAGGCTGGGAAAATGAGCAAACAACAGAAAAAAATTATGATCATAGAAAGTTACTATGGTGACAAGGAAGATCAAAACACACAGTCAGAAGAAGATAACAAAGTCAAAGCTCCTATATCCAAAGCTACCAAGAAAAATACGAATTGGTCTCAGGCAATGGAAGAGCTAAAAAGGATTTTGAAAGTCAAGTAAGAAAGGTAGAGGAATAATTGGAAAGAGAAAAGAGATTGATGCAAGAAAATCATGAAAAAAGAGTGAGCAGCTTGATAAAGGAGACACACACACACAAAAAAAAAACTGAAGAAAATAACACCTTAAAAGCCAAACTATGCTAAATAGTAAAAGAGGTACAAAAAGCCAATGAGGAGAAGAATGCTTTAAAAAGCAGAATTGGCCAAATGGAAAAATAGGTACAAAAATTCACTGAAGAAAATACTTCCTTAAAAATTAGAATTGAGGGACAGCTAAATGGCTCAATGGATGAAGCACTGGCTATGGAGTCAGGAGGACATGAGTTCAAATCTGGCCTCAGACACTTGACAATTATTAGCTGTGTGACCCTGGGCAAGTCACTTAACCCCAGCTGCCTCACCAGGAAAAAATAAAATAAAATTGAGCAAATGGAAACTAATGACTTTATGAGAAATCAAGAAACAACAACAACAAAAGAATAAAAAGAAAATAGAAGACTGTGAACTATCTCATCAGAAAAACACAATGGACCTGGAAAATAGATCCAGGAGAGATAATTTAAAAATTATTGGACTAAGCTCAGATTCTTAAGATCTAGCCCCCTTGCAGTAGTGATACAAATGCTTAGATTCCTTAAAAGTCTGGCCAGTATGGTGGATTCTTTAAATCTCACCCACTCCTGATCAATGTTCTAGTAAACCTTGTCTTTGACTAAAAGAAGGCTTGGGGTGAATTCATTTGGTCAGGACCCATGTGTAATGATTTTGGGGTCCCAGCACCGCTAAACCTCTGAACCTCAAGATTTTAGTGGCCTATATGGGGAGGCTGTCTGAACCCAAGCTCTTCCCCAGCCAAGAATGGAAGGTATGTAAGTCTCCCTACCGCCCTACAGTTGTGGTCACTCTCTAAGCACCTAAGAATGCTTGGAGGTGATTTTTAGGCAGACAGTTACAAGGCTGTCTTGCACTTAGCCTGATGCTCTCAAGCTCTCAGTCCACTGATTCAGGCCATGACATAGGTGCACCTTTCACAGCATACAGGACAAGGATAGATGCCCTATCTGGAAGAGTATATCCAATTCTGTCAATTCTTTTGGTACTAGGGAATTGGAAAAACTGCAGGAGCTTTTTGGTTCCCTGAGGTTACTTACTCCCTTCCCTTTACACTCCTGGATCCTCCTTCATGGAGGCTGCAGAGAAAAGTTAGAACAGCTGAAAACATCTTAGCAGATTCTGGAGGTTTTCTGATTGATCATTAAGGAGTTTTGAAATACCTCTTTACAACCCTGGTCACTCCCTTCTCCCACTCCCTTCCCTTGAGTCAAGAGGTTATCTTTGTTAACCCCTCTCATAGGAGAAGAACCCTTGCTCCCTAACCTTCAAATTCTCCCTCCCCCACCTCGTGAAAGGAAAGAGAGAGGAGGGTCAGCAGCTACAGCATAGGCCCCACTGGCAATGGCCTTGGACCCTGGGGCAACCTTTGCCTGGAAGCATCACCCAGGTTCAGCACATCCTGCTCAATCCCCAACCCCCACCTCAACCCCCAGAAGCCTTAGGGAGAGAGGGAAGGGGCATGAGTCAAGGTAAAGAAGCTAGCCTCCACACTTGGGTAAGCATGCTCTTTTAAAGTTGTGGTTTTAAATGTTAATGATGAGATGTTGATTCTCTGTATAAAATAATTTGGAAATGCATTTAACAAAATTGAAGTCACCTGATGGGTAATGGGTTTATTTCAAATATCAAATTGGTATACTTTTTGAATCAGTGATGTCAAGCAATTTTACATAATTTGGTTAAAGCTAAAACAATTTGGCTATTGTTAGTCATTGTTTTAATGTGTAAACTTGTCAAAAAGCTTGTTTGGGTTATGGCTCACTGAGAATTTACAAGAATATAGAAATAATCTCTAACAATTGGCTTTTTTACACCAGGACAAATTTAAAATTGAGAAGTAAATCCTGAAAAAGTTTTTCCTAAGCTGTGATTAGTGAAACTGGCTGTTTGAAGTAAAATTTCATGGGATCATAAATTATTTTATTTTGAGTTGTCTGATGGATCATAATAATCCATCAATAATCAATAATCCACCATCTCTGAGAGAAATGCCACAAGCTACTTGGAGAGAATATGATACTGGTGGGAAGTCTACATTGGGAAAAGCTGAGAGGACAATTTTAGTCTAAGTCTAAGATGGGATCCTCCTGGCTCAGTTTCCCCATTATGTTCCTTTGAAAAGGAATGCTACCCACCTGGCTATTCCTGAATTGGGCTATGCAGTAGATTTGATACTACATGGTTGGAAAACTTTATTTTATCTGAATCCAAACAGAGCTAAGGATATTTTATCCTGTAATATTTGGGCCCTAAATCTTGTCCCTGTTTTATCCTTTTATAGCAAATTTCTATAGTAAGAGCAAATAGACAGCAAAAGATATAAACAGAATGCAAGTGTGTGAGATCTTGCTATTTTGACCTGAATGTGCGTTCATTCAATATCCCCAAACAACTTAAATTAAATTAGAAACATCTTCAGTTTGGTTTGGGGAGGAGAATTTCAGTGATAATTGACTTGAAATCAGTCTCTTGGCAAATTCATGTGTATAACTATTGAACAGGGGTGGAAAACTTCTACCTGTGAAAGTGTTACTTAAACTTTTGAAAAAGTAACAAGATCAGGTAATCCTACATGTCAAATGTAAATGATTTTAATGGGGCTCTTACACTTTCACTTCTCCTTGTATCTGGGTTTTGCAGTCTTTTTGCAGATTTGTGTCTTCCAGACTATAGGCCATTCACCTACAGGTGGTAGCAAACACTGGGTACCAGCCAATGTCCTTCCATCATCCCCTGGATGCAGCCTGTGCTTGGTTCCTGTCAATCTCCTCTTTGGGATTCCCTTGAGGCAGGGACAGCTCTATACCCCTTGCCAGCAGGAGGCAGTTTCAGAAGCCAAGATCTTTGCTCCTTACCCAAAAAGAACTTGGGTCCCATTTGTTTGAGAGAGGAGTGATGGGGATACAATCTGAACCCCTAAAAGGAAAAGACCATGTTTTTGGGATCTGGATCCCCCCAAAAAAATCCCTGAACTTTTCTCAAATCTCTGGTGTTTGCCTAAGGCTATAATCTACTCAACTGGCCTTTAATTGTGGCTATACCCAATCTTCCGATTCTATACTGTTACCTCCCAATTGCCCTTGGCCACTTCCCACCTGTAATTCTGTCTAGACTCTATTCTCCCTTGGTCACTTGGTCCAGGTCCCTGGCCCTTTGTTCACCCCAACTTACTAGCAATTCCCATCCAGATCTTCTACATCTTCCTCAGACCCCTCCTCCAATCACCTGAAATTACTTGGCCACAATCTTTCTGTATATAAGATTCATCTTGTCTCCATTAAGGGACTCAGATTCTTAAGATACGGGCCCACTTGCATTAGCAGTACAAATGCTTAGATTCCTTAAGAGTCTGGCTAATATGGTGGATTCTTTCAATCTCACCCACCCCAACCAATGTTCTAATAAACCTTGTCTTTGGCTGAAAATAAATAAATAAATAATGAAAATCTAAAAAAAAGATTATTGGACTACCTGAAAGCCATGATCAAAAAAAAAAGAGCCTAGACATCATCTTTCAAGAAAATTATCAAAGAAAACTGCCCACATTTTCTAGAATGAGAGGGTAAAATAGAAATTGAAAGAATCCATAAATCACCCCCTGAAAGAGAACCCTGAAAGGAAAACTCTCAGAAATATTATGCCCAAATTCCAGAGCTCCCAGGTCAAGGAGAAAATATTGCAAGTAACAATAAAAAAAAACAATTCAAGTGTTGTAAAGCCACAGACAAGATAACACAAGACATAGCAGTTTCTACATTAAAGGATCAGAAGGCTTAGAATATGATATTCTGGAGGGTAAAGGAGTTACGATTACAACCAAGAATCAGCTACCCAGCAAAGCTGTGTATAATCCTTCAGGGAGAAAAATGGAAATTCAATGAAAGAGAGAACTTTTAAGCATTCTTGATGAAAAGTCTGAAGCTGAATAGAAAATTTGACTTTCAAACACAAGAGTCAAGAGAAGCATGAAAAAGGTAATCAGGAAAGGGAAATCATAAGGGACTTAATAAGGGGGAACTGTTTACATCCCTACAGGGGAAGACAATACTTTGTAACTCATAAAAATTTTCTCATTATTAGAGCAGTTAGCAAGAATATACATGGACAGAGGGCACAGGTGTGAGTTGAATACAAAGGGATGATATCTAAAAAAATAAAATGAAGGGTGAAAGAGGAATGTACTGGGGAAAAGGGAGAGGTAGCAGAACCAAGAGGACTTTGTATACAATAGCAGCCATGTTATGAAATGACTAAGAATGTTAAACTGAACCCTTCTCAGCATTATGAGGATCTAAGACATCTCCAGAGGCCTTGGGATGGAAAATGCTGTCCACATCCAAAGAAAGAACTATGGAAGTCGAATCTCTCTCACTTATTTTTACCTTCAGTTGAGTTTTGTTTCATCTTTCTGATGGTTCCTCCTATTTGTTTTAATTCTTACTTACAACTTCACTAATGTGAAAATATGTTTAATGGGTATGTAAATGTAAAGCCTATTTCAGATTGTGTACCGTCTTGGGGAGGGTGGGGGGGGGAGAAAAAGGTAGAAAAAATTTTCAACTAAAAAGCATATGGAAAAAAAATTTTTTAAAAATAAAAATTACAAAATGGGGGAAAAAAAGAAAAGAAAAGGGAGAGGTAGAATGGGGTAAATTACCTCACATAAAAGAGGCAGGAAATTTTTGTTTATTTGTTTTGTTTTGTTTTGTGGGTTTTTTGTTTTTTGTTTTTTGTTTTTTTGTTTTTACAGTGGAGGGAAAGAAGGGGAGATGAGGAAGAGTGAGTGAACTTTACTCTCAACAGAATTGGCTCAAAGAGGGAATAATATACACACTCAATTGGTATAGAAGTCTATCTTACTCTATAGGAAAATGGGGGGGAAAGGGATAAAAGAAGAAGAAAGGATGGTAATAGAAGAGAAGGTAGATTGAGGGAGAGGGTAGTCAGAAGCAAAACACTTTTGAGAAGGGACAGGGTGAAAGGAAAAGAGAACAGAATAAATGGGGAGGGGGGAATAGGATGAAGGGAAATACAGTCAGCAATAGTAACTGTGAAAAAATAATTTGAAGCAAGTTTCTCTGATAAAGATCTCATTTCTCAAACATATGGAAAACTAAGTCAAATTTATAAAAGTAAGAGCCATTCCCCAAATGATACATGATCAAAAATATGAAGTTTTCAGACGAAGTAATCAAAACTATCTATAGCCATATGTAAAAATGTTCTAACTCACTATTGATTGGAGAAATGCTAATTAAAACAATTCTAAGGTGCTACTTTATACCTATTAGATTGGCTAATAGGACAGAGAAGGAACATAAAAATGTTGGAAGGGGTATGGGAAAAAATGAGACATTAATGCATTGTTGGTGGAATTGTGAAGTGATTCAATCATTCTATAAAACAATTTGGAACTATGTCCAAAGGGCTATAGAACCACACCTACCCTTTGACCTAGCAATTCCCAAAAGAGATGGAAAAAAAAGAAAAAAGAGAAGGACCTAGACATACAAAAATATTTATAGCACCTCCTTTCTGATTGCAAAGAACTGCCAGATTCCTTTCTTCTAGGGTTGAAGCCATCAACTTTCAGATGACTACTGAAGCTGTATACCAACCTGAGGACTCTAGCCCACTGAACCTGGAAGTTTGACCCCTGGAATGGGACCCGGAGAGGCAGGAACATCTCTATGCCCCTTGCCAGCAGGAAGCAGTTTCAGAAACTGAGACCTTCTCCCCTTTCACCAAAAGAATTTGGGTCCCATTTGTTTGAGGGGGGAATGATGGGATATGGCCCAAGCCAAAGTCCTCGCCCCTTGCCCCAAAGGGAATCTGACTCCCATTTGTCTACAGGACCCATCCCCTCATCTCCCTTTGAAAGCCTTAGCCTTAACTTTGAATCTTATTCAGATGCTCCTTTGTCCCTTGCCCTAAAAAGAATCTGGCTCCCATTTTAGGTTCCTTATCTTGTCCACTCCCCTTATCTCCCTTTAAAAGCCCTAGCCCCACCTTTTTGATCTCACTCAGATGCCTTTCAGTTCCCTTCATTATCTATTCCCATTGTCTATTCAATCTCTCAGACCTTCCAATCAGAATTCTTACCTGGACCCTTTTCCCAGCCCCCTCCTCTGGCCACCTAAAGTTACTTTAACATATATAAGATCTACCCTGGCCCCCATTCAGATGCTGAGAATCTCATAGGCAAAAGGCTAAGACTTTCTCATGCCTGCTCATCCTTATGGGCGTCACCTGGACTAAGTGTTTTATCACTAATAAACTTTTCCTCTGGCTGGGGGAAAAAAAGAATTGGAAATTGAGGGGATGCCCATCAATTGGAAGATGATTGAACAAATTTTGGTATGTGATTATGATGGAGTACTATTGTGCTATAAGAAATGATGAGCAGAATGCTCTCAGAAAAACCTGGAAAGACTTACATGAACTGATGCAAAGTGAAATGTACTGTGTAAAAATAACAGCAGTATTTTAAGATGATCAGCTTTGAATGACTCAGCTATTCTCAGCAATGCAGCAAAGTTCAGGACAGCTCTGAAGGACTTATAATGAAAATGCTGTCCATCCCCAGAGAGAAAACTGATGGTGTCTGAATACAGATTGAAGTATACTTTATTCGCTGGCTTTATTTTTCTTGAACTTTTCTTTTTTTTTTGGTCTATGTTTTCTTTTACAACATGACTATTACAGCAATTTTTTGAATGACTACACATATATGACCTATATTGAATTGCTTGCCTTCTCAATGACAGAGGGTAGAAGGGAAGAAAGGAGAGAATTTGAAATTCAAAATTTTAAAGACAAATGTTAAAAATTGTTTTTCTACATAACTGGAGAAAAATAAAATACTAAACAAATTTTAAAAATAAAATAGAAGTGCAAAACTCACAACTTCAAATAGACCTCAAAAACCTTATTTGCTGCTAGAATCAGATAAAAATATAATTGGCAAAGGTTTAATAAAATAAATAAAAATATAACAACAAAATATAGATGATGTTAATTTTTGGTTTTCTATCTTTTTTAAATTTTTGGTTCCGTTTTTGTTTTTGCTTTCTCCATATAGAAAAGAACAATACAGTATTGTTTTTACGATGCAGAAAATAATGTTTAAAAAGAAATGTGTCAAGAAAAACTGCTTTACAAATTTGTAAGTATAATTATTTTCAATAAGCAGTTTTAGCACATTTAAATAAAAGAACCATGAGCTCAAGGGATCACTGGTCTGGATCTAGCAGATTCAATAATACAGATTTATTTTCTACAGTAGTATGATGGACAGCTGTATCTTTAAAGGTTTCAAGGAATTCGTTTATTCTTTTGTGTATCCCCTCCCCTAGTCTTGGAATAGACCCATACATAATATCAGAAAAAAAATCCAATACAAATGAAAGTTTCCTCCAATGACATGAAATAATAAGAAACTTTGCACTAAAGATAAGAGATACAGAAATTTGCATAACTCTGATAGAAAAGTTAGAGCTTAGAAATACCATGAAATCCAAAATGAAGTTCCTCCCTGGCACAAACCCTGCTCATATTCACAGACACCAGAGGTATTAACTTGGGCGATGTTAATATATCTCGTTATGCCAATGAAGTTGCTGAAGACTGGATTGCACATGTCTGGCCTCAGAAAGATCTTATGCAGTACCAGAGCTCTATGTCTGGGGAATGAAAGGAAAAGAAAGACTGTGAAGCCAAAGCCAATCCCTCACCTTCCTGTATGATTTTTTAATGTACTCAGCCTATTAAATAAAAGATAATTAAAAAAAGGGAAGAGGAGAAGAAAGGGAGAGGAAAAGAAATAGGTTGTTGGGGAATGGGAGGTTATATAGGTTCTCCCCAAACCGCTTTCATCTGTTAAGGTTAGCATGTTTTTCTCATACATTCTTCTGGCAGTATATAACTATTGCTTCCTCTCTCAGCCCTGTGTCCCTCCCACCTCCTCCCCATCTCCCCCTCTGTCTCTCATTCCAAGTGTTCTGATGAAGCCAACATGATGGATAACAGATGTTCTTTGACATATTGTGTCATTTATCACACACAGCCTCAATCCTGCTAACAGGGCCTTTCCCATATGTCATTGTCGGCTCCTATGAGGCCCCAATGCATCAAATAGAAATGTTTTAATACAATGCACTGTAATTCCTAAGTCACAGCTCAACAGAGGGTTTTCAAATACTGGGTTTCCTTCTTCTATCTTCTCCAACATAGTGCTGTCCTTTGATCTTTGCCACCTTTACCTGAGTGTCTCTACCAATAAATGAACTCTTCAGCGAAACTAGGTCAAGAGGAAAATCAACTTCAGCACTTAAATATATGTTGGAGGAAGATGGAAAGAAATATCTTGGTTTGAACCGAGAAAATGGATCCAATATTACTCCATATTCCATCAGGGACTAATTTATTTTGTATGGCAATAGAATTCAGAGGTTCAAAGGTCAAGATCATTGAGTGGAACCTAATTATTTGACTGATGAAACAGCGACATATGGGGAAGCTAGGTGGTATAGTGAAAAGAGCAGCAGACTTGGAGTTAGAAAGATCTGCATTCAAATTTGGCCTCAGATGTTTACTAGTTATGTGACCTTGGTCAAGTCATTTTACCTCTATTTGTCTCAGTTCCTCATTTATAAAATAGGGGCACACTGAAGATGGAAATGGAAAACTGCTGAAATATCTTTGTTCAGTAAACCCCATGGACAAAAGTCCATAGGGTTGTGTAGAGTCAGAAACAAATGAACAACTAAACAAGAACGGTGACATGTGAGGCCACATAACAGGAACACAGTTGCCCTGGACAAAGCTTCACTCAGAGGGACTTTCTTGTCTGTTCATCAGCTGACCAAGGCAATTTTGTTTTCTTATTCATTATTATAACTTATCCATCCCATAACAGTCACCATGGAAACGATCTACATCTTTGTTAAAAAAAAAGTCCTATAAGCCCATTCACTATATATGCTATGCCATTCACATGGAACATGCTACCACTGTGGAGTCTTTTAGGAGAAAGATATTCCCAGAGTAATGGATTTGGCAATCATTAGGGCAATGCCATAGACTCATGTCCCTAATACTGGCTGATAAGATTACTTTACACAGAAGTTGCTTTGAGGGTTAAGAGATTATTGGTGAGCTTGGTTTCAGTTGAGTTATGAGATTGGAAGCATTGCTAGCAGCTAGCTAGATAAGGAGAGAGAGTTATATAGATAGAGATATCAGTAATATGGGTATATACATATATCATAAGTATACAAACATTCACAGATATTCATATGCATGCACATATATACAGTAAGTTTATATAAACATATATGTAAATATATGACAAACTTCATTTGGAGAATACAATATACAGAGTGACACACACAAAAAATACACATATTCATTAGCATCCAGGCCAATTGAATTCACCAACTTAACTGCCATCATCATTTCAGCAATTGTTACTTGAACACAAGATCTACCTCTTTCAAATCTTTAACCTCTTTTCCCCTGGTATTCCAACATGTTTTCCACAATGATAATCAAGCTTTGGAAATGGATAACGTTTCTAACAAACTATTTCATGGTTTTATGTTGAATTTCTTAACATCAGAAAGATTTAACTTGTTCAATGCATCCCCCATGGGGGAAAAATGGAGCTTACACCTAATAATCAAAATGCCTCTGCATTTCAACTGGTGATTTTAAAAAAATATATCATTGATGATTTTATAGTGCCCTTATTATTCAGCCTACATACATAGTGTTTCCATTTCATAAAAATTCAATCTAGCTGCAAAGGAATCGCAGGCAAATTATGGTGGAAAATTAGTCAATAAACTTTTATTATGCTGGTCTTAACACTATCATTAATACTGGAGAACTTAAAATTAATTCCTTTCTAGACCAAGATTTACTAAAGGAATATCAGAGAGATCAGGCTGACATCATCTCCACTAACATCCTCCAGGGATCCATTCATTGTTCACACCTCATGGGCTTTGTGATAGGCTTCAGGATCATGTTTCCAAATTAACCAGGCAGGTACCTATTTACTCTGCCTTTATAGTACTGGCTCCCTCAGATAGCTTAGTGACACAGAGGAAAGACAGAAGTCCAAATGAGTGGAAGCTCCATTAGCATAAGAAGCCATTGAAACTGTATAGGGCACAAATAAGGAAATACTATAGGATATACCAGATTAAAGTTGATACCACCTGCCTTGCTCCAGAAGTTTATGGTCTAAGGCAGTGGTGTCAAACTCAAACAGAAAGTGGGTTGGGTGTGGGAGGGACACTAATCCATACACAAAAATCCCTGCAGGCCATATATTGAATTTGTTTTAAAATATGCTATCAATGTTTTATTGTATTTCCATTTATTTTGAAAATATTTCCCAATTACAGTTTATTTTTACTCAGGACAGTGGAAAGAGATGCAGGTACATGGCCAGCAGGCCACATATTTGACACTTCTGGCCTAATAGGGCTTCAGTTTTTCAGACACTATTGTCTCATCTCATTCCTGGAAATTTGTCCTTTCATTCCTGGTTTCATTCAACAAGTAGATCAAATTGAAGAGCATTTATTAATATTTATTATGTAGCAGGCATTGTGCTAAGCACTGAGACTACAATGAAGACAGAACAATCCCAGTCTTCAATGAGGTCACATTTTAATGGGGGACAAACATGAAAAGACACACAACATACACACATACACACACAACATATATTCAGGGTGAATTGGAGGTAATCTCAGAGGAGAGAACACTAGCACTAAGGAAAACCTAGAAAGGGCCCCCAGCAACTAGGGAATTGAGCTAAGACCTGAAGGAAGACAGAGAAACCAGAAAGTAGAGATGAGGACAGAGAAATTCCAGGCATGGGGAAGGAAAGAGGAATGTATTAAATGTCAACTATGCGCCAAGCACTAGGCTAAGTGCATTACAAATGCTATCTAAATTGATTCTCGCAACAACCCTGGGATGTAAGTAATTTGTTATCCCCATTTTATAGTTGAAGAAATTGAGGAAGTTAGAGTTTAAGGACTGACCAGGGTCACAACATGAAATGATAGCTAGAAAGTTTCCAAAGTCAAATTTGAATTCAAGTCTTCCTCCAAGCACCATGTTCTGCTTACAGTGCTACCTAGTTACCTCAGTGAAAAGGCCAAGTCAGAAGAAACAGTATCATATGTGAAGAAAAGCTAAGATTTGAATGTCATTGGATCATATGGAATGTGGAAGTAATAAAGTATAAGAAGATTGAAAAAGTAGAAGGGAACTGGATTGTAAAGGACTTTTTGCAAAATATATTATTATTTAGTTCATTAAATATTTTCCAATTACATGTGAAAAAATTTAGTGATCATTTGTAAAATTTTTAAGGTCTAAATTCTCTCCTTCACTCTCTCACCTCACCCATCCTTCAGAAGACAAGAAGTATGATATCAATTATAGATGTGAAGTCGTGCAAAACATATTTCCATATTAGCCACATTATAAAAGAAAACACACAAAAATAGAAAAATAAAGAAAGTTTAAAAAAAAGTGTGGTTCAGTCTGCACTCAGAGCTCATCAGTTCTGTCTCTGGAAGTGGATAGGATTTTTCATCACGGGTACTTAATTGTTTTGGGTCATTGTTTTGATCATTGTCTTTTTAACAGTTGATCATCCTTATAATATTGTTGCTATTATGCACAATGTGTTCCTGGTTCTGCTCTTTTTTACATTGCATCAGTTCATATAAGTACTCTGAGGTTTTTTCTGAAACTATCCTGCTTATCTTTTCTTATAGTACAATAATATTCCATCACAATCATATATCACATCTTATTCAAACATTCCCCAATTGATGAGAATCCCCTAAATTTCCAATTCATGTTACCACAAAAAAATCACTACAAATATTCATATAATATATATATATATACATACATACATATATATGTATGTATATGTGTGTTGTGTGTGTATGTATATATTTCCTTTTTTTGTTGTTCTCTTTGAGATATAGACTTAGTAGTAATTTCATTGGGTCAAAAGGTATGCACAACTTTATAGTCCTTCAGGTGTAGTTCCAAATTGTTCTCCAAAATGGTTAGATCAATTCACAATGTCACCACCTATGCATTAGTGTCCCAATTTGCCCACATATCTCCAACATTTGTCATTTTACTTTTCTGTCATATTAGCCAATCTAACACGTGTGATGTGGTGCTTAACAGTTGTTTTAATTTGCATTTCTCTAATCAATAATATGGGCAGCTAGGTAGCACAGTGTATAGAGTGCTGGAGTCAGGAAAAATCATCCTCCTAAATTCAAATCTGGCCTCAGACATTGCTAGTTATGTGACCCTAGGCATGTCACTTAACCCTGTTTGCCTCAGTCTCCTCATCTGGAAAATGAGCTGGAGAAGGTAAGGGCAAACCACTCTGTTATCATTGCCAAGAAACCTCAGATGAGATCAAGAAAAGTTGGCTATAACTAAAGCAACTGAACAAAAACAATCAATAGTGATTTAGAGCATTTTTTTCATATGACTACAGATAGTTTTATCTCTTCTGAAAATTCCCTGTAAATACTCTTTGACCAATTATCAATTGGGGAATGGCTTGTATTCTTATAAATTTGACTTAGTTCTTTATATATTTGAGAAATGAGGCCTTTATCAGAGAAACTTCTTATAATTTTTTTTCTCAATTTCCTGCTTTCCTTCTAATCTTGACTGTGCTAGTTTTGTTTGTGCAAATTTTTAAAAACAATATAATCAAAACTATCCATTTTATATCCTGTGATGCTCTGTATCTCTTGTTTGGTCATAAATTCTTCCCTTATTCATAGACATGACAGGAAAAACATTCCATGCTCATATAATTTGCTTATGATATTTCCCTTTAAGTCTTTCTCCCTTTGATTTCCATTTTTACTTTGTCTTGCTATATAGTGTGAGGTGTTGGTATAACTATCTAGTTTCTGCTAACTTGCTTTCCAGTTTTCATAGCAATTCCTGTCAGATAGTGATTTCTTGTCCCAAAAGTTTAATCTTTGGCATTATCAAACACTACATTACTATGGTCATTAACTACTATGCATTGTGTACCTAACCTACTCCATTGATGTATCAATCCATTTGTAAGCCAGTACCAGATTGTTTTGATTATCAAAATGTAGTTTGAGGTCTGGTACTGCTGGCCTACCTTCCTCAACATTTCTTTTTTATTGATTCTCTTGATTTTTTTCTTGTCATTAGTCCTTTTAGATGATTTTTTTCAGCTCTATAAAATGGGGTATTTTTTGGTTGTTTGGTATGGCACTGAATAAGTAAATTAATTTAGGTTGAAGTATCATTTTTACTACATTGGCTTGGCCTACCCATGAACAATCAATATCTCTCCAATTGTTTAGATCTGACTTTATTTGTGTGAAAATTGTTTCATAATTGTGTTCATATAATTTTTTACCATGTCTTGGCAGGTAGACTATGAAGTATTTTATGTTATTTGCAATTATTTTAAATGAAAATTTTCTATCTCTTGCTGCTAGACTTTGTTGGTAATATATAGAAATGCTAATGATTTATCTGGGCTTATTTTCTATCCTGCAACTTTGCTGAAGTTGTTAATTATTTCAATTAGTATTTTAGTTATACCTCTAGGATTCTCTAAGTACACCATCATATAATCTGCATAGAGGGTTATTTTTGTTTACTATTTGCCTCTTCTAATTCCTTCAATTTCTTTTTCTTTTCTTCTTGCTATAGTTAGCATTTCTAGTACAATACTGAATAATAGTGGTGATAATGGGTATCCTTGCTTCATACCTGATCTTATTGGGAATGCTTCTGGCTTTTCTCTATTACAGATAATGCTTGCTGATGGTTGTAGGGAGATAGTACTTATTATTTTAAGGAAAGTTCAATTTATTCCTATGCTTTCTAGTGTTTTCAACAGGAATGAGTATTACATTTGGGAAAATATTTTTCTGCATCTATTGAAATAATCATATGATTTTTATTGATTTTGTTGTTGATACCATCAATTATACTAATAGTTTTCCTAATATTGAACCAGCCCAGCATTCCTGGTATAAATGCCATCTGGTCATAGTTACATAACTTTGTGATATGTTGCTACAATCTCCTTGCTAGTATTTTATTTAAAATTTCTAAATCAACATCCATTAGGGAGATTGGTCTATAGTTTTCTTTCTCCGTTCTTGCTCTTCCTAAGTGTCAGTACCATATTTGTACTGTAAAAGGAATTTGATAGGATTCCTTTGCCTGTTTTTCCAAATAAATTACTTAGTATTGTGATTAATTGTTCTTTAAGTGTTTGGTAGAATTCACTTATAAATCCATCTGGTCCTGGGTATTTTTCTCTTGAGAAGCTCATAGATAGCATGTTTCTTTTTCTAAGATAGGGTTATTTAAATATTCTATTTCCTCTTCTATTAATTTGGGCAATTTATGTTTTTGGAACTATTCATCCAGTTCACTTATGTTATTAGAATTATTAATATAAAATTGAGTAAAACAGTTCCTAATAATTGCTTCAGTTTCTTCTTTACTTGTGGTGAATGTACCTTTTTTCATTTTTGATACTGATAAATTGATGTTTTTCTTTCTGTTTTTAATAAAATTAACCAATGGTTTAGCTATTTTATTATTTTTCTCATAAAACCACCTCTTTGTTTTATTTATTAGTTCAATAGTTTTCTTACTTTTAATTTTATTCATCTCTCCTTTTATTGTCAGGATTTCCAATTTGGTGTTCAATTGAGAATTTTCAATTTGTTTTTTTTCTAGGTTTTTTTAGTTGCATGCCTTTCTCTTTTTTATTGATTTACACATTGAGAGATATAAATTTTCTTTTAAGTACTATTCTGGCTGCATCTCATAAATTTTGGTATGTTGTCTCATTGTTGTCATTCTCTGTAATGACACTATTGATTGTTTCTGTGGTTTGTTTTTGACTCAATCTTTAGAATTAGGTTAATTAGTTTCCAATTAATTTTCAATTTGTCTTTCCATGGCCCTTTATTCAATGTAATTCTATTGAATTATGATCTGAAAAAAGGTCCATTAAATATTTCTGCTTTTCTGCATTTGGTTGTGAGGTTTTTATGCCCTAAAAATGTTTAATTTTTGTAAAGGTACCATGTATAAGTGAGAAAAATGTATACTTTTTCCTGTTCCCATTCAATTTTCTCCAGAGGTCTATCATATTTAACTTTTCTAAAATTCTATTCATCTCTTTAATTTTTTTCTTAATTATTTTTGGTTAGAATTATCTAATTCTTAGAGGAGAAAGTTGACTTCTCCCATTAGTAATTTTACTGACCATTTGATCCTATAACTCTTTTAACTTTTCCTTTAAGAATTTGGATGCTATACCATTTGGTGCAAATATGGACATGACTTCATTGTCTGTGGTACCTTTTAGCAAAAATTAGTTTCCCTGCTTATCTCTTTTAATTACATTTATTTTGCATTTCTTTTGTCTTAGATAGTGATTGCTATCCCTGATTTGTGTTTTTTACTTCTGCTAATGTATAATAGATTCTGTTCCAGCCCTTTATTTTACTTTTTGCGTTGCTATTTCAAGTGTGCTTCTTTTAAATAATATTCTGTCAGACTGTCTTTTTTTTTAATACATTCTCCTATCTACTTCTGTTTCACAGGCAAGTTCATCCCATTCATATTCACCATTATGATAATTAATTGTGTATTTCCCTTCATCCTATTTTTCCCCTTCTCTCTTTCACTTTTTGCCCTATTCCTCCTCAATTCTGTTTTGCTTCTGACTACTGGTCACTACTGACTATTTAATCCACACTCCCTTCTATCAGCACCCTCCTTCTCTTACACCCTTCCACTCTTTCTTCCCTGTAGGGTAAGATAGATTTCTATACCCAACTGAGTGTGTATGTTATTCCCTTTTTGAGCCAATTATGATTAGAGCAAAGTTCAAGTTTTGTCCACCACCTCCCATTTTCTCCTCCACTGTAAAAGTCCTTCCATTTGTACCACTTTTATGTGAGACAATTTTCCCTATTCTACCTCTCTTTTCCTCCTTTCCCCAATGCAACTCTCTTACCCTTTGATTTTTAAAAATTATCTCTTGATAGTCAACTCACTCCTATGCCCTGTATCTGTTTATCTAACTGCCCCAATAATAATACAATTATTAGGAATTATAAGTATCATCTTCCCACATGGGAATGTAAACAGTTTAATCTTATTGATTCCCTTATGATTTCTCTGTCATGTTTACCTTTTTATTCTTGAGTCTTGCATTTGAAAGTCAAATTTTCTATTCAGAGCCAGTCTTTTCATCAGGAATGTTTGAGTCCTCTCTTTGATTAAATATCCATTTTTCCCTTTAAAGATTATACTCAGGTTTTCTGGATAAGTTATTCTTGGTTGTAACCATAGCTCCCCTCCCTTCTGGAATATCCAGAATACCCTTCTGATCCTTTAATGAAGAAGCTGTTAAATCTTGTATAAATCTGACTGTAGCTCCATGATATTTGAATTGTTTCATTCTGGCTGTTCGCAATACTTTCTCTTTGACCTGAGAGCTCTAGAATTTGCCTACAATATTACTGGGAGCTTTCATTTTGAGATCTCTTTCAGGAGCTGGTCAATGGATTCTTTATTTTTAAATTTTACTATTTCTTTTCTTTTTGCTTTAAATTTTGCGTTCCAAAATCTCTCCCTCTCTCCTACCACCTCTCACACTTACTAAAAGGACAAGCAATATGACATCAGATACATATAGATATATATATAGATAGATAGATAGATATAGATATATATATATAAATTCATGCAAAGTATATTTCCATAATTCATATTACTCATATTTTTTACAAAGCAAGAAACATTTTAAAAGAGAACTCAGAGTTTATTAGTACTTTCTCTGGAGGTGGATAGCATTTTTTCATGAAAAGTCATTTGGAATTGTCTTGGATCATAGTTTTAATCAAAGTAACCAAGTTTTTCATTGTTGATCATCATTACAACATTGCTGTTACTGTGCACAGTCATTTCCCGGTTCTTCTCACTTCACTTTGCATCATAGGTCTTTTTCATATGTCTTGCTATTTTTTTTTTCTGAAATCTCACCTCTCGTCATTTTCCACAGCACAATAGTACTCCATCATAATCACATGCTGCAACTTGTTTGGAAATTCCCCAACTGATGAACTGATGTGCATCCTTTCAATTTCCAATTCTTTGCTACCACAAATGGAGCTACTATAAATATTTTTGTACATATGGGTCCTTTTCCTTTTTCTTTCATCTTTTTGGGATACAGATTTAGTAGTGTTATTATTATTGAGTCAAAGGGTATCACAGTTTGATAGCCTTTTGGGCATAGTTCCAAATTGTTCTCCAGAACAGTTGGATCAGTTCACAACTCTACCAACAATGCACTAATGCCTCTATTTTCCCACATTTCCTCCAACATTGTTGTTTTCCCTTTCTGTCATATTAGGCAGCATGAGACACACGAAGTGATACCTCAGGGTTGTTTTAATTTGTATTTCTCTGACCAATAGTGACTTAAAACATTTTTCATATGACTGTAGATAACTTTTATATATCTTCTAAAAACTGTCTGTTCATATCCTTTGACCACTTATCAATTGGGGAATAATTTATATTCCTATAAATTTGACTCAGTTCTCTATACACTTGAGAAATGAGGCTTTTATCAAAGAAAACTGTGATAAAAAACAATTCCCCAGTTTCCTCCTTTCCTTCTAACCTTGCCTGCATTGGATTTTTTTTTGTGCAAAAAACTTTTCAGTCTGATTATAATCAAAATTCTCCTTTTTACATCCCCTAATCCTCTCTGTTTCTTGTTTGGTTACAATTTCTTCCCTCATCCAAAGATCTGACAGGTAAAATATACTATGCTCCTATAATAATTTGCTTATAATATCACTATTTATTCCTTAATCATGGACCTATTTTGCCCTTATCTTAGTATACAATTGTGAGATGTTGTTAGAAACTATATCCAGTTTCTGCTAAACTGCTTCCCAGTTTTCCCTGTAATTTTTGCCAATAGTTATTTTGTGTCCCCAAATCTTTGATCTTTGGGTTCATTGAGCACTAGATTAGTTTTCTATTTTAACAAATAATTCTTGCTAACACTGCTAAGTTCTGTTTCTATGCTTGTTTCTACACTGCTGAATGTCTTCAAGTACTGTCAGCACTCACTAAATTTCAATGTATAGGACCAAAGTTTCAGCTAAGCTGTCCTAAGATTGGCCCTAGAAGGGCAGATGAATGCAAATATACACACTTCCTCAAAAAAATTTTACTTATGTATATAATACCATAAACAGGACCTCTAGTCACATTTTTATTACTAAATGCACAGCTTAAATCTCACTGATCTCAGTAGTAGCAGCAGGAACAATTTCCTTACCCTCTTAAAAAAAAAAAGATCTGAAAGGAGGAACCCATGGTAGTAGTCCCACTTGTTGTTGCTTCAAGGTGAAGGAAACATATTCCTACCACTTCCTAAATAATTATTCATGTCATTATTCTATGTCCCTTGGAGAGATTTTTTTTTTAACTGCAAATGGACTTTCTTTGCCTTCTTTACAACTCCCAACTCTAGAGAGGAATGCTAGGGCTAGTGGCAGAATCTGGAAGGTCGCTTCCCTCCAAAATATAGATTTATCCCATTTAAATGTCTCAGTGCTTGCCTTTCACCTCTTTTGCTTATTTAATGGCTGAGTGAAAGGGTTCATGTTAGGATCTTTAAGCAGATGCAAATAACACATTTTTTTTCCCTTTCATTCACAGCTTCATACCAATGGACAGAAATCACAAGTCCTCCCAGTTAAAGCATACAGAAGTGCATTAATGTTATGTGTTCAGTTCTTCACACATAGTAGGCATGTCATAATGTACAGTTATGATGTTGAATTAATAAAAGAATGAATTCTTGGGCATCTATCCTGGTTATAATATAACAATAACCCCTCCACTTGCCACCAGGCAAAGACAATGAGCATTTAATTGAGCTTTCCATAATAGTTCCTTGTGCCTAGAAAGTGCATTTATATTAATGAATGATGATAGTAATGATAGAAGGGGTCCCCAGTATATACCTACATAACCAGGTGTCAGGTAGTTTGGAGTTCAGCAGTAGGTAGAAAAGTGGAGAGGGGACAGACTACTGAGAGCTCTTTAAGGACCACTTGATGAAAATGTTTCCTGGCCTGTGACAGATTTTATTCTTAGTGTTTGAAAGTTAGTTAGTTAGTCAATTTGAATGTTAATTAGCCATAATGGCAGGGAGTGTCTCTTTTTATAATCTTCTTAAAACATGCTCAGAGGCTAATAAGCAATGGGTGCATCCAATAAATATGATAAATAAATAAATTAGCATCATTTAATTTGAATATAAGCAAACTGCTCTATGAGATTTTTCCCTACTCTCTTCCAGCTTGCCCATTATTTCCCTCTCTGCATCCTTTCTCTTTGCTTCATCAATTTCATGATCAAGGTAACAACATCTAAGGAGAAAGGTCAGATATTTCTGAGATCAGTGAAAAGAAAATGGTCCTTTTATTTAACTTTTGGTCACAATTCACCAGGGAAAAGGATACATTGGGAAAAAACCATAGAGGATATCTCACTAAGATGATGTCTTTGGGGACAACTTTTGTACCACCGAAATAATCTGACTTCTCAGTTGTACACATTGGAAAATGTTCAGTTTAGTCAAACACCCAATTATTTCTATCTGAACCAAGAAATTCAATCATTACAAGATTTATTCACATCAACTGTGAACCTGGTTGCATATTTATATGTGTTTGTGAGTATACAGCTTCATATGCATAAAGGATGTCTTATGAAATGACACTCTATGGGCCTTCCCTCAAGATTAGTGGTTACTTCATTTCTGAAAGCATCAGTCCTTTCAAATAACTGAACTGAGATTCATCCTTTAATTCTTACAAAGAAATAGTTCTTCTTTCACCAGACTATGTGTGTTGTGTTTATTTATAGCTACCCATGTGATTTACTAAAGAGCATGGAACCATGAAGAACACTGTCACATCATAGGAGGATTCTCCACAAATGAAGAACATCAATCTATCAACAAGCATGTGTTAAATAACTAAGAAGGGCCAGGCACCAGCTCATCACTAGGGATCGAGGACAAAAAAAAAATGAATATCACCTGTCCCAAAGAAGATCACATTCTATTGGGAGAGACAACATGCCTCTCCAGTGCTATGTATGCAAATATGCACATACAGAAGATATACAAAATAAGTCCAAGTTTATCTGGGAAAATCAAGAAATCTTTCCAGTAAAAGGGAGTGCTTGAGCTGAGTCTTGAAACAAATAAGGGATTCCAAGAAGCCTCCAGAGCATTCATGCTGTATTATATGTTCTGGCTCTTTCTCTGGTATCAGTAATAAATATATTGCTACTGAGCAATTTTGTCACTACTTAGTCAGATTCAATATATACTCAAAACAACTTTACAGAACAGACTACAGAGATTCTTATACAATTTTCTGTCTCTTTTTTTTGGCATATTGAAATGTTAGTGTTTCTTAATGACTTTTAAGGTCATGGTAAAAAAAAAGTTTTAAATGAAAGGACATAACAACTGACTTCACTTATAATCTATCACTCTGCAAATCAAAACTGTATCCTATTCCCCTATATGGGTTGTATCTATTGATAGAGTACAAATTCCTTGATGATGAAGATTGTATCACATTTGTATTTGTATTCCAAGAACCTAGCACAAAGAAACAATTAATGCTCACTTTACTCAAGGCTATAATTGAATAATATTGGGGTTTGTCACTTAACAATTTTCCTTGCCACTTGTCTCAGTTCTGGTATAGTGGAAAGAACACTAGATTGTGAGATAGAAGAGCCAGATTCTAGACCTTGCTTTACTTCTAGATATCTTGCTGCACTTCTTTCCAACATGCTTTGAGGGAAGAGTTGGAGGAGATGATTTCTAAGCTCCTTTCCCACTCTAGCATGCTATGATCACATCAATTTATCCAAAGTGCTTTCCTGTCCTAATCCTGCTCCTGAACCATAGAAATTTGTCAATATTTTCCTCATAACATAGAAGAAAACTTGAAGGCATAAAGAATTCAACATATCTCTTTCTGTTCAAATGTTCTCAATCTATGCCTCACATATGGCTTTGGAATTTTACTTTGCTGGTTCTATTACTATAGACAACATTTCCTAATATTCACCCGCCACATTTCCATGTTCAAAAGGTTTGTGTATACCACTTCACATAATTTCCAGATTCTGGGAAAAAAGAGCTATTGTAGACACATCTTTTCATATGTCTAAATCCTGAATTGTAACCATTCAACCTTTTACTCTCTTTCAAAATACAGAAGGACCACATCAGACTCTCACTGCTTTAATTTCAAGTCAAATTAAAACTCAAAGCAAAATTATTTTGGTCTTTAAATATAACCAGTCACACTGTCCTGGGTAATATACTTATTAACAAATACAAATTTTCCAGGGCCCTCTAATGCATTTTGTTCATATAGTTAAATCATGTAAGGATTGTGATTTTTTGTGAATCTGTTTTATGGATCTGTTACAGTGATCAACTACTTGGACCTAAAATGATGAAAGTATTAAAAAGGTCTTTGTTGTTATTGATGTTGTTTTTGAGATAGTTCTATGAAGTAGCAGTTCTATGGGATCATATTTCCCTGGAAGGAGTTGAAAGAGGGCTGAACTTGGAGTCAGAAAGACTTGAATTTAAATTCTGTCTTAGACACTTAATAGCTGTGTGACTCTGAGTGTGTCATTTAAGATTTCTCAGCCTTAGTTTCCTTTCAGGTAAAATCAGAATAATAACAGCACCTACCTCACAGGGTCACTGTGAGGATCA
This sequence comes from Phascolarctos cinereus, assembly GCF_003287225.1. Classification (NCBI taxonomy): domain Eukaryota; kingdom Metazoa; phylum Chordata; class Mammalia; order Diprotodontia; family Phascolarctidae; genus Phascolarctos; species Phascolarctos cinereus. The sequence goes on from NW_027555736.1 coordinate 122,656,107, forward strand.
AACAAGACTATGTGTCTGTATCCATATCCAAATATCCATGAATATATGTATGTATATGGTACTTTGCAAGCCTTAAAGTATATATAGGTGTTAGCTATTATTATTTTCCTTGTGAATTAGATAGAAATAGAATTCGCTCTCTCTCTCTCTCTCTCTCTCTCTCTCTCTCTCTCTCTCTCTCTCTCTCTCTATATATATATATATATATATATATATATATATATATCTTATCTCTATCTCTTTCTCTGCTCTGAATACTATTATTTGTGATCAGTAACTATAGATATATATCACATGTGACATATATACATACAAACCATATCTTTAAAAAAATTGTATTTAAAAAATTTTAAACAATATTCATTAGAGAAACTTGTCTACAATTTTAGTTTTCTATTTTATCTCTCAATAGTTTTTGGGTAGCAAAATTATATTTGTCTCATTAAGGGAGGTTAATAAAGTATCTTATTTCTCAATTATTGACACTAATTTTTTAATAGTAGAATTGCTTGGTATTTGAATATTTGATAAAATTATATTATAATTCTACTAACTAATTTGGGGAGAAAAAATAAATTTCATAACTTTACTATATATTTAAAAGGAACGGCAACTTATACATAATAGATTTGCAGTTCCATGTTTAATCATCTTTTCTTATTATACTATATTATTAAAATGCTTGTTTTATTCTAGAAATTACAAATAAAGTAAATTTAAAAAATTAAAACAATAAAAAAAATTTGCTGTTAAATCACATTGGACCATGATTTTGTTTAGTTTTTCCCCATGTCAATTATTAAATTTAGCAGGTTTTTAAGACCTTCATATTTTGCTTTTATTAATTTATGCATTTCATATTTTTGTAAATAATCATCCATTTCCTTTCATTTCTCAACTTTGGTGGCAATAATTATGTGTACTACTTTCTGATAATTTGCTTTATCTCCACTCTGTTGTAAATAAACCTTGTTAATTTTTATGTAATTATAGGTTCCCTACTTTTTGAAATAAATTTGCCTGATAGTTTCTTCCCCCAACCTTTGGGTCACTGCCTTATTGTAAGGGAAATGCTTACATAACTCAATGAAACTACAAGCTATGCTTTGCAGGCAATCATAGTGGAGAGTTCTGACAAAAGGTGATACACTGGATAAGGAAATGGAAAACTGCTCTAGTATCTTTACCAAGAAAACCCCACAGACAATGATTAAAAAAAAAAGATTACACCAAAAAATGAGCCACTCAGGTCAGAAAGTGCCCAAAATGCTACTGGGGAGAACTACAAGTAGCTCCAGTACTAATGAAGTGGCTGAGCCAAAGCTGAAAGATGTTCACCTATGGATGCATCTGGTGATGAAAGGAAAGTGTGATGCTGTAAAGATCATTATTGTAAAGAAACGTGGAATGTAAGATCTGTGAACCAATGTAAGTTGGATGTAGTCAAACAGTAGTTAGAAAGATTAAGTATCAACATCTTGATTGTTAGAGAACTTAAATGGATGGGAATGGGTGAATTTGATTCAGGTGATCACTACAGATACACTACTGTGGGCAATAATCCCTTAGAAGAAATGGAGTACCTCTCATAGTCAATAAAAGGGTAAGAAAAGCAGTATCGGGTATAGGCTCAAAAATGATAGCATGATATCTGCTCCCAATGCAAATTGCTCAACATGACAGTTATACAAGTCTATGATCCAACCACCAATGCCAAAGAGGCCAAACTGGATCAGTTCTAAAAAGATCTACAATATCTTCTAGAAATAACACCAAAAAAATTATCACATTTATCATAGAGAGTTGGAATCCTAAAGTAGGAAATCAAAAGATGACTGGAATAACAGATAAGTTTGTCCTTGAAGTACAATATTAAACAGGGCAGAGTCTAATAGAGATTCATTGAGATAGCTCACTGATCATAGCAAACACTCTTTTTCAACAATCTAAAAGGTGACTCTACATGGACACCACCAGATGGTAAATATCAAAATCAGATTGATCATATACTTTGCATTCAAAGGTGGAGAAGCTCTACACAGTCAGTTAAAACAAGACCTGGAACTGACTGTGACTCAGAGCAGGAGCTTCTTATGGCAAAATTCAGAGTTAATTGAAGAAAATAGGGAAAACCATAAAGGTATGACCTAAATAACATCCCTTATGAATATGAAGTTGAAATGATGAATAGATTTAAGGGATTAGATCTGCTGGATAGAGTGCCTGAGGAACTATGGACAAAGGTTTGCAATATGGTACAGGAAGCAGTAACAAAAACATCCCAAACAAAAAGAAGAGCAAGAAAGCAAAATGGCTATCTTATGAGGCTTAACAAGTAACTGAGAAAAGAAAGAAAGCAAAAGGGAGAGGAGAAAGGGAAAGATATAGCCAACTGAATGCAAAATTCCAGAGAACAGCAAGGGGGGATAAGGTTTTTGTTTTTTTAATGAGCAATTCAAAAAAATAGGAAAAATAATAGAATGTGAAAGGCAAGAGATGTATTCAAGAAAATTAGAGCTGTCAAGGGAACATTTCATGGAAAAAAAAATGTGCACGATAAAAGATAAAAATGGTGGAAACTTAACAGAAACAGAAAAGATTAAGGAGGTGGCAAGAATAATGACCTACACAAAAAAGCTCTTAACATCACCAATAACCAATGCTGTAGTTACATATCTAGAATCATACGTACTAGAGAATGAAGTCTAATAGGCCTTAGGAAGCATTGCTAACATTAAGATTAGTGGAGTTGAAGGAATCCCAGATGAGCTGTTTAAAATTCTAAAAGATGATACTGTTAAAGTGTTGCACTCACTCTGCCAGCAAATTTGGAAAATTCAATAGTGGCCACCAGATTAAAAAAGATCAGTTTATTCCAATCCTAAAGAAGGGCAATGCCAAGGAATATTCAACACCAGCAAGATTATGCTTAAGATTCTATAAGCTAGCCTTCAGCAATATGTGAACCAAGAATTACCAGAAGTATAGATTGGTTTTCAAAGAGGCAGAGGAACTAGAGACCAAATTGCCAACATTCACTGGATTATGGAGAAAGCAAAGGAGTTCCAGAAAAAAAATCTAATTCTGTTTCATTGACTACACTAAAGATTTTGACTGTGCGGATCTCAAAAAAGTACAGAAAGTCCTCAAAGAAATGGGAGTAGTGGAAAATCTTATTGTCTCCTGAGGAACCTGTATGTGAGTGAAGAAACAACAATTAGAACTAAAAGTGAAAGAACTGAATGGTTTAAGATTGGAAAAGAATTATTTATTTAATTTATCTGCAGAGTACATTATGGGAAATGCCAGGCTGGATGAATCAAAAGCCAGAATTCAGGTTGCCAGGAGAAATATCAACTGCCTCAGATATGTGGATGATATTGTTCTCTTGGCAGCAAGTGAAGAGGAATTAAGAAGCCTCTTGATGAGGGTGGAAAGGGAATGTGTAAAAGCTACCTTGAAACTTAACATAAAAAAATAACCTAAGATCTTGGCAACTGGCCCATCACTTCCTGGCAAACAGAGGGAGAAGATACAGAAGCAGTGTTAGATTTTATATTCTTGGACTCAAAGATCATGGCAGATTACAACTACAGCCATGAAATTAAAAGATGCTTGTTCCTTGGAAGGAAAGCTATGGCAAATCAGGATAGATTTATAAAAAGCAGAGACATTGCCTTCCTAACAAAGGTCCACATAGTCAAAGCTATGCTGTTATTGTTGTTTTTTTTTTTCTAGTAGCAATGTATGGCTGTGAAAATTTGATGATAAGAGAGGCTAAGCACCATGCTAGAGAAGACTTTTAAAATTCCCTTGGACAGCAAGAGATCAAATTAGTCAATACTTAAGGAAATTAATTAAGACTATTCACTGTAACGTTAAATACTGAAGTTGAAGCTTAAATACTTTGGCTACACGATGAAAAGATGGACTTATTGGAAAAGACCCTTATATTGGGAAAGATTGAAGGAAAAAGGAAAAGAGGATGGCAGAAAATGAGATGGATAGATAGTGTCATGGAAACAACAAACATAAACTTGGACAGACAGTGAGAGCTAGTAGAAAATAAAAGTGTCTGGTGTGCCATAGTCCATGGGGTAACAAAGAGTTGGACATAACTGAATAACGATGGCTTACTGGTTTTATTAGTCTTTATAAAAACCTCACTTTTTTTCATTTCTATAGTCTGTTTATTTTTAGTTTTATCTATTTCTCTTCTAATATTCTTTTATTGCTATGACTTTTTTTTATTAAATTTTATTTATGCCTTTGTCTTTTAAATCTCATTCAACTTAAGATCTAAACATTCCCCTTAACCTATTAACCCCCATTATCTTCTGCTTATCACAAATTGAAAATATTTAAGCAGAACCCTAATACAAAATCAAACAAGTCTGACAGCACATGCTTCACATTACACACCTACAGTTCCTATGTCTTCAGTAAAACTCGGAACAATCATTTCCTCTTCTTTTTTCTAGGGCCAATACTGTCCTTCATTATGACATAGAATTCAGCTTTGTTTTATTATACTTTCTTTCAATACTGTTATGCTAACTGCATATGTAGTAACCACCACATAGAAAACAAAATACTCTTCCTCACAAGCCTATAAGTCTGAGGATATCTTTTCACTGCTCAAATATCTCCAGGGCTCCCTATTGCTCCTAAATTTGAAAATAAACTCCTCTACTCTGTATTTCAGGGCCTCAAAAATTTGGCTCCTTCCTACATTTCCAGACTCATCTCAAATTATTCTCCTTCATGTGTTCTATATTCTAGGCAAAAGGAATTACTTGTTATTCTATAAAATTTGCATTCCTTCTCTCCCCCTCAACCCACCATATATCTTAACAGGCTGTCCCTCATGCCCATAATGTTTTTCTTTGTTTCCACTTTTCATAATATCTCTTTCCTTAAAGTTCCACTCATATGAATCCTTCTATATAAAGGCATCCTCAATTTCCCAAGTTGCTAACTCCATCATTACCAATGTTTTATATTATACTTATCTGTTTAATGGATCCAGTTGAAGGAATACAGTGTAAGTTTCTTTGTGGCAAGTATTTTTTCATTTGTGTTCTTCTGTCATAAATCACCAATATCTTGTATATAAGGAACATTTCATAAATATTTGTTGAATTAAATGTTAATTTGATTGGTCACCTTACTTGCCTGAGCACAAATGGATCTATTAAAATGACTGAAATTCATTTTCCTAAGGAGGTAAACCATTCCTTGTGCAATATCTCTTTTTTAAATTATCAATTTATACAGTAAATCTTATTTTTGCAGTAATACAAAGTAAATTACACTTCATCCTGCCTTTAAGTAATACATATATCTTCCTTTAATAAAACTTAATATAGAAAATTCCAACTACTGCCAAAATAATAAAGTAGGAGTGATTATTTACATTAGAAAATGACGCTAGTGATCTTAAATTTTAAAAAGTAGTCAGCAAAATAGTTTTTCTTCCAGTCCAATTAAAATATTTGATTTTTAAAAGCCAACTAATAACTATATATTTTACAATTTTAAAGAGCTTCCTATTACCTAAGTTACGAATTCCATATATATGCCAGATGAAATCACTTTGTCTGTTGTGTTCTTTTAATGAATGTTGGAGAATGAAAGAGAAATTACAGTGGTTCAAAAACAAAAGGCAATGATCAATAACAACAGGGGGGAAAAGCAAGTACCACTCTTTTAAAAAATATTAATTCCTTTACCTGATATTCAAAGTCCTCTGCAATTTATCCCCAACCTGCCTTTCCAGCCCTGTCTTCCACTCCTCCCCTTCACATGCCCTAAGTTTTGGTTAACCTTGACTTGTCACCATTCTTCAAAATGACATGTAATTGATTGCTTCCATACCTATCTTCTTGGCTTATACTATACAATCATCACTTTCTGTTGCACTTCTACCCTTCCTTAATGTCACCTTTTCCTTAAAGTCTTCCTGGTCCCCTAAGTCAGAATTAATCTCTCCTTAATCTACACTCTCATAAATAAAACTTGACTTATATCTCTTCTACAGCAGCTACCACAGTCTGCCTTAAATTATGTTTATTCACATACACTTCTTATTTCACCCACCAGATTATTAATCTTTGTATCCTCTACAGTACCTTATATTCTTCCCTGTACGGAGTGAGTGGCTTATAAAATTTTATTGAGTTGACTCAGATACCTAGATTAAGTAAATTGAGTTGGAAATTCTATTTCCAAATGAAAATGAATTGTGTCCAAGCAAAGAGTGGCACACAGGAAATAGTAAAGAACAGTGTGTCAGGACAGCTGAGTTCAAGTTCCAAGTTTATCAGTAATTACCTCTGTGATGTGAGGCAACTCACTCATCTCTCCCAGGATCAATTTCCTCATCTCTAAAATGAAGGAGTTAGGCTAAATCAAGGGTTCTTAACCTTTTGGGGTCCATGGAAAGACATGGTGTCCATCAATTTGGAGAACTCACACAGGACAAGCACTCAAATGGTGATCAGAAAAAGCAGTACAAGTACACATACTCTCAAGGTCTCTCTTAACAACTTTGGAATTGATTATATAACATGGGAGACACTGACATAGGACCACCCAGAATGGCATGCCTCTCATCAAAGAGGGTGCTGTGCTCTATGAGCAAAGCAGAATTGAAGTAGCTCAAAAGAAAGGCAATATGCACAAATTTAGAAAATCCACCCCCAATCTCCACAAGGGCTATTTGTGCCCATCCCATGGTAAAGTTTTTTGAGCTCATATTGGTCTGATCAGCCACAGTTGGATACACTGTAACTTGACTGTAACATAGTGATGTCATTTTGGTCCTTTTCAAGAATAAAGTACAACAACCAGATGGGAAAAATATTACAACTTTATTTTTCACTAACCTAAAACTGAAATCAAGTAATTCCTTCAATTATTTAAGAACATTTTGAGAAATTGACCATCAGCTTTAACCAAAAGAATCCATGAACGACAACAACAACAACAAAAAAAAAATTGAGAAACCCTGAATTAGATGATTGCTAAGGCCCTTTATAAATTACTAGTGTTTTAACGTATTAATCTACAAGAAGAAATAGACTCACACATTCAAGGCTAAAGGATTGACTATGCCTACAACCTGGTGAAGGATACTTTAGCAAAGTGAGTGTATTGTTAGTATTTATTGCAACATGAATTTTTCTTAATGCTCTCTCTTTTTTTAAATTTACATCTCTAGCCATCTTGGCATTGTGAGCAGCAAAGCTTGCTGGCAAGGATAAGGAGGTTGTTTGATTTTGCAATCAACATGTCCTGGAATGAATTCATTCAGTTTGAAGTGAGATGAAAAATATATGTGCAGTTCAAGGTTGTGCTCACCCACATGTTGAGAACAGAGAGCAAAATTACAGGACCATGAGTATCTAGTAAAGTAGACCTTTCATGTTGATTCCTCGGAGATGAATTGAAGTTATAATACCAGCAAACATTTGTGGAAACCACAACTGCTACCCTATCTGTCAAATTTAGATTCCCAAGCCCACTGGGTCTCACTATAATTTTAAGTTTGGTAGTATGGTTGACATGCTATTATGCTCAATGCATTTTAAACATTTATTTTCAAAGAGGAATTAAATCTTTCCCTTCTTTTCTATTCCTCATAGGTGAGAGCTGGGTTTATAGATCTTGTGCTCTCACATACTCATAGCAGTCAAAGGGTAGAGCAAGATTTCTACATATACTTTTGCATTAAGTCTGGTCTTGGAGGAAAAATAGGTTTTGAAAGACCACCAAAACTTACATAAGTTCAAAATCACTAGATTGAGCTATAAGCGCACACACACCCTTTTCCCTACAGGCTAGGAAATGATAGAAGTACTCGTCAAGAGTAAATATACAGCACAGGAGTCAAATACTTCTTATACACACATGTACATCTTGTGTTTTATGTTATATTTACTTTATTTATCTTTTGGTTATTTTCCTCAATTACAAGATCATTTTTGTGTCCCCCACACTTAATGCACAATGTGGTTCGAATATTTGCTTAGTTTGGAATGGTTTTTACACGTGTAAAAGTTAGCGTTTTCTTTTTCATGTTCTCATTGGTTACTATTTACTATTAATTTTATTAAATTACTACTAATAAACTAGTAATTAATGTAATATTATTTATTAGTATATACTAGTAGTAGACTCCATATTAACAATATGCAATAGTAAATATACATGATTCAAAAATAGGTTGATACATGTAGTACATGTCAGTAATTGATTGGGTAAATGTTGAGAACTAAATCATATTAGCAAACCATATTAGATAGATGGTTTATTGTCTAAGGCCACACCAATAGCAGAAAACAGAACAAATAAAAAAATTAATTCAGAGGTCATATGATTCCAAGTTCAGTGTTCTTTCTAAAGCACTACAGCTCTATATTTTTTCCTATATTTTTATTGGCAGAATTCACATTGGAATGAACGTAAGTGAATTATACTTTAGTGATGAAATTATAAGGTAAATCAAAAGATCATCCCCTGCAAACTGGAGAACAGCAGTTCTTCACCTTTTTCATTTCATGGGCACCTTTGACAACTAGGTGGCACAGTGGATAGAGTTCTGGACCTGAACTCCAGAGCAGAATTCAAATCCATTCTCTGACAGTCACTAGCTAGGTGACCCTAGGCAAATCACTTAATCTGTCTGCCTCATTTCCCTCATATGTAAAATAGGGATATTAATAGTATCTGTGTCCCAAGGTTATTGTGAGAACAAAATGAGATTATACTTATAAAGTGTAGTATAAAAACTATCTATTGTTATTATTAGGTGTAAGCAAAGCCTATGGACCCTTTCTCAAAATAATGTTTTGTTACCTACATTTGTAATTGAAGGAAATACTAAATTTTAGTTATAGATAAGTGAAAAATGATATATTTTTTCCATCCAAGTTCATGACCCCACTGAAACTTAAGGGGTCCAAGGACTCCAGGTCAACACCATCTGCTTTAGACTGAAAACACTCCTGTTTTACTTATGTGAGTAGCTGTATTTTGGTCATAGAAGCAGCAGGTGTTATAGATAAAGTGACAGGTCTAAGAGTTAGGAAAACTTGTCTGTCTGACCCTGGGTATCTCAGTTTCCTCATTTGTAAAATAAATTGGAAAAGGAAACAGCAAACCACTCAAGTACCTCTACCAAGGTAACCTGAAATGGGGTCATGAAGAATTGGACATGACTGAAATAACTGAACAAAATAACATTTTGATCATTAATGTAGCACTGGTAGAGAACTCAGAAGCAATCTGTTCCAAACCTCTCTTTTCAAAAATGAGGATTCTAAGGACAAAAGAGATTACATAGTATGCCTGAAATCACATAGGTAATAAGAGTATGGGCAGGGATTTGAACATAGGTCCTCTAACTCCAAGTCTAGTGCTCTTGTGCTGGCCTATCCTACTATCATAACAGGATTTTTTTCAGTTGTGTACAACTTCATGACCCCATTTGAGGTTTGGAGTGGTTTGCCATTTCCTTCTCTAGGTCATTTTATATGGGAGAGAACTGAGGCAAACATGGTAAAGTGACGCCCAGATACACACAGCTATTAAGTATCTAAGACCACATTTGAACTCAAATTTTTCTGCCTCCAGGCCCAGGGATCTATCTAGTGTACCACCTAGCTATTCTAATAATACTACTACTGAAAATTCTGTTCTCAAAATTTCAGTCTGTTCATTCAAATAAATTAGGAATAGATGAGCTCTAGTATACCTTCAAACTCTAAGTACATGATTGAGATAAATTTATGATCATTCTTGGACTTCAGTAGTCCAGCTATTTCCCATATGGAAACATCAGTCATTGAACTGCTTCATGACTGTGGAAAGAAAGCATGAAATGTAGTCTGCTTATGGAAATTTCACAATAACCATATAGCTGGCCCCTAAATTTCCTTTTGGTGTCATAGTTTTTTCTTAATACAAAATAAAAATACTCATACTTTTACCCAGGTCCCTTGGTTCCCCACTCAGCTCCTCCTTTCATTTTAAGTCATTAAATTGTTGAACTGGAAAGGAACTAGCTTATTTTTTCTGCTCTCAAAGAGTTCAAGCTCTAGACATACCACTTATTGGCTGGATGATATTGGGCAAATCACTAGCCATCTTCATCTCAGTTTTGTCATCTGTAAAGATATGGTTTATAATTTCTGTATACCTCTTCCTGTTAGGAAGATCAAATAAGATAATGAATGAACAGCTACTTGATGAAGTAGAAGGAATGATGGACTCGGAATCAGAAAATTTGTGTTTAAATCATATAACTGTGACTTACTCTCAGTGCAGATTTTTGGCAAACTTTTTAATATCTTGAGGCCTCAGTTTCCTCATCTTTAAAAGGAGGAGGTTGGACTATATTTTGTTGAATGTCCCTTTTAGGTCTAAGCCTATGATTCTGTGGGAAAAGATTTTTAAACTGCATCTTTGTGATGCTAGGAGGTTTATCAAGTAAGTTTTTTGATGAAATTGATGAATTTCCAGGCCACTGAGCTTTGGTTTGGGATTTAAGGAATACATTTTTGACTGAGAAGGAATAGTTGTTGGTTAGAGCCACTCGCCTTATGCTGGCCTATGAGTTCACAATTGACTCTTTCTTTTTTTTTATTATTGTTTTTGGAGGAATCTAGTGGGTAGCAAAGTTGAAGGAATCTTAATCCAGGAGGCTGGTTTAGGAAGGAGGGAGTCTTTGCAGATACAAAGCCTTCTAATGCTATGGGAACTACTAGTATTTGGTTTGGGGCAGAAGTGCATAGGAGTTACATTTGATCTTATGCACATGGCCTAAGAAAAGAGTTTCTAGAGCCCACGTTCTGCACTCCAACCTTCTGGAATGAGAAAGGGGTATTCCTGGGCAGTGCCACCATCAGGGTTGTCTCTCTAGTACCTCCAAGATTGAAAATTTGGGATTCAACTTTCCAGAGAGTTCAAGTATTTTCTAGGCAGCACTAGTCTCTTAGGAAAGAGAATTGTGCATATGGTCCTTTTAGTTGGAAGAATTTCTAAAAACTAAAGCCAAAATATGGTAAGAAAATATTGTACTTAGTTCTTTTGTACTGCTTGGATTTATTTGAATGTTGCAGGCTAAATGGTAAGCCCAAAATTGGTGACTCATCCTTCTGGAGAAAGAAAAGAATCATGGGAAAGTCTCAGCTTTGGAATTGCTTCTCTAGCTCTACAAGTTTGAAAGTTTAGAAATCTGGCCTCATAAGGAGAAAAGGAGCACCTCAGTGCTGCTAGCCTCACTTTATCAATTAAAAGCTAATATGATCTACTGCAATAGTAGAATATCTCTTGACTCAACTATGACACCCAGAAGTCTGACTGATTCAGCTGACTTAGGCTGTTAATAGGTCTTAAATCTGGGCTTCACATTCCTGGAATTTTATTTGCTTTTTCTTAGGTGTTTTTCCTTCACTTTAGCAAAGGTTACTTGCAAAACTCTTTTTTTTTATAATAGAGCTTGAGGAATTCAATTAGTACTTTTTCACAGACATTGATTTCAGTGGTTGGCTCTTCTCTTTACAGGAATACAATGAGTAAGCAAGAAAGAAGAGATTCTTTGTCACTACACTTTGTTAGCCTCTATTAATATCCTCAACTTTCTCAGATTCCATGAAAAGCCTAGAAGCATGAGCTATGATTCCTAGATAAAGCATGAGCAGAAAGAATGGTTCCAATCATCCATACATCTATTGCTGTTGAATTCAATGGGAAGCTGATCACAGCTTTGATAGTTAAGTACAAATAGGTTAGCAGTTTTGTGGGTCTGTTTTTATTGCACATCAGTAAATTTCAGTGTATGTATCACTACAAATGATAAATTTCAATACTTGAAATGTATTCAATAGCAGCATTAAATGGAAAAAACCACTTAGAACTCTGAGAATTTCTAACCTTTATACTTTTAGATATATTTCCTAATCTATAATACCTAGTAACATGTTAAGATATTATGAATGACACCATTTCATATAACTTCATCTTTTAAAGGAAAATATTCCTGTCACTGATTTTTTTGCTTTTCAGATCAGAGTGATATCCCCTTAACTTCTCTGACTCTAATACACACCCCCATACAGTGAATCCTTCCTTGAAAAAACAATCACCAAAACAGATTGACAAAAGCATCTGGCCCAGAAATTTTGTCTCACTGAATCCATGAATTCCACATTTCTAGGTTCATGTCTCTTTCTGAAAAGGAGATATAATTTCTTTTTAGTCTTCCAGGGTTCATGTTATTCTTCACAATTCATAGTTTAGCTACTTCTTGCAGTTTTTATTTGCAATATCATAGTCATTGTTTATGTTTTCCTCTTGGTTCTGCCCTATTCATTTGACATCACTTCAGATAAGTTCTACAATGTTTCTCTGACAATCTCATATTAGTCATTTTAATGGCAAAATAATTCCATTGGATTCATATACCAGAATTTTTCTGACATTATCCACCTGATGGGCACCCATTTTTATTTCCAGTTTCTTAATGTAATTTCCTCTTTTTTTAGTCGTGGAAATCACAATAAAGTTTAGCACATTTTTCCTCACAACTATACAACTGAAGACTTTGTAGCTTCACTCTGTGTATTCTGATCTCCTTTTCTTTTCTTTTGTGAATTTTATCTTTAAGCTCTTCTTGCATGGTCTGCTCAAAACCAGTTGATTTAGTCAATTCAGTCTACTCATGGAAGAAAACAAAAGTTGATCAAGTGAATTCCTTGCCTGAATTGGCTGCTTGTTTGACTGAACTGGCCACCCAATGCTATCAGAAGGTAAATGTGGCATTCCTGCTGCTTAACTGAATCTATCAGTTAATAAACTAAGAGCAGTCAATACAGCAGCTTCAGAGTTATAACTTTGGTTGATAATGCACAGCTGATTTAAATTGATATGTTTGCACATCAAAATTAGCCTAGAAATCTAAGAGAGTTTTCTCATCCTACAAGAGACTATATTTTCAGGAATACTTCAAGAAATCTAGAGCTATTATCTCACTGTTCTGGTGTCCACTACTGATTCTAGGACACTTTAGGTCAATAAAAATATATTAACTTGGATTAGTGTCAGAAAGAATTCCAAAGCTTAAAATACATGAAGCTATAATGAATTTGATTCATATGTAACATGACAGCTCAGAGAAGTAAATTTTGGAGAACTGCAATGTTTGCCCTAAGGACAAAACTCTCATGATATTTAGTTATTAATAGCATTGTCCTAGGGAAACAAAGAAATTGAGAACTGTTAGATCACATTCTGAGGAACTATCCAAGAAGCTCTGCTTCAAAATCAAGGAGAAAAAGGGAGGCTGCATAATGGTAACTTTATCATCATTACAAAAGATAATCCTGCATTTGATTAAACTGTCACAATTCTGTAACCCACACTTCCCACTTCTGGGGAAGAATCCAAACAACCAAAAATGGCTTGGAAATTTGTCCCAGAAAATCTCAAAAGAGGATACTGACCTACCCCAGCAGAGCAAAGCATTTTTCAGAGGAGACTTATTGAGCTACATTCCTCCTGAGCCAAATCCAAGTTTCGCTATTGTTGAAATGCACTGACTTAGAACATCCAACAGTGTCAGTGTGAGGATGACTAGATTAAGGGTAAGACACTTATTTATGTCCAAAAACATTTCCCACATTAGATCAAATGAACTACAATGGCCCTGATTGCTATTCAAAAGAGTCTCACTGTCACAATTTCTAGAGTTGCTATCACAGATGGCATGCAGTGATGTGTATGTCCTTCTGGAAAATTGACTACCCAAATCAAACAAGGTCTAAGAATTCAGGCACCCTGTAACTCTTTGCTTCTGATAATATGAAACATAGCCTGGCCTCTTAACATTATTGTTTTCACATTTTAAAAAATCAAATACTGAATTCAGTTAAAATTGCTTGTTTCTATCCAGGACATGGTTTATTACATCATGTTAATGTTATAATAGTCAATGTTTCAAACTTCCCTGAAATAATCTGCACAATTACTATAACTTGGTATGTACTGAACCTTGGAACCAATGTGTTCAAGTGTTAGAATAGTTACTTATGAAGCATTCTCCTTGTGAAAATATGAAGATCATAATACTAATATTAATAGTTTATCTCACTTAATTTTAAAAATTATTTCTCAAAAAACTACTTTGTAAGTTAGGGAGTAGAAGCATTATTGTACCATTATAGAAATAAGGAAAGTGGGGTTCAGAGAAATAAACTGGCTTCTCACAGTCACTCAGAAAATTAGGTGCAGAGCTCAGACTAAAAACCCAAATTTTCTCATTCAAAGTCTATTGTTCTTTCCACCACATACATCAGTGTGCAGAGTGGGGAAGAGATACCACAACTGTCCCTTTATTCTTAACTTCAAACCTTCTATGGAAAAAAAAAACAGATGGTTCACAACTAAACCATATGATGACTTTCCACCACCCAACCTTCTCTGATTCACTGGGGATAAAGAACATATTTTCTGCTTAACCTCTTACAATTCATGTTCAAACACAATTCTATGACTACAGGTGCCAATGCAAACAACTGATGATCAGGTTTTATTAGCTTTGAGAATCTCAATTGAAAAACCTCTCTTTTTTCTGTCTCCTCTTGTCAATGTGACAGGGTGAAAGAAAACACAATGGATCCTGGAGGCAAATGAATACAGATGGAGCACATGGCAAATTTGTGGAAGAATAACCCAAAGAGAATCTTGTGTTCACAATATCAGTGAAATCTTTTAATACAAATAAAGACCAAATTAGTTTTTTTTTTTTTTTAGTTTCACTGTTCACTCTTATTCAGCTTACAATTCATTAAGGATTGAGCATCCTTTTTAAATGGACTGATATGTAGTCATGCCTCCTGTATCCTGCACTTGGGAAGTTGATTTTTTAAATCCAAGCACCTGGTTTTATATAGCCCTATGGACCTACCATTAAAATATATTTAAGCACAATTACATGCCATATTATTAAATTTATCCCAATGTTATAGTTTGTCAATATGATTTTGGGTCCTGACTTTGCCATTTATTTTATTACTTATTCCCAAGTTTGTGCCATGTGCAAATTTGATAAGACTTCTATCATAATTTGTTGGTGATTAAAAAAAATTAAATGGCATCAGATCAAAGAGAAATGCCCCACATATGCCACTAAAACATCATTACAAATAGTCCAAGAACCATCAATGACTACTCTTTAGGTCCATTCATTCATTCAATCAATTATAGATCTACTTTGATACTTACACAGATTTGTTGCTTTCATTAGTGTGGGTACTCCTCCCAAGAATGCAGATCATAACTCCTATATGTCTTCTCAATCTCTGTGAGTTTTATATATATCTTTCTATAAATTTTCCATTAATGAAGTCACTAAGTAAATACTAGCATCCAAGATCTGTCTCTGTGTGTGTGAGTGTTTATGTGACAGAGGGAGAGAGAGA
Organism: Phascolarctos cinereus; assembly: GCF_003287225.1. Taxonomy (NCBI): domain Eukaryota; kingdom Metazoa; phylum Chordata; class Mammalia; order Diprotodontia; family Phascolarctidae; genus Phascolarctos; species Phascolarctos cinereus. The sequence continues at coordinate 122,671,589 of NW_027555736.1, forward strand.
GAGAGAGAGAGAGAGAGAGAGAGAGAGAGAGAGAGAGAGAGAGAGAGAGAGAGAGAGAGAGAGAGAGAGAGAGAGAGAGATTTGGGGATCATTGAAAACACTGTTAAAATTTCCAAGTGCAATTCAACCCAACTACTTGCCTCCCTCAAATATGAATCCATCCCACTATTCATCTGCATGTCATGCTTTCAGAAATTTGCGTTTTTCATAGACTTTGTTTTTCCAACCATTTGGGTTGTTATATCACTCTTGCATTATTATGGATTTTATTGAGGAGGCTTTGCAGTGTGCCAGTACTTCATTCAATTAATAGAATGTCATTTTTCAAAGAGGAGCAATTAGAAGTTGTTGTCATCAATAGGGAATGTTTTTGTTGTTATTGTTTGGACTTTGCCTAGGACATCTGTTATGACACTGGCAAACACCTTATGTGAACATATGTCTCCCTGTTTTACACATCGCTTGATGTTAATACTCAGCAGATTTTTAAACAAAGATATCTCCATGATCACATCTGTCTTATAGTGTTGTATAATTTTAATGTGTGGATGGGAAATACCATATTTGTAGAGATTCTGTAAGGCGATATTTGTTCTACTGAGTAAGATTATTTTTAATAATGAAAACAAATAAATATTTTGGAATAGTGTACAGCTCTCAATAAGCTATGTAACCATTAAATATGCATTGCAATAAAAATCACTTATGTAAGAGTGTCTGTGCCTTTGATGCATATATAGGTCATTCTCATAAAGATTTTATAGTGAAAGGGGAAAAAAACAGACATATGGGTCAGTTCTTGCTAATGTCTTCTGGAACTTCTTTTTTTCAAGGGGGAAGAAAAAAGGGAGGGAGCACCATTATTTGAAAAGCTTTACCTGTTGGAGACACTATGACCTGATGAGCTTGATTTCTATTCCTTTTCTAATTCTGGAAAATATAATTAAAGTGAGGGTTTATAAGCACCTAAAACAGTAAGTGGTGAGTACTAAAACAAGTCATGGACATAGATGTTTAGATGATAGGAATGCTATATACATATTTGGATTTCAGCAAGACATGTGACAGAGTATCTCATGATATTCTTGTGGACTGGGAAATAGTACAGTTATGCAGATTCAGAACTGACTGAAGAACAGTGATGATTAATGGACTGATGTCAACCTACAAGGAATTAGTCCTAGTTGAGTGCCACAGTTCTTGGTCCTTTGCCATTTTCTATTGAACATTTTTATCAAAGACTCAGAAGAAGTCATTTTAGGTATACTTAGCATATTTGTAAGTGATGTGAAGTTGGAAGTAAGGGTGCCATTTGGTCATGGACACAGATGAATTACCAACACAGCATACCTGGTGCAAGTCAATGAGAAACTTACCCAGGTGGATGATTTGGGGTCCATGTTCCCAGCAGCAGAAGTCTGGAGGGATTCTGTACAAGGGATTCTGTACTTCAGTTTAGGATTTCTTCACAGATAAAATTATTTTGCAGGATGATTTCACCTGAGCAACTGCCTGATTTAAGTACTGTATCTCTATGTATACCAAATCAGATTGAATTCACACAGAGATATGGGGTTAACTAGCATGTTCAGCAACAAAATCAGGAAACAAAAAGATAAAAACATGAAGGAATGATGATATGAATGTCATAAAATACAATTTAATAGAAATAAACATATAGCTATACTTGGATTCAAAAGATTCAGTTTTTCATGCACAGTATTTAGGGGACATATAGATAGATAGTTCAGATGAAATAGATCTGGAGGTTTTAGTGAACTTCAAGCTAATTATGAGTAAATAGTGTGATATGGTTCCCCAAAGAGAGCAATTATAGATTGCATTAATAGATATAGTGTCCTGAAAAGGAGGTATGTATTTCTGCTTTTTTCTTACATGACCAAACCATATAGGGGCTATGATATTCAGTTCTAGACTCTGGTCTTTAAGAGATATGTTGGCAAGTTAGGATGTGTCTATAGGAGGGTAATCAGGATGATGAAATAACTCAACATTATGCCACTGAAAAATCAGGTGAAATAAATTAGAAAGCTTAACAGCCTTCAAATATTTCAGGAGTTGTCATATAGAACTAGGGGACTGGTCTTTTCTTGAGTCCCTCAGTAGAATAATCAGAAATAGGTGGAAATAGCAAAAACATGGATTTTATCTTGGTATGAGAAAAGTCCTAACAATTATAGCTACCCAAAAGTCAAATGGTCAATTGTGTGAGATAATGATTTTTCCTTCAAGTGGAGGCCAAAATACAACCTTTCAAAAATAATAATGTGAGAGCTCACAAGTGTTCAAAGGTTTATAAAGAGTGTTTCTCAGAACAACCTTGTGAGGGAGATGCTGAAAATATTATTAGTATATTATAGATAAGGAAACTCACAGAGCTAGTGAGTATCCAAGGAGGAATTTCAATCCAGATGCCCTGGCTCGACATTTAATGCTCTATCCATGATAATACTAGATGACATCAGTGTCATTCCAGCTCTGAATTCTATATTCTGAGGTTTTTAATAATTAGTCCTTGAGTAACCACAGCAGATTTCTTTTGTAGATACTTGGTCAGGACCACCCATTCCTTCTGATTTTAAGTGCCACAACCACTTCCTCCAATTATCCATCAAGTACCAAAGTGATAGCTTCAAAATGTGATCAGTCCAGTATCAGTGCCAGGAAAAGTGAATCACTACAAGAACTCTCAAAAACCTATTTCATTATACTTCATCCTTTCTCAAGTTTTATTTGCAAATGCATTAGAGATGCTATGACTCTAATCACATGACTAGCTTCTGCAAGTTTGTTTTCTCATTTGTTGAAATGATTTTTTGCTGCTTAATAAGATTCTGTTGTTCCTTCAGATTGTTTTTAAAATGAGTGTGTCCTCCAACCTAGGGATGCCACATTTCTTCACTTAGAAAGGGGATCAAACATGGACTTGCTAAGAGGATTTTGGAGTGTTTCTGCTACCTCTTTGTCTTCTTTTTCCCAGGCCTGGAATGCTCTCCCTTATCTTCTCCAACTACTATCCTTCCTTTAAGTCCCAACTAAAATCCCAATTTGTACAGGAAGCCTTCCTCAATTCCTCTTAATTCTACTGCCTTCCCTCTCTTAATTAATTCATATTTATCCCCTATAAAGCTTGTTTTATATAAATTTCTTTACATGTTGTCTATGTCTTTAAATTCTAGGCTCTTTGAGTGTAGAGGCTGTCTTCTGTCTCTTTTTTGTATCCCCAGTGTTTACCACAATGCCTGGTAGATAGTAGGCACTTTATAAATGTTTATTGATTGGTTGATATCAGTTAAATTTCTCAAGAAAATGTTGATAGAAAAATAATACCTTTACTTTTTTCCATTTTCCTCCTTTCAGAGTCAATAGACTATTTAAATAGGTTTGAGTAGAGCTGCTATAACTCTATTCAGCACCTTCTCATATTTATCTTTTTCCTCTATTTTGGTTTGATTTTTGCTCTAATTTGTTAATATGACTGCAAAAAGTATTTACTGTAAGCTTGACAACATATCAAATGCTGGGGATACAATTAAAGGCAAAAATAGGTCCCTGCCCTTGGAGGAGACATGTAAAGATACGTGCAAAATATATCATTACAAACAGAAGGTAATTTCAGAAGGAAGTCACTAGTAGTAGGAGTGAGGACCAAGGGAAAGACTAAGAAAGTCTTTCTTAAGAAGGTGAGATTTGAGCTAAATCTTAAAGGAAGATAGGAGTATGAGATGAGGTGGGAAAACATTCCAGGCATGGGGCATAACATCCAAAAAGGTAGAAAGTCAAGAGGCGGAGTATCTGAGAATCATAAATAGTCCAACATAGCTCAATTTCAGAGTGTGTGGATGGAGAATAAAGTATAAGAAAAGTGGGAAGTTTGGAAGGGAGAAGGCTATGAAGAGCTCTAAAAGCTAAACAGAAATTTTATATTGGATCCTAGAGGTAAGAGAGAGCCAATGAAACTCGATGAACAGGGAGATAACATGATCACATCTGCTTTTTAGAAAGATCAATTTGGCAGCTAAATGGATAATGGATCAGAGTGGGGAAAGACTTTCATCAGGGAAACTAACCATAAGGTTATTGCAATAGTCCAGGTATGAGGTGATGATCGTCTATAGCAAGGTGAAAGCTGTGTGGATATGGGGGGGGAAGTATATGAGAAATGTTTAAAAAGTTGAAGCACTAGGACTTGGCAACAGATTGAAGTCAAGAATGACACTAAGTTGGTTAGGATGGGTACTCAGGAGGATGGTGGGCCCTCAATAGGAAAGTTTGGAAATGAGAAATATTTTGAGGGAAAGATAATGAGTTCTGTTTAGCATAAGTTTGAGATATCTATAGGACATCCAGTTTGAGATGTCCAGAAGTTTAGAGTTTAGAGCAGAGTAAATGTATCTGAAAATCATCTATATAAAACTGATCACTGAACCTATGAGAACTAGTGAGAACATCAAACAGAATAGCATAGAGGAAGAACAGAAGAGGGCCCAAGACAGACCCTTGTGGGTCCATTGGAGGGATACTTAGCATGCATGACCCAAAGCAAGATCCATCAAAGGAGTCAGAGAAAAAGTAATTGGACAGGTAGAAGGAGAGTCACGAAAGCACTATTTATAAAAACCTAGATTATGCAGAGTATCCATGAGAAAGAGGATCATCAACAGTGTCAAAGGCTGAAAAGAGCTCAAGAAGAATGAGGACTGAGGAAAGGCCATTAGATTTGACAATTAAGAAACCTCTGATAATGTTGAAGAGAATAGTTTCAGATGAATGATGAGATTGCAAGCCAAATCACAGTGTTTAGAATTGAGTGAAAGGAGAAAAAAAATGAAGGCATTTATTTTTAATAGTTTTCTTGAGGAGTTTAGTCAAGAGAAAGAGGAAAGATATAGGACAATAGCTAGCCAGGATGGTTGGATCAATTGAGATTTTTTTTTTAAACGGAGGAGATAAGAATGTATTAATAAGCATCAGCAAAGTAGTTAGTAGATCAAGAGAGATGAAAGATTAGTGAGAAAGTGGAGATGATAAAGGCAGCAATGCACTAGAGAAGATGGGATTTAATAGGTGCCAGGATGCATGTAGATGGGGTTTGCATTATTAAGGAGAAGGACTATCACTTTATGTGAGACACAAGTGAAGGAGAAAATGATGGGGTAAGACATATGAGTCATATAAGAGGAGAAGGAAGGGAGGAAAGGGAGCTCTCAGCGAAAAGTCTTACTTTTTTTTCAGTGAAATACAATCAAAGGTCTTTAGCTGAAAGGGTAGAATAAGAGGGTACCATGGGATGCTTGAGGAGAGAAGAAAAGACATACTACTGATTATGAAATGCTATGTCTGTACCTAGACATTCTCTGTAAAAATAAAAATAATTTCATTTTTGTGGCATCACTCTATTGTCATATCCAGCATTTCCTGATTCTCTTCTTGAAGAGAGTACTTGCAATGCACGGCCATCAGACTTCTGAATAATCTACAAGTTTTTGCCATCCTGCATTTGTTGCCCCTCCCCAGACCAATTTTACAATTTATTTTCCCCATCTACTCCTGTATCCACTTTTTCATTGAAGTCAAAAATTATCAAAGAATGTGATGATTTGTGTGGAAGGATCTTAATAAGTTCTTCACAGAGACAAGATAAATAGCTATTTGCCATTTCCATTAAGTGTAGTACAAGAACAATTAGACTCAAATCTCAATTCAGAGAGATACTGGTTTGATAAAAAGCAGGAACCTTATGACTCTAAAGATTGCTAACCACAAAATATGAGATTTTCAAATGACAGGATGAATTTCAATCTGTTTATAAAGCAATGGGTTAGCCCATCTAGACATATAGAAATGGCACCAAGCAATTCTTTCTTAGGGTTTAGGATTATATCATGTTATCCCATATTCCAAAAGTTACTTCTAAAACAGGACTAACAAGGAAGGGAATTCCCAAATAATAACAGTGGATGAAATTCTGTCATAAAGAGCCTGAATCAGAAAGCAATTGGGGGCAATGGGTATTCATAGAGTAATAACAATTATCCTCTAATTAGTCACAACTTCCTAATCATGTATCAACAGAGTAGCAGAAAACAGCTCAAGTAAATTAAAATTTTAAAATCCTGCTAAAATGACTCCCCTGACATCCCCTTCCTTTAGCTCTATTCTCAGTTTTTTATTTATTGTAATTACTTTAGTAATAAGATTTGGGTTTTTTTTTGTTATTATATATATTACTGTGCAGGGTAAAAAAAATAATAGCTGAAAAGAGTTATGTTTCTTATTTATCTCCTTGGCCGTTATTGGGTGGGGGTAGGGGGAGAGAGGGAGAGTGGGGAGTCAGAAGAAGCCATAAATAGAAAAGAAAGTGTTTTCTTGAGGAGTAAAGATGTATGGGAGCATATTTGCAAAGAAGGAAACTCAGGCAATGAAAGAATAAAGCTAATAATTCAAAAGGGCAAAAGGACTCTGGGAAATAAATAACAGAAGTAAAAAGCAACCTGAAAGCTGGGACAGGGAGGTTGCTTCAGAGCACTCAAGGTTTATGTTCTACCATTTACTGCCCGGACTTATGAATCCCAACCTGATTCAGTGACAAACTGAGAAAGGGATATCATTTGACTTAGCCAGATTTGGAAACATTCCTTACCACTCGCCCTCTTGGATCCAGAGGGAGAAACTTTCCTAGGAAGTTAGAACATTGGGAGGCTTCACAATCAATTATTGGCTATAAAAGTGAGTCCACGGGCAACCAGTAAAGTGTTTTGTGATTAACATGAATTCTTCAGCAAACAAGTCCCATTGCACTGGAAAAATTCTTATAGGAGCATTAGCAAAGTATACCTGGAATTGGATAAGAATGAGTTTGTTTGATCGATTGATTTTTCTATATCTGGTTTCCTAAGGTTCAAATGGTTTGATTTATTGAGCAAAGTAAATGACAGAAAGGGAAAAAGAAGCTGAAGATGTGTCTAGTTGTTCATCGAATGTATATATACCTTATCATCTCTCTATTCTGTACCTAGATGCTATTTGTAAAATAACAATAAAAACTTTAATGAAATTTCTATCTCAGGAAGTCATATAGTCTTTCCTATAAAGGCAATATCTCCATCCCCAAACTCTTTTCTTATATTACTTGTCAGAGAAACTAACTTTGAGAGTTGGAAAGTGGAGACAAGGGAAAAATCTCATAGATCCTAGAATGGAAAATTACCTTAGCTATGACCTAATCTGACCCCCTCGCATTTTAAAAATGAGCAAAATGAGGTTTAAAAAGGTTAAGAGACTTTCCCTAGATCTCACAGGTAGTAAGTAGCTAAGCTGAGATTCAAAATCAAGCCTCCTAAGACAGACTTGGATTTTAAGCCAGAGTTATTACCACAATGACTCCTAAGTAGAAGTGTACCCTTTCCTGTTACATACATTTTTATGGACTACAAAATATCTCCATACAGCCCTACTGTAAGTTCACTGGACAGGAAGTTGTTTTGTAAAGTTCTGAGCATCTCGTTCCAAAATAACTATAATGAAAGCATGACAAATCAAAAAAAATAGCAGAAATGAGGACTAAATAAAAATAATTCTCCCTCTAACAATAATAGCTGACATCCCCACAGTGCTTTAAGGTTTACAGCATGATTAAATATGGTTTTCACAACAATCCTGCAAAAATAGGTACTCCAGGTATTATTAACTCCATTGTAGAGAGTTCAAGTATCTTTCCAAGGTTAAACAACCAATGAATGTAATAGGTAGAATCTGGGCCTAGTTCTCTCCTGACTCCAAGTTCAATGGTCTTTTCATTATACCACACTGACTCTGTAATGCATTTAAAAGGAAAGAAAAAGAAAAAGAGAAGAGAAGGGAAGAGAAGAGAAGAGAAGAGAAGAGAAGAGAAGAGAAGAGAAGAGAAGAGAAGAGAAGAGAAGAGAAGAGAAGAGAAGAGAAGAGAAGAGAAGAGAAGAGAAGAGAAGAGAAGAGAAGAGAAGAGAAGAGAAAAAAACAGTTATGGCACTGGTGTCCTGTCACAAGGCTGACCTGTAGAATATCATTTTCTTGTGTAGTAAGGGGAAACATGCATTAATGGAAGTGATGTGACCTCCACTGTGACAAAGTGTGAGGTATAGCTAGGGCTTTATAGTAACAAGTTTCACTGAATGTCTGGAGAAATATTAAGAAACGAAGAACCAAGGGTAGTCAAGAGAGCGAAATGAAAAGGGAAATCAGGGGAAAATGGGCCTGTAAACCAGAACAGATATTTAGATATATCACTCTATCACTTCCTACAGGGATCAGAAACTGACAGTGAGGACTCTAGGAGACTTTCTAGTTGAACTCATTGCTGAGCAGAAATCATGTCTCCCCACCCCACCCCATACACTCACCACATCACCATGTCATCTTCAATAAATTACTATGTAGTCTCCACGTGAAGAGCACCAGTGGTGAGAAGCTCATAACCTCACAAGACAACTTGTTCCACTTTGGAACAATTCAAATTCCCAAGACATTTGTCCTTATTGCTATCCAAAATCTGCCTCTCTGCAACATCCAGTCAAATCTATAAAATTATTTAATGAGCACCTACTATGTGCAAAGTGTCATGAATAGGTACTGAAGATCCAAAGACAAAATGAGGAATGGTACCTATCCTCAAGATGCTTGTTTACATTCCACTTGTTAGAGCTTACTAGATAAAAACAACTAGCTCTGCCTTCTGGGAATATGCAGAGTCAGTTTAATTCTCCCCTATGACATCACTTTACATATTTGAGGATAGTTGTCCCATTTGACTCTCTCCCCCACCCTAAACAGTCTTCTTTTCATCACCTCTAACATTCTGAGTGTCTTTAATCAATCTGGTTCTGGCAAGTTGGCAAAGCCCCTCATTATCCTGGTCACCATCTTCTAGACATACTACAGCTTGGGAATGTCCCTTATGAGAATAGATGGTTTGTGGAGAGAAGAAATGGTGGAGCAAAAATAAACATTAAAAATCCATAACCAATAAGAAGGCAAAATATTTTAGAAAACTAGTACATTTCCCCATGAGCTTCTAGCCCCAATTTGATCAATGATTCTGCAACACTGAATCATTTTTAATTTAATGCTTCTGGGAAGTAGCGGGGAAAACCATCAACTATAGGCACCGTTGGCAAAAGCTGAGTATTAGCATTTGGCAGCATTTATTATCACTGTTTATGGTGATATAAATTAGCTTTATACTGATATAATTAATAACCCTAAATTTAGGTATAATAAATAGCAATACTTATTCAGAACTGCAATATCTAAAGAAGGCAAGCATAACACTCAAAGTGCTGACTCCCTCGTGTGAAAGCAATGGTGGAAAATGGGAATGGGAGTGAGGAGTAAGGATGGAGGAAGCCCCTGGGAATGCAGTTCCTGGACCTCTCAGTCCCAACACTATGCAAATCATTTAACAGGATGCAAATGATTTAGCAGCAAAACAGACAGAGTTCCCAGAGCAAATAATTTACATTTCCATCACTATGAATAAGTTTGTGGGCAAGGTTGAGCCTGTGGTGTTTTCATTCATGACTGTGGTCTTCTCCTTATCACAAACCATTTCAATGGTCTATATCTTCTTTGGCTTGGACCATCACCTTATATGAACAACTTGATATTTTTCTGTCCTCTCTCCCTTTCTCCCAGAGAAATATTTCAAACTGTCAACAAGGCCTCTGTGGACTATGGTTTGAGGACTAATGATTTATACGTTTGCAGTGGGATGTTTAAATCCAGAAGAGAAAATGATTTGCATTTCTATTTTATTATAATTTATTAAAATATATACCTGTATTAAGTTTTGGGAAGTTGTAAACTACTTCCAAATGGAGGAACAAAATAACCTTATGCTTTCTCCTTTAATTGGCCAAGAGGTCATCTTCATACTCAAAATTAGTGAATCTTCCATAGTATATCTAGCCTTTCTTTGAAGTAGGTAGAGTGAAGGTAGATAAGTTTCTGTCTGGGCCCCTACAACCTCTTCTGAATTCTCAGAGTTCAACAACACAACCCCTGTTATCCTAGAGATGAGTGGCCAACTGGGAAGTGCTCATGTAGCCCTTTATTTCTATTTTGACACGTAAGAAATGAAAGCAAAGGGAGAGAACTGAATTTGCCCAGTGCATCTGCCACAAAACCAGTGGTAAGATTAAGGCTGAAATTTGAGTTCTGAACTCCCAGTCTTTGCCATTGGTCTCCTGGGGCATAACATTTCTCAAATGAAAAAAGCAGTCTCTGTTCTCCAGCAATCATACCACTCCATTCCAGGAGATTCAAAATAACATCAGGTAATTAAAACAAATTTAATAAACTAACATACTCTGTTTTGATTCCCAGGAAGGCAGTTGAATTTCATGTTGAATAGAAATAGAAAGCTGGCATGACTTAAGGAATATATTCCTGGGAAAACAAATATTTCCATGTACAACCAACTCCACAGCTATAGATCAGATCCCCTAAATCTCCAAAAGAAAAGTTTAGGGCCAAGGACTTAGATAGAGAGACAAAGGAAGACTCAAAAGGCATTTTCAGTTGTTCTTTTAAATTTTACACAGACAAGGTAGCATCCTACTCCAAGAGTATAATCACATTACTGCAATTCTGTCTGTGTGAGGGGAGCAGAAAATGCCAGGAATTTTCAGATCATATTAGCCAAAGTCAATACATAGGCTATGCTCAGCTTGTTACCACACAAGCTCCCAGAGTGTTAATACATGGTGCCCTGCTGGGTTTACAACACATCCCTGCAGGGCTAGGGTGTACCATGCAGATCTGAAAGAAGCTGGCCACCTGGAAGCCATCCTGCCTCTCCCTTTCTCTCTTTCCTTGTTCCTTCATCTCCTCCCTCTTCTCTTTTGCCAATAATTGCAGTGTCTCTGCATCCATCTTCAGACGGAACTCCACATGGGGGAGGAAAGGAGATGGAGGGAGGAAACAGAGAGGGAGGAATCGGTAGCTTCAGAAGCCAAATACAGAATGGGGAGTCAGGAGAAGATTTGTGAAGCATTAAACCACGTGATCTAACACAAGCCTTAAAGGAGTAAATCTATCCAACTTGGAAGGATTTGCAGGCACTTGGCTCATTAAAAATGTGTGCCTGACAGGGATGTGCATAGTCAGAAGAACCTAAAGCCAGTTTCCCTGATGAACTCCTCAATGAGGCTTCCAAATGGAGCCATGTGACTTATCGGCATTGGTACCAAGAGGAGAGTAATAGAAAGAGGGAATAGGGAGAGAGGAGGAAGATTCTAATCAAGAGAAATGAAAAGGGGATAGGTAGATCCTCAAACATATTTAGCCTCCAATCAACTTCCACTGGGCAAGATTCCATCTTTCTCTTCAAATCTCATCTGTCTTAAGGCATACTCTGCATGTATCAATATTTACTGTCAGTGGAGTATTGAGCACTGTGCTATGTACTCAGCAGGTAATTTCCAACAGAGATTAATCAAGTGATGACAGGGTCTCTGCCCTCTGGGGGCTGTCACGCTAGAATGGGCTACACTGATGCAGACTTGCGTGAAAAAGGAGATAATAAAATGATGTTGATCTACATTCAATAAGATGCATTTTTTTCCAAAAGTGAAGGTAGGAGAAAAGAATGAAGTTCATATAATTAAATGCATGTTCTCTTCCTCATTTGATCTCCTAGCAATGTATACATTTATTCTCTGCTGGAATAAGCACATCCAAAAGGAAGGATTTGCATTTCCCACTAGACTCTAGGCCTCAAGAAAAGCCTGATTGGAGTTTCCAGGAGAATTCAAATCCTCCAGAGATTTTGTGCCTAAGATACAGGGTGATTGTGTCAGGATGATGACAGGGATTCAGAGAGAGGGAAAAGGGTTGGTGTATGGAGAGGCTGAATGATGCCAGCCTTGGAAGGAAAGGGGAAAGAGGAAGCAGAAGTAGTATAGCCTACTTACTGGGTGCTGAACACAAGCTCTGGGAGGAAGAGACAGACGCAGGAAAAGAGAGGCTGAGACAGAGAGACAGAGACAGACAAAGACACAGAGAGAAGATGACATTCTGCAATCAACACAATGGAATGAAGTGATTCCCAAGCTCCACTAATTGATGTTCCCAAGTGTAGGCACTTAAGATCGTTGTTGATGACTCATTTTGGTCATGTCCAACTCTTGAGACACTACACGGGGTTTTCTAGGCAAGATACGGGAGTGGTTTGCCATTTCCTTCTCCTGGTCATTTTACAGGTGAGGAAACCGAGGCAAACAAAGGTTAAGTGACTTATCCAGGGTCACACAGCTAGTAAGTGTCTGAAGCTGGATTTGAACTCAGGTCTTCCTGACTCCAGGACCAGTAATCTATCTACTGTGCCACCTAGCTAGAATTTGAAGAAACCTCAGCAGTCTTCTAGTCTAATTTATTCATTTCACAAATGATTGAAACTGAGGTCCATGAAACTAAGGTACCCATGTTAGGTTACTTGAAAAAGGTCACTACATGGGTAGTAAATGACAAATAAGGATTAGAACCAGATTCTATGACTCCCTGATCAGCAGTGTGTCTGTTACGTGTACAATGTAGCATCCCTTCAGTTTATTTATGTGAGAGACGTTTTCCATGCCCTCTCTACTAATCCATGGAGAATATATGCTTAGTATTTTATAGTATAGTATGTAGTATTTTACTAATTATTTTTGTTTTGTTCATTTTTTTCTACTTGTAGAATACATGTCCTTTGGGTTTTTTTTCCTGGTGCTAATTGGATTCAGATGATTTTATTGGTTTTCAGCTAAATTAGATTAGGAGCTTAAACCAAATGAGGTAAATTTATAATCCAAATATCTTAACATTGAAACAAATAATCCCTTTGAATCTAACATTGAATGCTACAATAGCTACTCACCATATTCTAATTTCTACTATATTTCTGCATGAACATTATCATACATACTAGATTATAAGTTCCTTGAAATCAGAAGGAATATTTTATTTATCTTGGTCTTTTCTAATGCCTAGCACCATATATGATATAAAGCACATGGTTAAGAAATGTTTGTAAATGAATGAATAAATAAATTGTGGAGAACATGAGTATGATTTGATACTATGGTGTAGTGGAAAGAGCTTGCAATGGCAGTTAGCAGACCTGGGTTAAAGCTCTGACTATAATTTTGGGCTGTGTGACTCTATATAAATCACTTAATCTTTCCAAGTTAAGTTTTCTCATCTATATATTGGAGATATTAATACCTACCCTGCCTACTTCACTAGTTTTTTTCTGAAGATAAAATGACATAATGTACATCAGAATGGTTTTTAAATAAATTTTATTTAATTTTCAGTTTTTAATTTTCTTCATCATTCTGCCCCAGCCTCCACACAAAAAAAAATTAGAAAATCCCTTACAAATATGAAATCATGCAAAATAAATTTCCACATTAGCCATGCCATATTCAAGTGGGAAGGCGAAAGCAAGAAAAAAAGGAAAAAGAAGAAAAAAATATGGTTCAATTTGTGCTGAGTTAATCAGTTCTCTGGCTGTAGGAGGATAGCATTTTTCATCATGAGTACTGAGGAATTGTGGTGGATCATGGCGTTGATCAAAGTTACTAAATCTTTCACAGTTGATTGTCATTATAATATTGCTTACTGTGTAAGTTGTTCTGGTTCTGATCATTTCACTTTGCATCAGTTCATATAAGCCTTCCCAGATTTTTCTGAAGCAATCCCCTTCATTATTTCTTATGATAAAAATAGTATTCAATCACATTCCTATACATAACTTTTTCAGTCATTTCCCAATTGATAGGCACTTCCTTCAGTTTCTAATTCTTTGCCACAGTAAAAAGAACTGCTATAAATATTTTTGTAAATGTGGGTCCTTTTCTTCTGGTTTTTTTTTTTTACTCTTTGGGGTATTGAACTAGTACCAGTATCATTGAATCAAAGGATATGTACCATTTAATAGCTTTTGGGGCATAGTTCAAAATTGTTTTATAGAATGGCTTAACAAGTTTACAACTCCACTAAGCATACATATTTTCTCACATCCCTTCTCATATTTGTTATTTTCCTTTTTCTTTCATTGTAATCAATATGATGGGCATGAAATGGTACCTTAGAGTTTTTTTTTAATTTGCATCTCTCTAAATATTAGTTATATAGAACATTTTTCATATGACTGTTGATAGTTTTGATAATTTTACATAATCAGAATTATTCACTTTGTCTCCCATGATCCTCTCTATCTCTTCTTAGGTCAGAAATCTTTCACTATCCATAGATGTAATTTCTTCCATGCTCTCCTAATTTGCTTATGATAACATTTTTTATGTCTACATCATATATCCATTGTGAGCTGATCTTGGTATATAGTGTGAGATGTTGGTCTATACCAAGTGTTTTGTCAGCATACCTTCCAGTTTGACAGTAGTGATTATTAAATAGTAAATTCTTGCCCCAGTAGCTGGGATCTTTGGGTTTATCAAATAATAGGTTACTGTGCTCATTAGCTTTCTCTGTATATTGTGGACTTAATCTGTTCCATTGATCAAGCACTCTATTTCTTATTTAGCTCCAAATTGTTCTTGTTGATTAAAGCTTTGTAGTATGGTTTGAGACCTATTACTACTAGGCCCCCTTCCTTTGCATTTTGTTCCACGAATCCTTTTGATATTCTTGTCCTTTTGCTCCAGATGAGTTTTGTTATTATTTTTTTCTAGCTCTATAAAATAATCCTTTGGTAGTTTGATTGGTACAGCCCTGAATAAGTAAGTAAATATAATTTAGGTATTATTGTCATTTTTATTATATTGACTTAGACTACCCACGAGTAACTAGTATTTCTCCAGGTATTTAACTCTGTCTTTATTTACGTGAAGTGTTTTGTAATTGTTTTCATATAATTTGTGTGTGTGTGTGTGTGTGTGTGTGTGTGTGTGTGTGTGCGCATGTGCAGGCAGGCAGAATCTAAAGTCTTGTATATTATCTCTAGTTATTTTAAATGGAATTTCTTTTTCTATCTCTTCCTCCTGGAATTTTCTGGTAATAAATAGAAACGCTGACGATTTATGTGGGTTTGTTCTACATCCTGCAACTTTGCTGACATTGGCTAATTCTTCCAACCAGTGTTTTAGTTGACTCTCTAGGGTTCTCTAAGTAAATAATCATATCATTTGCAAAAAGCAATAGTTTTGTTTCCTCATTACCCAT
The DNA here is from genome assembly GCF_003287225.1 of Phascolarctos cinereus. Taxonomy (NCBI): domain Eukaryota; kingdom Metazoa; phylum Chordata; class Mammalia; order Diprotodontia; family Phascolarctidae; genus Phascolarctos; species Phascolarctos cinereus. Next base: position 122,686,814 of record NW_027555736.1, read on the forward strand.
GCTTATTCCTTCAATTCTTTTTCCTTGTCTTATTGCTACAGCTAGTATTTCTAATGCTATACTGAATCATAATTGTGATAATGGATAGCCTTGCTTCACATCTGATATTAGTAGAAAGGCTTCTGGCTCATCCCCATTATGTATAATCCTTGTTCTTGCTTTTAGATAGATACTACTTGTCATTTTAAGGAAAGCTCTGTTTATTCCCATGCTTTTTAGTGTTTTTAACAGGAATAAATGTTGTATTTTGTCAAAAGCTTTTCCTGCATCTAATGAAGAAATCATATGATTCTTTTATTCTTTGAGGTTTTTTTGCAATTGACATGGTCAATTATGTTCATAGTTTTCCTAATGTTGAATCAGCTCTGCATTCCTGGTGTAGTGTATAACCTTTGTGATATGTTGTTGAAATTTAATTGATGGTATTTTTTTTATTTTATTTTTTTGCATCAACATTCATTAGAGAAATTGGTCTATAGTTTTCTGTATCTGTTTTGGCTCTTGCTGATTTAGGTATCAATATCATATTTGTGTAATAAAAGGAATTTGGTAGAACTCCTTCTTTACCTGTTTTCTCAAACAATTTATGTGGTATTTGAATTAACTGTTCTTTAAATGTTTGGTAAAATTCACTCATAAATCTACCTGGACTTTGTTGCTGTTCATTTATAATTCATTCAAACTATTTTTCTAAGATAAGTTTCTTTAAGTATTCTCTTTCCTGTTCTGTTAATCTGGAAAACATATTTTTATAAGTAAATATCTTTTTGATTTATGTTGCTAGATTTGTTAGCATATAGTTGGAACAAAAATGTTCCTAATAATTGTTTGTATGACACCTTCTTCAGTTGTGATTTCAGTATTTTCATTTGTGATGTTGGTAATCTGGTTTTCTTCTTTATTTTTAATCAAATTAACCAAAAGTTTATCTATTTTATATTTTTTAAACAGCTGAGTTTTATTTATTAGTTCTTTTTTTACTTTCAATTTTAATAATTTTTCTGTGGTTTTCAGGATTTCTATTTTATGTTTAATTGGGGTTTTTTAATTCATTTTTTTCTAGGGTTTTTTGGTACATGCCCAATTTGTTGCTTGTCCTTGCTCTCTTTTAGTGATGTGTGCATTTAGCAATATAAAATTTTCCGTAAGTACCACTTTGGCTGCAACCCAGAAATTATGGTATGTTGTCTCATTGTTATCATTATCTTTAATTAAATTATTGATTGTTTCTATAATTTGTTCTTTGACCCACTCTTTCTTTAGGATTAGGTTATTTAGTTTCCAATTAATTTTAATCTATGCTTCAAAGGTCGTTAGTTGAATATAATTTTATTGCATTATGGTTAGAAAAAAAAATATTTAATACTTCTGTTTTTCTCCATGTTTGTGAGGTTTTGATGCCCCAATACATGGTCAGTTTTGTGAAGATGCCATGCACAGCTAAGAAGTAAGAATACTACTTTCTATTCTCATTCAGTTTTTTCAGAGGTCTAACATATCTAACTTTTCTAAAATCCTATTCATGTCTTTAATTTCTTTGTTTATTTTTATGATTAAAATTGAGGTACCCAACTATTATAGTTTTACTGTATCTTCCTATAATTCACTTGACTCTTATTTCAGGAATTTGGATGTTATGCCATTTGGTAAAGTATTGATACTAATTCAGTATTTATTATACCTTCTAGCAAAATGTTGTTTCTTTGTTTATCTCTTTTGTTTGGGTCTATTTTTTCCTAATCTGAGATAATGATTGTAACCTTTATTTTTTTTAACATCGGCTGAAGTATAATAGAGTCTATTCCAGTTTGTTATTTAAATTTCATGTGTATCTGTTTCAAGTGTGTTTCTTATAGAAAAACATTGTTGGGGTCTATTTTCTAATCCTTTCTGCTATCCTCTTCCATTTATGCATAAGTTCATTCCATTCACATTCAGTTATGATTAATAACTATTTATTTCCCTCCATCCTATTCTCTAATACTTAGCATTCTCTTGTTGCCCTGTCTCCTCCTCAAGAGTATGCTTTGCTTCTGATCCCTGTCTTCCTTAATCTACTCTCTCCCTTATCTTCCCCTCCACTACTACCACTCATTTCTCTTAACCACTTTCACAACTACTTCTCTGTTGGACAAGATGAATTTCTCTATCCAATTGTGTGTGTATGTGTATTCTTCCCTCTTTGAACCAATTCAGATGGAAATGAGATTGAAATGTTGCCTGGTCCCCTCCATCCTGGTCCCCTATTGCATAAGAGAGGAGAGAGTAATAACAATCTGCTGCACACTATCTCTGAGATAATTTCCCCATTCTTTCTCTCCTTCCCCTTCTCTCCCAGTAAATTCCCTTTTCCACATTTGTATTCTTCTTTTGAGATAATCCCAACATAATAGACTAATACTTAGACACTCTGTCTTAGTAGACTCCTCAGACCCTTGTTAGTGATAAAGTTCTGAGGAGCTAGATGCATCATCTCCTCATATAAGAATGTAAATAGTTTAACTTGTGTAGTCTCTTACAATTTCTTGCTCATGTTTACCTTGTTATGCTTCCCCTGTGTCTCATCTTTGGATGTCAAATTTTTCCTTTCATCTCTGTTCTTTCCATTATGAATGCTTAAAATTCCTATATTTCATTAAATATCCTTTTTTTCCCCTCTGTAGGATTGTACTCAGTTTTGCTGGATAGGTTATTCTTGGGTATAATCCTAGCTCCTTTGGTTCTGGAATATCGTAATTCAAGCCCTCAACTCCTTTGTAGTTATAGGTGCTAAATCTCATGTGATCCCAACTATGGTTCCATGATACTTGAATTCTTTTTTTCTTGATGCTTACATTATTTTCTCCTTGACATGGGAGTTCTGGATTTTGACTATATTTTCCTGGGAGCTTTTATATTAGGATTTCTTTCAGGTGGTAATCAGTGGATTTTTTTTCAATTTCTACTTTGCCCTCCATTTTTAATATATCTGGACAAGTGTCCTCTATAATTTCTTAAAACATGATGTGTAAACTCCATTTTTGTTCATAGTTTTCAGGTAGTTCTTTGATTCTTAAATCTCAATCTATTTTCCAGTTTAGCTATTTTTCCTATGAGATATTTCACATTATCTTCTATTTTGTCAGTCTTTTCACTTTGTTTTACTGTTTCTTGATGTCTAATGGAATCACTACCTTCCACTTGACCAAACTTAACTTTTAAAGAGTTATTTTATTCTATGAGGCTTTGTACCTCTTTTTCCATTTGTCCAATTCTAAATTTTAAGGAGTTATTTTCTTCAGTATTGTTTTGTACCTCTTTTGTTTTTGTTGTTTTTCAGTCATTTTTAGTCATGTTTTAATCACATGCTTTTAGTCACTCTTCATGATCCCATTTTGGGGTTTTCTTGGCAAAGATACTGAAGTGGTTTGCCATTTCCTCCTCCAGTGGATCCAATGGATCTTTATGTCAGGCCATCAGAGTTTAAGTGACTGGCCCAGGGCCACACAGCTAGGAGGTATCTGAGGCTGAATTTGAACTCAGGTTCTCCTGACTCCAGGGTTGGTGCTCTATCAACTGTACCACCTAACTACTTCTGCTAGTGTCTGAAGCCAGATTTGAAATCAGGAAGATCAGTTTTCCTGACTCCAGAGCTTTACTCTATTCATTGGACCATCTTTAACCTCTTTAATAGAGCTACCCACAAAACCTCTTTAACAAAGCTGTTAATTTCTTTTTCGTATTTTTTGCATAGCTCTTATTTATTTCCTTAATATTCTCTACCATACTTGTTTAAATGGGGGGGGGGTTGCTTTTAAAAAAAATTCTTTAACTCTTCCAAAAGTTTTTCTTAGGTTTGCATTTTTTCTTTGAGTCTTTGATTGTAGATGTTTCCAAGTCATTGTTGTCTTCTGAGTTTGTGTCTTGAGCTTCCTTGTCACTATAGGAGCTGTTTATTGTTGGTTGCTGTTGTTATTGTTTGTTCATTTCCCCAGCCAACTTATTGACTTCATACTTTATGCTAGTATTGGGCTCTGCTTGCTTCTCAGGGGGGATGTCTAGCCTTAGCTTCTGTCTTTTTATGTTCTACTGCTTTCACAGCTCAGTTTGGGGACCTGTAAGTTTTTAATGCTTCCAAAGTGGTATGATCCGAGGAGAAGTCTGTTCACTGCCCAGTTATGCTATATTCATTCCTCTACCTCATCTCCATTCTTGTGTGCATTCATGAGGGGGGGGAAATCTACTGGATTAAACATTGGATTAGGCTCTGTTAAAGTAATACCAAGTAGCTTTGGCCAAATTCCTTGGAAGGTCACACATCCAGTAGTGTCCTTATTTCCCCACCTATCCTATAAGGCTTGCATTCCTAGTATCCTCCTTCCCAAGTCTGTTGTGATAAAAATGGAGAAATGAATAATGTTTGAACTTTATGAGAAAAGATCCTATATAAATACAGTGTATTATTTTTGCAACACACAGTCAGTCTCACATATATTTTCTTACATTCTAATATACTCAATGATATTGATGCTCATGCACAGTCAGTAGGAAAAAAAAGCACTCAACTGAAAGTGGGAGAGTGCTGTTCACTCTTACTCCTTCATTGACTAGTTGTGGAACCTTGGGCAAGCCCCTTAATTTCTCTAGGTCTCAGTTTATTCATCTATAACATAAGAGGTTTGAAAATGATGATCCCTAAGGTCACTTCCAGCTTGAAAATCTATGGGTTAATGATTCTGATAAATTACAAAAGTAACAATGAATTTTGTCATAATTCAACAAAATTATTTTGAAATTCTTAAATTAAGATAGAACTAAAACTCTTGCCTCCCCCACCACCAATTTAACATCCAATACAATGATCTCACACATACACGTACATCCTTCTATTCTTAATGTATGTACTTCAAGAATCAATGATTATATTAGTGTGGTTAATCATTCCATTACCATGTCATCTTTGACAGATGTTACGTCTCCAGTATTCATCAACCTGTAACCAATTTGGTCAATGGCCCTCCCCAAACATCTCAGATCACACGCTATTGACCAGGCTTATATAATAGCCTTACAGAGCTTGCCCTCCACTAGCACAGCCTTTCAGAACCTAGGATACCATGATGAGGTACTGCAGTAGGACTTATACTCCTCCTATGCAGAATAGCAATATTTACTAGAAATGCATACTGACTACTCTCAAATACTTGAGCATTTAGGCAGTAAACTCAATGAGTGTCACTCAGAAGCATTGTTTACTATGTAAAGTAGAGTTAGTGTAACTGTGACAAGTAAGCCTCTCTATTGAGAAGGAACCACTTCAGCAGCCACGTGAACTAATTCTGTGTTGTCTAGGAGGCCAGACCATGAAAAAGATGTTTGTCCAATATAATCTTGCCAATGCCTCTGCCTTAATGTGTGACTTCTATCATTTGACCACTGTTCTCAGACGACAGAAAGGCAATACTGATTTCTCATCAAAAGAGCCTGCAGAGGAAGTGTCATTATTAAAAATGACTACCAAAAGTCTAGATATAGCCTTTTTTCATTTGTGTTTAGGGGACATTTTTGGATAGATATATAATATCCTGTTACTCAAAAAGGAGAATAATGCATCTGCAGGACTGACTACATCAACAGAGAAGGCATAAATGTGATGTCACTAAACTGAATATAATAAAATGGAAATCAGAGAAATTACACGTTATCATTCTCTGAGACATCATAAACCTGGCACAGATGTTACTGAATCCTATATGCTATTTGAGACAGATCAAGAATATTATCATAGGCCTCACCGAGTATATTCTCAGCCATGAGTGTGTAGGGTCAGTCAAGACAGGGCTGAAAAATGGATCCAGTGAGATGCTACCATGGCGACATACAAACCGCACAGGGAAAGGTGTCTGACTTACTTGCCATTGATGACGCCATCTGGGTTCAGCATCGGGATAATCTTGAAAATGAAGCTTTCCCTCAAGAGCCCAGCAATGGGGTCACTGCTTACCAGGAACTCCAAGGTCCCCTTCATTACCCAGCTAGCATTGCTCTCTCCTGGGTGAACTCGGGCCACAATCACCTGATAGGGACGCTGTCCTGGAAATAATATGAATAAATGGATGAATAAATGTGAATGGATGGATAGATACATAGACAACACAGACACATAGAGATAGATAGATAGATAGATAGATAGATAGATAGATAGATAGATAGATAGATAGATAGATAGACAGACAGACAGACAGACAGACAGACAGACAGACAGACACAGGTAAATAATCTAAAATGACTTGGTTTCTAGGGTCCCAATATTGCAACTATGACTGTGATCGAGATGTGTACAGATAGACAGTTCCTAAAAACATATCTGACCTAGATAATACTAGCACATACAAAGAACACTTGAAGGTGAGCAAGTTACATTCCTCACAAGAGGAAAGGCAGATTGTATAATAATTCTCAAGACAGAGAAACACAGGATTTTATAGGTCATAGAATTATGAAGCTAGAACGGACCTCAGATGTCATCTAGTACAACCCCTCATTTTATATGTGAGGAAACTAAGACAAGAGAGATAAAGCAAGGAACCAATGTCACTCAGGTATTTTCAGAAATGGGATTTGAACTTAAATCCTCTGACTCCAGAGCCAGTTATCTTTCCAGGGTAGGTTGTGATTTGCCTGCCCTCTTCTAAGTAATCCTTGGCAGAGCCTGGACCTCTTCCAACCCAGGGCCATAGATTCTCTCGTATCATTTCTATTGTGCTACATGGCCTTTCATGTATATACTTTTCATCCATATCCAGTCCCACGGCCAATAGAGACTTAAAATAAGGTAGAAATCAGCATCCAGGATAATATCTAGTATAAGAATTTCCTGTGTATGAAAGCAGAGAATAAGAATTTGTCTTCTCACCCAGCAGCCATAATAATAGGACAATAAAATAAACTAAGTTTTATAGGCCATGAAGCACTTAACATAAAATGATGCATGCAAAAGCACTTTACTGACTTTAAAAGGTACCTTATTAGTATTATTGTTAACATAATATCATAATAGGTAGCATGTAGACAGTACTTTAAGGTTTACAAATCATTTTACATATATTATTTCATTTGAGCCTCATAACACACTTGAAAGGCAGGAGTTATTATTATCACCACTTTACAAAAGAGAAAACCAAAAATTCTTGAAGTTAGGTGACTTACACAAAGTCACATATCTAGAAAGTATCTTTGGCAGAATTCCAGTTCAGGACTTCCTGACTCCAAGTCCAACATTATCCACTTAGGTGCCTATGAACGCGAGTTATTATTTTTATTATCTTCTTTCTCATTCTCTTTTTTTCCAGAGGAATTCAGCTGAAAAAAAAATAGTCTTGGCATGGGTCACTATCCTGTTATTGTTGGACAGCTAGGTGGTACAATAAATAAAGCACTGGGCCTGGAGTCAGCAAGACCTGAGTTCAAATCCAACTTCAGTCACTTACTAGCTGTGTGACCTTGGGCAAGTCATTTCATCCCTGTTTGCCTCAATTTTCTCATTTGTAAAATGGGGATGATAATAGCACGTATGTCCCAAAATTGTTGTGAGGACAAAATAATTGCATAATAATAATTATTATTATAATCATAATTGCAAAGTGCTTAGGATAATGCCTGGTACTTAGTAAGTGCTTTATAAATGTTAGCTATTATATTTATAAAATGCCAGCCATTTGTATTTAATGTTTTATAGACTATTGCCCAGATAGATTTAAATAACTTCTCTTTGTAAGTGAATAAAAGTCTTTAGATTTAAGCACATCCTCCATAGGCTCATTGAAAGGACATTTAGCATAGCAACACGGAGAACAGGGATGCTGTTATATGTCACATCATGTTCACTCATGATTTTGATTTCTTTTCCTAGAGCTTTGTATTTTGAAAGTTCTTCATTCCATACAGATTAGAGATTAGGAGTACTTAATATAATATATGCATATATATATAATATATATATATATATATATATATAATATATATATATGTATGTGTGTGTGTGTCTATATACACACACATATATATAAAATATTTTCAATTTGTTTTTCTAGATGAACGTTATATCAAAGCTATTGGGTAACAGTTCTATGTAATAATGGTACAAATCTAGCATATTTTTTTCTCTCTCTCAAGGATTCTTTAAGCTCTTTATTTGTAGTACAGGAATTTTTCATCTGTTAGTTTATGATAGCAAGCATCTGTTGTATAATTCTAACTACCAGGTCACTTCTTGCTAGCTATTTGACAATCCAAGTTAATAAATAAGCACCTGCTAGGTGATGGGTTCTATGCTAAGCACCAAGAATAAAAAAAAAATCCAACAAATAATCCCTGCTCTCAAGAAGTTCACATTCTAATGGGCGGGACAACATGCCATAGACAGGATAAATTGGAGATAATGAATAGAGGGAAAATACTAACATAAAAGAAAATCAGAAAAAGCTTCTTCTAGAAGGTGGGATTTTATCTGGGAGTTGAAGGAAACCAGGAAATCAGGAAGCAGAAATGAGGAGGGAGAGAATTCCAGGCACGGATGATAGCCAAAGAAAATGAATGAAGTTAGCAAATTGAGTTTTTTGTTTGAGGAATACCAAGGAGGACAGAGTCAGTGGATTGTAGAGTGCATAGAGGGGTCTAATATGTAAGGGGAAAAAAGGTAAAAATGAAGATAGAAGGGCTTTAAAAACTAAATTTTTACAGCTTGTGTTGTACAGTTTCTATCATTTCCTGTATCATCATCATCATTACATATCATAGCATAGGAATAAAGATTATACTGGCTTGATAATAAAATAGAGTTCTTTCTCATATCCCACTGCCCTAAAAAGGCACGTGAAATATCTACTTAACTTCCAAACATAAACAGCAGCCTTTGGTGAGCAAAAAGGCAAGGGTCTTTTTGCCTATATTCAATTGGAGCTATTAAGCACCTACTGTGCAATGCACTATGTTAAAAGCTCAGGATATAAGATAAGAGTGAGACAGTACCTGCCCTCAAAGAGTGTATATTCTAGTGAGAGAATCAACATGTTGATATATAGATATATACTAAACATATACAAAGAAGGTAATCTTGGATGGAGCTGGGGAAGGAACTATCACAGAGAAGGTAACATGAATTGTCTTGAAGGGAATCAGGAATTCTAAGAAGTGAAAAAAGGGAAGGCCTTGGGGGGCAGTCATGGCAAAGATTTAGACAGATAGTATGTTTCACAGAGGAAAAAAAAGAAAAAGTCAATACTGCTGAAGCATTAAGTGAATAAAGGAGAAAGATATGCACTATTGTCGGAAAGGAGAAATAGAGCCAGGGTGTGAAGAATTTTAGATCCCAAAAAAAGAATTTTATATGTGATTCTAGAGATAACATGGAGTTACTATATCTGATTGAGAAGGGTTTGCAGCAAGGTCAGATCTTTGATTTAGAAAATTCATTTTGGTGGCTATGCAGAGGATAGATTGGAGTGCAAAGTGATATGAATAATACCTCTCAGAACATAAATAAATATGAATCTGTACCATATGGCTTTTCTGTCTCAAAGTATAAGCTGGATGAATATAGAGCCTATATCTCTTATTCTAGATAACAATATCTCTTATTAAAGATGCCAAAAGTATCTTTAATCAGGAAACATTAAAATTTCTTGATGATGAATGAATGAGTGAATGAAAGGGGGGAAAAGAATTTATTGAATGCTTACTATGTGCCAAGCACTGTGCTAACAGATGAAGAAAAAGAAAGAGGAAGAGGAAGAGGAGGAAGTGGAGGAGGAGAAGGAAAAGAAAAAGAAGAGAGGAACTCCCTGTCTTTGAGGTGTTTCCATTCTAATCAAAGAAGACAATATAGATAGATATAGATATAGATATAGATATAGATATAGATATAGATATAGACATAGACATAGACATAGACATAGACATAGACATAGACATAGACATAGACATAGATATAGATATAGATATAGATATAGATATAGATATAGATATAGATATAGATATAGATATAGATATAGATATAGATAGATATATGTAGGAGTGGTGGCTAAAGAAAGGAGTGTTCAAGGCATCACAAGCATGGTGAGTTGATTCTCCCTTAGGGTAACTGCCCTTTATATCTTTCCAAGTGCAAGGGCAGTATGGTAGCATTCATTTCCTTGCTGGGCACAGAACAAGTAGGTGAAGAGTGGAAGGGTATCCAGATGAAGCAGCAGGGCAATACTGCAAGATAAGTAAGGAAGACAATGGATATGAAGAACGATCTAATGTGAGGGTCCGGAGTGGACACTGGCTAGATAGATAGAATGCACTGAATTTGTACTCAATCATTAACCAATCAAAATAACTCAGCCTGCTATTCTAACAAAAGATTACTTTTCCCCAGGGTTATTCCCTCTGCTCTCTATCCCCAACACACATATACACACATACTTGGGATATTTATTCAGGCATCCAGTCCAGAGGTAGCACAACAAGGACAGATGACAAAATGGTTGAGATGGACAGCTACACATAAAGCATGATCTGGTATGATGGCCGGGGATAGACTAGTTAGATATCAATCAGGCAAACAGTAGTTGAGTTTGCATTGAATTAAACACCCATCCAAATGGTTCAACCTGATGGTGCAAGAGGAAAGCTGCTCAGTGACACAAATGAAGTAGAAGCAAGCTGTAATGGAAAGAACACCAGAATGGAAGCCAATTGGCCTAAGGTTGTCTTGAAATTTGACTGTATAACTTAACAAGCTGTATGACCTTGACTTCCTTGGTTCTCAGTTTTCTTACCTGTAAAATGATGGAGTTGGATTAATATTCTTTAAGGCCCCTTCCAACCTGTAAAATTCTATGACATTAATCATAATGTCAGTATGCCTGATACAACTGTGAATAAATTATTACTTTTACCTACATCTGTATATACAATATATCCAATCACATCCATACATGAGCTCATCTTTAGGTGTATGGATCAAAGATCAGTCTGGGAGCTAGGAATACCTAAATTATGCTTCTGGATTCATGCTGATTTGTTTGGGGACTGTTGTGTCACTCATGACAGCTTTGTGTAGCTCAGTTGCCTCATCTTCAAATTTGGGATAATAATCAACAACTTTATCTATCTCTCAAGTATGCTATGAATGTGAATGAAATGTGACTCTGGAGGTTCTTTGTGTTCCAAATTTAAAACAGTACTTCTCTTCACCACCACCCTTTTCTTTTGCACTAACCATAGTCACAGGCAGAATTTTATGGGGTTCTTATCCCCAGTTAATCTTGTGCCATAGACAAAATCATGCAGTTCTTTCTATTCTTTCTACCTTCACTTCCCCAATAGTAAAAACAAACAAACAAAGAAAACTAGGTCATCCCCTTTGGGAATGAAGAAGATAAAGAAATGAATTATTGTTGTTTTTTTTCTCTTTTTCTTTTTCTTAAGATCTCTGGAATCATATCCCTGCAACAAAGATCTTCCTACTCCATAAGTGAGTTTTTCAGATTTGAGTTCGCTGCCTCTTCTATGTTCTTTATAAAACACTGTGAGAGAAACACATCTATAGTTAACTAGCTGAGCAGAGTTGAAATTAACTAGAGGTAGGCGGTTCTCACTATATTGCCTGCTCCCAGCCATATTTCACTCTTTCTAAAGAAAGCCGTATTGGAACTCCAATAAAAAGTCTGTTGAGAAAGAAAGCAGCTTGATGAATCTGAACCCAATCAGTGGCCTATTTTCAGTTCCATAATTCCATATCAGTTTCATTGTGGTGTTTGAACTTTGTTCATTTGCAGCATATTGAACAACAATGTTCCCAGCAAGAAGAAATAAAAAATAATATAAGCTCTTATAAATTTTAGACTCAGAATGTATATTGCCATTGTCTGAGCCAGTGAGTTGCTATTGCCTGGTATTCCTGGCACAATGTGGTACATTAGTCAATAAGCCAAACTCAAACCATTGCAAAGACATCAACAGCATTCTTGTCGCTTCTTTAGAGGGTCAGATTTATATTTTGTTTCACTGCAAATACACTGCAAAATGATGTGTACAGTTTTGAGCATTATGAAACAGAGAACGGCAAAGAATGGTGGTTTGTCACAAAGACAAGCTGCATTTTTTTCATATCAGATGATTTTCTTCTCTCTCCTTCTTGTGATTTAAGGCAGTTTTGCAGTCACAATGCTGAGTTAAACTTATGGGATTGTACAGTTGTAGTGGCAAATGGGGCTCCTGAGAACCCATAATGGACAACAGCTGTAAATAGCACACAACACAAATAAAATGTGGTTTTTGTTTTTTTGTTTGTTTGTTTTGGTAATTGATAACTACAGCTTTAATGGCTCCTATCACTGCTGGAGGTAAGGCAATATCAGCTAAAATTAGCTAAATCTGTCCCAATGACTGAAAAAGTTTACAAGGTAGACCACAACTTAGTTCTTTAATCTTGGTGTCAATGGTAGTGAACCTTTCATAAACAAATAAAAACCCAGGCACAGAAATTTAAGGAAATTTTTCAAGTAGATTGAGTAATAGTCTAGGGAAATTTTAATTAAAATTTGAGAGACGGTATTATGAAATGAACTTTTCTCCAAACTATATGAGTGCTCCTTTCTTCTGTAAACCAAAAGCTATCTTAATTATATTAAAATGGTTTTGGTTTTAGGATTGAATAATTCATAATGCATCAGTATTTCATTGTTAAGAAACAAGAAAACAATACTAGGAACCAGTTTGCTGTATTTGAGTAGTGGAGAAAGTAATGGAGAAAAGGAAGAAGAGGATCAGAAAGGAAAATTAACTACCAGGAATGAAAACTGCAAGGACAGAGAGGGCAATATTGATTGGAAGATATTATTTTAAGCATGGACTAGATGAAACAGAAAAGAAAATGGACTGAGTAGTGACAGGTCAGACAATGACAATGGCTGATGTTAAAACTTAACCCAGACTGAGAGAGGAAGTATAGGAAGAGAGAGACTTGTTCATGTGTTGCTACAGAGGAATCCAGGAAAGCAACCAACTGCAGTAGGTAATAACATCAATTCACATTTATGTAATGACAATAATTCACATTTCTCTAACACTTTGAAATTGACAAGTGCTTTCTTCAGGGTAATCTTCAATGTAGTTATCACAAATAGTTTTATGCCCATTTTACATCTAGTGCTTTTGCTCTGGCCCTCTCTTCCAAAGCTAAGCCTGCTTCATTATTTTGTGGGGTATCATAGGAGTACCCTGAGAGGCTGGGGTGGTTCTCTTCTCTACTGTCATTGATTTAAGTCCCTACAAGCTATGTTTCCTCCATTTTGAGGTGCCTGTGACCAGCCCTCTAGTTCAATTTAATCATTAAATATCAATTGGCTTTTACCAAGGGATATTTATTTCAAAAATATCAAAGAAAAAAAGTATAAGCATTTCTCCCAATTACTCCAGGATATTGTATCCATATACTACCTCAGTGGAAGACTGGCGAAAGAGAAGAGATAAGACTCATAACTTAGCTCAGTTCCTACAGAGCAATGGTTCTACCAAGTTGATGTCTTTATGCAGTACTTCATGAATCCTTGCCTCAGCTTTTACTAGCCTTGGTCCCAAAGATCCTCACAAGGATGAATTTGCTCTTCCTTTCTATAATCCCTAGCCTAGACTCCAACACCCATATTCCTATGGCTAACTCCTAGATTTTCAAAACTCCCAAGTTTAGAGATTCCACTCCCTTCACCAGACACCATGAACAAAGGACATAAATGAGACAAAATAGAAAGTAGCTAAAACAGAGGGACTTTTTTTGAACGCCTTTAAAGCTAATCAGTCTCCAGTTCACTACACTATTAGCCAACCATAATCAATTATAAAATGTCTATACATGTTCCAAATTTCTTCAAGTTTCTTCCCTTACATGCCACCATGATTCTCCCAGAAGCCATCTCCCCAGTTTCCTCGACACAGAGAGGCTGCATCAACCTAGCAAGCTCATGAAGTCTATGCATGCAGCTGAGACCCACTACACACATTTATGGAAATAAGGTCAGAGGAATTGGGTGACTTGTCCAGTGCTTCACAGTCACAGTAATGAAACTTAGAACTGAAATTCAAACTCTGTCCTGACTTCCAAGACTTTTCACAGTTCCACACTTTCTTCATCACTTTCCTCACAATTGTGAGCTATTTAAAATATAATCATCCCCATTTTAAAGAAAGTGATATGTAGGAAATTAAATGACTTGACCATAATCACCTAGATAATAATCAGAGTAGCCAGAAATATACCCTAGATTTCCTGCCTCCAAATCTAATTCTCTTTCCATCATACTATGCTGTCACTAATCAAGGTTGAAGGAGCTATAGAGAGTTCTACCTAGAGCTGAACAAGAACAAGAAAGCAATAGATGCAACCACCACCTACAGTCAAAATAATTTGGCCAGCCGAGTGGCAAACAAGGCTCCACTTATAAACATCCATCATGTATTCAACTCTATCACACTAGATTAAGTAACAAAACTTTGTGAGAAAATCCAGGAGTTTCAGTGAGGAAGCAAAATGGATACCATTTGAAAGAAGACCAATAAAGAAAGAAATATAAATGGTATTGTTATGGGACTATAGCCCTATGGTAGATCACCTGGCTAGAAGAAGAAAATGGAGAGAAGACTGCAGGAAGAACACATACCTGTAATGGAAGCATGACAGAGGAGGCACATAGGACTTGTATCCAGCTATCTGAGTAGTTGCTAAATTTTGTTATATTATTGGCTTGCCTTTTATCTTTGAAAAGGTGGCAGAAACAAATAGAAATTATATTCTGGATCCACAAATGAATATATGATAGTAAAACAGAAGGGAAGTTTCCATTCCCTCTTAGAATTCATGTTACAGGAGAGATAAATCAACTATAGTTGGGAACCAGTCTAGATTAAAGAAGAATAAATTTCAAAGGTTTGTTTTTTTTTAAAGATAGATGAGTTACCTTAGCCTTATATCCTATAGGAGAAGTTGACCCAGGAGGGATAACGCATATTCCAGACAGAAATCTTCAAGACACAAAAAAATGTTATTCCACAGAGGAAGAAATAAGGGAATTGTCTAAAGAGACTAATGTAGACATCCAGTGAACTCATCGACCAATGCAGGTTTTTTTTAAATATGTATAGATGACAGAAATAGAAGAAGTAATGGAGAATGAATGCAAAAACATAATAGGCTTGTGCAAATATTTTCAGGAGGGCTAAAGGTTAGAATGAGCTGGAGCTAGCTATGAACGCAAAGGACAACAAAGAAGTGTTTTAAGCTAGTTTGGAGAAGAGAAAAGGATCCAAAAATGAATAATACTGCTGCTTAGGGGGGGTGGATGAGGATAACAGATGATAGTGTGAAAAAAAAGAACTATTTAACTCTTATTTTGTTTAGTTTATTTTATTTTTGCCAAAAATGGTCTTTGGACTAAGACAGAACAAAAATGATTAACAAATAAGTGAGGAAATGGCAAGAGAGTATCTAAATGTCTTTGTTGAGTTCAAGTCACCATCCTAAGGTTTTATAAAATCTGCCACGTGTTGAGTAACACTACACACTATTATATGTGGTCTTTGAACGACCATAGAAAATAGAAGAGATACTCTAGGGCTGGAAATGGGTAAATGTTTCTTAATTTTCAGAAAAGGGAAAACAGTAGAGGCTACAACATGTAGGTCTATAAATATGATTTTAATTCCTAGCAAAATTCTGGGGTGTATGTCCTTCAAGACCCAGTTCAAGTACTACCTTCTTAACAGAGTCTTTCCTGATGACCCAGGTAATTCTCTCCATTGCTAACTACCTTGCATTTATTCTGTATATGTGTGTACTGCATATTACAACACATGAATGATTCACTCACCCTGACTGAATGTAAGCTTCTTAAGAGAAAGAACTGCTTCTTTTGTTGTTTGTTTTTATATCTCTAGGATAATAGCATGGTGTCTTTCACATAGTAGACATTTGCTAAGTGTCCATTGATTAATTCATAGTTAATGAGCATCAAGCAAAGAAAGTGGTCATCAAGAAAGAGCTGAACTGGCTTCATCTCTACTAGGTCACCCAATTACTAGAGGAATAATTGTATATTTACCAAGAACTTCTGGCAAATCCAGAAAGAAGATGGGCAGAAATCAGTTTTAGATGAGTATCTTCCAGTATATGCCATACCTAGTTTCAAATATCATATACAAACTATACGATGAGAAAATTAAAGGGAAATGGAAGGACCTGATTCACAATAACAGGTAAGGGGATAATTCTTAATCAAATAACAATCCTACTATGATCAATTAATCAATAAATATTAAGTACCTGTTATGTGTCATGCACTGTGCTAAGCATTTTAGATATAAAAAGAAGCATAAGACAGTTCCTCCCCTCAAGGAGTTTACAATCTAATGGAAGAGAAAACATGCGAGGGGGAGGGGGGTGTGGAGCCAAGATGGCAGAGTGAAAGCAACAACTTGCTGGAGCTCTCCCCCAAACCCCTCCAAATACCTGTAAAAAATGGCTCTAAACAAATTCTAAAGCAGCAGAACACACAAAAAGACAGAGTGAAGCAAATCTCCAGCTCAATACAACCTGGATGGTTGATCAGAAAGGCATATCATGTAAGTCTGGGAGAGGAGCACAGTTTGGCATGGATGCCCAGGCCACAGCAAACCTGCAGTAGGCCTCAGAGGACTGAATCTCAGGCAGCTGATGGTTTCCAGACTTCTCAACCCATGAACACCAAAGACAACTTAGAAGGTCAGTGGGAAAAGTCTGTTTCTGCAATGAGAGAGATAGAAGCTAGTTTCCAGCAGCAAGTCATTAGCGTGAGCCCCAGCAGCAGCAGCTATCTCCTGAGCTCCCGGCCCACAGACTGAGGGGGAATCAGTGGCTGATCAGAGGGGATTGCAAGGATCTCTTTGCCAGTGCTGAGGCAGGAATCTCTTGCTTTGCACATCCTTGGATCTGGGTCACAGTACTGGGTGGCAATCCTGGGGCAAGAAGAAGCACTGACATGGTGGCCCTTGTAGTGGCTGTGTAGAGAAAATCCTCCTCAAAGTTCCAAGACAGAAAAGACTGCTTGTGGTCACTCATACACCAGAGCACAGGCCAGGAAAGGAGTAAACACTCACCCCTTATCATATCACCTTGGAAGAACTGAAAATGTACAGGTCCCTAGAAGTATCTCTGAAAATAGCTGTACAAACACCTGAAGATTGGGACAGTACATTCTCCACATTGGAAGCAGACTCTTACCTTGAGAGTTTAAAACTCAAGTAATTGGCCGGGATCATGAGCAAACCTCACAAAAAGAGTCAGACTATATTATCTTACTTTGGTGAAAAAGAAGATCAAAACATACAACCAGAAGAAGACAACAAAGTCAAAGCTCCTACATCCAAAGCCTCCAAGAAAATCATGAATCAGTCCCAGGCCTTGGAAGAGCTCAAAAAGGAGTTTGAGAAGCAAGTAAGAGAAGTAGAGGAAAAACTGAGAAGAGAAATAAGAGTGATGCAAGAAAATCATGAAAAACAAGTCAACAGCTTGCTAAAGGAGACCCAAAAAAATACTGAAGAAAATAACACCTTAAAAATAGCCTAAACCAAATGGCAAAACAAGTCCAAAAAGCCAATGAGGAGAAGAATGCCCTAAAAAGCAAAATTGGCCAAATGGAAAAGGAAGTCCAAAAGCTTACTGAAGAAAATACTTACTTAAAAATTAGAATAGAGCAATTGGAAGTGACTTTATGAGAAATCAAGACACTGTAAAACAAATCCAAAAGAATGAAAAATTAGAAAACAATGTGAAATATCTCATTGGAAAAACAACTGACCTGGAAAATAGATCCAGGAGAGAGAATTTAAAAATTATTGGACTATCTGAAAGCCATGATAAAAAGAGCCTAGACATCATCTTTCAAGAAATTATCAAGGAAAACTGCCCTGATATTTTAGAACCAGAGGGCAAAATAGAAATTGAAAGAATCCCTGATCTCCCCTGAAAGAGATCCCAAAGGAAAACTCCTAGGAATATTGTAGCCAAATTCCAGAGTTCCCAGGTCAAGGAGAAAATATTACAAGCAGCCAAAAGAAACAATTCAAGTATTGTGGAAACACAATCAGGATAACACAAGATTTAGCAGCTTCTACATTAAAGGACGAGGGCATGGAATATAATATTCCAGAGGGCAAAGGAGATAGGATTACAACCAAGAATCACCTACCCAGCAAAACTGAGTATAATCCTTCAGGGAAAAAATATCATTCAGTGAAATAGAGGACTTTCAAGCATTCTTGATGAAAAGACCAGAGCTGAATAGAAAATTTGACTTTCAAATACAAGACTCAAGTGGAACATGAAGAGGTAAACAGGAAGAGAAATCATAAGAGACTTATTAAGGTTGAACTGTTTACATTCCTGCATGGAAAGATGATATTATAACTCATGAGACCTTTGTCAGTATTAGGGTAGTTGGAGGGGAAAAATATATGTATATAGATAATATGATGATAGATAGATAGATAGATAGATAGATAGATAGATAGATAGATAGATAGATAGGCACAGAGTTGAAGATAAGGGGTCATATCTGGAGAATAAAATTAAGGGATGAGAGAGGATTATACTAGGAGAAGAAGAAAGGGAGAGGTAGAATGGGGTAAATTATCTCACAAAAAAACAAAAAGAAAAGGCTCTTACAGTGGAGGGGAAAGGGGAAGGTGAGAGGGAATGAGTGAATCTTATTCTCATAGGATTTGGCTTAAGGAGGAATAACATACACACTCAATTGGGTATGGAAATCTGTCTTACCCTACAGGAAAATAGGGGAGAAGGGGACAAGAGAGCAGGGGGATGATAGAGAGAGGGCAGATTGGGAAAGGGGTAATCAGAAGCAAATACTTCTGAGGGGACAGGGTCAAAAGAAAGAATAGAATAAATTGGGGGAGGCAGGATAGGGTTTCACAACATGTCTACTATGGAAGTGTTTGGCATAACTACACATGTATAACCTATATTGAGTGGCTTGCCTTTTCAATGAGGGTGGGTAGGGAGGGAGGAAGGGAGAAAATTTGGAACCCAAAGTTTTAAAAACACATGTTTAAAAAAATGTTTTCACATGCAACTGGGAAATAAGAAATACAGGAAATGGGTACAGAATCTATCCTGCCCTACAGGAAAATAGAAGGGGAAGGATAAGAGAAGGGGGAGAGATAAAGAGAGGCAGACTAGGGGAAGGTATTCAGAATGCATGCCATCTTGGGGTGGGGGAGGGCGAGATGGGGTGAAAATTTGCAACTTAAAATCTTGTGGAAGTAAATGTTGAAAACTAAAAATAAATAAATTTATATTAAAAAAGAGAAAACATGCAAATAAATACATACAAAGCAAGCTATATACAGAAGAAATCATAAATAAAAGATAAAAAGTGCTGGAATTGAGAAGGGAAGGCTTCCTGTAGAAGGTAGAATTTTAGCTGGGTCTTAAGGGTGTAGAACGCTCAAGCCTGGGGGTAAGTTAGGGAGAATGCCAGGAGCCAAGAGATGGAGTGTCCTTTTTATGGAACAGCTAAGAGACCAGTGTGACTAGACTGAAGACTACATTTTGGGAAATAAGGTGTGAGATCGCTGGAAAGCTAAGATGGAACTAGGTTATGAAGGGCTTTGAATGTTAACCAGAGTGTTTTGTATTTTCTCCTGAAAGTAATAGGAAGCCACTGGAGTTTATTGATTGTGTTGAGGGGAGGGTGGAATGACATGATCAGACCTGTATTTTAGGAAAATCACTTTAGTGGCTGAATGGAGATTGAATTGGAATGGGAGACACTTGAAGCAGGCAGACCCACCAGCAGGCTATTGCAGTAATCAAGGCGTGAGGTGAGGGCCTGCACTAGACTGGTAGCAGTGTCAGAGGAGAGAAGAGAATGAATTCAAGAGATGTTTCAAAGATGAAATAGGTAGGCTGTGGCAACAACTTGGATATTTGGAGGGGCGGGGCGAGCGGTAAGAGATAATCCAGGATGACTCTAAATTGCCAGCCTGAATGACTGGGAGGATGGTGCTGCCTTCTACAGTCATAAGAAAGGTAAGGGGTGAAGGATGGTTTAGGAAGAAAGATGTTATATTCTGTTTTGGACGTATTGAGTCTGCGATGTCTAGTAGACATCCAGTTCAAGATGAATGAACAATATAAAATGGCAGGCAAAAAAAAAAAAGCTAATGTGATTCTAGACTATACTGGAGCAAATGCTGCCCAGAATGTATGTGTGTATGTAGGTGGGGGGAGAGAGGGGAGATAATTTGACTGTGCTCTGCCTTAGAATACTGTGTTCCTCTCTGCAACCACATTTGAGGGAGGACTTTGACCAAATAAGAGGAAAGTAAGCAGGGTAATGAGTGGACTGAGGCACATCTGATATAATTATTGGTTAAAAGAACTGGAAATGTTAAAACTGAAGAAAAGTCATTATAGATAGCTACATGATAACTACATGACCCTGTTTAAGTCACTTAACCGGTTTGTCTCAATTCCCTCATCTATAAAATAAGGATCATAATGTCATCTGCCTCCCAGAGTTTTTGTGAGGATCGAATGAGATAATATTTGGAAAGTTCTTGGCAAAAAAGTATTGTGTGAATGCTAGTTATCATCATCATCATTTGAAGAACTGGCATATGAAAGAGTAATTAGATCTCATTTTGTTTAGCCACAAAGGGCAGAATGATGAACAGTGGGTAAATACTTCAGAGCAGCACATCTAGGTTTAATACAACAAAAAACTTCCCAACTAGAGCTGTCCAAAAGTGGAACGGGGAGACTTGGAAGACAGTGGCTCACTCCTCATCACAGGTTCTCCACTGAAACTCAATGATCACTTGGTGATATTTTCAAAAACTCATGTTCAGATTTGGACAAGATGTCGCTGAAGTGCCTTCCAACTCTGAGGTTCTGTGATTCTTTGAGCAGCATATCTGCATCTTTCCTATGAGCGTAAAATTTGGAACCTAACTTTTCCTTTAGACTATAGTAGGAAGGACAGAAACAAGCATTTATCAAGTGCATACTGTGTTTTAGGCACTGCGCTAAGCACTTTACAACTATCACCTCCTAGGATCCTCACAACCACTCTAGGGAGGTGCTATTATTTTCTCTATTTTACAGTTAAGGAAATTGTGACAGAGAGTGGTTAAGTGACTTACCCAAGGTCACACAGCTAGTCTCTGAAACTAGATTTGAATTCAGGTCTTCCTGAATTCTAGTCTTCCTTACTCTAGTTCCAGCACTCTATTCACCATATCACATTGCTGCCTAATGTCTAGCAAGATATTGTGCTTCAAATTGGTTAACTAAAAGTGTGTGTGCTGTGTTGATGGCTGTATTATAGAATCTAAGGCATGTACAGGATGGGGAGGGTAACTCTAAGAGGGCTGACAGATCAGATGTCATACACTCCTCTAACCCTGTCACTGTCTCAGTTCACTTGTTTTGGTACTAGAATTAATGAGTCCAAGAAGGGAAACTTTCTTTCTAAGAGTTTCCCTACCATTTTTAAACCAGCTGAGAAAATTTGGCAGACTAGTAAGAGTAATATGTTAGAATGCGTGTGAGTATACAAATGTATTTGCATGTGCACAGCCCTGCATGCAATAATAATTATTCTTTGTATTTGTACAGTGCCTTACATTTAACCAAAACACACCTACATTCAGTATCTTAGGTGAGCCACATGACCAAACTCTGAAGTGGATAGGTCAATAATTATGCTCTACATTTTGAGATAAGGAAATGAAGGTCTAGAATGTTTGTGGTAACTCAGAGTGACAGAAAAAATGTCAGATCCTGCAATAGAATGCCTTGACTTATAATGGTTTCCTTCATATAATTCATATGCATCTATACATAAACATTCCTAATTCCATTCTCTTTCTACTATAACCTGCCATACATTATTATGTAGATGAAAAGGAATGATGAGAAAAAAGAAGTACTATAACCATATTAGAACATTTCCCATATGATGATATTCATATTCCAGGTGAAATTACCTTGAGCAAGTCACTTAAATCTGTTTGCCTCACTTTCCTCAACAGTAAAATGGGGATAATGATTCCTACCTCCCAAGGTTGTTGTGAGGCTTAAATTTGTAAAAGCATTGAGAACAGCTTCTGGCACACAATAGGTATTTTATAATTGCTAGTTATCATTATTATTAATTTTTAAGGTAGCATTAGTACAACCTTCCTGCAACTGCTCTTGCTGCCTGATAGGCAGAATAACAAAAACAGCCTTTGAATGGAAATGAGATTCAAAATCTTAATCAGATATTAATTGGCATTTTGACTTTAAGCTTTCTCACCTTCAGCTAACCTATCTATGAAATAAGAGGTTTGGAGACCTTAGAGTAGTGGGGAAGGTGTTTTGGACTTAGACCCAGCTCTGTCCTCTGTCCTGGCTCTGTCACTTCCTATTTGCAGGAATCTTGAGGAAAGTACTTAGACTTTCTGAACACCTATTTCCTTATTTGTGGAATGGAAACAATTCTATTCGGTTCAACCTAAAAATCATTTAACAAGCCACTCCAGGGCATAAGGCACTGGGTTTGGTCAGCTTGGGAGAAAAAGGCCTGGTCTGCCTTTTTTCAGCCTGGCAAGTTCAAGTGAAGAAGATTGGCTGAAGCCCTCAGTAGAAAGAGGCTTCAGGACTCTATCTCCTAATTTGGACCTATACAGTGTGGCCTGTCAGATACGTCTCTGTTGTTACTTCTACTACTAGTTTTGAGTCTGTTCTTCCTAGGTGAAGAAGATTGACATGGCAATGATCTTGTTAGCTTCAAAATGTCAGAACAGTGAGCCACTAGTAAGTCCAGGAATAGAGTCCATGCCAGGTTTTGCAGCCATCCAGTCCAACATCTAGCCCCAGAGGAATGACCTTCAGGAGCCAGCCCTGGGCCAACTGACTCATCCAGCACCTTGGCCAAAGGTGTATGTGAACTTAATGGGACAAATGCTGGGTAGAAACTGTGTTGTGTGAGCCTACTCTTCCTAAGGACCCAAGTTGTATAGGAGAATATGTGTCCCATATGTTGGGAGAAAATGTTTATACTTCTGGGGGGTTTTTATATCTCTAAAAGTAATATCTTTACCCCTGTGTAACAGCCAAAGGACAAAAACAATATAGTCCCTCTCTGTAAATGCTTATACCACCTATCTCAAAGAGTTGTTGTAAAGAAAGCACTTTATAAACCTTAAAACCCAATATAAATGTGAGTTATTATTATTAGATAATCTCTAAGGTCACTTCCAGCTTTGAAATTTTATGATTATCAATGGCAATGTGGAACAGGGATAGCAGAGAAAATTGAAATCCATAAAAACCTCATTTTAGATTTTAGCCAATGGTTTCACCTCCCTCTGAGCTGTTTTTGTTTTGTTTTGTTGTTTCTTAACAGAGGTGCTAACAAGAAACAAAATTACCTGATGTGTCATCTCTTTTTACCTTCAGTCTCCCATCTTCTAATGAGACTATTAATGAAGAGTGAAATGGTTGGAAGTCAGGTGGCAAAGGCAAAAGAGTAAACAGAAGAGCATGGATAATCATCTCCCTAATTGGGTAATCTCCCTCAACTGGATAATCAGGAATAGACAATGCCTGTGGGCTTATTTATACCATTGACTACCTAGGAGGTGCCATGGATAGAGTTCTGGGCCTGGAGTAAGGAAGATTCATCTTCCTGAGTTCGGATCTGGCCTTGGAGACTTACTAGCTGTGTGACCCTGGGCAAGTCACTTCACCCTGTTTGCCTCAGTTTCCTCATCTGCAAAATGAACTGGAAAAGGAAATGGCAAACCATTCCAG
This sequence comes from Phascolarctos cinereus, assembly GCF_003287225.1. Lineage (NCBI taxonomy): Eukaryota > Metazoa > Chordata > Mammalia > Diprotodontia > Phascolarctidae > Phascolarctos > Phascolarctos cinereus. Next base: position 122,710,689 of record NW_027555736.1, read on the forward strand.
TATCTTTGCCAAGAAAAACCCAAATGGAGTTACAAAGAGTTGGACAAGATTCAACAGCAACCGTCTTGAAATCAATCACACTATATTCCATATTATTCTATACTATACTATACTATACTATACTATTACTCTATTCTATACTATACTATTACTATATTCTAATATATTACTATATTCTACTATATTCTAGGCCTTCTTCTCAGGCATTGTAGTCATGATTAATTCTGTTACAAAACAGAAGCAGCTGATTCAGGTTTCCAAATAGTTTCCATTAGCAGCTGTTCCGAGTTTCTTGGGCCAGTTCTTACTTGACATTACTAAGTACTGACCATAACTACTCAGTATCTCAAGGACTCTTAAGCCTATCTCTTAACCACAACCTTCCATTCTGGTTGCCAAATAACAGATTCGTAGCTTGTCAGAGCTGGAAGGAACTTAATGATCATAAGATATGAGCATGACATCATAGATTTTGAGCTGGAAGGGACCTTAGAGATGAACCCCCATCATTTTACAGATAATGAAACCAAGGCAGAGACGCCTGATGTAATATGTCTAGGGCCACCCACCTAAGCTAGCTAGTGATAGAACCAAGATTAGGTACTATCCCACCCCACTCCTGTCACGATTCTAACAGACAGTCACTGTCCTCCTACAGACCTAGAAATATCTAGCCCACTGGATTCTGGCCTTTTCTTGATATGATATTATTTTTTTATTTATTCTGACTTTTATGATCCATGGAATAGGAAATGTTGCTGACCAGGCAAGGCAGTAATGAAGGAAGAGATGAGGAGCTTCCAATAAAACTTTTCTCCCTATTGGAGAATCCCAGGGGGCAGCCAGATAGCACAGTGGATAGAGCGTCTGGTCTGGAGTCAGGAAGGCCTGAATTCAAATCCAGGCTCAGACACTTACCAGTTGTATGACCTTGGGCAGGGCACTTCACCCTGTTCGCCTCAGTTTCCTCATCTCTAAAATGAACTGGAGAGCGAAATGTCAAACCACTCTAGTATCTTTGCCAAGAAAACCCTAAATAGGGTCACAAAGAGTCAAATATGACTGAACAACAAGAACAAGGGAATCTCAATGACCCAAAAGAAATTATAGGCATGGTGTAGCAGACAGGTGACTTGGAAACAGACTCGTTGAGACTTCGAAATTATCTAGTAGATAAAAATCCTCTCAGAGTATCACTGAATTCCATTTTTTTGCTTTTGTTTTTATTTTGAGGCAAAAAAGCCCTCCAGCCACAACTAGAAGAAAAGTTTGAAATAGAAAGGAACATTTGACATAGGAATGAATATTTGAAATAAGTTCCCCTGACCTGCTAGATAGCGTTCTGTGTTGTGATATTAATATAACATTTCAGAGGTTATAGTTAGAAATAGCAGTATATCCTAGTAAGCATCAAATAGGCTTAACAAGCTTAGATCCTATACTGACCTCACTACATGATAATCACAAGCTCAAACATTAAGTTCTGTTTTCTGCTAACGTTTCTTTTCACCAGGAGTCAGTTACTCCCAGAGCCTGACCTCCTGATTCTCTTTAATCCCACTTTGTTCAAGGCAAACCTGGAAGAATCATATAATCATCGAAGGAGAAGGGACCTCAGAGGCCCTATACTCCAAACTCCCTCATTTTAGGAAATAAACTGAGACTGGGAGAGGGTGTGAGCTGCCCAAGTCGCACATGGAGTCTCACTGACAGGACCTGAACTCAGGTCTTCTGATGTCAGAGTCAGTCATGTGGAATTTTCCATCTGTTAGAAACTTCCATAACAAAAGGATCCCAGTGGAGGAACTTTTCTTTCCCATGCGCCTCTGAGGGGTAATAAAAACCCCTCCTCTGAGGGCCAACTCAGTGTGGGAGCAATGTACTGATAACTTTGATAAGTGTGGCCTGAAGCACAATACTGCATGCATGAAAAGAGACTCAGAGCTGGTTGTGCTGAATGGGGCTGCCGTTTTAGGCCTAAAAAGCCCAGATTTTGGTGACTTATTTCCACCTATTTCTGTGCACTTGTCAATCAACATCTTTTGCATTTTAACTGCATGTTTTTGTCCAGCAATTTCCAAAACACTGTAATTGGAACCTGACTGCTGACCAACCATTCCATTGAGCTAATACATCCAGGAAAAGTATACATTTTAAAGATGTGCTCTATTTTCATTTTTTTTTTCTGATAATGATGATGGGCAACAGTGATTCATCCACACTCTGTCCCTTTCTCACTTTGTTGTTGTTCAGTTTTTCAGTTGTGTCTGACTCTTTGTGACCTCATTTGGGATTTTCTTGGCAGAGATGCTGAAGTGGTTTGCCATATCCTTCTCTAGCTTATTTTACGGATGAGGAAACTGAGTCAATAGGGTTAAGTGATTTGTCCAGGGTCACTTACCTAATAAGGGTCTGAGGCCGGATTTGAACTCAGAAAGATGAGTTTTCCTGACTCCAGACCCAGCACTCTATCCACTGCACCATCTAGCTGCACTTCCCTTCTCACTACATTCATAAATTTATAAAATGAGAGGACAGACTAGAACTGGAGGTGCATTTGATCTATGGGAGAAAGATTTCCCTGTGAGAAGTTAACTAATCTGTACTGCGTTTGAATGGACCTTTGCCTTGTTAGCCCTGTTTTCTAAACAGCTCAGCTAAACAGTCTAAAAATATTGAGCACCAATCTCAGTACCCTAAATAAAAATATTTCTCCCTAGTTAATAGAAAAAGATTATTGTGGTCCATTGGACTAGAGTGGAGACCCTGACAGAGAGAATAAAAGGATAATGAGATTTGTTAATATAAAGTATTAATTCATAAGCAGATTTTTTTTTTAAAAATTCCAATTTTCAAGTATTCAAAACCTGTGTTTCTCTGGGAAGGACAATCGAGTTTTCTTACTTTACAGTCTGCTGCTTCTAAACTACAAACAAATTTGCTGAGCTAATGGGTATAAATGAAAAGAAAAAAACTTCAGCAAATCTATTCCTGGGCAATTCTCAGATAACCAAGAGGAAGTGGCTTAACTGGGACTGAGATAACAAATTTAGATTGTGTATAAATATGAACGCATTCATTTGAATTTCCTCATCCATGGTCAACAAGACAGATTTTTCTGTAAATTTTCATTGATTATAACATATTTGAAAAGAAAAATATACATCTGTGAAAAAATGATACCTAATATATATGGTGTAATAATACAATATTCTAGGTGTGGTTTTCTTTTCAAATTTCAATGGACACAAAAGTGATTATCACTAGGGAGAAAAGAACAATAGCATGGGCTAGCATCAGGGAAACTGCAGGCAGATATAGCAGCTCTCGCTCACAAACCTCACCCCTAATCTTAGTCTGGAGCTATTCAGGCCCTGCTGGTCTTCTCCCCCTTTGTACAGCTGCCCTTTTCCCAGTCTAGCCAGATACAGGAGCTCAGCAGATCATCACTTCACTCGACCTACAAGAGATGTCAGGAAGCGTACAAATGCTCATAAGTCAGTTATGGTGAGGATAAGTCTCTTCCATTTGAACTCAAACCTAAACTCTGAAAAGAAAAGGCAGCAAGCAGAGTCTTTCTTGAGTGCTGGGATGATGCCAGAGAGTCTAACCTAACCATTTATCTCTGCAGAGCCCACAAGCCACGTAACCCTCCCAGGGAATGTAAATAACAAAAATAAGATAGCTCAGGGACCTTTTCATGCTACATAAAAACTCATTCAACACATCCTACCTTTTTACATTGTGTTACATTTCAGCATGCCCAAAATATAACAAGACTCGGTTAGATATGGAATCCAAAATCTGAAGTGAGAGATTAAAAGAGCTACTGACTTCACTTGGAAAACTTGGTCAAATATTCCAGTGAATAATTCCTTTACCATATCACACATAGGGTTTCATCACTTGTTCTTTCCCTTATTCTTTGTGACTTAAATGTACTAGCTGCAAAAGAAAAGGCTCTATGCAGAAACCCCTCTGCTCCAGAAGAAGTCAAGATACTGTCCTTAGGGGATCATGTAACCCATGGACTGGCAGGCCAGCCTTTTCACAGCTGGGTTCAATCTAGGAGCAACCGCCTCCCCCCCCCAAAAAAAACCATATAATAATGTAATTGCTAGCAATTATACGGTGCATTAAGGTTTACAAAGCACTTTACACATATTATCTCTTTTGATCCTTACAGGAACCCAGTGTGGTAGGTATTACTATTAGTATCCTCATTTTACAGATAAGGAAACTGAGACTAAGAGAGAGTTTGAGTGTCTTGCCTAGTGTCACATAACCAATAAGTGACTCAGGCAGGATTTGAATTTCAGTCTTTCTAAATTCAAGTCTGGCTCTATCCACAACACCACCTACCTAGCTCCTAAAACTTAAATCTTTGATTCATTCCCTTCTCTCTGCCTGCCACCCCTGCCTCTTCAGTGTCCTCCAGTAAATCTTCAAATAACACTAAATTATATTTTGTCGAGGTTTCCACAGATGTGGATAAAAGGGTCGTTAGTTCCTACGTAATCATTCCAGGTAACCATTCATATCAAGACAAAACCTTTGTTTCATTTCCTAAAATGAATGCAAAAAACAAAAGGGACAAAGGAGATCATGAACTACTGATACAAGTCTCCTCTATCTTTACTTTATTTCCAACTTTTCCTTGGGCTCTATACACATTTTTTTTCTATACACATTTTCTGGACTCATAATATGACCAGTGGTCTGGACTCCAGAAGGAAAACAACCTTGGGGTTGATAAAAGGCAACTCCCTTCAATATTCCAGAGAGGCTCACTTTAACCTTAGGACATATATGTAGATCCAGATTTATGATACTACCCTAAGAGCTTATATTCCCTTCCAGAAGTTGTTCACTTGGGGCTCTGTAGCAGTGATTCCTAATTGCTATTGAACCTACACTGTCATAATAGGTCACAGTTATGCATGAGGAGAAATTCCCGGTCTCCTTCTACAACCCCACCTGATGTACTCACCATCTTGTGGCTTTGGTGTCTTACTGCCCAACTGCAGGGGCTGTGCGCATTAGTGTCTTTTCCACAAGAACCTAGAGATGCCTTGGAAAACAACTTTTTTCTCACTAGAAGATATTCTCACATTCTCTTCTATTTAATAGGCAAGAACTGACCAGAAAATCCTTTTTCTCTTTCTAAAAAGCTGAGTTCTTGAACTCATAAACTTAGGGTTCTAGAAAGGCATTCCAAGGCTGGTACCACTCAGAAATTCACCACTCTCTCTAAAAAGTGAAATCCCAGAATTTCCTTAGGTTGCTGAAAATGAAATCCTGGAGTTGGCACTGCCCAGGAAATTCTCCCTTTCTCTAGAAGATTTGATCCCCAAATAAACACAATAAGGTTTATAATAAATCCAAGGCAAATCTAAGGTTGGCATTGCCCAAGAAATTCTATCTACTCTAGAAATCTAGATGCTTTCATACATGAAGTTAGAGTTGCTATAGAGGCAATTCTGAGACTGATATGATCCAGAAATGCTCCTTTCTCTCTCTAGATGGCTGGGGTCAACTTGGGGTCAAGGGACACTCTTTTGAGGCAGTGGGAGTACATTCAGCTCTGATATGCATGTACCCCAAGGCAGTCATTAACAACTCTTCATGGAGAGAGGTGGGAATCCTATGTTTTTGTATAAATTTTGCCCTCCACCAGGACCCAGATTCTGCTTTTAGCTGTCGGACTGTCCCATTTGTTTACTGAAAAGGGAAAAATGACTAGAAAGTAACTGAAACTGAATGCCCTTTTTATTAGGTCAGCAAAAAATTAAGTCCCAAGTCTATTACTTACTGTGTGACTTTGAATAGGTCACTTAAAAATCTCTATGGTGCTTAGTTTCTTCATCTGTAAAATGGGGATAATTGTCAACTGAATAATTGCACAAGTGAAAAGAGCACAGGGCCTGGCATCAGAAAGATCAGCAGTCAAATCTGGCTTCAGGCGCTTACTAGACATATGACTCTGGGCAAGTTATTTAACCTCTGCCTCAGTTTCCTCAACTCAAAAATGGGATAATAGCACCTATCTCCTCGGGCTGATGTGAAGATAAAATGAGACAATATTTCCAAAGTTCTTGGCACTTTGCCTGGCACAGAGTAGGTACTTAATAAAGGCTTGCTTCCTTCCTTCTTTTTAGTGTCCTTTCTCTAATCTTCCATTTCATTCCTGCAGAGACTCTAGCATTCCAGGATTCACATTCTTACAATAATATCAGAAAAACAATGTTGTTGTTGTTGTTGTTTAAGGCACTGTTGTTTTAGGGAAAAAAACTGAAGTCATTAGAAATCTGTGTAATTTCCAAAAGACAATCTATCCAGCTCTCCTTGTTATATGGTTCCTATAGGTAGGCTGTAGCACATTACAAATAAGTAATTACATGGGGAAATGGCATAAAGGCTGTCATCAGAGAAATGTATAACAGAAAATGAAAACAAAGTGAGGGATGAACAGCTTAATTGCTCCACTGATAGCCAACCAGTTTTAAAGAGAACTCAGGGGAGATGCTCAGCATATTGGATGAACCCATATGATAGATTTGTAGAAAAATGAAAACAAGAGTAATACAGAATGAACAGGCATAAATGGATTGTAATTTCTGGTCCTGGAAGAGGTACCCACATGGATGAGATCGCAGATTCATGTGGAGAAATTCATCTACAATGTCACAGGGTATCCAGGCTTTCACAGTGACATGATGGTTAAGGAACGGGTTCAGTTAAGTGAAAAGTATTGTAGCAGCCAGGTGTTGTCCTAAAGCGGAAATGGGCTATGATAAACACAGTGTGCAGGCACAGCTATGGCTTTCATCTTACAGAGGGACTATAACCCTGAAGTGACACAATGTACTATAAAGGAGGTTTCCCTGGGGCATCGTGAACTATTTCTCTACTCTGTAACTGATTTCTCTCACAATAACATTGAGTCAAGTGGTTCCCAATTGTGCAGGAGAAGATGGCTAATCTTTCACAGGACTGATCAGGAATAGACATTGGATATTACTTACAGCACACACAAATCTTCAGAAGCCTATTGTTTTGGACTGGAAAGTAAAGTCTGTATTTGTCTTGCTTGAGAGGGCAACTGGATACAGAAGCCTTGTACCGAGGTCGCTCTTTCTATATCTTAGGACTCAGAAAAGAAACCATGGCCCACAACCAACAAAGAACCTGATCTAATCCCCGAGGTTGTACATTCCGCCATATGTAAAACCCTTCTCTTCCAGTTTCAAATCTAGTTATGGAGGTCATCAGCTTACAGCATGGCCTAGTGGATAGATGTAGAGACAGGATGACTTCAATTCATATTCCCCCTCCGATACTTATCATCTCTGTAACTGGATAATTCACTTAAAATTTCAGAACCTCAGTTTCTTCATCCATAAAATGAGGGAGTTGGAAAAAATGTTCCCTAAGGCCCTTTCCAACTCTAAATCTATGAGTTTATCATCTAGCTTTCTAGGAGAAACATTTCCTCTGTGAAATGTTTCCAATACATCTTATCCATCCATCCCCAGCATCTCAGGGTGCACCCATTGGGGACAATAGTGCTATCTGCCTTGCCATTGCCCCCATTTTCCCAACAAGAATAAGGTTATCATTACTACTAGAGAGAGTATGACAATCCACTGCCCAGTAGCTCTACTCATACATCCTGATATCCTAGAGTCAGACCAAAACTTCCCTGGTTACCACTCTTTTATATAGGTTGTACCTCTCTACTGGAATGTAAAGTCCTTGGGGGACATGAGCTATCTTATATCTCCTTGCTTAATACAGTGTCTGGCACAGATTATGTGATTAATGAATATTTTTTGATTAATTGAATATTTAAAAATGGTGGTCATTTTATTCCACACATCCTGATTCTCTATTCCTCAAAACTTATTCCAAAATCAAATAATTTTAGATATCTTGCAAGTATGGGATCTAGATGGCAGGAAACAGAGCTATAAAGCAACAACATGACAGATAAATTAAACTCCTGAGTCATAAGACCAATAAATATGGGAGAGAGAAAAAAAGGATTGTAAAGCCAAGGTATATGACGCAACCAGACAAAGAAACTGAGTCATTTCAAACTGACATGGGACCAAGGGTCTTTGACTCTTCTACCATTTGCCTAGAAACCTAGAAAGCCTTATTATTTTCCACACATGCCTGGGACAGGTGATTGAAAGAAACAGGTGTATGCCAAAGGTGGTAGCAAATAAGATGTAAGGAGGGGACTATTAGTCAGTAACCTAAGTACCAAGTGGTCCCACAAACAGAAAGATCACAGCACCAATATGGGCAAAAAAAATTCATCTCAGGTCAAAGCAGTTATTTTGTGAAATTATGCAGGAGCCATTGAGGCTTGGCAGGGAATTCATTCTTCAAAAAGGAGAGAAAGAGAGGAAGAGAGAGGCAGAAATGTATTATTATTGTTGCCATTTGAAACAAAATTGCCACGCGGGTTGTGAACTGCCTGTTTTCCACTTGCAATGCCTGACAGGGGTATTTCAGATTCCCTGTTGCTTGGCAACCTTCCTTTTGTGCAACTGCCATTTGAATGTATTCACCTTCTGAATTAGGGATATTCACAGATGATTGGGCAGTAAGAAAGAGACCCTGACAGGCCAAGTGCTCTTAGGATGTGTGGAATCAACACATTGCCCTTACAGGGAGATACAGTCAGGGGACCTGCTGGAAATACTAATAAGCTATTTCAGACTAGGGGAATGAGTGATTGAGGTCTTGTACAATTCCTTTGCAGAGCTGGAATGTGGTTCTTCATGTGAACAAAAGACCTTAGCTTCTGGCCACTCGGTTTCAAACAGGCATAATCACTTGGTGCCATACCCTGCCCTTCCAAACGAGATCCATACCTAGAACAAGGCAACTGGGACTCTGTCAGAATGCCACATATGAGGAGGGGGGAAGTGGTGCTTGTTCCCCATAATAATACTCTGGCCCATTTCCTATGCTTATTTTCATCCATTAGTCCTGCTCCAATTTGTGCTGTGAAATGTGTGCCCTCAGCTCTCTGCTGACCTCTAGTCTCACATCTCCAACTGCCTCTTAGTCATTTCAAACTGGATGCCCAGTAGGCATCTTAAACTCATCATGTCCAAAACTGAACTCATTATCTTTTCCCTTAAACCCTTCCCAACTTTGCTAATGCTTCCAAGGGCACACCCATCCTCCCAGTCCCCCAAGCTTGCAACGTAGGGGTCAGTCTCAGTTCCTCTCCATCTTATGCCTGGATTATTGCAGTAGGTTGCTGGTTAGTCTGCCTGCCACAAGTCTCTCCCTACCCCAGTCCCTCTGCATTCTGTCACAGAAATAATTTTGCTAAAGCATAAATCTGACCACATCAGCACCATCACCCCCACCCCCACTCAATAAATTCCAGTGACCTCTGAGATCAAATACAAAATCTTCTGTTTGGCATCTAAAGCCTTTTATAAACTGTTTCTGCCCCCTTACATTTCCAATCTTCTTACACCTTATGGTCTCCCACATACTGTTCTATTCAGTGACACTGGCCTCCTTGCTGTTCTACAAATGACACTCCATTTCTTGGCTCATATTTTCTTTGGCTTTCTCCCATTCCTTGGACCTTGCCCCTCCTCATCTCTGCCTCCTGGCTTTCTGCAAGTTCCAACTAAAATTCCACCATCTAAAGAAAGGCTTTCCCAATCCCTCTTAACTCCAATGCTTTCCCTTCATTAAGGATTCCCTATTTATCCTGTACTTAACTAATTGTTTGTTTGTGGTCTCTCCCATTAGACTGTGAGCTCCTTGGGATGTGGGACTGTCTTTTTGTCCTTCTTTGTATCTTCAGCACTTAGCACAGTGCCCAACATATAGTGGGTGCTCAATCAATTTATTTTTTGACTTAGTGACTGAACATACCTCTGTTCAATCCCCCTCCGACCTGCAACTTCCACCAACCACAGTCTCCCAGGATTTGCTCAATGGGATTTTACTTGACTGTTTGGACTCTCTTCTCTACCCACTTCCATGTCTCCCCTTCTCTCTCTGTTATTCCCTTACTTGGGGTTTCCCAATGAGCCTGAACCTAACAAGGCAAGACTTTCTTCTATGCAACAGCAAGTGTTCTTCCTCCTAGTAACCAATTTGGCCTCAGGTGCCCTAATTCCTTAAAATAATGTGCTCAACGCTCATGCTGGGATGGTTGTAGAGCACGGATAGTCGCACAAGCCTGAGAAGTACGCAGGAGTACTCTTTCATAACCTGTGCAGATGCATTAAGACTTATGAGGACTTGAGAATGTCCAGTTTGACTGAATAGTTTTCAGACTGAAGAAACCCTGGGAAGCTACTTAATAAACACATGGGACGATACACCTATGGCTTGCTGCAACAGTCCTCTACAGATGATGCTGCATACAGCTGCACTGGTGAGTTTGGCGTCAATTTATGCAGTAGGAGGCAACCTGAAAAGTTTCATGGAAATTGAACTTTTGTAAAGCAAATTATAATTGAAATTTATTCCAAGTTCCCAATCTAAATGATTTAGTAATGTTTTCTTTGTAAAGTTAGCTTTTTTTTTTTGCTTTTTTAAAGTAGGGTAGGTGGGTCAGCTAGGTGGCACAGTGGTTACAGCACCGGCCCTAAAGTCAGGAGATTCTGAGTTCAAATCTGGCCTCAGACCAAACACTTGACACTTACTAGCTGTGTGACCCTGGGCTAGTCACTTAACCCCAGTTGCCTAAAAGAAAAACAAAAAACAATGAAGTAGGGTATAGATAAGACTAGAAGGTCCTTCAAGACACTGGACTGTTTGGATAGGCTGCAAGGGAAAATCTACATTATATTAAAGCCATGCTACAGAGGGTCAATAGAATTAGGAAAGATAGGCTGTTCCACATGCCCACATAAGAAGAGAAGAGAGTCTTCAAGTGTACACTGTGTTGATATAATAATGAGAATAGGACCCCAGGTTTACAGTGGTAAAGGAGTATCTATTTAATCTATTTACAGCACTCTGTTCTGAGCACTGTTCTAGGCACTGGAGATACAAATACAAAAAAATGAAACAACTCCTATTGTCAAAAAAACCTGCAGGCACTGACAATACACCACACATGGGAAGCTACTGTAATCCATTTCCCACAATTTTTAGAACTATGGAAGACCAGTAGATAGTGTGGTAGCTGATGGCACTGGCACATCTACTGGAATGTTTAAGGAAGGGAAAATGGGGTGGGAGTTGATTTCTATGTTGGATAAAACTGGCTTATATATTTGCCTTTAAATAACTTTATGTATATTTTATAACTGAATATCTATATATGCTTATTCCTTGCATAGAAGAGAAGCTCCTTGAGAGCAGGGACTGCTTTGTTCTTGCCTTCATATCCCCAGTGACTTAGCACAGTGAATGTTCCATAGTAGGTGCTCAATAAACGTTTGTCCATCGATTGTTTGAGCAAGAGTATGGGTGAGAGGAGGAGAGTTCAGTTCAGGGAAGAAATCATTTCAGGCTTGGAAGAGCACTGCATCCCCAGTGCCCATGGTGCTTGGTGTTAGATCTCTCACCATTTAATTCAATCCAACACACATTTATCAAGTGCTAAATATGTTCAAGACACTGCATTCAACAAAAAAGATAATGCTGTATATAGGGACATCCGTGTTTATTGGTATCTTTGTGAATCTGAGGCCCACACACAAAGCCTATACACAGAACAAATCAACCTTAGGGAAGTACACAAAGATGAAATCACTGGTCAGACCCAACAGAAAGCTGGCCTGTTGGACCATACTAGGAAGCTTACTCTCAAGCCTTAATCATCTACAGCGTGCCAAAGTGGTTGGAAGCATGGATGATTAAGGGAAACAGCCGATATACTAGTCTGACCATTCTGAAAAGGTATTACCATATCCCAAGGGAGGCTTGCTAGGGGAAGAGATCTGATCTGAGCAGGAAATCATTAGAAATTTGCTTAGCTGTTTGACTTAAGAAGATTCTTCAGGGGACACATGAATCAGGCAGATGAAAATATCAATAGATAAGAATCATAAACACTAACATTTCCAAATTTAGTATGCTTAGAGAAGCGGTCTAGTCAAAGGTTGAGCACCACTCAAGCCTTCAGGTAACCCTACAATAATGTCATTGGCAGGAGAGACTCTGTGATCCTTTGGCCTGGAGAGGCAAAGGAATTCAGGGACATCTTTGCCCCCATGAGAAATGTCACCCAAAATGATTCAGGCAGGAGGAAGAGGCTAGAAACAATGGAAAGAATTTCTGTTGACACAAAAATATCTTCTCTTATAATCAGCACTGACGGGAAAAGGAAATAAGAGAAATTTATGTGACAGTTTAATAGGGTTCTGTGAAACATGATATTATTTTAAAGTTTGCCTGAGTGGGGCAGACAGCATATTAAGTTGCCACAAGTTTCAAAAAAAATGACAATACTACATTTTAAATAGTAAATTTTAAATCTTTGTTTCTTGGTTTTGCTTTATATTTCTGAGATTCAAATATGCATACACATTTGGATGTTAAGTACCATAGAAGTATATAGTGTCTCTTCACAAACACATGAGTTGAGTCCTACTTATTATCATTCCTGGGTATTACATCATAACTTAAATTTCCTACCCAGGATTAATCATTTTTTGGCCTTTGATATTTTCCCACTTAGAGTTATCTATATGGAGAAGAAGAAAGGGAGAATGATGAGAAAAATCTCTTTTTTGAAAAATGAGTTTGCGATATCCAGATACAACATTCTCCCTAGGTTAATGTATATATTGTAGAAAGATATCTCCCAAACTGAGTATACCCTATAATTTTGGGGTGATGTCAGGAAAAATCACTCAGAAATTGAACACATCCAGAATCAACTTGATATAACTCAGAAACGTTATATCATCTTGCCTTGGATCTACAAAATACAGTATTAAAGTACCAGGAAGAAATTACCCTAAGCATAACGAATATAAAATAAAAATGGATCATGTATTATTGTAGATTCCAACATGAGTAATGTCACTAATGATTGGGGAGACTGAGGAAGACTGATAATTATTGTTGTTATTGTTCAGTTGTTCAAGTCATGGCCGCCTTTTTGTGACCCCATTTGTTTTTTTTTTCCTTTTGTTTCATTTTTTGTTTTGTTTGTTTGGCTTTTGGCAAAAATACTGGAGTGGTTTGCCATTTGTTTCTCCAGATCATTTTACAGATGAGGAAACTGAAGCAAACAGGGTTAAGTGACTTTCTCAAGGTCACAAAACTTGCAAGTATCTGAGGTCACATTTGAACTCAGATCCTCCAGATTCCAGGCCTGGCACTCCACCCACTGTACCACCTCACTGCCCACTGATAATACCAAATAACAACAACAACAACAACAACAATAGCTAGCATTTATATAGCATTCAAGGTTTGCAAAGTGCTTTGCCAATATTATCTCCTTTTATACTCACAACCCTGGGAGATAGACACCATTATTATCCCCATTATACAGATGAGAAAGTTGAGGCCATAGGAAGGGAAATGGTTGGTGCTGGATCACATAGCTATTAGGTGATCTGAGGCCAGATTTTAACTCAGGCCTTCCTGACTTTAAGCTCAATACACTGTCTAATGCACCACCTAGCTGCCTTGAAAAAAGATATGGAAAATTAAAAAATGCATCAAATGAGGTCCAAAGAGTATGCTTTGATTCTATCCAACACACTAGAATATTGTGATTCTCAGGAAATTTTTTTGTGTTTATATATAAGGATCTTGTAAACATTACTTAGGAATAAGCTGATACTATAAAATTTGACTTAAAAGCTTGAGGAGAGACCCTGAACTATGAAAGCCCTATTGAAATAGAGATAACCAACAAAATGCAGTCTGAAATTAGCATCCAGGTTCATCTTTACATGATGATAACAGATTGAGTTCCTCATATCTATTGGTATTATAAAATCTTAAAGCTGGAAGGGGCCTCAGATTTCATCTAGTGCACATTCTACTCCATCTACAGCCTCCTCAGAAGGCTAATGAAACATTTCCATTGATGGTAACTCAGCAGCTCATAGGATATCCAATTCTGTTTGAGTCTTCCTAATGTCTAGCATATGGTCCCTTATATTTAGGTAAAATCTGCCTCCATATTAAATTTCACCAAGGTCTGCACTCTAAAACAACATGAAATAGGCAGTCAGTAAATATTTAAGTACCTCCTATGTGTCCGGCACTGTGTTAAGTGCTGGGGATACAAAAACAGGCAAAAGACAGTCCCTTCCCTCAAGGAACATGCAACTAATTATAATTATAAAATGTATAAGTATATGCTCATATAATTATTACTTATAAATTTATTATAAATTTACAGTTCTAATTTATTTAATAAACTAATTTATAATTATAAATTTGTATAAATATATAAAAACTATATAATTATAAATCTTTTATGTGGCAGCTCTTCAAATATTTGAAAATAGATCTCTAAGTTTTCTTTTCTACAGGTTAAAAAGCCCAAGTTCCTTCAGGCTTTTTGTAATATGACATAATTTCAAGAACTCTTTTCAATACAGCCACTCCTCTCTGGATCCAGTTTATAGATCTATATCTTGAAAAATAATGCCCAATAAAAGAAGGGAGATGGAAGCCAGAGATTTTCTGATCAATGGAAAGCACAATAAGCCCACCACAGCTCCTTCTTACTCTGAGCATCATGCTTTTATTAAAGTGGCATTGCATTTTGTTATTTTGGTAGACAGCATGGCTGTGTGCTGTTCTTCATGTCAAAAGTCCTAGGTTTGAGTTAAGGTTGCAGTATTATCTGTGTGGTCATGAACAAATCTTTTAATATCTTTGGACCTCATTCTCCTTGTGTATAAAATGGAATGATAATACTTGTGCAACCTACTTTACAGGGTTATTGGAGTAGCAAGGTGGTATAGTAAAAGAGTAACAGGCTTGGAAATAGGAAGACATGATTTCAAATCCTGCCTAGACATTTATTAGCTACGTGACTTTGTAACTCTCAGCCTCAATTTCCTCAACTGTAAAATAGGGTTAATAATAATACCTAGTTCTTGCAAGGATCAAAGGAGATAATACAGTGTTTTACAAGCCTTAAAGCACTATATACATGTTAGCTGTTACTGTAAGAAAAGTATTTTGTAAATCTTAAAGCACAATATAACTGTAAGATATCATTTGCAACCACATTGATGTTGGCATATTAAATCTGCAGTCAAACAAGACAACTGTCTATTCACACAAACCTCTATTAAATCAGGCATCACCTGTCTTATGCTTGTATAATTTATTTTAGAACCTTAATGAAGGATTTTATTTTTACTTCCATTGAGTTTCATCTTTTTAAATTCAAACCATCCATCCAGCTCTCTGAGATCTTTTTGGATCTTCATTCTTCCATATAATTTATTCTTTCTACTTTGCTCAAATCAAGATATCTTAGCTATGAAATTCCTCTGACTTACAAACTTTTTGATATCCATAAATTTGATAATTACTCCTCCTATATGTTAACCCACATTGTAAGTAAAAATTCTGCATGAGACAAAACTGTCATAGTCCTGCACTTCATCATTAGAAACCTTAGCCAAGCTGAAACCAAACTATTGAAGTCTACCGTTAAATTTTATAACCTTATCACCTACATTTTGGACAGCTAGGTGGAGCAGTGGATACAGTACTGGCCCTGAAGTCAGGAAGACTCATCTTCTTGAGTTCAAATCTGTCCTCCTATGCTTACTAGCTGTGTGACCCATGACAAATCATTTAATCTTGTTTGCCTTATCATCTGTAAAATGAGCTGGAGAAAGAAATGCCAAAACACTCTTTGCCAAGAAAATGGAGTCACAAAGACTCAGACACAACTGAACCAGCTAAACAACAAGACCTCATTTCTGTTATCATAAAATGGGGATACCTGATACAAATGATATTTATCCTGATCTACAATCTAACAAACGTATTTTAAAAGGACATAATTTAGTTGGTTATAACTTTTTCTTAATGAACCTACACTGAGTCCTAGAAATCATGGTTTTCTTTTCTCAATGCTCATGAATTGTCTTTAATTATTCATTCTGTAATTTTGAAAGGGATTATTATCATCCAAAGTTAGCAAACCTACATTTCTTCCCTTTATGAAAAGTAGAATATTTGCCCATGTCCACTATCCTGTTACTATAGCTCACTAACCATATTTGCAAGTTATTTTGATATATTGAAATAAAGAATTACAGGCTGATCAATTTAGAGCAGAAGAGTACCCAGAATTTATAGTCCAACCCCACCATTTTATAGATACGGAAACTGAAGCACAGAGAGGTCAAGTAATTTGACCAATGTTATACAGGTAGTAAATGACAGAGCTGGAATTCAACCCCATGCCCACTGAGGCCAATGCCAATTCCCTTTCTATTGAACCCTTCACCAGGGCCTAGCAACTAGAATTTATTTAGAGTTCTTAAATACTCCCTTACCATCTTCTCATCTATCTTGCCTTTCAAATCCTTTTTAAAATATGTATTTTATTAATGTTTTTAAACTTTTTATCATATCTATTTCCTACCCAACCTTTCCACCTCTAAACTAAACAACATTTTGCTTTTTCTTTTCTTTTTTGGTTTTTATTTTGCTTTTCAGTGAGGCAGTCGGGGTCGCACAACTTGCCCAGGGTCACACTGTTAGTAAGTGTCAAGTGTCTGAGGCTGAATTTGAACTCAGGTCCTCCCAACTCCAAGGCCAGAGCTCTATCCAGTGTGCCACCTAGCTGCCCCCTAAACACCATTTTGACAAAGAAAAACGGGTAAGTAAAAATATCAGCTATGAGAACTTTGTGTAGTAACAATATTTTATCCAAGCGGTTTCATATTTCAATATCTTTTCCTGATCCACCATTAATTTTTCTTTAATTCAGACTTCAACTTTCTTCTAGAGATTTTTTCATATTATATTGTTATAATTATTATGTATGGTATTTTTTTAGGTTCTGCTCATTTCACTTTCCCTTAATTCATATAAAATTCCCAATGTTTCTCTGAATTCATCATTTCTTATTACACAATAAAAATACATATACTAATAAATAATTTTTTCAGACATTCTCAAACATTTTGTTTCAAGGTATTTGCAGTGCAAAGAGTGCTACTATTAATATTTTAGTATATTTTGTACCTTTATATCTATTTTTTACTTCCTTGAGGTACGTACCCCAAGGATTACTGAGTCAAAGAATATGAACAATGTAGTCATTTTTCTTGCATAATTTCAAATTCAAATCCAGAATTTCTGGACCAATTCACAGCATTACTTAGAGTGTATCAGTTTGATTGCTTCCCTGAAGCTTCACCACCAACAACTAATCTCATTTTTAAATATTCACCCATTTGTATTTATCCAGAAATATTTTGATTTTTATCCGTTTTACTAAGAGTGGCTTGCAGTATGCTTTCATGAAGTCATTTATAATTTGCTATTATTTTGGTCCTTTTCCACTTATATATTGGAGAATAACTCTTGGTGTTATTTATTTGCATCAATTTTGTGTATTTTATGACTTTTCAATGATATTTGATACAAATAGTTTTCCAATATTTATGGTCTCTTCTAATTACATCTGCATTGCTATCATTCATACAAAAACTTTTAAGAATATTGTGTAGCTAAATTGTCTATTTTCTTTCTAATCATATCTTCTAGCCCTGTTTAGTGAAAAATTCTCCTCCTGGATGAAAGAGTGAAAAATATCTGATCCCTTTGGATCCTGTTAAAGATTTCATTCTGCCCTTTCTTGTATGAAGATCACAAAATGGGAGTGAAAATGAACTGACTACCTCAGAAACTTAAAGAATCAAATGCTCAACCTTGAATTGACTATGTGTTCCAAAGATATGTCCATGTCAATTTGATGAGTTCTATCACAAAAGTATCAGACATATCCTCTCTCTATTTGGGAAGTCTGAAGTATATTCAATTCTTTTTTTTTTTTAGCTAGGCAATGGGGTTAAGTGACTTGACCAGGGTCACATAGCTAGTAAGTGTTATGTGTCTGAGGTTGCATTTGAACTCAGGTCCTCCTGAATCCAGGGCCGGTTCTCGATCTACTGCGCCACCTAGCTGCCCCGAGTATATTCAATTTTTAAAAGAATATTGGTTTGTTTTTCTTTCCTCTTATCTTTATTCAAATATATTACTTTATCCAAATGTATTACTATGATTTTAAGCTTCAAATCATGTATTTCCATGTAGGTTTGTGTCATTTCAATAGAAAGAGCTATTCTGTCATTAGTTTAGTTATATCTGTTTTTTTAACAAAGCATATGCTTTGATTGTTATAAAATTGGCCTGTGTCCCACTCCATTATCTCATTGCGACTCTTTCATTTTCTTAAATTTCATTTTCTTAAAATTTCAATTTCCCTTCATTTATCCAAGCCAAAGTCTATGCCATAAGACTCTGTGAACTATTACACTAACCTGTCATAAGATGTTTTCTCTTATGAGTCAATGAATACATTGTTAATATTCTGATGCCCCCTATTTAGACATTTTAATTTCAATACCCTTTTATCACAGTGGAAAAGTTCCAGCTAAAGGTGGTATTACTTGTTCTCTTGAGATGTAGTCTGTTCTTATGCAAGAATCGATAATTCTAGTATTGTAAGGTCATGGTCCGGGAGTACAAATTTCATCTTTGACGTCCTTGTTTGGTTCTCCTCAGGAATCACAAAATTTTTAACACGGACTAGGAACCTCTTAGCCATCTAAACCAACCTTTTGATGCATCTATTACTCCTTGAGCTGGTTATAGGTTTCTTTTCCACCTGATAGTGCCTATAAATTCTCCTTTGTTTGTGGAACAGATGGCGCTGCTTATTTTTCAGGTCTAGAACAACTCTTGATGGAAAGATCCTCATATATATTGTTTTGCTTTGCTAATAGAAAATATAGTCCCCTTCTTTTTCCTCCATGGGTCCTTTCACTGACTGGCTAATCTCTTGACATTGCTCATTGCCCCATTTTATTTCCTCTGATTTTTTTTTTATTTTTTACTTCCTTTATTGCCTATTTTCTTCCATCCTGTCTTCACTGAATTGATTATCCAAACTATCCCGTATCCAGCTATACAGTCTTTTGAATGAGAATATAGAATCACTCCTCCAGTCCTCCCCAATTCAAAGAAAAAATAAGACAAACAAAACATGCATACTTCATACATCATTAGAATGTAACTCCTAGTGTGTAAAGGAATCCTAGAGTGTGAAACTATATATCTTCTGTGATTCCCCTCAAAAACATCTCCTGTGAAATGCTATGGCAATAAACCTCTTTGCCTGAAAGTCATCTGCAGGTATGCCAACAAGTTACTCTTAAGAGGGTCTGTCCACTTAGAGATGTTCCTGCCTTGCTGGTATCCTGACCCCCTGCTATTTACCAAGTCTTTCCTGCTTGGCCTTGGTTTGCTCAGGTGTAATCAATTAGCACTAAAGCACTAATTGCTTAGCTGAACTTACATCAGGGTCTTCTACCAATCACTAAAAACAATGTTTTCTGATTGCAGAAACACTGAGTGGAATTCAGAAACTTTTATTGTTCGCCCTTTACTTACCTCTTCTATTTACCATATCTATTTTCTGAGCTGCCATGTGTCAAGTCTCCTGGGAAATGACTTGTCCTATCTACTCCCTTCTCTCACTATCTTGCCCTAACTCTACAATCCTCCAGGCCCCCCTAGTTGCTAGTTTGCTCATATTTCAATAATTATTAATTAGCACTAAAGCACTAATTGTTTAGACAGGCATTGCCAAGGGTCTGTAAGCCATCCTACCAAAAAATATCTCCTTTTCACCTGCTTGCCCTGCAAAAGTCTTTAATCTCTTCTTTTGTACACCAGGGGATACTCAACAGTTGCCTCTGGCTGTATCAACCACTGACATATAACTGATCTGAGAGTCAGAGCAGCAGTATTACCTTTCATTCAATTAGTACCTAGCACACCTAGGCCCTTTAGCCTCTCCTGCCACTTAACAAACTCATCAAAGTGAGAAACTAAAGTACAGGTGAACAGGTAGAAGCCAGGGCTGCTAAACTGATAGCCTTACAGCACAGCCCAGGGCTATATGTGTAAGTGGTGTGGCTAGAAAGCTATGGAGCTGGTTTCCACAATAATAGCTAATGTTTTTAAAGATGATTTAAAACTTGCTAAGTATATTACATACATTATCTCATCCAACCCTTGTAACAGGAATACGTGTGTGTGTGTGTGTGTGTGTGTGTGTGTGTGTGTGTGTTCTCATATATGTGGGTATATAAGAATGATCATCTCCACTTTAAACAGGAGATTCAGAAAGGTCAGAAATATGCACCATTGCCCAAGGAAGTCAAGTGAGACAGTGGGAAGAATTCATGACTACCTATCATTGTGATAAGTGAGCCAAAAGCAAGTCTGAAAGAGGTCAGTAACAGCATTATTTTAAGAGATGAATAAAAGCAATCACAGATCAAAGCAAGATTCACTTCAATGAACTTCTCAGTATTTATTAAATAACCTCCTCACTCTGTACATTTTCCCTGGCTGTTCCCTATTCTTTCCCTCTTCATCTCTGTCTCCTGACTTCCTTGGCTTCCTTCAAGTCCCAGCTAAAATCCCACCTTCTATAGGAAGCCTTTTCTGATTCCCCTTAATTCTAGAAATTTCTTCATTCTTCCCACTACTGATTATCTACATGTTATCCTCCATACAGCTTATTTATACATAGTTGTTTGGATGCTTTTCTTTGTATCTGCAGTGCTTAGAACAGTGCTTGCCACACTGAAGACATTTGATGAATGCATATTGACTGACTGACTATAATATCCTGTCCCTATTACTATGGCTTCAATAGTTCAGACATCTCTAATTTCATCTAGGTGGGTAGTCCTTGCGATAGCAAAGATCAGGACCTTTTCATAACTTAGGTAATTTCAGTGAAGTACTTTGAAAGCCTTAATGACCTTTTCTAACTTGGTAGATGATCTTGGAAAGTTGCTGTGATCAAAAAAATTCATCACCAGACAGCCAAGCTGCTGATTAGCCTCTTGAAAAGGAAGTAGGCTAGTCCTCTGCCAGAAAGCATACAGTTCATCATTGGCCTGATCTTAAAGCTTTTCCATCTTACAAAGACACCACAGCTTGCTTTCTGCCTCAGAGCATTCAGTATTAACCTTGATCATTCAGGACCTTAAAAGGAACTGGACCCTCCTAAGTAATGAGATTTCTAGCAATGAAAGTTGACACTCTTGGCCACTTGAAGTCATAGAAAATTGTCTAGAACACTGAAAGGTTTAGTGATTTGTCCAGGGTCCTGCAGCCAGTGTGTTCTGAAGGCAAAAGTTGAACTCAAGTCTTCCTGACTTTTAAGCTGACTCTCAATATATTATGCAACAATACCTTACTGGGTCTATTTTGAAGCTTTCTCCACCTTGGTAGGGCCTGCCAGAGCTCATATTCTACTGGCATAGCCTCTGAGAACTCACTGTAAACTTTCAAGATGTAGGACTCTAACCCAGGAAAATTATCATCTCTATATAAATGCATGTATAAAATCCAGCTATTAACTATCTACTATATACCAGCCACTTGAGATAGAAGGACAAAAGGGAGAAAAATGTCCCTTGCTCAAGGAACCTTCACTAGGAGGTAGCTAGGTGGCATAGTGAATAGAATATGCAACTTGGAGTCAGGAAGACCTGAGTTTAAATTCTGCCTCACACATTTATTGGCTGTGTGACTCTGGACAAATCACTCCACCTCTTAGAGATTCAATTTTTCCATTTGTAAAATAAGAACAATAACAGCACCTACTTCCTAGGGTTATTGTGTGGATCAAAGGAGATGGCATATATAAAATACCATTTGGTTTGCACACCAAAAGACATTATATAAACACTTGTTATTATTCATTGTTATTCTACTGGGGTTTGGAGGGAGAGACATAAACATATATAATATGTCAAGGTATAGTTATCTAACATTGTTTTTGAAAATGTTTACTTTCATGGACAGGGATATACAGATCAAGGTCCTTACTAGTAATATAGGTAACGCTAAGTCCTGGACCCACTGATCTTTCCTGTCCTACTGCTATCTGAAGCAATATATTCCTATTTCTCTCACATGCCCCACCTGCAAGGTAACAGAGCCTGCTATATCCTATTTTGGAAAGATAACAAGCCCTATTTGGGGAAAGTAATAGTTTAGCCTCTTAGGGCTATAGACTCTAAACAAAGTGAAGATGCAATTAAGCCTAGGGAAACTCAAGCAGAAAATCAGGAAATTTTTCCTAAGGGTATATAGATTAGATTGTGATACATTAATTGTTGTTCATCCTTCATTCTCAAAGAGGTCCAGTGACATCACAGTTGATGTCTTGACTTGCATGTGAATTGGATTTAAGTGTGGAAGAGTTGTGCAAAGCCCTCAGCCTCATACTCTCTTCCTGAGTCATCTAAGTCTAGTGGCATGATACAGAGCAAAAGTCAAAATGACTGGCAACAGTCCAGGATACAGTGGTTGACCTTGCCTTCTCCAACATTTGACCAGGTTTTAAATGTTCCACACCTGGATTCAGCTGCCTTCATGATCTTTGGGAAAAAAATGTTCTCATCTGCCCATTCTACCAGGGGAAGTTTCGCATACATCCCCCTAAATCACTGACAAGTTTGAGGCCTGTTGGTTACCCTCAACCTGATTTAGCCCATCTGCCAAGATGGTTTATTAGAGTGTGGCCACTTGCATGCTATAGCTTTTTGGAGCCAAAGGTGAGAGTTGGGTGACAGGTGAACACCTAAGGTGGATGAACAGCCCTGGAATGGGTGGGCAACCATCACACCAGAGGTATTAACCCTCCTTGAATACCCCACAAACCCCAGATGAATTAATTAGCTATGTGTGTATCAATATATAGAAGGATTTGGGTTCTGTTTTTTTTCTGGGGGATTTTGTGCCTTTTTTTCTTTTTAGACTCTATGCATTCTGGAAGAGATAAAGAACAAGAAATAGAAACTGATGAATGTGAAAGAGAACAAATGGATCTCTGACCCCACTAGAAACAGGTCTGCTCTAGCCTGGGCCTACCTTAACATGACAATCCAAAGGGATTCTTCATGGGCCAACTGCTTTGTTGCCCTGGGATAGTCCATCTCCGAATAACAAAGAAGGGCTTTCTTTAGGTGACTCCCCAGACCCTATGGTATAGCTGCTGTCTGTACAAAGATGTGACACATTACCTGGAACTGTGAGAGTCAAAGTAGCTTCTTTCCTGCTTAGACTCTTTCTTAGCTCTTATTACCACATCACAGACCAGATGTATTAAGGAAAATAAAAAACATGAGCAAGAGATGAAAATATTGGAAAAGAAATGTAGCCTAAATTAAGCTCTTGTCTAGGACCAAGAAAAGGGTAACCTTGAGAGCCCATTTTTTTGTCTGAACTGGATAATGATTTCCCATTTCAAACAAAGAAAAAAGCAGCATTTCAAGAACTGAATAAAGCATCAACTGAAATATTACCAAAAAAGTTGCAGAATGGGATCTGCTCCATTGACAGTCATTACTTAGTCTTCAGTGTATATGGATTAAAGTAGAAATAATGCCCCTTCTTAAACCTTAGAACTGCATGTGGGAAGTAAGCTGAGGGATTGAAAGGCTCTAACACACTCTGAGGTTTTGAGGGGACATGAATGTATATAACCAGATCCCTTGTCACAGTCCCTCTTTCCCCCACTGGACTAGGGGTCTTGGGGGTAAGTTAATTATACACAATATGCCGTAGACACAATAATATGCCTTAGACAATGCATGTCATATTGAATAGCATGCTAAAGAACAGTCAAAAGTTTCCAATTTCAGTTTGGTTCTTGATGTATGATCAGAAATAAACCACGGAACATCAGTCTTCTCACTAGTAAAATAGGGTTTATGTTTCAAATGTCTCACTTTGATTGACCATTCATTTTAACCAGTAACAATTGGGCATAGGTTTGGAGAGCACATGATTTAGAGTTGTGACTTGAGCTTTCTTTTGTTTTGATTTGTTGGGCTGTTTTTTTTTATTTTTTTTTATTTTTTTGGATAATGAACTATCTCATGCCCTTATGTGATTTCTCAAGGCAATATAATAATCTTACGTAATTTGAGCCACCTTTCCTTTATATTTAAAGGTCTTTCTCCTGAATGCTTAAAAATGTATTGGTTGTTTTTGAAATTGCTAAATTTAACCACTATGTGTCTTAGAGTTTGAACTTTTTTGCTTATCAAGGAGGCAATCTATGGAATCTTTCAATGAGGCATTTCTTATCTAAACTCAAAATTTCTAGAAAGCTTTAAAATATTTCCTACATTATAGTATTCAAATATTTTGACTTGTTATATTCTCTAGTAGATCTATGAACATTGTTATATGTGTGTATTTTCTCTTCAAACATTGTGGCCTATATAGCGTCCATGGATTCTTTTAACATTGTTGCTCTCTACTTGTTTTGCTGCCAAATTCTCTTCTTTTTTTGTCTTTTTGGTTTCTAAAATTATTAATCTCAATTTAAGTTATTTAGAAACATTCTCTGTAATGGATCTACTTTTTTTTCTAACTTTCTATTAGTTTTAAAATTCTGCACTGAGGTTTCTAAGATCTGATGTCTATGTATTCCCATTTTTCCTTTTGAACCATTCTAGAGTTTCTTGTTTTTGCTTCATAATCCTTGGAAATACACTAAATTACCCCAGGAACTGGTTCACTTTCCTTTTTCTTGCAATGTTTGCTAAGAGAACTTTGTCTTCACTTAGAATACTTAGGATTCATTCTTTATTCGTTTTTTAGAATTTTTTTGTTAATTTATTTATTTGTGCTCTGGGCCTATATTGATTTTTTCTTAATGAAACATCTGGGATTTTAGCCTTTTCTTTTTATTCGTCCATTACTCATTTTCTGACTTCTCATCCTTTTCTCATTGGTACATCCCCTCAAGCTGGATTACCAACCTACCACAGTCTCCTCAATGAGGAAGATAATAGGATTTATCAAACTGGGTCCCTCCTCTGAGTTTCTTTCTACTAGGACACAAATTCTTAATTTAGGGACTTTACTTGGAACAACTTGTTCTTTTGTTTGTTTGATTAAATATGTTGGTGTCCATATTTCAGTATAATTGTTTTCTGTTGCAATCATGTGTATTCTGTTTTATGCATTTAAAAACATTCTAAAAGGGAGCCAAAAGTGGTCCATGGCACACAATAAAAGGATAAGAACCTCTGCTCTTGGGGAATGGGCCCAGGAAGTTTTTTTTTCCCCATCAGGCCTAATGCAGATGTACACTGTAATCATCTCCCCTCAATTCTGATTCAATTCTTCATCTTTCCTTCTAGCTAGATTGAATCAGCAGCCATTACTTTTTGGAGGAAATGTTGGGAAGTATCTCTGCAGCTTTAGAGATCTTTAAAATAGAACTCATGTCTAGTCAGAAGGCAGAATATTTTCACCCCACTCCACTCCACTTCCTCCTTACTTGACCAAGCTGAGTCAAATGTCACTTGTTTTGGCATGAGGGGAATATGAGAAGTGTTAAAGCAGAATCTTTGCAGCAAAGTTTGTCGGAGATTGGGGTGGTGCAGACAGTTTTATTTGATAAGCTCCTGGCCAAAGCCTAATACTTTGTGTATGTATGTATGTATGTATGTATGTATGTATGTATGTATGTATGTATATGTGACATCATATATATATATGTGTGTGTGTGTGTGTGTGTGTGTGTTTATGTGCTTTGTTTATATGCAGATATGTGTACATGCAAACATACACACAATGTACATGTGATGCATCTGCAATGCATTTTGTAACATGGTTGTGTGTGTGCATATGCAATTGTACACACAATGTATGTACATATTTATACACATGCACACTTTGGAAAGGTTTTATATTCATCCCCATTTATGCATAAATACATACATACAAATGAAACTAAATAAGAAACCTTTCCAGTAAGATTAGAAATTAAGCAAGGATGTCCATTGTCACTGCTACTATTTGGTATAATGGTAGAAAAGCTAGCTATAGCTATGAAACAAATGAAAAAAGAAATTAAGGAAATAAAAATAAGCAAAGAGGAAACGAAATAATCATTTTCTGTGATGATATCGTGATTTTAGATCTCATATTATATACCAAGATAAGCTCCAAATGCTCACATGACTTAAACATAAATGGTGACATCATAAACAAATGAGAAGAAAAATGAAGAAATTACCTTTCAAATATGTGGATAGGAAGAGTTCATGACCAAACAAAGGCTAGAGAAGATCATAAATGATTAAATGGGCAGTTTTAATTTTATAAATTAAAAAGGGGTCTCAAAAAAAATACCAACATAACTAAAATGAGAAGGGAAACAGGTAATTGGAGAAAATAGTCTGCAGCAAGTATCTATGATGAAAGTCTCATTTTCAGTATATAGAGAGAAGTGATTCAAAGTTACAAGAATGAGAGCCATTTCCCAATGAAAAAAATGCTCATAGAATATGACCAGGAAGTTTGCAGAGGAAGAAATATGTGCTACCAATAGACATGTGAAAAAATACTTTAAATTACTAATAACCAGAAGAATACAAATTAAAACAACTCTACCTGTCATAATGGCAAAGTTGACAAAAAAGAAAATGACAATTGCTTCAGGGATTTTGAGAAAACATACATTGCTGCACTATTGCTGGAGGTGTTGTCAGGCCATTTTGAAGAGCAATTTGGAACTAAACCCCCAAAGTTACTAAACCATGTGTACCATTTGACCCAATGATACCACTACCAGATCTATATCCCAAAGAGATCAAAGAAAGAGGAAAATAACCCATCCGTACAAAAATGTTTGTAGTAGTTTGTTTTATGGAGGGAGTTTTGGTGGGAAAAAAATAGAAACTAAGAGGGATGTCAATCAGTTAGCCAATGACTGAACAAATTATAGCATATGAATGAAATGAAATGAAATACTATTGTGACACAAGAAATGATGAATGGGACAGTATAAAAGAAACCTGGAAAGATGTATGAATAGATACAGAGTAATATAAACAAAACCAGGAGGACAACTTACATAATTAAAAAGTATCATAAAGATAAACAACCTTAAAAGATTTGAGAAATCTGATCAAGCTAGCGAACGATTACAATTCTAAAGGACCCATGATGAAACATGCTACCTATGTCCATACAGAGATATGATTGAGACATATAAGTCTGTGTGTATGTGGTGTGTATCATAATGACCAATATAGTAATTTGTTTTGTGTGACTATACATATTTGTTAAAAAGTTTTTCCCCCAGCTCAGATTCTTATAATCTAGCCACTGCTCAGATTCCTAAGAGTCTGCCCAATATGACGAATATTCTAATAAACTGGTCTTTGGCTGAAAGAAGACTTGATTAGAATTATTTTGGGGCAGGATCCACTCGTGATTTTGGGGTCCCAGCACCCTTAAACATCTAGACCTCAACAGGATCACAAAGAGTTGGACATGACTAGAAAATGGTTGAACAGCAGCAACTATGTGTCAGGCCTTGCGCTAAGCCATGGGGATACAAATAAGAAAAAGATAGACAGTTCTTGCCCCAACGAGTAACTCGGGGCAATCAGGGTAAAGTGACTTACCCAGGGTCACACAGGTAGTAGCTGTCAAGTGTCTGAGGCCAGAGTTGAACTTCAGTCCTCCTGACTCCAGGGCCAGGGCTCTGTCCACTGTGCCACCTTACTTCCCCCATCAGTACAGCATTCAGTTACAAAGTGCTTCCAGCCTGGGAAGACTTGTATGAACTGATACAGAAGAAGGGAGCAGAACCAGAAGAAAAATTTATGCAATGACTATAATAATATAAAGGAAAAGACTTTGTAAGACTTATGAACTCCAATTCAATGACCAAACAAGACTTTAGAAGATGGCTGATGAAATATGCTTCCCACGTCTTGACAGAGAGGTGATGGACCAGAGAGATAGGATGAAACATACTTTTTGGGGCATGACCAATATGTAGATTTGTTTGGCTTGACTATGCTCATTGGTTACAAGGGAGGTTTCTACATTTTGAGGGGAAGGTGGGCAGGGAGAGAATTAGTGGAGAGAGGAAGGGTAATGATAATGATCTTTTTTAAAAGAGTATTAATAAAGCATTTATAAAAGTGCACAGAATAGAATAATAGAAGATTCAGCATGAGACACAGATAAGCAGGACAACTTTGGAACTAATGTGCTGAATTCATGATATAGTTAAAACCCAAACTGTATGTAATGAATTTATGTTTTCATGTATAATACTCCCTTTCTGTTCTTCTCTGTACATGAAAATGTTTTTATTCACTAGTGTTTGTTGAGATCAGAATAACAAAAACTAACCACTTATTAAATAAAAAAAAACACCAATGTGCTTTCAAAAAACAGGTTTTTCCCCCACTACTGTGGGTGGGGTTTGTGAGGGAAGGAACATAGATTTTTGATCATTGGGAGGAAAGTATTTTTTTCAATTACAACTAGTTCATTAGTCTGTCTTACAACCCTAGGGTTTCCTTTTAATAACAAAGTCAGATACCAAGCTGATTGTCATACAGAGAAATTTGGAGGGTACTGCACACAAACATGGACTTAGGTTCCTGAAAAGAGATGTGATTATCCAAACCCTCTAGGGGAAGAGGAGCCATTGCCAAACAGTCGCATAGAACGAGATATACAGCCTTGATGACAGAAGGTAAATGAAGAGACTGAGCAGAAACAAGACAGGTCCACGTAATGTAGAGGATACCAGAAGTTACAGGGAATTCCCACGATGGAGAAAAGGGAAATATGATCTTGCTAGACTGAGATATAGGAACCAAGCACCCAATGTCAAATGAAAGCATATAAAGAAAAAAGGAGACTTAGCAAATGGAGGCCTTGAAGAGGGAAAACCAACTGCTTGCCGAAGACATGGAAAGAGAGGACCCATGTGCTTGTAGATAAATGAAGGAGCAGAAGGATCAGCACAGCAGGGAGACTTAAGTTGGAGGAGGAATAGGGGCTTAACCTTTCAATGGTATTGTGAATCATAAGGATTGTCTAGGTCTGTGAGGGAAAATGCTGCTCAACAGAGGGGAAAGGACATGTAATTCTACTGTAACCCAGAATTCTTTTTTTCTAGCAGGAGACTCTCAATTGGGTAGTGACAGAAGTTTAGAAGATTGTATAGGTCCTTGGGAAGGCAGTAGCCCACTGAAGTTGCCTTGGCTATTTATGAATTAAGATGTGAATATTTTATGTTTTTTGTTGGAATAAATAAAACCTGTCTTGTATTTAATGTTGCATTAGTCTAAGTGCTTAAAAAGAGCTAAGAGAAACATTAACCAATTCCTGATTTTCCCATTGGAAAACAAGTTATTATTTAGAAGGCTTCCACATTTAAAACCACTCTAAATGAGCCCAGAACTTGAGTGACAGCCATTGGTTACACTGAGTTATTACTATATATGATGTTCATGCATTTCATCATCCCTTTCATGAAAATCTGGACTCCACTGCCCATTACAAGGCCTGCAGCGCCTCTTCCATTTCAATACTCTAGGATAGAGTTTGTCCAAGCCTGGTGATTTTAGCCCAGTGAGAAAGGACAAGGACACTTTTACCATCTTTTCATCTTTGTATTTAACTCCCAATCAACTGTGTCTTTTTCTATCCTTCACATTCCAAATATTATATTGTAGAATTATAGATCTAGAGTAGAAAGGCACCTTCCAGTAAAAGCACCTTATTTTAAAGAGGATAAAATCCAAGAAAGGTGATTTGCTAAGTCATGCTAGTAGCAAGTGTCAAAAAAGGGATTTGAACCCAAGTGCTTGGATCTGAGAGCACAGTATTCTTTCTACCACCAACAGCCTTCCTATCCTTCACCTTGGAAAAGAAAACATGTAAAATTGAAGAGCTGAGTAGTTTGTCCTCACTGTTCATTACCATCAAAAAATCCAGATGGAGTGGTGACTCTGTCCTATCTCTGTCCTTTTTGTCTCCAATATAGCCTTAAAAAAGAATTCTTACAGAGGGGCAGAACCAAGATGGTGGAATAAAAAGAATTCTTATTGTTCACCTTAGCCTTCATCATCAGATTTACCTCCCTAACTCCTCAATGCACTTGACATAATTCTTCCAGAATTATGTTACTCTTACAATTAACTGACCTTGCTATCAACACCTGCTTCTGAATCTTCCTGGCTAGCTTCCTTTTGTCAGTCAGAACCTGAGATTTCATTCATGTAGAAAAGTCCCAAGTAGGGAAAATACCTCAAACAATGTAGGTTCACATTTATAATAAAATCCTAGGCCATTTCCAGGGACACTCAGTGATTTGTTCAGTGCCATATGGCTACCATGTCAAAGACATGAATTGAACCCAGGACTTCCTAACTCAGAAAGTAGCTGTATCTCCTCTCTCATGCTTACACATAGGCAGTTTTGTAGTAGAGTGGATAAAGTGATGGACTTTGAGTCAAGAAGACCTGTGTTCAAATTTCGTCTTGGATGTTTACAAGGTGTGTGATCTGAGCCAATCCCTTAACCTCTGTTTGCCTCAGTCATCCCACCTGTAAAAAATGGAGATAAAAATAACACTCACTTCTCAGGGTTGTTGTGAAGATAAAATGAGATAATGCTTACAAAGTGATTTGCAAACCTTAAAGTGATATTGCTACCTATTGTTATTATTATTGTTATTATTATTGTCATCTTTATGTGTCTTTTTTAGGGGCTTGAAGGTACTGAAGTATCAAAGAATGGAGGAAGTACCCATAGTGAGAAAATCAGAGATCTGTGTAAGTACCAAATTATTTTTCTCAGAGGGATTTCTGAAAGGCAAATAAGTCCATATATTTTGAATATACCTGGCAATGACAATGCACTTGCTACATAACAGTCAGGTAATATTATCTTTTTCCCCTGAAAACCCATACTTGCTTCCATTGACTTGACCACTAGGAAAAAAACTGAAGCAATCACTGGGATTCAGCATGTGTTAACAAAGAATAAGTTACATCAAGCTAACTTTAATTCCTTTTTTGATAGAATACTAAACTAGTAAATCCAGTGTATGCTGTAGGCATAGCATATATCTATTTTGGCAAAGCACTGAACAAAGTCTTTCAAAGAATCCTTGTAGAAAAGATGAAGCAATGCAAGCCAGAGGATGGTGGCAGGGAGGAAAAGGATAAGGTCATAAGCATTTATTAGGTGCCTACCTGCTTAGTTGTTATCTTTCATGCTCAAAGAACACTAAATAACATCATTACATTGGGGTCAAGGTACAGTGTGTCTGACTGTGGCTATGCTAAGCATTTCACAAATATTATCTCACTTCATCCTCACAATGACACTGAGAGATAGGTATTATTATTATTATCCACATTTTATAGTTGAGGAAACCAAGGCTGATAGAAATTAAGTGACTTTTCCAGTGTCATACAGCTAGTAAATATCTAAGCTAGATTTGAACACATGTCTTTCTGACTTGAAGAACAGAATTCTATCCACTGTACCACCTAGCTGACAGAATTATCTGATGATAGAGTTGGGTGGCATTGTATCCAACTGAGCACCTTTACTCTGTGTTGTGTAATTGAAAAAGGTTTCAAGTGACGTTCAAGGTGTATGCTCCATCTCTTAATGGTCTAGATTAATATTTATCAGATTTTCACATGACATAATACTGAGAGCTATAGCTAAGACATTAGATAGAACATTACCTATAGGATCAAATAGGAAGAGCTTTGTTTGGCCTTTAAAGATCATCAAAGGGGGCAGTTAGGTGGCACAGTGAATAGAGCACCAGCCCTGGAGTTAGGAGGACCTGAGTTCAAATCCAGTCTCAGACCAAACACTTGGCACTTAACTAGCTGTGTGACCCTGGGCAAGTCACTTAACCCCAATTGCCTCACCAAAAAAAAAAAAAAAGAAAGAAAGAAAGATCATCACAACATGGCCCCTTGTACTTTTCCAGTCTTCTTCCACTTTGTTCCCTGCATATACTCTACAAAAGATTTAAACATACTTTCTCTCTGTAATGTACTCATAACACTCCATATCCCATCTATATGCATTTGCTCTTGCTGCCTTCCAGGAAAGGAATGCTTTCCCTTTTCACCTCCATCTTCTAAAATCACCAGCTTCCTTCAAAGCATAGCTCAGTCACACAAACCTTTCCTGATCAACCCAGCCCAGTTTTTAATGAATTGTTCTCTGTACAAGGAGTAACATGATCAGATCATAAGAAGGACAATAAAAACATTAAAAGAAAGATTAGTCTAGCAATGGTATAGAAGTTAAATTGAAGAGACATGAATTTTGAGTAAGGAAAAACTGAAAAGGGGATGTTTCAATATCAAGTGAAATTAAGGGCAGTACTTGAATAGCAGAGTGAGAATAGAGAGGAGGGAATGGATATGAATTATGTTATGGAGGCAACATCAATAGGAATATATATGAAAGGTGATGGGGAAGATGATGTGGTACAGGCAGCAACTCAGCTGAATTCTCCCAATATTCCCCTCCAAAGAACTTTAAAGTAAGACCTCAGATTGAATTCTGAAGTGGCATAGCCAACAAAAAGTTAGGGTGAGACATTTTGCCAGCCCAAGACAACTTAGGAGAATGGCAGGAGAGGTCCATGACACCAGCACAGTGCATGCCCCAGCCACACTAGCAGCAAGCTTTGGAGGTGGCTACAATGATGGCAGAAATAGCTTCAAAACCTCCTAGCCCAGAGATGGTAAGGGGTTCTTACAACTGCTCAGATAGAAATCACAGGGTACCCTTTGTTGGCTCTGGGCATAGGACCCTGAGTCATTGCCCATACATGGTTCTGGATCTCAGTTCAAAGCAAAGGTAGCATTAGCACTTGTGGCCAGTGGGGAACAGGGGTCCTGGTTACAGTTCTAAGGCAAAAAAGATTGCTTGTGGTTGCTAACAAAGGAGCAGGGTCCCTGATCTCAATTCCAAGGCAAGAAAAGAGCTCTAGCACTTGTGGCTGTAAGAGCAAGGGACACGGTCACTGTTTTAGAGTCAAAAGGAGCAGCTGCATGGGAACAAGGTCCCCTCCTGTAGAGAGACCAGAGCATAAGACAGAAAAGCATGGGACAAGAGAGTGGATTATACCGCCTTGGAATGCCAAAAACTTACAGACCCTCAGAACTAGCTCTGAAAACAGCAGCACAAAAAATATGAAACTTGGAACAATGTCCCTTCCACTAAGGAAGCAAAGCCCAACTTTATATATAGTTAAAAGTCAAGAAAGGCTGAAAAAAATGAGCAAGTAACAACAAAAAAGAACTTGGTCATAAAAAGTTACTATGGTTACAAAGAAGATCAAGATACAAACTCAGAAGACAAAGATGTCAAAATAGCTAAAAGTAAAGCTTCAAAGAGAACTGTGAATTGGAAAAAAGCCCAACAAGAATTCTTGGAAAAGCTCTAAAAGGATTTTAAAAATTGAAGCTAGAGAGAAAAAATAGGGAAAAGAAATGAGAGTCATTCAAAAAAATATGAAAAGAGAGTCAACAGTTAGAGAAAAGAGGCACCAAAAAACAAAACTGAAGAAAATAATGCCTTAAAGGAATTGGCCAAATAGAAAAAAGATACAAAAATTCACAGAAGAAATAAACTTCTTAAAAATCAGAATTGACCAAATGGAATAAAAGGCACAAAAGCTCACTGAAGAAAATAATTCCCTAAAAATTAGAATTGGGAAAATGGAAGTTAATGACTCTGTGAAACATAAAGAAACAATAAAACCAAGTCAAAAGAGAAAAAACATAGGAGAAAATGTGAAATATCTCATTGGGAAAAACAACTGACCTGGGAGATAGATCAAGGAGAGATATGTGAGAATTATTGGACTTCCTGAAAGCCATGACCTAAAAAAGAGCCTAGATATCATATTTCTTTTTTAAATATTTAATTTTATTTTATAGTATTTTCCCAGTTACACGTCAAAACAATTTTTAGCCTTCATTTTTACAAGAACTTGAATTTCAAATTTTTCTCCCTCCCTCCCTACTTACCCTTACCTCCTCTCTTCATAATATAGTAGGCAATTTGATATAGGTTATATATGTGCTGTCATTTAAAACATATTTTTGTATTAGTCACAGTTATGAAAGAAGAAACAGATCAAAAGGAAAAAACACGAAAAAGAATAAAGTAAGTGATAAAAGTATGCTTCAATCTGCATTTAGAGCCCAGCAATTCTTTAGCTGGATGTGGATAGCATTTTCCCTCATGAGTCCTTTATCCTAATCTTAGATCATTGCGTTGCTGAGAAGAGCTGAGTCACTCATAGCTGATCATCACACAACGTTAATGATACTGTATACAATGCTTTCCTGGTTCTGCTCATTTCGATTCACATGAGTTCATATGCATCTTCCCAGGTTTTTCTGAAATCTGCCTGTTATATCATTTCTTATTGCCCAATAGTATTACATTACATTCATATACCACAGCTTGTTCAGACATTCCCCAATCGATGGGCATCCCCTCAATTTCCAATATTTTACCACCATGAAAGGGCTGCTATGCATATTTTTGAACATGTAGGTCCTTTTCTCTCTTCTTTATGATCTCTTTGAGATACATACCTAGTAGTGGTATTGCTAGATCAAAGAGTATGCACAGTTTGGTTACCCTTTGGACATTGTTCCAAATTGCTCACCAGAATGGTTGGATCAGTTCACAACTCCAACAACAGTGTATTAGTGCCCCAATTTTCCTACATCCTTTCCAACATGTATAATTTTTCTTTTTTGTCATATCAGTTAATCTGATAGGCGTGAGGTGGTACCTGAGAGTTTTTTTAATTTGCATTTCTCTAATCAAAAGTGATTTAGGCACTTATTCATATGCCTATGTATAGCTTTGATTTCTTCATCTGAAAACTGTCTGTTCATACCCTTTGACCATTTATCAATTGGGGAATGGCTTGTTTTCTTATAAATTCAGTTCTCTATATATTTGAGAAATGATGCCTTTATCAGAGACACTTGCTGCAAAGATTGTTTCCCAGCTTTCTGCTTTCCTTCTAATCTTGGTTATGTTAGTTTTGTTTGTGCAAAAACTTTTTAATTTAATATAATCAAAATTATGCTGCTCTATCTCTTGTTTGGTCTTGTAACTAACTTAATTTCTCCTCTAAGAATGTGGATGCCATACCACTTAGTGCATATATGTTTCATACTGATATTACTGCCTTGTCTATCATACCTTTTAGGAAGGTGTAGTTTTCTTCCTTATCTCTTTTAATTAAGTCTATTTTTATTTTTAGTTTGTCTG
This sequence comes from Phascolarctos cinereus, assembly GCF_003287225.1. Taxonomy (NCBI): domain Eukaryota; kingdom Metazoa; phylum Chordata; class Mammalia; order Diprotodontia; family Phascolarctidae; genus Phascolarctos; species Phascolarctos cinereus. The sequence goes on from NW_027555736.1 coordinate 122,746,062, forward strand.
AGATCAGGATTGCTACCCTTGCTTTTTTACTTCAGCTGAAGTATAATAGCTAGGCTGTTCCAGCCCTTTGCCTTTACTCTGCACGCTTCTGGCTAACTGGGATACTTCCTGTCCTGGACTACATTCTCTTTTTGCCCAAGTGAGACAGACCTTTTGTACCAATCTTCCAAGTTTCTTGGGCTCAAAGGTTGTTTCACTCCATCTTTTTACTGGTTCTGCTATTCCAAGATTTGTTTTGGGGAGCCATTTTATGGTTCTTTGAAGGTGAATATTGGAGAGTTATGGTCATTTAGTGCTTACTCTGTCATCTCCTAGACATCATATTTCAAAAATTATCGAGGAAAACTCCCCTGATATCCTAGAACCAGAGAGTAAATTAGAAATTGAAAGAATCCACCAATCACCTCCTGAAAGAGATCCCAAAGTAAAAACTTCTAGTAATGTTATAGCTAAATCCAGATCTCTAAGATCAAACAGCAAGGAAGAAACAATTCAAATATTGGAGCCACAATCAGGAACACATAAAATTGAGCAGCTTCCACATTAAAGGAGTGAAGGGAATGATATTCCAGAAGGCTATGGAATAAGGAATACAACTAAGAATAACTTGCCCAGAAAAACTGAGTATAATCTTTGACGGGGAAAATAGATATTTAATGAAATAAAGGATTTCAAGCATTGCTGATGAAAAGACTGGAGATGAATAGAAAATTAGACTTTCAAATAGAAGATTCAAGAGAAGCAGCAACAGATAAAAGTGAAAGACAAACCCTAAGGGGCTCAATAAGGATTAATTTTTTACAATCCTATATGGGGAGATAACACTTGTAACTCTTAGGAACTTTATCATTATTAGGGCAGGTAGAAGGAGTGTACATAGACAGAGGGCACAGGTATGAGTTGAAAATGATAAAAATAAAAAGTAAAATTAAAGGGTGAGATAGAGGACTAAGAGAAGGTTAAGGTAGAAGAAAAAACAGGGGAAAATATCTCACATAAAAGAAGTACACAAGGAGTAGCTTTTACAGCGGAGGAGGAAATAAGAGTGGGGATGGTGGCGAGAGAGAGAGAGAAATGGGGAAAATAGGATGAAGGGGAATACACAATTAATAATCATGACTGTGAATGTGAATGAGATGAACTCACACATAAAACAGGTGATAGCAGAGTGGATTAAAAACCAGAATCCAACAATATACTGTTTACAATGTATTGAAACAAAGAGGTCCCAGGAAAAACCCTAGAACAGCTGAACCAGAAGAAAGATGGGGTACAGCCGTCCAATAGCCCAGGTGGCATGAGGGATTAATGGGAAAGGCCCATCTTGCCCTGGGGGAAGGGGAGCAGTACAGAAAGGGAGGCATCCCAGCAAGCTAGCAGAAAGCCCCACCTCAGCATACCAGGAGGAGATCCTGAAACCCAGATGGTGGAGCAGGCAAACACCAACACCTGGACCCTTGAGTGCCTCAGTGAGGGCAGGGGAACCAGTGAAAACCAGCTTGGAAAACCACCAGGTACCTTGGCATTCTACAGCAACGAGCTCTCTCAGTGCCACACAAAATTAAGGGAAGTAGAGCTCCAAGGGGCCCCAGGCAGATAAACATCCTGCAACATCCATCTGAAAGGAGCTGAAGAAAGTAAACAGAAGGAAAGGCCCAGATGAGCAGGAAATCTCCAGGAGCCACACTACCCAATCTTAACCCTAGAGTTCCGGTATTGCTGATTCTAGCCCAACATCAAGTAAGCTGCCAGAACCCTACAGCCTCCAACTGCCAGCACTGGAGACCACACCACACAAAGCCAGGGACCAGGCCCTAAACTCCCAACACAAAAAGCTTGGGTCAGTGTCCTCTGCTCCTCAGCAGAAGAGCTCAATCTCTTTAAAGGCCAGGAAATAAGCAAACACCATGAGTAAAAAGAAGTGTACCATAGTTTCTTATTATAGGAAGAGTGAAGATCAAGGCAGAAATTCTGAAGAGGACAACATTGTCAACAAACCCACATCTGGAACCTCAAAAGGGAATATGAACTTGTCTGAAGCCCAAAAGGCCTTCTTAGAAGAGCTCAAGAAGGATTTTAAAAATCAAATGAGAGAGATAGAAGAAAAAAATGGGAAAAGAAATGAGAGGTATGCAAGAGAGAGTCAATAGCTTAGAAAAGGAAGGACAAAAATTAACTTCAGAAAACAAGTCCTTAAAAAAGTACAATTGGCCAATTGGAAAAAAAAGTGTACTGAAGAAAACAAGTCCTTAAAAAATACAATTGGCCAAATGAGGAAGGAGGTACAAAATCTAATAGAAGAAAACAATTAGTTAAACATTAGAATTGGCCAAATGGAAGTTAATGACTCTATGAGAGAGCAAGAATCAGTTAAACTAAAACAAAAGAATGAAAACATAAATGAAAACATAAAATACCTCATTGGTAAAACAACTGACCCGGAAAAACAATCCAGGAAAGACAATTTAAAAATTATTGGTCTACCTGAATACCACAATGAAAAAAAGAGCCTGGACAGTATCTTTATTGGTCTACCTGAAAACCCACAATGAAAAAAAGAGCCTGGACAGTATCTTTCAGGAAATCATAAAGGAAAACTGCCCTGAGGTCCTAGAACCAGAGGGTAAAATTGCCATAGAAAGAATCCACCCACCACCTCCTGAAAGAGATCCCAAATTGAAAACACCGAGGAATATAGTAGCCAAATTCCAAAATTACCAGGTTAAAGAGAAAATACTGCAAGCAGCCAGAAAGAAACAATTTAAATATCATGGAACCACAGTCAGGATTACACAGGATCTTGCAGCTTCTACATTAAAAGACTGTAGTGCCTTGAATATAATATTCCACAAGGCAAAGGAGCTTAGATTACAACCAAGGATAAACTATCCAGTGAAAATGAGCATGATCTTTCAGGGGAGGAGATGGATATTCAATGAAATAGGGGACTTCCAAACCTTCCTGATAAAAAGACTAGAGCTCAACAGAAAAGTTGATCTTCAAATACAAGACTCAAGAGAGATATAAAATTGTGAATGAGACAGAAAGAAACAACATGTTATTAATAAGGGCAAACTGTTTGCATCCCTACAAGGGAAGACGACACTTATAGCCCTTGAGAACTGTGTTGTTATTACACCACGTTAAAGGGGTATACATAAAGGGGGTGGGCATATGTTGACTTTGATGTAATGATAAAAAAAAATTTAATCAAGTGGGCTAAATAGATCCAAGTAAGTGAATTAATCTGATCTAACTAAGAAAATGTACTGAGAGAAAAGGAAAGAAGGAGGCAGACAAGGGTAAATTACATTACAGGAAAAGGCACCTATTACAGAAGAGGGAAAGTAGGGAGGGAGATGAGCATTGTTTGAACCTTACTCTCACCAGATTTGGCTCAAGAAGGGAATAACATAATTAGTTAGGTACTGATATTGATAGACTTAACCCTTCTCAGCAATACAAGGATCTAAGACATCTCCAAAGGCCTCATGATGGAAAGTGCTATCCACATCCAAAGAAAGAACTATGGAGTTTGAATGCAGATCGAAGCATAGTATTTGCTATTTTTTTTTCTTTGTGTGTTTTGTTCCCTTTTTCTGGTGGTTTCTCCTATTGGTTCTAATTCTTACTTCCAACATCACTAATGTGAAAATATGTTTAATAGGATGCATATGTATAGCCCATATCAGATTGTGTGATGTCTTGGGGAGGGAGGTGTGGAGGGAGGGAGAGAAAAATTTAAAACTCAAGAGCTTATGGAAGTGATTGTTGATAAATCAAAATAATTTTTTTTTAAAAAAAAGAAACAAAGACATACACAGAACAAAAGTAAGGGTTTGAGCATGATATATTGTGCTTCAGTTGAAATATAAAAAAGGCAGGAGTAGCAATTATGATCTCAGACAAAGATAAATCCAAAATATACCTAATTAAAAGAGGTAAGTAGGAAAACTACATTTTATTAAGAAGCCACCATAGGCAATGAAATAATATCAGTACAAAAATACATGTTAAATGAGTTACAGGTAGAAATAAACAGTAATACTATAGAGCAAAGGAACTCAATTTTTCCCTTTCAGAACTAGATAAATCTAACCATAAAATAAATAAGTGAAGGAGATGAATATAATTTTAGAAAAATTAGATAAGATAGATCTCTGGAGAAAATTAAATTGAAATAGAAAGTACAATACCATTTTTCTCAACTGCACATGATATCTTCACAAAAATTGCCCATATATTGGGGTGTATAAACCTCACAAACAAATGCAGAAAAACAGAAATGTTAAATATATTCTTTCCAGACCATAATGTAACAAAAATTACATTTTTTAAAAAGAAGAAAACAAATTTCCAAGAACATAAAATTAAAGCAATTACTAGGAGTTATTTTGCCCAATTATATGCCAATAAATCTGACAATTTAAGTGAAGTGGAAGAATATTTATGGAAACATGAATTGTCCAGATCAGTGGAAGTGGAATAGAATACCTAAATAACCCTATTTTAGAAAAAGAAATTGAATATATCACAAATGAAAGAAAAAATATCTTCAGGACCAGATGGATTCATAAGTGAATGTTACTAAACATTTAAAGAACAGTTAATTCAAACACTATATAAACTATTTAGAAAAATAGGCAAAGAAGGAGTCCTACAAAATTAATTTTATGATACAAATATGGTTCTGATACCTAACCCAGGAAGAGCAAAAACAGAGAAAGAAAGCTATAGTCAAATTTTCTTAATGAATATTGATGCAAAATTTGTAAATAAAATATTAGCAAGGAGATTACTGCAATATATCACAAAGATCATACACTATGACCAGGTGAAATTTATAGAAGGAGTGCAGGGCAGGTTCAATATTAGAAAAACTTTCAGCATAATTGACCATATCAATAACAAAAGCAACAAAAACAAAAAAAATCATATAATTATCGCAATACAAAAAGCTTTTGGCAAAATGCAACACTCAATCCTATTAAAAACACTAGAAAGCATAGGAATAAATGGAGCTTTTCTTAAAATCATGAGTAGTAATCTATCTAAAACCGTCAGCAAGCATTATCTGTAATGGGGATAAGTTAAAGCCTTCCCAATAAGATCAGGAGTGAAGCAAGGATACTCATTACCTCCACTATTATTCAATATTGTACAACAAATTACAGCTGTAACAATAAGACAAGAAAAAGAAATTGAGGGAATTAGAATAGGCAAGGAGGAAACAAAATTATCTCTCTTTGCAGTTAATATGATGCTATACTTAGAGAACCCTGGAGAATCAACTAAAAAACTACTTGAAATAATTAACAACATTAGCAAAGTTGCAAAACATAAAGTAAACTCACACAAGTCACCAGCATTTCTATATATCACTAACAATGTACAGCACGATGAGATAGAAAGAGAAATTCCATTTAAAGTAACAGACAACATAAAATATTTGGGAGCATACCTGTCAAGATAAACCCAGAAACTATATAAACACAATGGCAAAAGACTTATCACACAAATAAAGAGAGATCAAAACAATTAGAGAACTATTAATTGCTCATGAGCAGGCTGAGCCAGTATATTAAAAATGACAATTCTGCCTAAATTAATTTACTTATTCAGCGCAATACCAATCAAACTACCAAAGATTTATTTTATAAGGCTAGAAAAAATAACAACAAAATTTATTTGGAAGAACAAAAGGACAAGTTTATCAAGGGAATCAATGAAAAAAATGTAAAGTAAGGTAGCCTAGCAGTACTATATCTAAAACTATTTTACAAAGTGATAATCACGGTAACAATCTGATACTGGCCAAGAAACAGAGTGCTGGATCAGTGAAATAGATTAAGTATACAATACAATAGCAAATGACCGTAGTAATTTTGTATTAGATGAACCCAGTGATCCAAGCTTTGGGGACAGTAAGTCACTATTTGACAAAAACTGCTAGAAAAACTGGAAAGCAGTTGGCAGAAACTAGAAATAGACTAACATCTTATACTGTATGCCAAGATAAGGTAAAAAAAAATACATAATTTAGACATAAAGGATGACATCATAAACAATTTAGAGCATCATGGAAAATGTTACCTGTCTGATCTACAGATAAGAGAAGAATTTATGACCAAACAAGAGATAGAGAGTATTAAAGGAAATAAAATGGATAATTTTGATTGCATGAAATTAAAAAGGGTTTTTTCCACAAACAAACTTAACTCAGTTAAGATTAGTAGAAATGCAAGAAACGGTGGGGGAATTTTATAGCAAGTTTCTCTGAAAAGGCCTCACTTCTCAAATACATAAAGAATTGAGTCAAATCTATAAGAATGCAAGCCATTCCCCAATTTACAAAAGGTCAAAGGATACAAACAAGCAGTCTTCAGAAGAAGAAATTAAAGCTCTCTAGTCACATGAAAAGTGATCTAAATCACTATTGACTAGAGAAATACTAATTAAAATAACTCTGAGGCACCACCTCACACCTATCAGATTGGCTAATATGACAGAAAAGGAAAATAACAAATGTTGGAGGGGATATGGAAAAATTGGGATACTACTGCGCTGTTGGTAGAATTGTGACCTGATCCAACCATTTTGGAGAGCTATTTGGAATTATACCCAAAGGACCATAAAACTGTGCATACCCCTTGACCCCGTAATATCACTACTATGTGTGTATCCCAAAGAGATCAAAGAAAGAGGAAATAGACCTTTGTGTGCAAAAATATTTATAGCAGCTCTTTTTTTATAGCAAAGAATTGGAGCTTAAGGGGATCCCTATCAATTAGAAATTGCAATGGAATACTACTATGTTATAAGAAATGATAAGCAGGATAGTATCAGAAAATCTGGGAAGACTTATAAGAACTGAAGCAAAGTGAAGTGAGCAAGAACTACACAGTGACAACAGTATTGTACAATTATTGACAGTGAATAACTGAGCTATTCTGATCAATGCAGTGATCCAAGGCAATTCTGAAAGACTTGTACTGAAAAAATGCTATCCACGCCAAAGAAAGAACAGATAGAGTCTGAATGCAGATTGAAGCATGCTTTTAAAAAAAAAAGTCTTTATTTTTCTTGCTTTTTTACAGCATGACTAATATGGAAATATATTTCACATGATTTCACATGTATAATTGATAGCACAATTCTTGCCTTCCCAATGGGTGTGGGAAGTGAGGGAGGGAGGGATACAATTCAGAACTCAAAATTAAAAAAAGGAATGCTAAAAACAAATAAATAATAAATATATAACAAACAAAAGGGAATGGGTATGAAAGAGTTAAAGATAATGCCAATGTTTCAAATGGAATACTGGCAGTTTCTCCTCACAGCCCTAGTTGTCAGAAAGATGACTCAGTTTAGGAAGGAAGACATTCATTTTGGTTGGGGACACATTGACTTTTATATGACAGTATCATTTAGGAAGGTGAAAATTAAGGACTAAAGCTCAGAAAATAAAAGTCATGGTTAGAGATTCATATTTTGGAATTATCTATATAAAAATGATAGGTGAAGCCATGGGAGTGAGTACAATCACCAAGGGAGATAGAACCTTTGGAAATACATAAATTGAGGGGTCCACAAAAATATAACAAAGGAAGAAGCACTTAGAGAGCTGGAAGAAACAAGTTAATGAGTGTCTCTAATAAAGGGAAATGACTGTATCCAGGAAAATACTAGGGCTATTTTGAAATGAATGGGACCTCTTATAGATGAAGAAACTGAGATTCAGAAAGATTAAGTGATTTACCCAAGGCCATACAAGTAGTAAGCATCAGAGGCTAGATTTTAAACTCTGGTTCTGATTCCAGAGCCAGTGATCTTTCCACTCCAATAATGTCAAACACTGCAAAGATGTCAAGAAGATAAGGAATATTCCCACTGGATTTGGATTTATTGGTAGCAATTTGAAGACTAGTTTCTATAAAGTTATGGGGAAAGATTTCAAGGGATTGAGGAGTAAAGATAGATTATTCTTTCTAGTAATTTATCCATGAAAGGAAAAAGAAGGTAGGAAAATAGCTTGTCAGAGTATAATGGTCAGCCAAGGTTTAAAAAAAAAACACTTTTAAGGCATGTCCCAGGAGGTCCAGGTATGAATCTTCAAATGATACAAGTTAAAAGTACCATGGTAAAGATTGTTCCAGGATCTATATACAGCACTAAAATTTTCAAAATCGCATAGCTGGTAACTTATATTTAGAAAGAAAGATGAACTATACCCATAAAGGTTCTCTAGCAAAACAAATTCAGGATATAATAGAAAGTCTTTATAATTTATACAAGTAAATGTAGAAATAATCTGAACTAACCTCAAATACTTATTGCTGCATTCAACTTCTAACCACCGTAAACTAGCTCCAGCTAGCATTAATTGGCCAGCTCTCTACCAGTTCCACAAGCAAAGAGACTAGATAAGATTCACCCTGAAACAGTCCCCTTGTGTAATGTTCTCCATGCAGACACTACTTTTCTGGAGGAGAAATCAGAAAGATAAAATGGGAAAGCCTTGAATTAAATCAGGTACCCAATGAGACCCTAAGAAAATTCATTCTGCCAAGCACAGGGAGCCAAGCTGAAAGAATATAAGGTGACTTGGTTTTATTTATTTATTTATTTATTTTATTTTATAATGTGTACAGTCATCTCCCCCTTTGATTCGAGGTTCTGTGGGGGAAGAATGAGGGTTTTTGAAAATTATGAAAAGGCAGAGCAATCAGAGTCTTCCGTTATCACAGGGATAAAATATCAATTTTTGTCAGGATAAAACGAAGCACAGATTGGCCCTGATAGGGAAAATTAAATTTCTGGTCTTCACTTGATTTGATATTTATCATTCCTTTACTGCAGAAATGTTCTGTCACAAAACATTAATTTTTTTTTCTATTCATCACACACCAAACAAACTGAAAGGCTTTTAGAAAGCAAAAGAGACAAATAGCCAGTGGGACTGAGTGAAATCAAAAGCTGAGTGAGAAAAAGGAAAAAATGAGGAATGCAGAGGGATGAATAGCCTCTCACAATTTGTCAGAAGGGGAATCCTTACAAAGTTGTGCTGTCTGGTGATGTGAAAGATTCTTATTGGAGTTCACTCTTGAATGATAAGATTTCAAAAGGAAATGATTTGGGGGGCAGAAGATAGGGGGAGCAAGTGAAGTCACTTCATGGCATTAGCAAATAGCATTAAGAAAAAGCTCAAAGGCACAACACAAACTTTGTCCATCTTTTTCTCCCTTTTTCTAGCTACTTTTCTAGCTAGAGTTGTCTTCCCTTTTTCTAGATACTTTGGATTCTACCTCCAATCCAGAGAGCATCTCTCTCAAGTCTTCCCTCTGTGTCATTGAGGAAATAAAACTCTTTCTTGAAGTGGGTTCTTCAAATACAACCCCGCTACTTTCTGCCTGAACTGGCTTTTCCAGATAGACCCCTGATTTCTTCAACTTACAGCTTTTTCCTCCTTATATTCTATGTACCCAAATCCTTCTTCAATATTCTCCCATCTCTATTAATTTTTAACAATGTCTTTAACAACAGAATTGTGTTCACTATTGAATATACTGAAAAGATAAAAGCAACTCAGTCTGTCCACTGAGTTGTTCTCCTTGCCATTGAACGAGCAATGTATTTTGAGTCAGAAGACACGGAATCAAATTCCAGCTCTGACAATGATTAATAGTGTGACCTTTGCAAGTCACTTAATCTCTCTACATCTCAGTTTCTTAGTCCTTAAGATGAAGGATATGGACTAGATGGCCACTGCGAGCTCTTCTACCTCTACATCTTCAATTCTAGTTAACTTCAAAACACTTTCTAGTTTTTCGTTTCCTATTTTCTTTGCTCTATTTAGTGTATTTTTTAATTGATATTTCCCAACTCTGACTCTTACTACAGCCATGATGGTGGTAAATTGTCCTTTTTCTTGTCAGCTGTCTCTTGCTTGTCACCTTTTCAAGTATTCATATTTCCATTCAATAGTCTTAAGCTAACTCTGCCTCTAATGAGGAAGGAATGTACACAATTCACACATGATTAGAAAGGAAGATATTCATGACAAGCTGTTGGTGAGAAGGTTCACAGGTTTGCTCCAGGAAACACTGCAAGAGCCCCAAGAATCAGGAAGGATGATAAACAAGCAAGGAATTGTCTGTTTATGCTAGGACGACCATGGACTAACTCTCTGAACATATAGAAGCACATTTGAACTCAGAATCCCTTTTTGTGACATCACTACAGAAAGAGGCATATTGCCAGTGTTGAGGGAATGCGAATTCTCAAGTCATTCTTTATTTTATGTCCTGCTGCCAAAATAAACTATAGTTTCCTTATATCTATGGTAATTTCTTATTTGTTTTAGTAGGAAAATTAGAACAATATTTTCCAAATAATTTTCATATTTATTTGAATTTAAAAAAATATTTTGAATCTATCTATTTAGATAGATATCATACACATATATTTCATCTATGTTTTTTTAGGGAAGTCAATTGGGGTTAAGTGACTTGCCCAGAATCACACAGCTAGTAAGGGTTATGTGTCTGAGGTCAGATTTGAACTCAGGTCCTCCTGACTCCAGGGTAAGTGCTCTATCCACTACACCACCTAGCTGCTCCTTTTGTTTTTGTGTGTTTTTTCATACATTGTATCTGGAAAGCTTTTTGCCAAGACACCTCTACTCTAGGAGTATGAGTGAAGGATACTATTTTATTTGAAATTCTCACAAATATTCCCAGCAAGTAGTTTAGGATCAGATAACATAATACATCTCACACATGGGAACTTACTCTTTTACTGCACCCACCAGTTTATAAGAATGAAGAAAATAGAAGTGGGAAAAAAAAGTAGACAGGTACTACAATCCCATCTTCAGGGACCAATGCCAGAACTTTCCTATAATAAGCTCCTCCCTGGATGTATGGCTCATGCTGTTTTTAAGCATAGCAAATTGAGAAGCTTCTACCACATTTCCTGAGAGACATCTGTGTGTATGAACAGTTATAAAAATACATGCCTAAATGTTTACAGACAAAGATATATAGCTATAGAGTCTCTCCTGATGCTTCATTTCAATTACCTCCCTGTCACCCCTACAGACCCTCCTTCTGAATACCAACTTATTCCACCACTAAAGTCTTATTCCAATGAATCATTTTGGAATGGAGGTGACTGTAAAATCAAAGATATCATTCCAGTTAAAAGCATATACTGGAATGTGCTTTTGAGATGTAAAGACTGGAATTCTGGGGCCTATTGACAGATGGTGGCTCTCCTCTCTCAGGACCACATAGCTAAATTCAGAAAGTCTCCTAACTAGAAGACCATCCACCAGGTGATGATTGTTTGGCCACAAGTCACTGAGTACCATCAAAGAAAACATTTGAGAAGTTGCAATCTGCATCAGTAGAGAAGATCAATACCAACCCAATCATGGGGCATTAGAAAGAATCAGCTTATTACTCTAATTTATATTCCAACTCCATAGGATATCTTTGTTTTAATTTTTATTGTCCATAGGTTCACATTGTCCCACTTAGCCAAGCCATTCTAATTTTATTTCTTTAGGAAATAAAGTGCAGAGGATCATCCATTACTTTATGAGCAAAATCTTCAAGAATATATTACACACTAGGGATGAAAGAAGACATAGTGCATTGTGTAGAGGTTCAAACTTGAAGAAACCCGCATTCAAGTACTATTTCATACACACTAGTTATTGTGACAATGAATAAGTCACTTAATTTCCCTGGGCCTTGGTTGCCTCATCTGCCAAGTGACAGGGTGGGATGGATGGGCTCAAAAATCTCTTCCAACAGATGTTTCAGAATAAAATAGCAATCTTCTCCCTTGACACTAGGTCTTAGTGGGAGCAAAAGGCATCTTCCTTTTTTCTTCATATGACAAAATATATTTTAACTATTTAATTTGTAAAAATTTGCAAGAATTTCATTCAATTTCACAAAATATTGCTTAGTATGTGCAACATGAGAAGTAACTTGGTATAATAGACAAAGGGCCAGCCTTGAAGTCATACAACCTGACTTAAAATCTTGTCACTGACACATCCCGCCTATTTGGCCATGAGCCACTTACCCTTTCATTGCCCCCAATCAACCTTTTAGAGCATAGTTTAACCAGGAGTTGCTGATCTACCTCCATGGAGGTAGTTTTCACATAGCAATCAAATCACAGGTCCTCACTCTTCCAGCCCAGTTCACTCCCATACGAGACATTTTCCCAATGTTTTGTGCATACCTTCTATATATCTATAGATTTCTAGTATTAAGGTGTCATCCTGTGATACCAATAGCTAAAAAAATCAAGTTAAGTACTGGATAGTTCTATATAAATGGCATGTATTATTATTTGAAGATGCATCAGTTACTACTTCAGCTATCATTCTTCTGTCTAATGTGAGGACACCATTCTTGAGTTGCATAGAAAATCATTTCCACATATAATCTCTTGATTGTGAGACCTGACATCTTGTTTCCTTTTCTGCTTCCAAGTTATCCTGCAAATATTTAGCAAAATACTTGGCATTTTCTCTAACAAGTCTCTCCTAGTACTACTGTTTGTGTATTCCCCCCTTTCTCTGAAAATGTGATTCAAATAATTTTCTCTTCACATGAATTGCTTTGTAGTTCTCAAGATGAATCACCTTCATGCCTACATTTCTCTTCCTTTTGCATTATTTCCATTATCTAGCAAATGATTTCTATTATAAAACCACCATAGATCTATAAGATAATTAGAAATTTTAACTACAGGTGAAGTACAAAGAAAACAATTTCTACGTCTCTCATGGGTGTGGCAAAACCTCCCTAGTTTTGATCCAAAATAGGATTCCCTGACATACTATAAAATTTTTCCACTCATTAAAAAAAGTCCAATTTTATTCTGACCTCAGTGATGCTTTACTAGTTACTTTTCTACAGCTATGAACAGAGCTATTTATTGATGTCCATTGTCCCTTCTTAGACATTACATTTCTTTATTAACCTGAATATTAGAGGGAAAGAATGATGCAATGTACTAGAAATGTAATCGGGGACCGAGGTTCAAATCCTGACTGATATTTACTGCCTTTGTAACTATAGTCATCACTTAAACTCTCTGAGCTTCATTTTCTTCATCTGTAAAATGAAAAGATTGCACTAGATGGTCTCAAGGACCCTTTCTAGCTCTAAATGTAAAATCTGATGAGGAAGTCATATGTTGAACTAGTGCTTCAGGTAAAAAAAAAAAGTTTTAGCTCAAGAAACTTGTAAGATTGGCAAGAAAGGTCTGTCTCACATGGATAAAAGGGGAGCACATTTCAAAATAAAAGTGCCCCAGCAAGTCAGCAGTAAACTCCACCTTGGCAAAGTGGGAGATCCTGAGCTTGTGTGGTAGAGCAGGCAAATGCCAACACCAGGGCCCCCACAAGGCTTAGCATAGCCAGGCAAACAGGCAGACCCCAGCTCTGACGACCACCTTTGCTTCAGCATAGTCCAGGGCAAACAGTCCTCCTCCAGGGGCCACACCTCCACTTGCTTCAGCCCCCAAGGAAATGCAGACACACCCCACCAGGCCTCAGCATACACCAGATACCACAGTAGGATTGCAGCTCAGCACAAGGTAAGCTGCCAAATCTACAGCGGTACCAATCACCCCCAACCCCACTCCCTCAGCATAGCACCAGACATAAGGTTCCCCTGTGGGCCTCAGGGCAACATCAGCACAACACCAGATAAACAGCCAGGTCCTGCAGACCCTGACCCAAGAAACTTCAGACAGTGCCCCTTCTACCCTAGGTGCAGAGCTCAAATTTAAAAGAAAGGAAAAAGCTCCCCTCTACCACAAAAAGAAAAAAAAGATGAGCAGAAAATAAGAAGAAAAAAAAAAGAATCTGACCATAGAAAGTGATTATAGTGACAGGGAAGACCAAGACACAAACTCAGAAGAGGACAACAATGTCAAAATATCCATGGATAAAACCCCAAAGAAAAATGGGAAGTGGCCTCAAGCCCAGAAAGAACTTATGGAAGAGTTCAAAAAGGAGCTTAAAATCATATAAGAGATAGAAGAAAAAATGAGAAAAGAAATGAAAGGAATGCAAGAGGATTATGAAAAAAAGAGTCAATAGCTTGGAAAACTGCTTAAAAAATAGAATTGGACAAATGGAAAAGGAGATACAAAAAAAAATCCACTGAAGAAAACAACTACTTAAAGAGTACAATTGGCCAAATGGGAAAAAAGTACAAAAGCTAATTAAGGAAAACAATTCTTTAATAATTAGAATTGGGCAAGTGGAAACTAATGACTCTATGAGACATCAAGAATCAATCAAATTCAAAAGAATGAAAAAAATATAAGAAAATGTAAAACACCTCATGGGAAGAACAACTTATCTGGAAAAGAGATCCCGGAGAGACAATGTCAGAATCGTTGGACTGCCTGAAACCCACAATCAAAAGGAGAACTTAGAATGTTTCAAGAAATTATCAAGGAAAACTGCCCATGTCTTGGAACCAGAGGGCAAAATAGGCATTGAAAGAATCCACCAATTACCTGAGGAAAGAGATCCCAAAATAAAAACTCCAAGGAACATTATAGCCAAATTTCAGAACTATCAGGTCAAAAGAACTATGTGACAGATGCAACATGACCTGAATGATGAAACATAATAGCCATCCCTGCCAAAGGATAAAAAGTAGAGCATCATAGGTGTTTGTCTAGTGTGGCCTATGACCTAAACTCTTCCATAAATGGTTCCAATACAAATTTTCAGATATGTTCAAAGACCATAGTCTCAAATCACCAAGGAAACATAAAACTACTCCATGTCCTACCTCTGGTCCCAGGAATATCCTTTCTGGAGTTAGCCAAACTTCTGGAGTACTGCTTGATGAAATATATTTAATTCATTTTGTCTTGAATTTTTTTCATTTTTATCATTTTCAGTAGTTGACATCTTGCTTTTTTTGAACCAATGAGGTTAAACCAATAAGGTAGGCATGATGGTGATTACCCAGTAAGGCTTTGCTACAGCCCATCACTGAGAAGATGCCTGGACATGCATAAATTTCTAAATTTGGCACACTCAGAGAACACTTAGAGAATTTTGACTCTTCCTCTAGATATCACTTCATTCCTTCAATCTTGTAGCTCAATTATCCCCCAGCTCTATATCCACATATGGGTAACAACTCCAGAACTAATGTGTGGGACTCAAAGGGTTAGAGGCATATTATCCCTTCATGAATCAGTGGGTTTTGCTCTAGTTGCTGGCCATAGATTCCATTCTTAACCTTGGCAAGTCACCATGGAAGACTGAGTCATGCAGCATGAATATATCATCACAAATGAATCACCCCTCTAATAGGAAAGAAGTCAAACATATTCCCTAATGACACTAGGCTAGTCATGTTGTCTGCATTGACAGATGGTATATTATATCCTTCCACTCAATATTTCATTCTATGAAATATATATTTTCTTTTGCCAAATCATATAAGTATTTGCCCTTTAATACCCTCTTTCTTTTCTAAATAGGCTATACAAGATGCCCCAATTCTGGTCTATTTTAATATCCTTAACTGCTACTTATTTATAGTGTGGTAACACATAAAGATTTTCCCATGTAACCTAGGATCATATACTTGGATCTGAGGAAGAATCTTAAAGCTTTCAGGATGACTGATGTTCACCGACTACACTGCCCTCCACATAGTTTCATTTTACATGATTATTCTGTCCTTTTGATCTATCTTCAATCAGCGACATATACATGGTAGCACAAAGGATCATGGAATCTAGGATTTAGAAGGAATTTTAGAGGCCATTTTACTAACTCCCATTTTTTTTTTCAAATAAGGGAAATGAAGAGTTTAAATGCCTTGATATAGATTGTAAATAGAAAAGCCAAGATTCAAACCCAAATCCTCTGACTCCAATACCAATGACTTTTCCACTGCACCACACTGCCTTCCATGAAAATTGCACTGTAGTATACCGAAAAGAGAAGCAGCTAGATGGCTCAGTGGATGGAATGCTGGGCCTAGAGTCAGGAAGACCTAAATTCAAATCTGGCCTCAGGCACTCACTAGCTGAATGACTCTGGTGAAGTCACTTAATCTGTTTGCCTAATCCTCTGAAGAAGGAAACAGCAAACTGCCCCAGCATGTTCTCCAGTATTTTTGCCAAAACAACTCCTCACAGGGCATGAAGAGTCAGATACAACTGAACAAGTGAACAATACTGAAAAGAACACTGGAGCTGTAGTTAGGAGAACTCAGTTATTCCCTAAATTCTGCCACTTATTTTTCCCCAATCTTTGACAAGTCATAACTTCTATGGGTTTCAGTTTTCTCATCTGTAAAATGGCTGTGGGTGGGGGAAGGGTAATGTGTATCAGATCATCTCTAAGGACCCTTCCAGCTCTAAATTCTGTGTCTACTAGTTGAAATCCTTTTCACTTAACTTTAACTCAGATTCTAAATTATTAAAATGAATCAACTTGATATATAAAGAGAATTTCATATGCTTAGGAAGTCAAGTAGTCATACCATTAGATCATAGAATTAGAAGGTTTCATGTCCAATCATTCATTTTACAGAGGAATGCAAAAACATAATAATGTGACCTCCGACTTTAGAAAATTTATCATCTGATTTTGGAGATAAGACTTGCATACCTTGATGTTCAAATAAAACACAGGAGCTACATAATATTTTTAAGTTATTAAATATTATAAATCAAAAGGTAGCATGTGGATAAGTGGTATACACCAGAAGTGCTATAGAATTCAGTAGAAGGACAAACCATGATGAATGAGAGTAGTTTGGGAAAGCATTATATAAGATACCAGAATTAAGGAAGGCCTGAAAAGATGGGTAGGAGTTGGACAAATAGAGAGAAGAAGGTCTCAGTGCCCATTTCTAAGATGCTTTGAAAAGGATGCTTCCTACCAAGACTTTCTGCTTTCAACAGTTCATTAAATCTATTCAAGGGGAAAAAAAGAATACTAAAAGAAATTATGCAGTCACTAGGAAAATTACTTTTTTCAAGTTAAGTAGCATGACAATGGCAACTGATAGAGCAAATTAAATTCTAACTGCACTGGTGATTTGATAGATATCATTTTGCTAAGTGTTACTAAGAAAATGCCTTCTTGGGGAGGTGAAACTAAGGTCCAGAAAGAGCACTTGTCAGTTCTGGCATCTGATTCTATTAGGTGAAATTCATTAATATAAAGAGAAGAGGGGTAGAAGGCAAATGAAACTTCTGGAAGCTGCGAAAGAGCCCTTTTTCAAGGAACAGATAACAGGATCATAGATTTAGAGCTGAAACAGAACATAGAGGTCATTTAGTCCAACCTCTTTATTTTAGAAATGAGGAAACTGAGGCTGATTTGAGTATTTCTAAAGTCAGCATCAGCCAAGTTAGAAGAAGAAAATTGAATCAAGGAATTTCACCTTCAGATCTGAGAGCGAAAATGATAGTGTTCAGTGAAACGTATTACCATCTTGGGTATTTGTAAAACATACAGCCAGAAAAGAGTTTTAATTCTTACTGCCCCACATAAAAAACTAACACAACTGGCAAAAATAAAGACTAGTTGTCGCAGAAGGGTAATAATCCAACAATATCAACTACTTAAAAAATTCAGTAGCTGATCATATGATCATGGGTGCAGAGGTTTAGAGAGGCTGGCTGAAGGCTTTTCTGTTCTGGTCCTGAATTTTAAGTAAACCATGAACGTAGAATTCTACAGGTGATCACTTCAACTCTCTCTCTGGGCACAATTCACTATCTATTAAAGTTAGAAAAATGGGTGTTGCTATAAAATGTTCCCCAGTGAAATACTTATTCATCATTTAGTAGGCCACTTCTCCTAAGGCATTCATGCAGGAACTAGCTTAGAGAATTTCAAAAACCTTCTCAGTTTTGCCTGGATACCAGAAAAGCTACCTTATTAGTGATCAATTACCAGCTGGGGCAGGCCTAATAAGACATTAGTATATACTTTGTTGAATCAAATCCAGTAACTGGGCACCACCTGTCCAATAAACCATCACATGCTACTATTAATAAGGCCCTAAAAGAGCCACAAAGAATCCATATTTTGTAAACAAAGTTCTGATGGGGTGATTTTTCACAGTGTTACAGCTTGATCTAAAATGTATCAACTTGATGGCCCCATCAAGTAGCCTGGCCTAAAGGCCAAGTCCCACTACCCTCAAGGTCTATGGAGGATTTTAGGTTCAGTTTGAATTTCACTACGTTACAATTGCAGTGGGGGAGGAGGGGGGGGTTCCATACCTTAGAGTTATTGGACCACATGTATTTTATAATACACTTTTGTCAGGATCTCCTGCCATTATTCCATACAGCCTCACCAGGCCTATAGGGTCATGTCTTATTGAGATATTTGTAAGGATAACCCTAGTTATTTCTCCCACAAATCTCTTTTAATACTAATCTATAGAGAGATGGAAGGAGAAAAGTTGGTGACCAGTTTAAGCCAAATACTGAGGAAAAGGGCAACATGGGTATCAGATGTAAATTTTTTTTTCTCCTTAACCTCCTGCACTTAACACCCAGTGCATTTTAATACTTTATCAAAGCATCTTCCCAGCTCCAGCCCCTTTTCTTTGAGGCATAGAGTTAAACTGATTTTATATGGATAAGACTGAATGCTTTGAAAAACTGTTCCATAAAAATGTCCATTCCCTTTGACCCATTAATAAAAAAAAATCAAAGATTGATGAAAACAATCAATGAAAAAAATTATAAAAAGGAAGTCCCTCATATGCAGAAAATATTTATAGTCTTTTTTTTTTACGATTCCAAGAATTGGAAAAAGAATAGCAGCTAATTGATTAGGGAATGGCTAAATGAATTGTGCTGCATGGATGTAATGATGAATATGATTAATACAGAGAAGCATAGAAAGATTTACACAAACTGATGCAAAATGAAGTGAGCAGAGCCAAGAGAACAATATACACCGATATTTAAAACAATGTAAATGTAAAAGAACAACAATCACAAAACAGTTGAAATTAATTTTGCAAAGTGACAAAGAACAAACAAGGCCTTTAAGAAGATACAATGGAAGACACCTCCAATTCCTTTGCAGAAATGGGAGGTGCATGAGGGTATCAAATACCATACGTATTTTCAAATTATTCTGTATGTATTGATCAGTTTGATCAATTTTTTCTCTTATTCCTCTTTTAAAAAATATTTGTTTATATGATATGGTTCTCTAGGATGGGAAGGGATATACAGGTAAGTTTAGGTGATGTGAAAAGAAAATAGACCAGTAATTTTTTTTTTTTAAGTAAGAGGAGGGGAAACTATTTTCTGTAACAATTTTCATCAGTATTCAGTTCAATTCAATAAATACCTACATGTTATACTAGGCCCTGAGGACAAATATATGGGAAAAGACCCAGTTCTGCTCTCAACAAACTTTTAATCTACTAGGAGAGATATGCCGTGTGCACGAATTAGTACAATACAATGTAGTATGGGCAAAGCAGAGAGCTGTCACCCAGAAGAGAGAATCAACATGCTAGATCAAGGCCCTGAAAGAGACCATAGAAAACACCTGGCCAGCCTCGTCTGTTCTATATGGACCCAGTTGAGAGAACTAGGAGTGGTGGGGTGGAGGTGGGGAAAGATGCAGAGAGGTAAGCTGAGGCTTGTTGCAGAGAAAAGCTTCCTAACATTCAGAGCTATCCAAAAGTAGAACAGGCTGCCTCCACCCATGGCAGGTTCTCTTCCTTAAAAGTCTTCAAGCAGAAGCTTGCTGACCATTTATCAGATAGGCTTTAATGAGGATTTCCTTCACATAAGGTTGGACTAGATGATCTCAGAGGTCCCTTCCAACTCTCAGATTCTTTGAGTCCTAAGGGATTTGGTCCCAGAGTCTCTGTAGAAGGCATTTCCCCATGAGATGGTTTTTTTGCGAGACATAATTTCCCAAATATATCAAAGGATTTAAAGTCAGGAGATTTGGTTTGAAATCCTAGTTATATAATCACATGAAAGTCATTGTCTCCCCTTGAGCTTTCAAGATCCCTCATATTTAAAGCAGAAATAAAAATAAAGAGGAATCTCTTTAAATGATGTAGGGTTTTTTGTGTTATGGAATAATAGTTTCATGTCCATCTAGGGAACATAATTTGACTCAGGTGGATAGATGGGAGATGACCCAGACCAATAGTTCTTATCAGGCAATCAGGGAGTACACTCTTCAATTCTTGGTGCCCACAGTGATTTTAGCCACTGCTGGACACATTACAAATAATAACATGATTGCTCAGACTGACCACTTCAGAGATGGGGGTGGGGAGGGGCAAAGGTGAAGTAATTTGATGATTCCAAGATGTCAGCTGGGTTCTTGGAAGTAGTACAAAGTCCACCTCCTAAAATGAGCTAGTGGCCATCATCCCAGCCCACACTCATAGAAACAGTTCTCTCTGACAGGAATATTGTGTCAAAAAGCCCAGTCCACATTTCAACTTCAATACCCTAATCACCCTGGCACTGAGATCCACTCTCCCCACGAACTGCCTCCCCCCCCACCATACCCCAACCTCACCCCTGTGTCTACACATCTGCAAAAGATTTTGTTGTGGTTCTCTGGTCAATTTACACAGTGCCACACTGACCTTTCAGAATGGGTCCCATAGCACAGTAAAAGAATGAGAGAAATTTACTGCCAGGGACCAGAAATATGTTGCCCTGTGAAATATGGGCTTTTTCATGGCTCAATCTGAGCTTCATATCAGAAACTGTGGAGCAGCTCAATGCTTATTTGCCATTTGAGGAAGGAAAAAGGCAGTTCAGAAACTCCTGGGAAACATATTTCATCACCCCATCAGACAAACAGATTGGTGATTAAAAGCACTGTATGCATAGGCTATTCCAGGTCCTGTTGGCTACCCTGTTGGACAGAGATGGATTTTTCACTTCTACTAAAGAGGAGAGATTTGGGAATATGTGAGAAATAGGACCAACAGAAGGAATTCTCCAATGAATTCACTTTTAGCTGGACAACTCTCAGTTCCTCCTCCAATATCTTTGCTTTTTCAAGCAAACCTTTCCAAGGTAGGATATGGCTATGAGGAAAGCTGGACTAGTCTATAAGACAACATGGCATCTTCTTAATGACATTTTTCAGTGAAAGAAATAATGAAGGAGGATGAGACATGTTGTCTTATAGACAGACATTTTATAGTCCAATGCCCTCATTTTACCTATGAGGAAATTGATATGACCCAAAAACATTTGATAGATTGATTTATTGGTTGCATATATTTGTGTAAATAATTATGGGAATGAAAAAGTGGCAGGGGGGTCACAGTAATATTTTTAAAAATACAGGTGCCCTTAGGTCTAAGTGTATGTATACATATATGCACATCCAGATATGCATGTGTATATCACATATATGTATTTCTATACATGTATATATACATATGTGTGCAGATATAGCTGTAGATATGATATAGAAGATGATATAGATATAAGTGTTGATGTAAGTATAGCTAGAGATGATATAGGTATAGAGAGATAGAGATAGATATGGATAGATATAGATATAGGTAGATGTAGATGTATATAGATAGAGATACATGCAGACATAAATATAAATGATATTGATATAGACAGAGATAGAGATAGAGACATTTCTATGTATGGCACAAATATATGCACACATACAGCCAGGAGCACTAGCTAGCATGGCCATGAGGGAAATAGAGAGAGAGAGAGTTAGAGATAGACATATAGAGCTCCCACCTCATGCTCCACACTAGAAAATAGCTCATAACTCTGAAATTTTACCTAGTATCTGAGATTTAAAACTAGAAAGGACCTTAGAAGGTCACCTGTTCCAAAGTGTTAAATTTGACAGATGAGAAAACTGAGGGTGAGAGATGAAGTGACTTCCTCAAGGTTACATTGTGAATTAGTAGAAAAGCCAGGATCTGAACATAGATCTCTGACTCCTAATTCATCACTACTGCCCTGCACCTGAAAGAATCTAGATTCAGGAATCTATGGATATTGATCAGCACAGAAAGAAAAAGAAAGACGCAGAGAGAACACACTTTACCCATATGCTAAAACAAGGTGTTGATGTTCTGTACAGAAGGGGGCGCAGCAGATAGAGCACTGGCCCTGGAGTTAAGGACCTGAGTTCAAATCCAGCCTCAGGTACTTGATACTGACTGTGTAACCCAGGGCAAGTCACTTAACACCAATTGCCTAAGAAAGAAAGAAAGAAAGAAAGAAAGAAAGAAAGAAAGAAAGAAAGAAAGAAAGAAAGAAAGAAAGAAAGAAAGAGACAAAGAAACAAAGAAAGAAACAAAGAAAGAAACAAAGAAAGAAACAAAGAAACAAAGAAACAAAGAAACAAAGAAAGAAAGAAACAAAGAAAGAAAAGAAAAAGAACAGAAAAGAAAAAACAAAGGGGATAAGTGGATCAAGTACAGTGCATTTAAGAAGGACCCCATCTGACCCACTGTACCTAGAATGTTCTAAAAGGAATATTGTTTATTGTTGTTTTTGATCACCTCCCATTTCCCCAGGGAAGCTTATCCTATCTGAGAGGCTCTGCTATGGACATTTGCATCAAGCTCCTACTCCAACTGTGGGCCAATTTCTAGATGGATAGAAAGAGATCTGCCCAGAAGGAGGTTAAGGAATAGGGGTGTGGAGGGGGGAGGCCTCTCATACTGTTTCTCACTGGTTATAAATCATAAATCAGCAAACCTGTGGCCCTGCACTAACAAAACACCTTTCGCCTCTCTTCATGCTGAACCAGAACCGGTGGGTAATAAAAGTACAATCAGATGTTAGCTCTCCCACAACAGTTGTTATTCCAGACAAGCGTCTTGTTCCATTCTGTCCAAGAAGTGAGAAAGATTATTCATTTAGCTCTAAATAGAATTTGTTCTCAGAACTTGTTTCAGTTTGATTCTCTCATGTTTTATGCTCCATAATCAGTTTATATTCCGGTCTACTGGAAACTGGAGGAACCTCAGGGAGCAGCTATTGAAACTTGCAGGAAGTAATGATTGGCAACTCAAAAAGAAAGTATGCTCCCATCTTCCAGAAACTTGACCAGATTGCTAGCCATGGAGAAACAGTATGGGGGAAGATGTACAGAGCTATGGTCAGAAGTTCAGGGTTCCATTAGATAGCATTACATCTGTCCCCACATCCCATCGCAAATCCATGGCCAAATATGATCAGTCTTAAGCAAGCTGAAGTGGTTTGTCCTGCCAAGTTAGAGAAGGGAACAGTGGCTAAGCTATTGAACTTGGATTCAGGAAAACCTGTGCTTGCATCCTGTTTTTGACACTGTGACTATGGGCAACTCAGTTTACATCTCTGAGTCTCCGTTTCCTCTTTTATAAAATAGGTAAAATAATACCAGTACCACCTACCTCATGGAGTAATCATGAGGCTTAAATTAGTTAACATATGCAAAATATTTTGCAAATTTTAAAACATTGCATAAATATCAGTTATTACTGCTGCAGCTACTTGTCATTCTCCCTACCTTCCCACCCCCATTATAAGGGGGGGGGAGGAATTTTGCGATTAATAAAGAAAAAATAAATACCTCCTTTTCCAACATTTTAAATTACTAGAATCATATGCTATAACCATCGCCATACATTGGCATACTCCCCACCCATCCCCTCCTTTCGTGTTTCATATATTTCCTCTCTTCATGACATAATGAAAAGAACTCTGAGAAGACAGGCAAGAAATATGACTTCTTTTCCCAATTCTACTATTAAATAGCTAATTAGTAGTTATCTACATACTCATCTGTAAAATGGGGATGGCAACACCACCTAGTTTCCAGGGTTGTTGTGATGATCAAATTAGATAATAATTATAAAATGCTTAGCACAATGCCAGGCGCAAAGTAAGCATTATATAAAAGTTATTATTATTAATATTATCATTTTTATTATTATACTTGATGAAATTCAGACCAGATAGGAAGAATGCCACACTTGCCTCACCTGTAAAATAAGGGAGGCGAGATACAAGATCCAGATGCCCTTTCCACCACTAGAATTCTATGACCCTACCATGCTAGGCCATATCATCCTATCTCACATCGGAGGCCAATACTAAGCTGGCCAGGGAGTCAGGTCCTAAGCTAACCTTTCCACTCTGGCTAGTCATTGAACCTACTCAAGATGAATAGAAATAAGTAGGTTTTTTTCCATTTTTGTTTTGGTTCAGAATTGTGATTTTGTTAGAGTACAAAGCTTCCCCAGTAAGGAAACTCTCAGTGCAGGTTGACAACTGCTTTACAACTTACTCTCTTACAGAGCTGCCTGGTATCAGTAAGGATTGGATTTGAATCCAAATCCCTGCCTCCAAGTCCAATTCTCTATCTATTATAACACACTACCTCTCTCTCTCTCTCTCTCTCTCTCTCTCTCTCTCTCTCTCTCTCTCTCTCTCTCTCTCTCTCTCTCTCTCTTTATCTATCTATCCCATTAGAAAATATTTAACTATACTATCCTTATGTAGAAGTTCTTTTGGAAGAGAGACTTGGTTATTTTCTCAGGGGTCTACCTGCAATATGAGCTCCTGACAGAAACCTCTCTGACTCATCTCAAAATGCCATATGTTCAGTAAGGTGCTACTACTGCAAAAACAGCTGCTACCCCTAAAGAAAATGGAGGCAAGCACCACATTTATAAACAACTCTCCTTCATACAGATGACCATTATTTCCTCTTCTTCACTGGCTCCTGTGTAGCTTTTAAAAACTAATTTACAAGGACATGCATTTTCAGACAGGGAACTTCGTGACAAGGAACAGAAATTCTATTCTAAGAATGTGAGCCAAAGGTGATGTAAGAATCAGTTTTCTAAGCAAAACATATCCAAATGTTTCTTGATAAGAGCAATAGATTGAATAACTCACTGCACAGCCTCTAGAATGCAGACTTAATTATGTAGTGAATTGTTTGCTTTTCCTACTAATTAGCTGTTTGACTGTTGACAAGTAACTTGACTTCTCTAGGCATAAACTTGAAAATATTTCCCCATTACCTGAAGATCCAACTATAGGCAGGAAGATAAATCAATATTCACTCATAACCCCTACTGGCAAAATGTGTCATTGCAGCCCAGTTCTACTAAACAGGGTAAGTATCTAGACAAAAGGAGAAATTAAATTGAACAAATATTTATTGAATCCAAGACATAGCTATTACTTTCAAGAAACATTCAATACAACTGGAATAGATAAAGAGAATGCAAAGATAACTAGGATACATGTTTTAATAAAAATAACTGCAAAGGAGACATCCAAATGGAATAGTTTTAAGAAATTCAAAATGAAAAACAGAGCATATAACATAAGGGAACAACAAAATGGAAGATGTAGGAATTGATATGATCTCAATAGTTCAAATGAGGGGAAGCATATTCCACACGTGAGATATACTGAGAACAAGAATATAAAGGAAGATATAAATCAGGATGAGTTGTGGGCACAATGAAAAGGTCTATTTTGGTTGGTGCATAGAGGCCATGAGGGAAATTGCTACAAAATAAGGCTAAAATCATAAGATGGAACAAGATTTTGAAGGATGTTAACCTAGGTTACAGAAAAGATTTATTTAATATTATTTGGTATCTAGTAGCAAATGCAGAAAGTGTTTGAGAGAGAGAGAGAGAGGGAGAGAGAGAAGAGACCTACTTAGAACTAAGTAATGGGAAGGTGAACTTGCAGCTGTGTGAAAGATGGATTAGAGAAAGTAGAAACTGAAGTTAAAGAGATTAGTTTACAGACATTACAATAGGTAGTTGATAAGGGCCTGAATGGAGGTGATAGCAGTATGGCAAAGATGGGATAGATATATGAGATACTGCAGAGATGCAATCAACAAGGGTTTGCAGCTGATTGGATGAGAAAATGGAGACAGACATAGAGAATAATTTCAAGATTTCCATCCTAAGTGATAAGAATGGTAGTGCCACCAACAAAAATTGCAAAGCTAAAAGAGGGGAGCCAGGTTTTAGAGAGGATGTGAAGAGGTAAATTGTAGGCATGTTGAGTTTAATGTTATATCCACATAGAAATGTACAAAAGACATGTGAAAATGTAGGACTAAATGTTAGAGAGATGTCATTGATGAAAGTACAAAATCAGAGAAGATATTTGACAAATTGAAATTAGAAAAGACTGCCAAGGAAATAGATTGGAGACAAAAGAAAAGAGGATAACAGGTAATGGGAAGGGGGAAAGAATCAATGAAATGAAACATGAAATAGAAAAGTATCAGAGATTTGAGAAGTATGTTGTTGTTTAGTCATGTCCAATTCTTTTCATACATGTCCAATTCTTCATGACAATTTGGGGCTTTCTTGGCAAAGATACTAGATTGGTTTCCCATTTCCTTCTCCAGCTCATTTTATAGATGAAGAAACTGAGGCAAACAAGGTTGACTAACTTACCTAGAGTCATACGGCAAGTAAGTGTTGAGGCCAGATTTGAACTCAAGAAGATCAGTCTTCCTGACTTTAGGCCTGGCACTCTATCCACTGTACCACCTAGCTGCCCCACATTTCAGAAGTTTACAGCTAGCTAAAAATTTACACCTGTAATTAAGTGCTTAATAAATGCTTATTGACTTTTGTGATAATCAAACTTGAACTTATGGCCACAATTTAAATATAGAAATCATGGCCAGGGGTAGAGTACAATTAACAAGATGTGATAAATATATGGATATTGATAGAGATATAGAAACATGTATTTATATTACTTGACCCTCCCATCCCATCAAAGCTACCATTTATGTATCTTGTATTTTTTACAACCAAAGTCTACATTTGTTCACTACTCACTTTAGTCCATAAGAATCCTTAGGTTCTTTCAAGGCTCATTGTAGCATATCCTACAGAAAGTTGTTGAGTTTGTTGTTGTTGTTTGGTTGGTTTTTTTAATATCTCTATAGTTGTTCATGTTCTTTGTCTTCAAATTATGGAATACATTGACAAATATATTATTTTTCACTTGATATTTGTGTAACCCAAGGTTCAGGCCTTGGTATTTGCATTAGAATCTCCTCATTGGTCAAAATGAAGATTGCTTGATTCCCCATGCTTGTTTGAGAGGCAGAGTTAGTAAGAGTTTGGGAAAAAGTGAGCTCTTCTTCTGACTTACATCATAAAAAGAGGATATATATGGTTCTACGTTCTCTTTAAGGAGAGGGAGAGAGAGAGAGAGAGAGAGAGAGAGAGAGAGAGAGAGAGAGAGAGAGAGATATTTTGCAAAGAAGTCAAAATGTAGAGGGGCCAGTGCTTCAAGCACGTCCCTAGCTTGTCACTTAGAGACTTCGATCAAATTCCTGTTGGGTGAGATCAGGGACTTTCTCTCCTTTGAATTTATATAGTTTGCTTTTAGTGGGAGAGTTCGTTTACTCTTGTATAATACTCCGGAATACTCTAATTTCTGTAAGCTCTGTTTACTATTGGCTTGGATGAATATGTTCACTATTGTGATGATCTTTGTGTGACTAGCATTTGGTGAGAAAGAAGTCAAGCTTTTAGCTCTAGCTTGGAGCACTCCATCTTCATTACGGGTTAGCAACCAGGAAACGTGACCTGAACCTTATTATTGTGAAAAAGATAATAAATAAAATCATAACAATGGTGGTACTCCTATGTCTACTATTCTATCTCTACAAACCTTTATGAAATAAGCTACATAATCATTAAAGTCATCCATGCTAAATTTATGAGATGGTAACAGGTAAGCTTTCATAAATGAAATTCTAAAATAGACTAATTCTTTACTGTTACACTAGCAGCTGAAAGTTACATAAAATACAAGATCCCCAATTTGCTCATTTTTGTTGACTATGAAAAAGAAGTTGATTCAATAGAACAACATGGCACTTGAAAGGTACTTTCCAACAAAAGCCCTCTAATGCATACGTTAAAATCATTTAAAGTTCCATGAAAAACACAGAGTATTCCAAAGTCTACACTAAAAATGTTGAGACACTTTATAACAGAGGAAGTAAGGAAATAACCATTTAGTGAGTACCTACTATGTGCCAGGCACTGTTACGTATTTTACAAATATTATTTTATATGTTCCTGACAATGCTGGAAGCTAATGTATTATTATCTCCATTTTGCAGTTGAGGAAACTGAGGCATTCATAAGTTAAGTTACTTGCTACTGAAATCTGTCTATGAATAACAGACCTCAAGTTAAGAAGCTCAACTCTATACCACTATATATGGACTGGTAGACAGCCCAGAGAGCTGAGCCATCAATGGTTATCTGGCACAGGTAAGGTGAATCAACAATGAAGTGCAGCAAGAAATAAGTACAAGAACAGTAACAGCCACATTGTGCAATGGCTAACTTTGACATACTTAGCTCTTCTCAGCAATGCCAGGATCTAAGACTTCTCCAAAAGTCTCATGATGGAAAAGCTATCCACATCCAGAGAAAGAACTATGTTGTTTGTATGCAGATCAAAGCATACTATTTTTCTTTTTTTCTCCTTCTGTTTTGTTTTGTTTTCTTTATTCTTTCTTGCGGTTCCTCTTATTGGTTTTAATTCTTCCTTACAATATGACTAATGTGAAAATATGTTTAATAGGAATGTATATGTAGAGCCTCTATCAGATTGTACATTACCTTGGAGAGGGAGGGAGGAAGAAGGGGTAGAAAATTTAAAACTCAAAAGCTTATGGAAGTGATTGTTGAAAACTAAAGATAAATTAATTTTAAAAAAAGAAATAAGTACAAGAGCTAAAGCAAGTCGTATTGTATTTGGGAAAGTGGGTAGTTCTTTTAATTACTCCAATATTTTTCATGAACCAAAAGGGCCACTTTTTCTAAAAATCAATGTTTTTGGCAATGCTACATAACTGCAAGTTAAGGAACCACAGTCTCTGAAGAATTTAAGGTGGCAAGTCATCCAAAGAGTAATGGAAAACCACTGTGTTGGTATTAATATACTACAGCATATTGCTTAGAAATAATTATGCAGAAGTGGCATAAAAATGTCACTAGAGAGATATGTGGCCAGAAATGGTGGTAGCCAGTCATTTATTAAGACTTAGTGAGAGGCTACTGGTGTTCATGCAATATCAGATGCTTTAGGGCAAAGGTTCTGAAAGTATTTTCTGGGGACTTCTAGTGGATCTGTGAGGCCAAAATTATTTTCAAAATAATACAAAGACATATTAATTTCTAATAATGTTATTTTCTACTATAAATATCAATAGATATAACCCACATAAATAAAAGCTCTTTGGGGTCCTCAATAATGGTAAGAGGCCACAAGAACAAAAAGTTTGAGAATTATTTATCTGGAGTGATGCCCACTCTCCATCCCTTTCTTATTTAATTAATTTAATTAAATTAATAGATTTCTTCTTGAACTTTTGTGAGAAAAGTTTCACCTCACTCTTTCCTTTTATTCTCTAATGTATCTTTTTTTTCTTGCTCCTTCTTTTAAGAGCATAAAAATATAACAAAATCATTCCCAGGATCCCTGTCTTGTTTAACTCTATTTTTCCTGATGACATTTGGGTTCTGAGAGCATATTTTTATTACTTTCCTATTAGAATGGTAATATTTCATCCTCAAAAAGTCCCTTCTAAGTGCTCATGTGAATGTAAGTCCTTATGTTTCTCTTAACTCCCATGTTTGTGTTTCAAAGTTTCTAAACAGCTCTGTTCATTTCATCAGGAATACTTGGAAGTCCTCTATTTCATTAAAATTGAATTGTTTAAAAAATGAATTGTTCCCCTGCAGGATTATTTTCAGTTTTGCTAGCTAAATTATTCTTATATATAAGTCTATGCTTTTGTTTTTTGGATATTATATTCCATGCTCTCTACTCTCAATTGTGGTAGCTGCTAAATCTACTATGAACCTAATTATAGTTCCTGAACACTTAAATTGTTTTCTTTATGGATTATTGCAATATTTGTCTTTGGCCAAGAAGCTCTGGATTTTATCTATGACATCTCTAGGTATTTGGAGGTTTCTTTTAGGAAGTGGTTGGTACACTCTTTTTTTTTCTGTCTCATTCCAATATGATTGAGCAGTTTTCATTTATGATATCTTGAAACATGATATATAGGCCTTTCTTTTTTGGTCATTGCTTTCAGGTAATCCAATTATTCTTAAAGGATTTCTCCTTGATTTTTTTTGAGTATTTTTAATATGAAATAGCTTGCATTTTCTTCTCTTTTTCAATCTTTTGATTTTTTGTAATGTTTCTTATTGTTTCATATATTCATTCATTTCCATTTGGTCCACTCTAAATTTGAAGAAGTAAAGTTTCAAAACTCTTGTGTTAAACTGTTAATTCTTCTTATAATACTTACCTTGAAAGATCTTACCTAGGTTTAGATTCTTATAATCTAGCCAATAGCTTACTAACATTCAGACTCCTTAAGAGTTTGCCCAATATGACGGATGTTCTAATAAACCTTGTCTTTGGCTGAAAGAAGGCTTGGATCAAATTCTTTTGGGCAGGATCTGCATGTTATGATATTGGAGTCCCAGCGCCCTTAAACCTCTAAACCTCATCATTTGAATCCAAATTTCTTCTCCAGCCAAGACTGAAAGGTATGTAAGCCTCCCCTCCTTTCTTGCTCTCCAAGACCAAGGCTTGGAGGTACTTTTTGGGCAAACAATTAGGAGTCTGTGTAGAACTTGATCTGATGCTCTCAGGCTCTTGGTCCACTGGGTCAATTTGAGGCCATGGACTTGGGTACTCCTTCCTCAGCATAGAGGACAAGGATGGAAGCCCTATCTGGAAGTCTATGCACATTCGGTTAATTCTCTTGGCACTAAAGAATTGGGGGAAAACTGCAGTTGCTTTTTGGTTCCCTGAGGCTTACTTACTCTCTTCCCTCTACACCCTGAATCCTCCTTCATGGAGGTTACAGCGAAAAGTTAGAACAGCTAAAAATATCTTGGCAGATTCTGCAGGTTTTGTGATTTATCATTAAGGAGTTTTGAAACTCCTCCTTACAACCCTGGTCACTCCTTTCTCCCACTCCCTTCCTTTAGTCAAGAAGGTATCTGTTAACCTCTCTTGCAGGAGAAGATAGTTTCACCCTTTACTCCTCACCTTTGATTTCACCATCCCCCACCTGGGAAAGGAAGGAGGGGGTGAGGGGCAGCAGCTACAGCATGGGTCCCCGTGGCAATGGCCTCGGGCCCTAGGGCAACTTTTGCCTGGAGGCATCACCCAAGTTCAGCACATCCTGCTCAAGGTAAAGAAGTTAGCCTCTGAACTTGGGTAAGCAAGCTCTTTTAAATTTGTAGTTTTGACTGTTAATGATGAGATGTTGATTCTCTGTGTAAGGTAATTTGAAAATGCATTTAACAAAATTGAAACCACCTGATTGGTAATGGTTTCGTTTTAAGTTTCAAACTGGTGAACTTTTTGTATCAGTTATATCAAGCAACTTTTCATTATTTGGTTACCGTTAAAATAATTTGGCTATTGTTGGTTATTATTTTAATGTGTAAGTTTGCCAAAAAGCTTATTTGGGATTTGTCTTTCTAAGAATTTGCAATTATATAGAAATCACTAACAATTGGCTTTTTACACTAGGACAAATTTAAATTTGAGATCCTGGAAAAGTTTTTCCTAAGCTGTGATAGTGAAACTTGCTGTTTGATGTAAAAAAGCTCATGGGATTTTATTCTGAATTGTCTGATGGATCATAATAATCCATTAATAATCAATAATCCACCATCTGAGAGAAATGCCACAAGCTACTCAGAGAAAATGTGATACTGGTGGGATGTTGGCATCGGGAAAAGCTGAGAGAACAATTTTAGCCTTAGTCTAAGATCAGTTCCTCCTGGCTCAATTTCCCCATTATGTTCCTTTGAAAAGGAATGTTACCAGGGCAGCTAGGTGGTGCAGTGGATACAGCACCAGCCCTGAAGTCAGGAGGACCTGAGTTCAAATCCGGCCTCAAACCAAACACTTGACACTTGCTAGCTGTGTAACCCTGGGCAAGTCACTTAAACCCAATTGCCTAAAAATATTAAAAAAAAAAAAAAAGGAAAGAAAAGGAATGTTACCCACCTGGCTATTCCTGAGTCTGGCTGTGAGGCAGATTTGATACTTCATGGTTGGAAAACTGAATTATCTGAATCCAAATAGAGCTAAGGATGTTTTATCCTGTCATAACTGGGCCCCACAGTCTTTTCTGTCAGATTTGTGTCTTCCAGACTACAGGCCATTTGCCTACAGTTGGTAGCAAACAGCAGGTACCAGCCAATGTCTCCCCATTGTTCTCTGGATGCAGACTATGCTTGCTTCCAGTCAACCTCCTCTTTGGGACCCCCTTGAGGCAGGGACAGCTCTATGTCCCTTGCCAGAAGGAAGCAGTTTCAGAAGCCAAGACCTTCACCCCTTACACCAAAAGAATTTGTGTCCTATTTGTTTGAGGGGGGAATGATGGGGTTGGGATCTGGACCCCAGAAAGGAAAAACCCTGGACTTTCTACATGGCCAAATCTCTGGCATTACCCTGAGGCTATAATCCTATAAACTGGCCTTTCATTTCAAAATTGTGGCTATACCCATTCTCCCCTCCATTGTTTTACCACCCTATGGCCCCAGGCCACTTCCCACACTTAATCCTGTCTCAGCTCCATTCTCTCTTGGCCACGTGGTCCAGGTCCCAGGAGTTCTGTTCACCCCAGCTTACTGGCCACTCCCATCCAGATCTTCCTTAACCCCTCCTCCAGTCACCCCAAACTACTTGGCCACTCCTAGATTCCTCCCACAGTCTTTCTGTATATAAGGTCCATCTTATCTCCATTAAGGTGTTTAGATTCTTAAAATCTAGCCACTGCTCAGATTCTTATAATCTAGCCAATAGCTTACTAACATTCAGACTCCTTAAGAGTCTGCGCAATATGACGGATGTTCTATTAAACTTTGTTTTTAGCTGAAAAAAAAAAGATCTTATCTATTCTCCAATTCTTTCTTCTACCACTCTCATCTTATAATTTCAACTCTTTTTAGAATTTTTGCTTCATTTCCTGTAGGAATGATAATCAATTGTATGGCCAAGTTGTGATTTCCCTTGCAGGATTGTTTGTAGGTATCCACAATTATCTTCTTCTCCTGTTTGTGTCTTAAGTGGCACATAGCATGTGCTTAATAAAATCTTGACTTGACTTGGGAATTCTTGTACCATGACATCTCTTTGTCTTTTGTTGTTGTTGTTGTTTATTCACCTTTTTAGGCAGCTAAATAGCCCAGTCAATAGAGCATAGCACCTGGAATACTGAAGACCTGAGTTCAAATTCAGCCTCAGATATTTACTAGCTATTTGACTTTAGTCAATCACTTAACCTCGGTATTACTCAGTTTCCTCATCTGACCATAGCACCAGATGGGGATAATAATGGCACCTCCCCCCTAGAGTTGTGGTGAGAGTAAAATGAGATAACGTTTGTAAAGTATTTTGCAAACCTTAAAGTGCTATGTAAATGCTAACTATTACTACTGCTTCTGCTCCTGCTACTGCTTCTCAACCTTATTGGGACAGTCATATTGGGACTTTTTGTTAGGATCAGGCTCTGCTTAATTCTGGTGAGATTGCCATGGCCTCACATAATCATGCTCCAGCTTATCTAGGGTCCTGTTGCTATGTTATTTGATTGTTGAATGCTGTGTTCAAGAATCACAAAGGCAATTTCATACAGGGAGTTATAGCCTCTCAGTGAGCTCTTAGGAGTCAGATCAAGGGCATAATCTGATCATTGCCCTCATAGGCTTTCCAGTCTCAGGACCCTGGTTTATGGTTAGGCAACACAGCTTCAGAATTTATCCTGGTTAACTTACCAATAGAGAGTAGTTAGCCACAGTCTCTGTCAACTAGCTAAAATGTGCAACAGGTTCAGAGCAACTGCCCTTCTGGGTCTATCCCTATTCTTATCCTGGGGCTAAACCTACTCTGAGAGTACTGCTGGTCTGACCCTGTTCTGAATCATAGGCTTAGTCCAAGGGAGACTATTGGCTGCTGGACAAGCCATGTTCAGAGACCTGGTGGCTGAATCCTGGGTCTGGCTTCCATCAGAAGACTCAACTCTACTGGCCTATGCCCAGAGTTAAGTCCACTTCTAGTTCTGGGAAATCCTACAGTGTTTTAATGGCTTAACTTTATTCTCAACCTAGGGCTGAGTCCAAGATCAGCTCTCAGGAGACAGTTCTGTTCTCTATGTGTGCTGAAACAGTGACACACTTTAGGATACCTATGCTAAATAACTAGTATTTCTATGACTGTGTAGAGATCTGAATCCACCCTTATTTTACAGTTTCAACTTTAGTCATTTGCCTGTCATTCGAATTTGAGATCTTGAGCTGAAAATATAGGTTTCTCCTTAAATTTCTAGAGCAATACTCTATCTGCCACTCTTCTTAGATCTCTGAGTAGTTGTGGGGGGATTGAAGTTGTATTGCTTCCTCCTCCCCTGCCATATTAGCTTGTCTCTATTCACAGTCTTCTATTTGTGCTGCCTCTGAAACTACAAGTGTCCATGGCCAATCTCTGGTCCTGCTTACTAGAAGGCTAAACCAGAACTGCTTTTGCTGGTGGCACTCTTTCCCATTACCCTCTAGCTTCTGACTGATCTCTTATGTGGTTCTACAGTGAAAGAAGTCACTCTGTAGTTTCTCACTGGATTTCTTATTATTAGATCTAGTATGAACATTATAGTTTTGTGCAAATAAGTATGTGGGACCTAGGTTGTCAGCCTTTCTTTCAGTGATCATTGGACTAGGAAGGAAAAAGGCCAAATTGGTTAATAGGATCTAGTTGTCAAGAGATGATAAAGGAATAGTAGAAGCACATGTAGTTGCCTTAAATATGTTCATTTCACCAGGCCTGGATGAATTAGATTTCATGGGAGTGAAAGAAATGATAAATGTAATGATTGGTCTTATTTCAAGAATCTCAAAAAAAAAAATCATGCGGAATGGGACAGGTGATGATAGATAGGAAACAGACAACTGTCCTAATTTTCAAACATATATATATATATATATATATATATATATATATATATATATATATATATTATATATATATTATATATATATATATATATATATATATATTCTGTTTTATATGTGTATATATATATACATATATATATATTATATATGTATGTATGTATGTATGTATGTATGTATGTATGTATGTATATGTATGTATATCTTCAAACTATAGGCTTGTGAGTTTGATTTCAATTCTTGGCCAAAATCCAGAATATTATTAAAATCACTTGGAGCACAACTAGAAGGGGAAGTAGTGATTACAGAGGGCTAGCACAACTTAATAAAGAACAGCCCATGATAGACTAACCTCATTTCCTTTCTTGACAGGTTTACTAGAATTGTAGATCAGGGAAATATATAGATACAACATATCTTGGTTTCAGCAAAGCATATAACAAAGTCTCTCATGCTACCCTTGTGCTCAAATTGCAGAGATACAAACTAGATGAAAGTTCAGTGAAATGGATCTGGAAATGGTTGAGTGACTAGCTCCAAAGTGTAATTATCCATGAGTCAATGTCTTTTGGAACTGGTTCTCTTGGACTGCTCTGGGAAACTGTCCTTGAACCCTTTGTCAATGACTTGGATGAAGGGGTAGATGGCATTTTCCCCAAATTTGCAACTGAGATGAAAGTGAGAAAAGCAATTACCATACTGAATGACAGTGGGCATGCTTTCCACTGTGCCATCTATCTGCCCCAATAAAGTTAATAGAGATAAGTTTAAAGTCATATACCAGCTCAAATGATCAAATGAACATTACAGGATAAGACAGGCAAAGGTTACAAGTGTCTTATGTGGAAAAAATAATCTGGGGAATTTACTGGCCTGGGAGCTCATAGAAGTCAACAATTTGACATGACAAACAAAATAGCAATATGATCTTAAGCAATATCAAGAAAAGTGTGGTATCCAGAATGTTGATATAGATAGCCCTGTTGTATTCTCCCCTGAGCACCAAATATGTTTGTTTCTTCATGACACATTTTAAGGAGAACGTTGAAGAGCAGAGCACATTCAGAAGGGGGCAATCAAAGTAGTGGAGTAACTGGGTACCATGACACACATGGATAAGTTTAGAAAACTGGCATAATTTTCTTGTGGGAATGTGAAAGGCTGTTATGAGGAAGATGGAATATACATATCATGCTTGGTCTGAAATGACAGCACAAAACAATGGATACAAATCTTAAGGAAGGATATGTGAGCTTCACATAAGGAAATATTTTTAAAAATTTGGTGAAATATAAAAGTGGAATGGTCCTTGTCAGGGGCAGATGTTTTCCTCTGGAAAATCTTCAAGCAAAAATTAGAAACTTCTTGTCAGTGATATTGAGAAAGAGATTCCTATTCAGATACATAAGTGGTCTCCAAAGTGAGGGTCCAGGTCTAAACTAAAGGCATAAGTGATCAACTAATCAGAGAGTAGGAAAATGGTAGCCAATCATGGGTCTTATTGCCAACCCATTCATACCTATCCTTATCCTCTAATACCTCTTTACTCTGCCTTCTCCCTCCACTGTTCAACTTCTTAACCTTCTTCTTTAATCAGGACTTTGTTATAACTCTCTTAAAGCAGCTATAAAGTTGTTGCTTCTCAGGAAATCACTGTGCAGGTGCCATTGGGAAAATTCTCACCTCCCAGATCACCTCATGGTTGCAGCAGACACTGTTTGGGCTCTATGTGCTCTCCTTGCCAGGAACTCTATCCTTCCTCATCTCTGCCTCTTGACTTCCTTCAAGTCCCAGATAAAATCCATTGAGCTAGAAGATACTATTCCTAATCTCCTCCTCTTAATGCTAGTGTCTTCACTCTATTATCTTCAATTTATCAGATAGATATAGATATGTATTGTGTATATCTACATATATAGATATGCATAGATATATAGATACAGATACCCTTGTTCTCAAAATGCAGGGATGCAAACTAAATGAAAGTACAGCAAAATGGATTTGGAAGTACCTGAGTGACTAGATCTAAACTATAGTTGTCAGTGGGTCAATGTCCTTTGGAACTGGTTCTCTTGGACTGCTCTGGGAATCTGTGTGTATTTGTATGTCCGCATAGACTTGTATGTATATGTATGTACATATACACATTTGTGTGCATATATACATATGCACACATATGCATGTGTACACATATACACACATACACATATATACCTGTGTGTATATAATAATAGTATGTAGCTCTTTACATGTTTTCTCCCATTTAGCTTATGAGTTCCTTGAGAGTAAGGACTCTTTTTTTTTCTTCTTTTATATCCTTAACATTTAGCACAGTTCCTGAAATATAGTAGGTGCTTAATAAATGTTTATTGACTTACTTATTGACCAACTTGTGGACAGAGATTGAGTGAACCTCTGTAAAAGGCCAAAGGCCTGCCTCCCACCTTTTCATTTCAATTATGATAGAATGAGTCACACAGCATGAGTAGGCATGGATGAGTTGCAACATGAAACACAGATCTTTTCGCATCATATTCCACCTAAACCCAGCTCTCTTCCAAAATCCCACATTCCTGTCCAGGGTACAACAATCCTTCTAGTCACTCGTGCTGTCATCTTCAGTTTGATCTAAGTTTCATTTCCTACTCCTCACTTCCCTTCATTCGACTTTTTCAACAAGTCTCCATGTCTTGCTATTTTTGCTTTGTAACATCTCACATTGCTACCATCCTGGTTTGGACTCTCATCTCCTCTTACCTAGTCTATTGAAATAGCCTACTAGTTTACTTTCTCTGTCTCAAATCTCTCCCCTTTCAATACATCCTCCTCACAAGTGTCGAAG
Organism: Phascolarctos cinereus; assembly: GCF_003287225.1. Taxonomy (NCBI): domain Eukaryota; kingdom Metazoa; phylum Chordata; class Mammalia; order Diprotodontia; family Phascolarctidae; genus Phascolarctos; species Phascolarctos cinereus. Next base: position 122,783,976 of record NW_027555736.1, read on the forward strand.
TAAGTTCCAGTGGCTCCCCATTCACTCTAGGATCAAATATTATCTCATCAGTTATTAATTTCTATTATCAGTCAATACATACATAAAATTAGTAGTAAATATATACATGTATAATTTATAAATTACTAAAAATATGCATGTAGGGGATTTATATTCAAAAATGTTTACTGATAGAAATATATGAATAAAAATATTTGGAGAAACTGGACTGGATGACTTTGGAGGTCCCTTTGACCTCTGATATAAAGTGAGCATATTCTTATTCTGGGCATCAGATTTTCAGAAGGACATTGGCAGAATGTGTAAGTATTCACTACAAATAGATGTTGTGACAACAGTATAAGTTTTCCTTGCAGATTCCTTCTTCCTTTGTTTAGAAAGTACAATATAGACATCTGTATTCCCCCATGGGGGTTTGTTACAGAACTTTGAATTCAATTCAACTGAAAAAATAAATAACTAGTCCTCAACCACATGCTAAGGACTATGTTAGGTAGTGAGAGAGATGTAAAAGTAGGAAAAACATGGTCTCTGCCCTCATGGAGCTTACAGTATAATAAAATAATAATACAGATAACAAGAACACACCTATTACATAAGTCCATTAAAGATGCAGAAAAACTATAAGACATCTGGGGAGGAGTCATGGAAGGCTTCATGAAGGAAAGAAATGAAGTATTAAATTGTTCTTTAATGGATGGGTAGTAATGAAACAGAGCAAAAATAGGAAGGACTATTCCAGTCACTGGAAACTATGTTTGCCCAACAGGGCACATTGGGGGATACAGAGCAATATGATTGAGCTTGATCATAGGGTACAGTAATAGGAAACGTTTGAAAAGTAATTTAGTACCTGATTGTAGAAGGCTTTTGATGCCAGGCAGAGGGACTGGAACGTTACTTGGTAAGCAAAAAGAAATCACTGAAGATTACAGAAGGAAAGATTAATATGGTAATATGGTAATATGGATGAACAGTGAGGATTAGTTTGACAGCAGCATGAAGGATCATTTAGTGGAAGGTGGAGAGTAGTGGAGGTGAGAAGACCAATAAGGATGCTATTGCACTAGTCCAGGCAGGTGATAATTAAGGCCATTAATTGAGTGGTAGCAGTCAGAATAGTAAGGAAAGAACAGATGAGCAAATTGTGGTAGAGGTAAAATTGACAAGACATGGTCCATCATTTTCCTCTAAAGCCCTTCCTCTTCAATTTCCCCTTGTAGATTATGTAACTTCCTTCAAAGCTCTGCTCAAACACTACAGTAAAACACCAAGTCTCAATGGTTTTTTCATCTCCCAATTTTCATTACTTATGTCTCACTATTCCCCCCAAAAAATTAGGTTGCATTTACTTTGTTTATATTTTGCTTTTAGAGTGTGCTATATTGGATAAAGGACTGACCTTGAAGGTGGGAAGAACTGAGGTCAAATCCAGCCTCTGACATATACTAACTATGTCACTCTGGGCAAGTCACTTAACCTCTCACTGCTCCAGACAACTAAGACACTAGGTTGTAGAGAAGGTGCCAATCTGCATTGATAGAAAGAGTTTTCCTCAACTTGGTAGTTACTAGTGAAATCACATGTCCAGTTCCTGTCTACTCATATGGACTCATGCTGTTTCCCTTAAAAAAGTGTAAGCTCCGTGAGGGCAGGAACTATTTCTTTTGTTTTTGTATGCCCAGTACCTGTACACAGTAATCATTTAAAAACTGCTTGCCTGATTGCTTTGTCATTGGTGAGATATGAGAAGTAAGGAAAATGCAAGTTAAGCAAAACCCGAAGGTTTTGAACACAGAAGACTGATCGGTACCATAGAAAATAGTGACCATACTAGGAACCTGAATGTTTCATGAATGGTGTTGAATTCTATAATTCTGAATCTGATGGTATGATTGCAAATTCCTCAACTCTGCCCCTTCCTAGTTGTGTAAATCCAGGCAAGGTTCTCAACCTATTGGAGTTTTTAATTTCCTCATCTGCAACATGTGAATTACCATCATAAGATAGCTGTGCTGATCCATCATTCATAATGTCTGAAAGGGGAATGCTGTACATAAGTGTTGCTAATTTCCATCTCTAATTTCTCTGATGCTGTTTGGAAATGATTCTGCGTCTCTCTCATTGCTTCTTTATTTATCTCTCCCTTGCTCTTTATTACCAAGGAAATTTTTATGTAAACAGGATATTGTTTTCTTTTTTTTTTTTCATGAGCCCATCTGCTCTCCTGCCACCCAATTCCCACTCCAAGTCATCACCCTCTGTTTGTGACATCATGATTGGTAGCTATGGAAACAGATAATATAGAAGCTGAGTTGGTTTAAAATTTTTTTTTCATTTTTCCATGAAAGTTGGTGACTTTTTTCTTAAATCTGAGCTCCTGATCTTATACAAATCTCCTCAGAATTAAAGAATGGGGAGGAGGGAGAGGCAGGAAACAGATGAGGAGAAGAGAGCAGAAATGTATCTTTTAAAATGTTGTGAATGAATTTAAAATTAGTGAATGGTGCCAGATTGCTAGCTCCAGAGACTTAAATTTTCTGTTTATCCACAGGACAGCTCATAGCATTGAAAGCAGCAGTACAAGCTTCCGCCACTACCCCACACCCCCCACAACATACACAACAGAGCTTCAGTTCACCTTAATTACATCATGTTACAGTGACTTGAGATTGTCAGTGTCTCAAAATGCAACATTATTCCCAGAAGGAGTAGGAATCTGGAACAAAGCTCAGGCCAACACTTAACATGTAGTCATGAAGCAATAGAGAAGGAAAGGGAGAAGGTAACAAACATTTATTAAGCACTTACTATATGCCAGGTACAGAGCTTAGTACTTTATCAATATGATCTAATTTAATCTTCACAACAAACCTGCTAATATAAGATAATCCCCATTTTACAGCCGAGCAAACAAAAGTTGGTTGAGTGACTTGCCCAGCTAGTAAGTGTCTGGAGGTAGAATTTGAACACAGATCTTCCTGGGCTGTCTGTAGTAATAATAATATCAACTAGATATAGAATATATAAGACTGGAACGAGTATGACAGAGATATATATCCAGGTAGGAGGGATTCTCAGCAACATGAGAAATTCGGGCAAACTCTTGTTGGAAAAAAAAATTGGTATTAATCTCTTAAGACATCCAGCTTGCTTCCTCTTTTTGAGTAGATCTCTGTTTAATTAGCAGGATTCGAGGGCAAGAACAAACAAGTCTGGTACCAGGCCACCACTCTACTCCAGAAGCAAATTTAAGAGGCCCAACACACATTTACAACAAACTATGGTACATTACAACCTCCGTTTCTTCATCTACAAAATGAAGATAGTTGTTGTTGTTCAGTCTTTTTCGTCATGTCCAACCATCCTTGATGCCATTTGGGGTGTTCTTGGCAAAGATACAGAGTGATTTGCCATTTCCTTCTCCAGCTCATTTTATAGATGAGGAAATTGAAGCAAACAGGGTTCAGTGCCTTGCCCAGGGCCACACAGCTAGTAAGTGTCTGAGGCCAGATTTGAACTCAGGAAGATGAGTCTTCCTGCCTTCAAGCACACAGTACTCTCATCTGCTGCAACAAAATGGGAATAGTAAAAGCTCCTAACTCACAAGGTTGGTATGAGATTCAAATAAGATACCACACCTTGCAAAGTTTAAAGCACTAGCTATCACTATCATTCTTATTATTACTATCTAGTTCAGGCCTGAACAATCTTTGGCCCACGGACCACTTACAGCCAGGAAAGGATTTCCGGCAGCTTGAGAAAAATGCAGAGGATGTAAAACAGGATTGCACAACATACTGCCTGGTGGGCTACTTCGTCAGGCTGAAAATTGTCCATGGGCTGTATGTTGTACAGGCCTTATCTAGTTCAATCCTCTCAAATAGTCAGGAAACTAAACCAATAGAAGCTAAGTGACTAACTCACAGTCACATAGCAGGCTAGTAGAAAAGCCATGACTATAAACTTTCTCTTTACACCTAGCCCAAGGCTTTTTCCATGAACATCATGTTAGCTCCCTACAGACCACCAGAATGGTATTTTTGCACAGCAAAATCAGAGACAAATGGAATTAGCAAAAAGGAGGTTGTATTGTATTTCAGTTTCTGGCATGAAGACATTATCAGTTGGGAGCTTTTACTATTCCCGTTTTACAGATAAGAAAACAAAGACCCAGAAAGGTGAAGTGAATTAATTGCCCAAAGTACTAGGGTGAAGTAGCAGAGAGTTATGGCTTAAACCCAGGTCCTCTGATTCTGTGTCCATCTAGCGTTCTTGATATATAACACACTTTTATCCTTAGTGTTGCATAATGAATAGATTGCTTGACTAGAAGCTAGAAAAGTCTGGATTCAAATCCTGCCTCTGACATTATTTGTTCTGAAGCCATGGGCATGTTATGTAATCCTCTGGGCCTCAGGCAGCCATCAAAGACTCTAAGTAATAGGTTCAGGTGAATAAAGGGAGTTCCCATATCAATAAAATAAGGTCAGCATGAAAACAGTTCCTTGATACAGTAATTCTGTTGTAGGGTACTCTTTAGCCAAGTATATAGTTACAGTGAGCCAGTCAGAACTAGGAAAAGATTCTGACAGGCTCTGATGTAATGCTACTCCTGACTCACTAAGAGATACATCATCTTCATCTGTGAAAAGCAATTCAAAGAAAAGAGCTTGAGTCCTTCATAATGAACAAGTGGCATCAGGTGCCATGTGCTGAGCAAGAACAATTATAATAACTTGAAGTCAATAATTCATACACTATAATGTATTATTAATCTATTATTGGGCCCTAAATAACATTTAATGAGATTAAGCTGATTGGAGAGCCAAGCTGTTGGACTGATATTGATTTAATCCATGTGCTTAATTAAAGTGCGTACATTGCCTACCAAATCATCATTACATTCTAGCCCTCTTTACAAGCAGACCCTTTCTATTCCACAATTCTATTTCTTGTGGATAAGAGCTTGTTCTTGATTAGAAATTAGTGTTGATAGATAAGGGATCTTGTTCTTCAAAACATCTTAGATAAACCAATCAGCAACAGTCTCTGTAGTTTGTGGATATTTAAAAATATCTTAGCATGAGTATATTCATTATCTGACTGTCATCTTCCATAGGACTATATTCCTCCAAGGAAGTCAAAGTAGTGACTTCAGATACAAAGAACCTGGTTTCAAGTCCTTCCTCTGATGCTTACTGTGACCTTGGCCAAATTAGTTAACATTCCACCATATGTAAAACTGAGAGGCAGCCTGGTTCAATAAGGAAAAAAAAAATCAGTGGATCTGGAGTTGAGGACTTGGGTTCAAGTCATGTGATATTTGCTTTCTGTGAGGCACCCAGCTAGTCCCTTCATCTCCTTTTTCCTCAGTTTCCTCATCCATCATTGAAGGAATAGAAGTAGATGGCATGTAAGGCAGCTTCAACTCTACATCTATGGTCTTATGACCAAATGCCGTAAAAGACATTACCACCTTCATGATCACAACCTTTATGTGAACAAGAAAAGTGACCATATTAACAACCACTTCAGAGATGGCATGACAGAGGTTTAGGCAACTAGGTGGAACAGTGGCTAGAATGCAAGGCCAAGTCAGGAAGACCTGAGTTCAAAGCTGGCCTCTGACCCTTACAAGTTTTGTGACCCTGAGCAAGTCACTTAACACTTTTGCCTCAGTTTCCTCATCTGTAAAACAATCTGGAGAAGGAAATTACAAACCACATTAGCATCTTTGCCAGGAAACCCCCAACTGAAGTCACCAAGAATCAGATGCAACTGAACAGACCCCAAGATTCAGATTCAACAACAAAAATAACAGACACTCAGAAAAAGGAGAAGACATATATTTCTTTCATGGTGATCCATTAAAGCAGTGACGAGTCAAACACAGTTTAGTATTCCTAACCTAAATGTTCTTAATAGTCACCAAATAACCTCCAACTCTCCGTGAAAATATAGAGACATCTTCATTCGATACTACAAATGCAGAGCTGGAAGTGATGTCAGAGGCCATCTACTCCAATCCCCTCATGTGAGAATTGGGGAGACTAAGGAAAAGGAAAGTTAAGTGACTAGCCAAGATCACACAGAGAGGGAATATCAGATGAGTTCTCTGACTTCTCAGTGCAGATTGATTCTTCTGCATTGTGCTGCCTCTCAGGATCTACAGCTCTCAGAAGTCTCTAGCTAACACACTTCCTCAGTTTCTAAAGGGTTTTCTAAATCACCCATCACTGTGAAAAATAAATCCATGTAATCTACGTCTTTTGACATGCAGGTCTTCCTTTCACTTGTCGTGTTGCTGATGATTGGAGATATTGATGTTGAACATTGAACAAAATGTTTCTCCCTCAGTGATCTGACCTGATGATCCTGCCTGAGGGAAGACAACAACAGCTCTACACACATCCTGGGGAGAGGAAGGCCTTCCTCCTTCCACTAATGAGGTCATACACTATTCATTTCATGAAGAGCCACTCCCTCTTTCGGTGCATATCAGCACATGTCAAGGATCTCCCCTGCGCTATAAAATTCAGGGCCGTCAATGCTCAGCAACTGGCCATCTCAACTGAGTGTGCAGTGAAAGGCAGAAAATCAAGCCATGAAAAGGAACACATTGGAACCTGTTCTCCCATCAATTCTCTCTGTATCTGGGCTTGTGGATTTTTAATGCTATCATCTATTATAGTGAAAAAGGCACTAGAGAGTTCGTGCCTGTTTGAGAGGAGTATTTCATCATTACCTAGGTGGGACTGGACATACATTTTAATTTCAGAAGTTTGGGCAGCTAGTCCAACCAAAGACTCCACTATTTACCTAGTATTCCTGCTGGTCACTAGGAATGAATATTAATGGTATATACTCTTACCTGTCCCCATCCCCTCCATGAGCCTGTGCATATGAATATCTGTCAACAGTCTCACCTTTTAGATTGCTTTTGATTTATGTTTCAGGTATGAAATTAATCAAGTAACCTCTGAGGTCCCTTCCAATTCTTAGATTCTATAATTCTACAACTTGTAAATTGTAAAGTGTATAAACTATAAAATGACCACCATATTTTTCCACTATCAGTCAATAGGTGTTAATTAAGGGTTCACTAGGTGCCAGGTACTATGCTGGGCACCAGGAATACAAATACAAAAAAAAAAAAGCTCTACTTACATATCTACATACATACGCATGTTTGTGTGTGTGTGTGTGTGTGTGTAAGTGTGTGTGTGTGTGAGAGAGTGTGTGTGTGTGTATTGCTTAGTACAATGTACTTTGGGAGAATGGAAGGAAGGTACTAGAAACTGGGTAGGGGGAGAGAGATTAAGAAAGGTTTCATGCAGAAGTTGGTGCCTAAACTATAGCCAAAATGGGTCTTTCCACTCTTCCCACTGGAGTATGAACTAGGCACAGCATAATATATTCCCAGAGTTCCTCGAGTCATGTTCACACAATATGACCATATCCACATACATTCCTTTCTTTTTCTCTCACCAGTACCTGTTACACGATGAATAAGCCAAATACAATCCTGGTCACTCTATAAATACCCATTTGCAAAGACTCCCAAGCTAATGTTCCATTAGAATCTCTACATGCTGGTTTTTGGTAGGCTTGAGCATCACCCACAGCCCTCTTGTGTGACCAGAGTCAAGCTTGTTCAGTTACACCCAACTTATGATTTTACCATTTGGAAATGGCACTGAGAGATCCAAAGAAAACTCAGTGAGCTGCAAGAGAGCCAGGGACTCTTCCACAGCTGGATTTGCCTCAAGCAAACCACATGGAGTGGCCCTGTCAAGGAAACATTAGGAAGCTTGTATGTTTGAAGTTTCTGGGTTTTTATGCTAGACCTGAAGAGCTGAGATTAGTGACTGGAGTTTGCCTGAAGGTGAATGGATCATTCTGCGGCTGAAAATACATACACAGTAAAGCGTCTGTACAGCCCTTGATGGTGTCAGAACCAGGGAAGCAAGGGAAGAGTTAACTCAAACTGGTCTCTTTCTGTATTTTCATTTCAGAACTGACAATAGTTTATTTCACTAAGAACTATTCTCTTTGGTGGAACAAAAAAATGTTGTATCCAAAGTCTGGAAAGAAAGGCCCATTACTTGGAGAGACTAGCTAACACTTTATACCTGGGAAGTCTATATACAAGATGTCAAATAAGTACCTTTAGGCAATCATGTGTACTGTTCTTTTGAGGCCACTGCTATGACAACCCAAGCTGACCTAAAGAGACAAAGGAATATTCTTAACCGAAATGATGGGAAACTTTTCCCCTCTACATCTTATCCCTATTTTCCTCCCTAATAGAGCTAGATCCAACAAACAGTAAAACATTCTATATTCAAAAGGGTCTCTAGTAGAATACAAGTGTGCTGGACAATTCTGCTATAGGAGACATACAGCCAACTTTTATTATTCTTGTTAATGAAGTATGGCACTGAGACAAATATGTCTTAAAGCAGAGAAAAATGTTTTTAGCTACATTTTGTGTTTGGTTCTGGAGAAGACTATTTTTCTTTAGCAGATTTGCCTTCTTCAGTATTCATCCTAGACCCATATTAATAAAAGCTTGCATTTCCTGAACCTGCCAATCAATAAATATTTATTAAGAACCTACTGTGTGCTAGGTATTCTACTAGGCAATGGGGTTGCAAAACCAAAAATAAAACAGTGACTTTCCCTAAGATTATATTCTTCTGAGAGAGACAACCAGATTATTACTTAGCATATGCAAAATATTTTTAAGTAAACATAATAAATATAAATGTGGTGGCTGGAGGGCATTAGCAGTTTGGGGAATCAGGAGGATTTAGGAGAGTCAAGAGGTGTCATATAGTGTTGAACTGAGTCTTGAAGGAAACAAGGGATACTGAGAAGCAGGAGTGAGAAGAGAAAGGGGCAAAAGCAATAGAAGGCAGAGTACCATATGCGAAGAACATCAAGAAAGCCAGTTTGGCTAGACTGTGAAGTATAAAAAAGGAGGTAATATACAAGGAAGCTGGAAAGGTAGTGTAGAGTCAGGTTGTGAAGGTCTGTAAAAGTCAAATAGTAGTGTTTATATTTGATCCTAAGGGCAATAGGGAACTATTGGAGTTTATGGAGCATGGAAGTGACTTAGTCAGACCTGTGCTTTAAGAAATTCACTTCAATAGCTATATGGAGGATGATTTGGAAAAGGGGAACACTTGAAGCTAAAAGACAAATTAGGGGGCTATTACAGTGGTCCAAGGAAGACGTAATAAGGGCCTGAACTGGGGAGGTAACTGTATGAGTGGAAAGGGAGGGTCAAATGTGAATGATATGAAGAAGAAGAAAAAAAATAAAGCAAGATTTGACAACTAAATGGATATGTGGGAAGAGTAAGTTATCAAGGAATACTGAAGTTGTGAACCTGGGAGACTGCAAGAATGGCAATAGACTCATAGAAATAAGGTAGGTCATAAAAAAGGTGGATAAGGGAGGATAATGAACTTTATTTTGCACATACCGAGTTCAAAATTTCTCCCAGATATCCAGTGTGAAATGTCTACTAGATAGTTCCATTATTTGGGACTGAAGTTCCAGATCAAAACCAATAGGAGTGAATATGTGGATGTGGGAATAATCTGCAGAGTGATGAGAATTAAATCCATGGGATTTAATCAGGTCACCAAGAAAGTACAGAAAGAGAAGAGGCGGGGAGGGGCAGAGCCAAGATGGCAGAGTGAAAGCAGTGACTTGCTCCCCCAAACCCCTTCAAATACCCATAAAAAATGGCTCTAAACAAATTCTAAAGTAGCAGAACCCCACAGAAAGACAGAGTAAAACAAATTTCCAGCCCAAGACAGCTTGGATGGTTGATCAGAAAGGCATATTGCTCCAGGCTGGTAGTGGAGTGCAGTGCGGAGTGGGCATGCAGGCCACATTGAACCTAGAGCAGGCCTCAGAGGACTGAATCACAGACAGCTGTGGTGGCTTCCAGATTCCTCAATCCACTAATGCCAAAGACAACTTAGAAGGTCAGTGGGAAAAGTCTCTTTTTGTGGTGAGAGAAGAGCTAGGTCAGAGTCAGTTCCGCAGATGCCGGGGCCTTGGCTGCGTCCTGAGCTTCCGGCCCACAGACTGAGAGGGAATCAAGTGGCTGATCAGAGGGGGACTGCAGGGATCTCTTTGCTGGTTCTGAGGCAGGAATCTCTTGCTTTGCCCATGCTTGGATCTGGGTCACAGTTCTGGGTGGTCGTCCTGGAGTGAGGAGGAGTGCTGGCTCAGTGGAGCTTGTAGTGGTGGTAAAGAGAAAACCCTCTTCACAGTTCCAAGACAGAAAAGACTGCTTGTGGCCAGTCACCCAAAGACCAGAGCTCAGGCCAGGAAAAGAGTAAACACCTCGCCGCTGATCATACCACCTTGGAAGAGCTGAAAAATATACAGGTCCCTACAAGTATCTCTGAAAACAGCTATACAAACCTCCAAAGCTTGGGACAGTACATTCTCCACATTGGAAGCAGACTTTTACCTTAACAAAGAGTTTAAAACTCAAGTAGTTGGCTGGGATCATGAGCAAACCTCGCAAAAAGAGTCAGACAATAGTATCTTACTTTGGTGACAAAGAAGATCAAAACATACAACCAGAAGAAGACAACAAAGTCAAAGGTCCCACATCCAAAGCCTCCAAGAAAAATATGAATCTGTCCTAGGCCTTGGAAGAACTCAAAAGGGATTTTGAGAAACAAGTAAGAGAAGTAGAGGAAAAACTGGGAAGAGAAATGAAAGTGATACAAGAAAATCATGAAAAACAAGTCAACAGCTTGCTAAAGGACACCCAAAAAAATACTGAAGAAAATAACACCTTAAAAAATAGCCTAACCCAAATGGCAAAAGAGGTCCAAAAAGCCAATGAGGAGAAGAATGCACCAAAAAGCAAAACTGGCCAAATGGAAAAGGAAGTCCAAAAGATTACTGAAGAAAATACTTACTTAAAAATTAGAATAGAGCAATTGGAAGATAGTGACTTTATGAGAAATCAGACACAGTAGAACAAATCCAAAAGAATGAAAAATTAGAAAACAATGTGAAATATCTCATTGGAAAAACAACTGACCTGGAAAATAGATCCAGGAGAGAGAATTTAAAAATTATTGGACTATCTGAAAGCCATGATCAAAAAAAGAGCCTAGACATCATCTTTGAGAAATTTTCAAGGAAAACTGCCCTGATATTTTAGAACCAGAGGACAAAATAGAAATTGAAAGAATCCACCAATCTCTCCCTGAAAGAGATCCCCAAAGGAAAACTCCTAGGAATATTGTAGCCAAATTCCAGAGTTCCCAGGTCAAGGAGAAAATATTGCAAGCAGCCAGAAAGAAACAATTCAAGTATGTGGAAACACAATCAGGATAACACAAGATTTAGCAGCTTCTACAGTAAGGGACCAGAGGGCATGGAATACAATATTCTGAAGGGCAAAGGAGATAGGATTACAACCAAGAATCACCTACCCAGCAAAACTGAGTATAATCCTTCAGGGGAAAAAATGGTCATTCAGTGAAATAGAGGACTTTCAGGCATTCTTGATGAAAAGAACAGAGCTGAATAGAAAATTTTACTTTCAAATAAGACTCAAGTGGAACATGAAGAGGTAAACAGGAAAGAGAAATCATAAGAGACTTATTAAGGCTAAACTGTTTACATTCCTACGTGGAAAGATGATATTTATAACTCATGAGACCTTTGTCAGTATCAGGGTAGTGGGAGGGGAAAAATTATATGTATGAATACATAGATAGATAGATAGATAGATAGATAGATAGATAGATAGATAGATGATGAGATGGCACATGAGTTGAAGATGAAAGGATGATATCTGGAGAATAAAATTAAGGGGTGAGAGAGGATTATACTAGGAGAAGGAGAAAGGGAGAGGTAGAATGGGGTACATGATCTTGCACCAAACAGATAAGAAAAGGTTCTTACAGTGGAGGGGAAACAGGGGAAGGTGAGAGGAAATGAGGGATTCTTATTTTCATAGGATTTGGCTTAAGGAAGGAATAACATACACACTCAATTGGGTATGGAAATCTGTTTTAACCTACAGGAAAATAGGGAGAGAAGGGGACAAGAGAGCAGGGGGATGATAGAGAGAAGGGCAGATTGGGAAAGGGGTAATCAGAAGGAAGTACTTCTGAGGAGGGACAGGGTCAAAAGAAAGAATAGAATAAATGGGGGAGCAGGATAGGATTAAGGGAAATAGTGTTAGTTTTTCACGAAGTATCTACTATGGAAGTGTTTTGCAGAACTGCATATGTATGGCCTGTATTGACTTGCTTGCCTTTTCAATGAGGGTGGGTGGGGTGGGAGGAAAGGAGAAAATTTGGAATCCAAAGTTTCAAAAACACCTGTTTAAAAAAAAAATGTTTCCACATGCAACTGGGAAATAAGAAATACAGGAAATGAGGTATAGAAATCTATCCTGCCCTACAGAAAAATAGAAGGGGAAGGGGGTAAGAGAAGTAGGGGAGAGATAGAAGGGAGGGCAGACTAGGGGAAGGGGTATTCAAAATGCATGCCATCTTGGGGTGGGGGAGGGGCAAGATGGGGTGAAAATATGGAATTCAAAATCTTGTGGAAGTAAATGTTGAAAACCAAAAATAAATAAAATTATTTTAAAAAATAAGATAAAATAAATTAAAAAAAAAAAAAAAGAAAGAGAAGAGGCACTAGGACAGAGCCTTCAAGTCTATCCAGAGTTAGAAGATTTGGTAAGGACAATTAAACAAAACGGAATAGACTGTGATTGTACAAGAAATAAACTATTTCAGAATCCAATAAGAAAAACTATGCGTGTGCTGTAACAACTTAGTTCTGTGTTTGAGTTTCTATTGTTTTCCATTTGCTGTAGATGCATCTTGTACAAAAGTGGAAAGAATTTTGAGTAGGTGACTAGAAATTGCCTAGTGATTATTCTGTTTTCCCCATGAGAAAGGAGTGTCAGGAAAACTTAAAGAGATAATATATAGCAAGTGACCCAAGGCATCACATCAGCAAAGATTCAATATTGGCAGGTAACAAAACAAATAGTCAAGTTAACTGCTTACCTCTTCAGTTTTAGATCCTTTCATAGAAGAGCCTTCCTTTTTTTTTAATTTATTTTTAATTTTTAGGCAATTGGGGTTAAGTGACTTGCCCAGGGTCACACAGCTAGTAAGTGTCAAGTGTTTGGTCTGAAGCCGGATTTGAGCTCAGGTCTTCCTGACTTCAGGGCCAGTGCTCTATCCACTGCACCACCTAACTGCCCCCTAGAAGAGCCTTCTTTAAAAGGAAAGCAATTAAGTATCAACCTATATGATATCATTTTTGTGACACCCAAGAGAGCTCGGTGATCTACCAACTTCTCTACCAAATCAAAGGCAGAAGTGTCATAAGAAGAGCTTCATCATTTTGGCTAAGTCTTCATCGCCTATTTAATGGGACTATAACATACTGGAAAAAGCAATGGACTGAGACTCATCAGAACTAGGTTATAGCAAAAGCTCTCTAACTAATTTTATGACTTTGAATGGGTTATTTAAACTCACTTAGGCTCAGTTTCCTATCACAGAATCTCAATCAGAAGGGGTTATTTAGTATCCTTGCAATAGCCCCAACAAGTGGTCATACAATCAGTGCCCGTGAGAGAGAACCCATTATTTATAAGGCAATCCATTCCATTTTTGGACCAAAAATAAATTTGGTATAAAGTGATTTTTTTTTCCTTCACACAAAGTAAAACGAGGAGATTGCATTCAATAATCCCCAAGGACTAGGCTGGCTCTAAATGTCTATGATAACTACCACCCCAAGAGGTAAGTATTACATAAGTAATATAGGTTGTTTATATGTTAGCATGAATATATTCATCAGATGTGTTCCTGAGGGCAGATTTTGACAATCAGAAACTGAAGAGAGAAGGGGCACTGGAAAGAGTCTGATATATTGGGAGAGGATGGGGGTGGGAGGAACATTGGCTTAAAACATGGGTTCTTTGCTGTGGGTCCACAGACTCATGCAAGGGTCCAAGAATAGATTTCTGGGGACATAAGAACTTGGATAGTAGAAAATTACATTTTAATTAACTTCCTTTCTTAATAATCATCTTGATTCTTATTAGAAAAAATGTATTATCATAAACACCATAATCAGAGACCATTATTTCAGACTCCAAGAAGAAAAACTATGCATGTTGTGTAACAACTTAGTTCTGTGTTTGAGTTTATATTGTTTTCCATTTGCAGTAGATGCATTTTGTACAAAGATGGAAAGAATTTTGAGTGGGTGACTAGAGATTGCCTAGTGATTATTCTGCTTACCCATTGTCAAATACTTTTGTCATTTTTTAGATCTGAATGAATATGTGATATATTCAACAGCATTACTCCCCTCCCAACCCCCTTTAATAGAGAATTTCACAAATAATGTTTGATGAAATCTGTGTCTAATTTCAACCATCTGTACCCTTGAATAAGGTGATGTTCCTTTGAGCTGGCTTTGGTGCTTGGCATGACCATGAAGCAGGCAATGTTTATCTTCAGTGTTCCTTTGTGTCCCTGGTTGTTACCCCTTCTACCCAACTTTCTCCTTACCCCCTCACTTTCCTTGGTTCCATACACATACTCCAGGGGCACAAAAGCAGGGACTAGAGGCTTGGACTCCTATTCTGTTCAGGATAATCAGGAATAACATGACATGATGCTGGATGCTGAGAGACTGGCTATCCTCACGAACCTTATAAACTAATGGGGAAATGACATACAAAGATTGCTGGTTTTACAATCAGAGGGCCTAGGGTTGAATTCTTGCACTGACATTTTCTGTTTGTGTGACCTTGGAAAAGTAATTTCACATCCTGGGCCTCAGTTTCCTTGTCCATAAAATGAGAGAGTGGGATCTGATGACCTCTGTGAACTCCTCTAATTCTAAAGCTACCTTCCCATGATCCAAATTAAAAATATGGTAGAATCCACAAACTAGATTTCTTTTTGGGTGTTACATCATGATCTCCCTGTCAATAAGGAATCTGCTTTAGAACACAGCAGCCCAGGAGGTTTTCAGTAGAATCCACATCTGGTGATTCTCACTTTGTTGGTGAGAACCTCAGAATAGCGACTTTTCCCATGTTCCTGAAATGTCAAAGGCATCAAGATAGATTGTTGGCAAATCTTCCTGGTGAATGTGGTTTGGTCTGGGATGTAGGGGAAGAAGAGTTCTCATGCTCTGGAGCCCTCTACTCTAGTATTCTCTATGGTGGTTGCTGCAGGTGACCTGCCCAAAGGAATACAAATTTTGATCGCTGAAACCTTGCAGAATACCTTGGCTAG
Organism: Phascolarctos cinereus; assembly: GCF_003287225.1. Classification (NCBI taxonomy): domain Eukaryota; kingdom Metazoa; phylum Chordata; class Mammalia; order Diprotodontia; family Phascolarctidae; genus Phascolarctos; species Phascolarctos cinereus. The sequence continues at coordinate 122,799,311 of NW_027555736.1, forward strand.
ATTTCTTTCCTAGGGACTATGCCTTAAACTCAAATCACTCAGGTTCTCCTTAATTGACTTCTAAATGAACATTTCCTTCAACTATAAATGTAGGCAATAGGCCATTATTCTGAGAAGGGATTCATGGGCTTTTCCAGGCTATCAAAGGGGTCCATGACACAAAAAAGATCCAGAACTCCTGGCTTAGTGACTGAGAAATGGGTTGGAGGGCCCTGGATCTACAGTTTACTTGCATGCTTTCCTTTCAGTTGCTGCACTTCCCTGACCCAAACTTTGTCCCTTTCTAACCCTAAATGTGCCTCCAACTCTGACCCTAAATATGAAATAATTGGATTCACTGACATCTAATATTTCAGACCAGTGCCCATCCCTATGATTTTCAGAATGCCTGAAGAGCACAAAAGAGAGCAAGTCAAGGACCAAGGATAGCAAAGGTCCATCTCACAGTCTTTCTTGGTATTCTAGTTAGAGGCCAAAGGAAGGGGTGCCACTATGATTCCCAGCTACGAAAGCATTTGGACTGTCTCCTAAGAAATATTTCTGTGAATCTCAAGGTGTCATTCCACTTTGGCTCCCATCATCACCTTTAGCTCTGTCTGTACTTATCTGAGAAGGCATCTTTGAAAGATAATACAAAGACCAAAGAAGTTGGGAACTGACTGCATAGGAGATGAAAGGGAAGTTCTATGACTGTATTTTTCCACTTCATTCTAATTAAAAACCACTTATGAGTGACAACTCAAACCTGAGGCAGGTGCAGCATGGTAGCTCATTACACCCGTGGGACTCTGTATAAATCTTTTTTTCTCTTTCTTTTTTTTTTTCTGAGAACAGCTATTGTCTTCCAAGGAAAAGCTTTTAGCATAATGGCAGGCTGAATGGAATGTTTCTTTGTAAGAATAACTTTAAGCAAAAGAAAAGAGAAAGGTTCTCTTTTAGCAACTACAAATGCAACCCCCTATGAAGAGCAAAGTATGAGCAACTGGAGGCTGTAACCACAGACCAAGATATCTCACCTCCAGGGATACATAGAGGTTAGACTACACACTTTTAAGGTGTAATCAATGTAGGGGGGAGGTAACTCTAGCCACAAAAATAGCAGATCCACCCCCTTCCTCCTACTTTCATCTGATCTCTCTCTTTTCTCTGCCTTTGACCTGCCATCTCCGTTACTAGTAAGTCAGTCAACAAGCATTCACTTGAGAATGAAAATTTCTGATGAAACAGTGATATTTTTTTCCTAAGAACAAATAACAATGAGTAAGTTTCCTCTCTCTGGTGACAACTATGTAGAATACTCAACTAACATTGCTTTAGAACATACATATGTGTCCACATGTACATATATACATACACATATATGTCAGATAGCAAGATATAGATATAACTAATATCTTACTGTGTACTCTCTCTTCTCTGAGTTTTCCTGAGTTTTCATGGTTTCCCTCCTACATAGCTTATTTCTTGCACTTTCTTAGTCTCCTGTGTTTGATTAATCATCCTTACCCCATCTCCTGACTCTGAATACAAGCTGCACTTGTGCGCTCTCTCTCTCTCTCTCTCTCTCTCTCTCTCTCTCTCTCTCTCTCTCTCCTTCTCTCTCTCGCTCTCTCTCTCTCCTCTCTCTCTCTCTCTCTCTCTCTCTCTCTCTCTCTCTCTCTCTCTCTCTCTCTCTCCCTTCCCCAAAATATATGTATACTTTTCTATCTGGTCTCTAAGATGATTATTAGTATGCTTTCCTTATGTTGATAGAGAGAAACAGAGAGAGAGAGAGAATGAGAAGCCTCATGTAATGACAAAGTCTATTATGAAGCCAGGTAAAAAGAAACTTATCAACTTAAAAGTCAGATAGCAAAGTATACCAACAAATATACCCTTCCTTTCAAAAGTCATAACTATGATCAGTATTATTATCAGGAAATAAAGGTCTGATTAGACTTCTTCTTATAATGTTCTGTGCTTCATAAAGTGGGGTTTTCCACCCAAAAAATAACCATGTAAGGTTGGTAATAAAAGCATTATTATATTCAGGTAGATAGTGGTTAAGTGATCCAGTGAGTAAGATTACTGGACCTGGAATTAGGAAGACCTGAGTTCAAATCCAGCTTCAGACACTTACTAGCTATGTCACACTGAGAAACTCATTTCTCTTCTCTGGGACTCAGCTTCCTCATCTTTAAAATGAGGGGATTACAGTTAATGACCTCTCGCATCTCTTCCAATTCTGAATCTGTAACCCTATGATGTCTAACATAATTTTCCTTCTACTAAACTGCCTCAGAATACCTTAACTTTTCTTCTAAAGGAAAGAATGCCAAAAATCTTCTTAAAATATAAAAATCCTATTAGAGGAAGAAGGTGATTATAAGGACATGTGAAGAAAAGAAGAACATGAGGATGGCCCATACACAATCATGATATATTCTATTGGAAGAACCTGAGACATGGTGGAGCAAGATGAGATCACCAAACCATCATGCATGAAGAATCCTACCAAGAAAAGGCTTGTTGCTACAAAAAACACAGGTTCCCATGACTGGCCGCAATGACCAGGAGGCACTGTGGAAGGTAGCCATGGCTTATATAGGACATCACCTCTGAACCTTTACCCAGAAGAGTGCCTCATGAACTCATCATTCTTCTTTTTTCCCCATTTCCCATCTTTAAAGGGACTAAGTTGGTTAAAATAAAGTAAAACTTCCTTAACTTACAGGAACTTGGATATTTAAGGTACCTGCTAAATTCAATCTGCTTATTAACATCTTCTATATTAAACAGATTTAACTGAGATAAATGTAACCATCCTAGGACCCCATTAATCAAAAGAGTGACAAAAATAATCACATGAAGAGCCAAAAACCAAAGCACCCCTGACATATGATGTCTATGCTGAATGTCCCTTTCAGCCCTCCCAAAATCACCTTGTCCCATCCTTTTTCCCAAGCCCTACTTTCTCTGGCCTGACATCGAGTGATCAGTTAATTTTTCCCACTATCACCTTTGGTATGTTTTTATCCGCACTCTTAGAATCCCACATTATTCTGAGTTCTATTCTTCTTCATTGCTTCATTCTCTCATTTGTGCCTTCCCTCTTCTTCAATTCAGTTTCTTCCTGGATACTCATTTCTTCCAGAAAGCTCTGTCCCACTAAAGAAGACAGCAAGTGGCATCAGTCCTGTTATAATGAAAAGAGTTCTAGATGCAGAATCAAAAGATGCAGATTCTAATCCTAATGCTGTCACAAAATAGTCGTGTGAACTTAAACAACTTTAACTACCAGGGCCTCAGGTTCCTCATCTGTAAAATGAGGGGTTCTCTCCACTCATATGGTCAACACCTAGTTCAGACTCTCATTCCCTCTTGGCTAGATTATTCCAAAAGCTTCCTTATTATTCCCCCAACCTCTAGTTTCTCCCTACACACAGCTGCCAAAGTGATTTTCCTGAAGTGCAGGTCTGATCATGTAACTCCCCTACTCAATAAATTCCAGTGAATCTATTGACTCTAGGATCAAATAGAAGCTCTTCTGGTTGCCATTTAAAGCTCTTCACCATCTTGCCACAACCTTCCTTTCCAGTCTTGTTACACAGTACTCTCCTCCACACTTACTGAGGTCCAACCAAGACAGCCTTCTTACTGGTCCTCAAACATGGGACTCCATCTCCTAGTTCTGTGCTCTTGTCTTGTAAGGCTCTAGTGCTTGCAGTATACTCCCTTCTAACCCAGATTCTTCAAAGTTCCATTTAAGCACTGAGAGAAGTAATAAATTTGCTGTTATATTAATAACCATTTATTAAATTAGAACCAAGGTTTTTCCTTTCTATTTCCTCATTCGGGGACCAATCCTTATAGATCAGTCAGTCAGTTTCTGAAAGACATTATTGATAGATGAGACTTCCCAAATCCTCCAGGTATATGCTCTGCAATCAGGTGAGACCCCATCCAACTAGAAGACCTTACAAACATAATCTAATCTAGGTGAATTCTTGCCTTTAGGAAGTAAGTCTATGCCCTCGTAATCTACCACCACCCCCCATTGTGGTCTAGGGTAACCCAGTTTGTGAAGGAGAAAACCAAGCAGAGTGCTGTGAGTAGAAATGGATTCTTTTGTCCAGATTGCTGGAAGCAGCTGAGTCAAATGATCAAGTCATATTCTCAGTAGGAGTAGCTGAAGAATTTTGGACCATCTCCTCATTAACATCTACCCCCTCATTAATTGTTCACCAGTCAGGGTTGATTTTCACCCGTCAGGGGCACCTCATTTTCCAAAGGTATTTCAGCATTGAGTGATCTCCATGGTTTTGTCTTCAGTTACCAAGAGAGACTACTGACCATCAGTTTATTGATTATCAGCTAGACTAATTAGTAAATTGATTATTAATTACCCAGAAACTATCTTAGGCTTTTCATTCATCTCAATGTCATCTTCTACTTGAAGCCTATTTTTTATTCCCCCCTCCCCAGTTGCTAGTGACTTGCCTTTCCCCCTCAAAAAAAATTATACTTATTGTATATACTATGTACCAATATAGGTGAATGCTATTTACCCTGCCTAGACTATAAGCTCCTAGAGGGCAGAAACAAGTTCATTTTGTATTTTTATTCCCAGTCCTCAGCACAGTGCTTGGAACAGAGCAGATGCTTAATAATTGCTTGTTGATTTGGTTGATTTTCAGATCCGTTACAGCTCTGACAAATCTATGAATTCCTAACATTTCAACTCTTAGGCCTCTATGTGAACTATGTCATCAAACTACCCCTACATTAGATGGACAAGTCCTCTATGGTTGATAAAGAATGTAGGACATAGACTCAGGTTTTACAAATAATAAAAATTCTAAAGTGCAGATGCCAAATCTGGCTATAAAATAAAATTGAGTATATATATATATATATATATATATATATATGTGTGTGTGTGTGTGTGTGTGTATGTGTATATATATATATATATGTATATATATATATATACATATACATATATATGTGTGTGTGTGTGTGTGTGTATATATATATATATATATATACACATATACACACACACACACACACACACACACATATATGTGGTGTGTGTTGATAACATGGGCCTAAATGTTTCCAGGAAAACATCTTATTTTTAATGCTTTTTTAAAACTAAATCAAATGAAAATAAAATCTCTGTGAGACCTCAGAGTCCTTGAAATAAGGGAAAGTCATCAATAAATTATATTTACTATTCCCTAGGGTCAAGACTCTGGGCCTGCAACTTCATTCCAGAGGAAACCATGTGGGAGTTGACTGAAGAAGCAGGAGCCAAACCATGGGAGTCCAATTCTCCTGAGGTTTCTAGCTCTTTAGCTGCAGTATTTCTTATTGGTTTTCTATAATAAGGCTGAAACAATAATCCAAAATAGGTGGAAAACCATAGAGCAGTCAAATAATTCCATCTAAAGGATGTGTCAGGCACTGAAGAACACAACAAAAGTCCAACCCAATTCAGCCAAGTATAACCCCAAATTGGAGCTAAAATAGTCTTTGGAAAAAGGTAAGCACATAAGAGACCATTTAAACTGACCCAGAGGAAAGCCTGGAGGCAGGAAAGTTTTGAGCTCTCTGCTCCTCTGCTTTTCCTCTTCCTCAATCAGTGCATACCATTCTGTCATTCAGAGGGAGTTAAGTGGTTTTATTTCTGCTTTAAAGGGTTGGTTGATTGGTTTTTGGTAGTAGGTGGTATTTCTGTTGCAATTGTTCTGCTTTCCTTTTGTTTTATAAACATAGCACAAGTGCATCATAGGTAAAGTTGGAGTTTACTGAGTCCTGTTACTATATAGCAACTGAAAGGGTGGCCACAGTTATATAGTGTGACTTAAAGGGGTGAGGAAGGGACAGCTATACTAACCCCAAGTGTGGCCTTATCATTAGAAGACATCTGAATGGATGCTCCCCAACTGATCTAAAATGCTTTCCACCTAACTCTTCTTTGTTTTTTTTTTTAATTAATTTTTCACCTTCTTCAGCATTTTCCATAGTATGCTAAATGTTGCCTCCATATCTGCTCTGCACTTTTTAAAAATGAACTAGAAACAGACATTTTCCCAGTCTAAATAAGGCCCTCAAGCTAAAATCTACTAATCAATCAATGAATACTGATTAAACATCTACCATGTGCCAGGCCTATGCTAAGCCCATGGGATACAAAAAGAGGGGAAAGATAGTCCTTGCCTTCAATGAGTTTACAATCTAGGTACCTTAAATAGTAACTGCTCAATCCTGTCACTGACTCTTAGTTTCCCTCTGGTGTCTTCTTGAAGCATTACCCCTCCTGGACCCCAAAAGTCCACCTCCTAAAAACTGGGAGAAATTGTCCAGATATAACAGTTTTCATCTGTCTTATTCTACTTGCGTAGGATAGAAAATAGTCCTCAAAGTTAGGAAAACCTGGATCCAAGTCCTGTCTCTGATACACAGAAGAGGTATGACTCTGGGAAAGTCACTTAACAGCTCAGCATCCCTGTCAACTCTTTTTAAGACTGAAAGTTACCAGAGAAGGTGCCAATCTGCATTGTTAGAAGGAGTTTTCTCACCCTATACAAATGAAATCATAGGTCCAGCCTCTATTACATAATCCCAGCTAAAAGTTATTTAGTGACCTCAGCACCAGAAAAAAGAGATCCTCCAAAAGCTAGAAACATCTAGATGGATAGAAAAGAGTGTCTACAACAATAACACATGTTTATTAAGCTCCTATATGTAAGAACTACATTTAATACATATAGGCACTATTAAGATCCTAAATATAGGTACTACATGTAGTATATACAGGCACTATTAAGATACCACATATAGGAAATACAGGCACTATTAACATCCTACATATAGTACATACAGGCACCATTAAGATCATAAAACATAGATCCTATATATAGTAAATACAGGCTCTACTAACATCCTACATAGGTACTACATGTAGTATATGCAGATCATATTAACATCCTCTATATAGGTACTTAATAAACATGGGTTCTTGTTGTAGACACTCCTCTACCTACCTAGGATATTTCTAGCTTTGGAGGGTTTCTGTTTTCTTGTGTTAAGGTCACTAAATAATTTTTAGCTGGGATACACTGGACCTATGATTTCATTTGCATAGGGTGAGAAAACTCCCTCTAACAATGCAGGTCGGTACCTTCTCCTGTGACTTACAGTCTTAAAGAGTTGACAGGGACACTGAGATGTTAAGTGACTCACTCAGAGATTAAGATCTTACATTTAGGTACATGGGGCACCTAGGTAGCACAATAGATAGAACACTGGAATGGGAATCAGGAAGACTCATCTTTTCTGAGTTCAAATTTGGCCTCAGAAAGTTACTAGAGTGTGACCCTGGGAGTTAATCCTGTTTGCCTCCGTTTTGTCATTTTTAAAATGATCTGGAGAAGGAAATGGCAGACCACTCCAATATCCTTGCCAAGAAAACCCCAAATGGGGCCATGAAGAGTCGGACACGACTGAACGACAACACATATAGGTACAGTTCAGAGTACAGTGGGGAGCATCATGAGGAGATAGAAAAGACACAAAGAACATTGTCCCCAACCTCAATAAGCTTATTATCTAGCTATTTGGGAAGCAGAGCACAAATACATGTGTTAAAAAAAAACAGAAGAAAATACTTTTGCAAAGCAGTGTTAAATAAAGATTAATATTCTACAAGTGTTTTTTTGAATACTAAGAAGGTACCAGTTTATCCCACCTCCTTGTAACTCAGGGCCACTTAGGTCTGGAAAAAAGAGGGCACTGGCTAGAGAAAAGTATGACTTTTGTCCTGAGACCCTGAATTTTTCCCAAGGTCCACCTCTGAGCACGGGAAAGGCCTAAATATTTAAAATACAGAGGAAGGGCCAGGAGAGAGTCTGCTCTCAAGAATATCCTCCAGGTTATCTCCCCTTCTGCAGTCTTTTCTGCATTACCTTCTATCCTGAGCTTTTAACATTACTCTCCTTTTCGCTCCACTGGGGCCTAACCCCTCTCCTGATGAATGATTATTAGCTGCATATGCAATGCAGACCAGAGATTTTTGATTCAACTAATACAACTTGGTGGAACTCTCCTTGCATTTTTTAGTTTGGCCCCTGTACACACAAGCACACACTTTCAATACTGATATACTATGTAAATAAGAAAACAAAATTCCATGGGTAATCTCTATAGGCCAACTTACAGTACAGCAAAGAGAAGAGAGTTTTATACACTCAGGATGAACAAGATGACACATTCTATGTCTCTCCATAATGAAAGTAGAGTTATAGAGGCAGCAAATATAATTCTTGATTGATTAATGTAAGGGCTTATGAAAAGTTTTGCAAACTTTTTAACCTTGTTTTGCAAAAACTTTAGAAACCAATTGGCCACTTCAATATTTATTAATCAGCACCCCCCCAAAAAATGTAGCTGTCTTAATTGTCTTTTGAACATCATTATTCTCCCAAAATGTTATTTTGACTATGATCCATGGAATATCATCTCAGAAGAATTAAAATTATAAGTAACCCAAAGAATAATGGAAAGATGTACGTTGGGTACAAGAAAGCTGTAGTATATCCCCAAGGATAGATTGATCAAGAGAAATGCCCTAAAAGGAATAATTAAAAACATGAGGGTGCTCAAAGAGGCAGCATTATAACTATCCTTTGGTCTAGAAAACCTGGGTTCAACTCTCACTTCTGTGACATTTAATAAGTTTGAGAGACATAGTTTCTGGGTAATTTAATCAATTTATTAGTAAGGCTAGCTTGTTTATTAATAAAAAGGGTTCAGTGGGACTCTAGAATGCCAAAGACCCTTCATGGAGACAGGCTTACAGTTTATATGTCCTTGGAAAAGCAAGTGTTCATGAGGGTGACAATCAACTCTGATTGGTTAATAATTAATGACAGAATTAATATTATACTGAGAGGTTGTTGTTATTATTGTTGTTGCTTGTCCTTCGTTCTCAAAAAAGACCATGACATCAAGAAGGTGATGCCATGACCTGCATATGAATTGGATTTAAGTGAGGGAGGGCTGTGCAAAGTCATAAGCCTCACTTTCTTCTCTGGAGCTGAGTCCAGTGGCAAGATATAAATCAAGATTACTGGAGATGACCCTTATAATTATAGATGGGTTATATTCCAATGAGGGTCTTGAGGTACTTGACTTGGATCACCCAAGTCTTGGTCAAAGAGATTTATCAATTTCTGTATCGCCTGTCTGGCAAAATAGAGAACCCACATTTTCTCAGACCTGTCTAAGTAAATACAATGAGCAGGAATCCACTGTTGGCCTGAACTTAGCATGTCTTTAACTGTCTTTGATTTGATCTTAGCCATCCTGGCTGGGTAAGCCTTTGAGAAAGATTTCCCACACTGATTGATTTCTGGATGAAGAAGTAGAAAAGGGTGAAAACCTTGATCCTGATTCAATAAGTAGTTATTACTACAAAAGAGAAATAATCATTTCTCTCACTTCTGATACATATTGTCCATGTGATTCTGGGCAAATCACTGAAGCCCTCCATGTTCTAGGCAATTCTTTAAGACTCTAAATAGCATAGAAAATGCTGGCCTACATTGGCACAGGGAGTTTTGTCCCATGGGAATCCTCTATATCAATGAAGGCTCTGTCTTCATCTCTATGCCTGGAAAATACTCACCATTTCATGAAAATAAGAGGTAAGAGATGGACAGATTGAATGCTACATTGTTATCATCAGGATAGTAAAAACATCAAAAGCAGGTCTTTTATGAAAGTCTTAATGGAAAGACACAGAGGAGCTGGCACAGGATGCAAAGGAACAAAGAAGTTGTGATTGTATTAATGGAAGCAGTGACCCTGCTAATGAAATCATCTGACTACCAGAGCATCAAAAACACGATCTCTCAAATCTATCCCCTTTAAATAAAAATTATTTGTTCAATAACTATAATGATAATATAAAATATAATAATTACATATTAAAAAACTCACAAGTCTAATCAAGTGTGTAGAACACCTTAGTGACCAATCATACAGAAGAGAAGGAAATGAGACTCAGGGGTTAAGTTGGTTGTCCAAGTTTACACAGTAGCAGAGTCCTCAGGACTCACAGTGAATTGTTCTACACTAGGCTGCATCAGCCTGGATCATTGACAAGTGAACCTGAGTTCCAATAAGGTCATTTTTCTAAAGTGTAGGTCTGATCATATAAGCCTTTTGCTCAATAAGCTCTAGTGACTCCTAATCCCTTCTAGGATCTAATATAGAATCCTCCATTTGGCATTTGAAGGGCAGTTAGGTGGTGTAGTTCTGGGCCTGGGGTGAGGAAGGCCTGAGTTCAGATCTGGCCTCAGACACTTACATGGCTGGGTGACCCTTGACAAGTCACTTAACCCTGTTTGCCTCACTGCCTCATCTAAGACTATTTGTGCCCAACCTGTATTAGAGGTTTCCAAGCTCACATTGGTCTGATCAGCCACATTCGGACACACTGTACCATGACTCCAATACAGTGATGTCATTTTGGCCCTCTTGGAGAAGAAAGGATAACAACCAACCGAACAACCCTGAGCAAGTCACTTAACCTTGTTTGCCTCAATTTCCTCATCTGTAAATTGAGCTGGAAAAAGAAATGGCAAATTACTCTAGTATCTCTTTGCCAAGAAAACCCCAAATGGGGTCACAAAGAATAGCATGACCGAAACGATTGAACAATGCAACAAGAAACAAAACTTTAAAGCACTTCACAACCTGGCCCCTTCTTACCTTTCCAGTCTTCTCGACTTTACTTCCCTCCACATATTCTACACTGGCTTACTCAAATGTCCTAGAACAAGTCACTCTACATCCATATTCCTGTCTTTACCCTGGCTGTCCTCCATACCTGAAAGGCTCCAATCCCTCACCTCTGCTTCCTAGTACTTTGGCTTCTTTCGAGATTCAGCTCAAAGCCCACCTTCTGAAGGAGGTCTTTCCTGACCCTCACCTCCAATTTCTAGTGACTTCCCCTTTCAAATTACCTTCAATCTATTTTTGTATGTATCTTCTATGTGCCTAGATGTTAACATGTTGTCTCCTCCATTAGATGGTAAGTTATTTGAAGTTAGGGAATTTTTTACTTTCTTTATATCCCCAAACCTTGGCACATAGTAAGCGTTTTATAAATGCTTGGATGTTGACTGATTGAGGACCCTCCTACCCCTTTTATTTGAATTTATTACTACAGAGCAGGGATTGTGCAGGACAACCTGCTTAGGTAAATAATTATTCGCTGAAGGCAGCTCTGCAATGATTCTATTCTTTAGCTCCCCAGCCCCACTTATCTGCCAAGCAGAGGGAACTGTGACTAGGGCACAAATTGTTCTTAAATGCATAAAACACATAAGAGAATTTTTGAAAATTCCCTCATTATTCATTAGACATTTTAGTGCCTCATTAATTCAGATGGTATAATCCGTTGTTGATTAGCCAGGTTGTTAAGCATCCATTGTCAAATGCTGATGAGGTGTGAGAAATTACATTTCATATCACCAATGAGTCACCTGAATGCAGTTAGCACCTCATCAGGTAAGGCTGTGTCTTTAGGGGATAAATTAACTGTTTTTTCTCAGACTTCCCCCTCCCCACACAGAAACCTCTTGGTATTTCTCATCCTGTTTCTGTGGCCCTATCTGTCACAGAGCCTGGAATTACACCAGCAGTAATTTTCAAACCTTAACCAATTATAGGTCAAATACATATGAGCTCAAAGACAATTTTAGGTTTGCTTTCTGCAATCCTTAACGTATCTCTCCTGGCTCTCTTTTCTTCCTCAATGTACCCTGCTCCCCAAAATTTAAAAAGCATCCATGTTGCCAAACAGATCTCTAAAGAAAGAATGCGAAGCTCTGGTAAGGCTTTGATTAGAAGCAATCAAATAGGAAAGAGGCCTCCTTCCACAGTGTATGAACCATTGTGTAAAAAGAGAAAAATTTATCCTGTCTCATCTCCAACTTTGGCCATTGTAAAAGGAAAAAAACTCTCTATATAGTTTTCTTTCCTTAGTTTTATTCTCACCAGAATCATCCTTTGTTAAACGTGTGATTGTGCTTACTTTTATCAGTGCTTGATACTCAGTTCTACTTCTTCTTGATGAGGAATATGAGGAATTTGGAGAAAGGTAGGAAAGTTTGTGTGAACTGATGCAAAGTGAAATTCGAAGAATCAAGAGCACAATACCCATAATAACAACATCAACACCAATGAAAACATCATTAAAAAAGATGGTGAACTCTGATAATGGGGAAAAAAGTTAAGGTCTTAGAGAAGACAGAATAGCAGGGGAGGGGAGGGCATACATGAACAGAATACTGTGTATATTGTCAGACACAGTCTCTGTATTGGAGGCTCTACTTGTGAGTCATGTTCATGTGTATGTGTATGCATATTTTGTACAAGGGAAAGTTCAATCAGGAGAGGTTGCAGGGAAAAATAACTGATGTAAAGATAAAGGCATCAATAAGCACATTTGAGATAGATTGATAGATGGAATGGGACCTAGCAGTTAAATCAAAGACAATAACTCAGTGAAAACTTTAAACTCATATATTCAATGGCTAATTGCATTCTTTATCTTTTTATTAGAAACTCACAGTATATAGGGGGACTTTATATGTTCCATTGGTTAAACAAAGTCCTCACTTACAGGGAGCCTCCAATCTAAAAATACTAGACATGGAATCCTTGAGTGATGAAACATTATCAAAACCAAAGCAGTAATTGACAAAGAATAAGAAGAAGAGAAAAAAGCAGAGGTGGGGAGGAGTGAGGGGGTGGGGTAAGAGCCTTGCTTTACTCACGGAGCTGCTGCAGGTGGTCACTGCTGTTAGATTCAGGCATTGCTGTGATGGTCACCAGTGGACATGGGTTTCCTCCCAAAGTCTGACAGAGTACCTGATGCTGGAAGTAGACTTTCTTACGGTTGACACTTGTTTCCAGGAGGTCAAGGTGGGCCTAGGGCAGAAATCAAGTAAGTGATGCCTATTCATCCCATTCTCATTGATTTTTTTCAAAACTTATTCGCCCATCCTATCCCTTCCCTCAATTCTCAAACAAATTCCCCTTTGCCTCAGAGCTGTAATGGATACTCAGTCAGTGGTTTTCTTGCCTCTGGTCTCTTTCTCCTCTACACAAGTGCCAAACAGATATTTCTAAAGTACATAATTGATCAAAACACCCCATTATTTCCTCTAAAGAAAAAAAATTTCAGCCTAACATTTATACAATCTGATTCCTGCCTACATTTCCAGGCTTTTTTAATATTACTCCTTTTCATATGTTCTCCATTGCAGTCAAACTGACATCCTAGCTTTCCTAGAATCCCTGATTCTGTGCCTTTGTGGTCCTTCCTATCTATAATGCAACCCCTCTCACCTGTTTCCTCCAGAATCCCCAAGCTTCCTTCAAAGCACAGCTCCTAAATAAGGCCCTTCCTAACACCCTGATCTCTACACCACCCTTTAAATATTAGCACTCTTCCACAACTCATTCTTGAAATAATTTTGCATGTAATTACTTGGGCACGTGTTTTATTTATTACCCAAGTTGAATGGATAAAATGTAAGTTTCTTGAAAGCAAGAAAGATTGTTTGTTGTTGTTTTTTCTCTCCTGCACAGTACCTTGCACATAGTAGGTGCTTAATAAATATTTTGTTGAATTCCATTAAATAGGAAAAAATGGCACAAAACTTGGATAATAAAAGTTAATGGAATTGCACAAGATAACATTGGGGCCACTGCAAAAGAGAAAGGCTTTTTGTTGAGAAGTCATTATCAGCCTGCTGATGAATTGTTACTAACAAAGAGGCTGCACTTTGTTCTGCTGCAAATGATCTTGAGGTGAAATATCACATCTTGGGTTTCAGAGAGTTGTTATCTAATTGGATACTTCTATTGTTCCTGGTGAAGGTTAGAAAATTACAGAAAAGCAAGGATTTTGAATACTGGTGCCATCTGAACTGTAATTACTACCCCCGTGGAACCCAGTGTGATAGACTTGGCTATAAAACTGGAAGACTTGTTAGAGGCAATTATGGAACTCCCCTATAGGGGGTGAGTGAGGTATTTAAAGAAAAATGGGGCCTGACTTTTTGTGTAATATCAGTTGATAACAGCACAAATCTCATCCTGTGTAACTCTATAGGCGATCTCACTATTTTCCTCTCCTTTTAAAAATCCTCTTTTATAATTTTCATAGAAGACTCTTCCTTGACTTCACAGACTATCCCACCCCCATAGATGGCTTGCCAGGAATCAGGAAAAACTACTGTATATTCTGAAAAGTTGTTGTTGTCGTTGTTTGGATGAACCATAGGTTACTTATATTGCCTATCTCCTTATTATCTGTTTCCATGTCTTTCTGGTTTAGATCAAAGCTCATCACCTGGTAGGGGATATGTCTTATTGTTTTGACATTGCACAGTCCCTACTGGTCATTAAAATACAACCCACACTGAATTGAAGATTTCTTACTACATAAAAAGGGATAAATGAATATTTCTGGCATAGATGGGGCACTTCTAGCTAGCTTTTCTTCCTACAAGACTTCCACTTTGATCCATCCCTGTACTGAGAGATTGTACCCATGAATGAGTGGTGACTAGTCTTTATAACTGGAGTGTGCTGATAAATGTTTAACAACCAGCTCTCTCAAAGAAAAAAAAAGGACATAATACACATTTTTAAGTTTAATATGCATTATCAACATTTTCTTGAATACTTTCTAAATCTAAACAATCAAAGAATAAATTGAGTTATTGTCTATAAGGATCTAAGACTTCCCAGGTGTAAATATTTACACTCAAAATTTAACAATTGGCTCTAGGGAGCTGGCTTCAGTACATCCCTACCTTATAAGGGAATTACATAATGATGAGTGGTAATAAAAGAAGATTAGCAGTTTGTGCTGAATGGAAAATGAAACCAAGAAAGGTGAAGTAGCAGGCAGAGAACTGTAGTGAAGGGAAGTAGTATCTATAATCTATGGAACAGACACAAAATTAATACAAGGTAGTACCCTAGCAGCTAGGTAACACAGTAGGCACTGGGCCTGGAGTCAGGAAGATGTGAGTTCAAATTTGGCCTCAGACATGTACTAGTTGTGGGATGATGGGCAAGTCACTTAACCTCTACTTACTTCAGTTTCCTCAACTGTAAAATAAGGATAATAACAGTACCGACCTCACAGAGTTGTTGTTCAGATTAAATGAGATCATAGTTGTAAGATACTTAGCACAGTGGCTGGCACATAGTAGATGCTATATAAATGCTTATTCCCTTCCCTTCCTCTGACAAAATGAAGAGAAGCTTTATGAAGAAGATGGCACTTGAAATGAGTCTTACAGAAAATTAAGATTCAAAGAGACAGAGGTGAAAGAGGGAAAGCATATGGGTACCTAGAAGGGCAAGTAGGCTAATATGAAAAGAACTGAACACAGAGCACTTGTAGGGGAGTCAAGCGTTAAAAGCCTGGAAAGGTAGGAAGAAAAAAGGTCGTGAAGACTTTTTGATGCCAAATTTTAAATGCCAAAAAGAAAGGTTTCTATTTGATCCTGGAGATATCAAGAAAGCAATTCAACAGTTCCTCAATATGATTCTATATTGGAGGTTCACGAAAGCATCACTTCCTCTCACCCAATATCAAGGAAATGGAGAAGGAAAAAAAACTAACAAAAAGAAAGAGAAAGAAGTAATAAAAGAAGGAAGGAAGGAAGAAAGGAAGGAAGGAAGGAAGGAAGGAAGGAAGGAAGGAAGGAAGGCAGGAAGGAAGGAAGGAAGGAAGGAAGGAAGGAAGGAAGGAAGGAAGGAGCTCCCTATGGGGCAACTACGTGGTGCAACAGATAGAGTGCCAGGTCTGAAGTCAAGAAGACCTGAATTTAAATCCAGCCTCAGATCTTACTAGCTGTGTGACCCTGAGAAAGTCACTTAACCCTGTTTGCCTCGGTTTCCTCATCTATAAAATGAGCTGGAGAAGGAAATGGCAAACTATGCCAGTATCTTTGTCAACAAAACCCCAAATGGAGTCACAAAGAGTTGGATACAACTGAACAACAAAAGGTAACATGTAACCACTGAAATCTGTTCAATAGGGCAGTAACATGACCATATCTTCATTTTAGGAAAAATAACTTTTTCAGCTGAATGGAGGATAGATTCAGTGGACTATTGTAATAGTCTAGGAGACAAATAATGAGGACTTGAACTAGGGTGGTAGCTATGTAAATTGAGAAAAAGGTATATTAGTGAGAGATGTAGAAATATAAATATCAAGATTTAGCAACTGAATGGATGTGAGTAAGGGGTTGAGTATGATACCATGGTGCTCTCAACAATAACAGGGAAATTTGAATGAATGGTATGTTTAGGGAAGGGGTTTTTAAAATGAAGAATCTCACAGGTTTGTGAATAAATTTAAGGACATCCTTGAACGGTGAGGGGGAAAATATACCTTTATTTTCATCAACTTCCAACTGAAATTTAGCATTTCCTTCAATTATGAATATAGGCAGCAAACATTCTGAGAAGCGTTCAAAGATTACCAGATGTATCCATGATATAAAAATGGGGGGCAAAAACAAAACCCTTGCTTTGAGGAAAGGAAAGAGATAATTCATGTTTCAGACATGCTAAATTTGAGATACCCTCAGTACTCCCATTTTGAAATGCCTAGTAGGCAATTGGTAAAGTATGATTAGAGTTCAGGAGAGAAACTAGAACTAGATATGTAGATCTGAAGTTACTCTATAGAGATAGTAATTGAACCCATGGATCTCACGAGGACACCACAGGAGAGAGTATAGAGAGAAAAAAGAAGGGAGATCAAGAGAAAGCCTTGGTGTTGGGGGACAGAGGAGTAATACAAATAATGATTTAGCAAAGAAGATTGAGAAAGAGACATTAGACACTTTAGGTTCTTTAGGAGAAAGAACCATGAGGAAAACATTGTCCTGAAAATGAAGAGAGGAGAGAGAACCCAGGAGTAGATAGTGATAAAATTTCAAATGTAGCAAAGCTAGGAGAAGGAATCAGAAGAGGTTATTAGATTTGGCAGATAGGATATTATGGACAACTTTGGAGAAAGCAGTTTCAGTGGAATGATGAGGTCAGAAGCGAGATTGAAGAAAGTTAAGAGGAGAAGTTGAGGCACTAATTGTAGATAGCTTTTTACAAAATTTTGGCAGACATTCACCAATTGATTAATGTTCAAAGGATATGAATAGGCAGTTTTCAGATGAAGAAATCAAAGCTATCTATAGGCATATGAAGAAGTGTTTTAAATCACTTTTGATTATAGGCATGCAAATTAAAACAGCTCTGAGAAACTACCTCATACCTATCAGATTGACTAACAGGTCAAAAAATGAAAATGATAAAAGTCATAGAAGATATGAGATAATTGGGACACTAAGGCACTGCTGGAGTTGTGAACTGATCCAACCATTCTGAAGAGCAATTTGGAACTATGTCCAAAGCATAATCAAACAGTGCATACTCTATTATCCAGCAATACCACTAGTAGGTTTATATCCCAAAGAGATCATAAAAAAAGAAAAAGGACCTACATGTGCAAAAATATTCATAGCAGCCCTTTTTATGGTGGCAAGATATTGGAAACTGAGGAGATATCCATAAGTTGGGGAATGGCTGAACAAGCTGTGGTATATGAATGTAAAGGAATACTATTGTATCCCAGGAAATGATGAACAGGCAGATTTCAGAAAAACCTAGAAAGACTTGTACAAACTCATGCATAACGAAATGAGCAGAACCAAGAAAACATTGTATACAGTATCAGAAACATTGTATGGTGATCAACTATGAATGACTGAGCTCTCCTCAGCAACAAAATATTCCAAGACAAGTACAAAGGACTCATAAAGGAAAATGTTATCCATATCCAGATAAAGAACTTACTTTATTCTTTCTCATGTTTTTTTTCCTTTTGATCTGTTTCTTCTTTCACAACTGTGACTAATATGGAAATATTTCCAAATACGGAAATATCAAATTGCCAAACACTTTCAGAAGAGGGAAGTGAAGGGAGAGAGGGAGAAAAATTGCAACTCAAAACCTTATAAAAATGAATGCTAAAAATTTTCTCAACATGTAACTAGGGAAAAAATACTATTTAAATATAGGAAAAAAGTTTGGCTGAGAAAGGAAGACCTGCAGGTTGTTAGTTAACAAGGATGGTATGACCTAGTGAAGGTTTTTTGAGGATGAGAGAGACTTACGTTCATGACAGCAAGGAAGAACCATTGAACAGGGAGAGATTAATGATCTGCAGAAGAGGGATTAGGATGGTATGCTAGAGAAGAAGATATAGTATGGGATTTTATGGAATGGGATGGAATGCAATAAAATGTGATATGATAGAAGGGAAGGGGAGGGGATGGGATGGAATCAAGGATACATAAAGATAAGGTTGTCCTTAGTGAATAGAATAACTACTACTTCTCTAGAGAATATCAGTAGTTGTGAGATGAAGTATAAGTGGTGTCATTTGAGACATGAGGAAAAGAGGAATTTCTTGGTGAAAGTCAAGTATGAGACTAGAGACTCAGCTGAGAGGGTGAGTGAAGGGTACAGTTGGAGGCTTATGGAGAGATAAGAGGTTGTGGAGAGCAGGATAAGGAATCAATTAGGGAATGGTAAAAGGATTACCTTTCAGGAGCACTAGCCAAATTTAGGTTAGATAGCAGATATGATCCTAGAACTCTAGCTAGCTCTATCCGTTATCTCCTTAGTAGGATGCATAGGATAGGCATAATACAGAGTTAGGGTTTGGCATGAGTGGTTAATACTCAATAAACATTTATTAAATGCCTACTATGTGCCAGGCATTGTGCTAAATTGTGGATGAAAGTGCAAAAAAAAAAGGCAGTCTCTGTCAATGGGAGATTCTCTTTCAGTCTCTCTCTCTCTCTCTCTCTCTCTCTCTCTCTCTCTCTCTCTCTCTCTCTCGCACACACACACACACACATACACAGACATACACACACACACACACACACACACACACACACACACCTGAAAGGGGTGGCCATAGTAAAGTTAAGGAAGTCCAAAATGAGTGCAGCCAGATGAGAAGTGAAGAAATGTCTGAATGGTGATAGGATAAAGGTGCAAAGAATTCAAGATCAGAGTGAAAAGTTTGTCTGATTTACTAAAGGGTCAAGATTAGAAAGAAAGGAGTGTATTGGCTTTTTGAGACACTTCCAGCAAATAGTGGCAAAGCACCTGGAAAGGAGTTAAGTAACTTGGATAGAGTAGTATCTTCTATAGTCTATAGTCAACCTCTCCTTCCTAAGCAGAGATTATCATCATGTGATATCACACATGACATGGTCACTAGAAATTCCTAATTCTTTAAGAAGCCTGCTCTCTTCAAAGACTTTTTAAAACTAATACAGAGCAATTATTCCACTACAGCCTTTTATCTCTCTTTTTCCACATTCTTCCAACTAGTTGAATAATACCTTCCTCCCTCTTAGTTGGCCTGTCCCTTTCTCTTTTTTGCAATGGGCCACATATGGGTTTTAGATTTTCTGCCCATCAATTGGTTGGTCTAGATGACCTGTGGGATGACTTCCAACATTGTATTCTATGGTTTTGTGGTTATTTAACAACCTTATTATATGATCTGCCTATTGCATCTCTGAGTCAATATATGTCCAAACATTCCCATTTGATTCCATTTCAGTCCCTTGTGTGTGCTGTGGTCCTGCATAGAAATATTATACATATGGTATTTTGTTTCTCGCTTACCCTCATAATTTCTCTTCATTGGACTTAGTGGTGTTCCAAGTCTCAATGCCATATATCATAGTGGGTATAAAGAGACTATTGAAAAACTCTGCTTTTGCCTTTGGGGGAGGATTTCTGGGCAGCTAACATATAGATCCTTCATGCGGTCACTGTTTTTGGCTCCCACCCTTATAGACAATATTAGGTTTAGTTACAAATTCCATTTCCCTGCCCCTAAAATATACACAGAAATTACATTTTGGGTCTAGAATTTCAACTGATACAGCTGGTTACCCAGAGCAATTTCATAAACTAATCAATATGTTACTGAGTACTTTAGTGTTCAATTATTACACATATTTAAACAGTTATAACATTGATTACAATCAATTAAGTTTATCACCCCTCTGACCTCAGCATTAATGTCAGTGATACTCTAATTTTGACAACTGCCCAATATCATAATCTGTACACATCTGAGAGATATAATTTGAAAGACCTGAATCCTAATTATTTCTCTTATTAAATAAAATTAATAAAAAAGAGTTGTAACATTACAGCCGCATTGAGAAAATATTCCCACATATACATCCATTGCTATAAAAATGTAATTATTAAACATATACAACATTACTTGAGAGATTTAAAAATTGTGAATTCCATGGGGAAGTATATTTTCCACCCCTCATCCAAATTCCCAAGTATCAGAGAGTCAATTCTGCCCTTGGGGTATCAATCACATTTAATTTATCACTGATCTGTTGGAAGAAAAAAGATTTCTCCCAAGAACATATCCAAAAATAAAAATGACTAATGCGCATTCCAGATATATTCTCATTTTGACCATGATTGGAGAAAACATTTTTCAGAAGTCACAGAGGCCCCAGTTTTCTGGCTCATTTAAAACTAGAGAATCCAAAGACTGAGAGCCACTGGGGATGCAAACCTTGTGCTGAGGTACATAAGATAAGATCTAGAACCTGTCCACCTTCAAGAAACACATTTTATTTCTTGCCTTATTTCATCTATCCAGGAAAAACAATGACATGCACCCATTTCCTGACTCGTCTTCTCACAATCACCCCCTCAAACTTGCCGATTTTCTGGCCAGCAAGAGTTCTATAATCAGGTGAAAGTGGAGCCATTCTTCTCGAACTGAAGTGCCAAAATGATGAGCTGCAGGGATTCAGAATAACAAGGTCTCTCCACATAACCCACTATGTGGGAGGTCTCCTGCCACCCATGCTCATGGCCTCCCCTGCAGATTGGGTTGCTCTCCCTATAACAAAAATAGATCCTGGACTACTTTTCAGTTTTAAAAATGAATTCACTTTATTTTCCCCAGAGGTTGGAGTAAGTAATTGAGCCCCAGGGGATCAGGGTAAGTAGTTAGTGAAGGTAGTATAAATTGTTGGGGTGTGACCAGAGGGATTGTTGCCCCAAAGTCAGCCTCTTTGACTCCTAGAATGGTTCGAAAGATAAGAATACAGTCTTGGAAATGGGATTGGAATGCCTTTGGTGAGAAAATGGAAGCCTCCACTGAATGGTATCTATAGACCTTTTTCTTAGAGTTACAGATAAAAAAGACTGGATGATCACTCTAATTCAAACACTGGAAATGTCCCTCTAATCAGGCAGGGCCAGATAACTACAGATACTCATTAAAAGGGATTTTGAGAGGTCTAAGCTATAGTTCCATAGACCACTGAACTGAACAAAGTAATACACTTAGCAGAAATTAAACAATACTGCTAGAAATTCTTCCATACTAGAAAGGTAGCATTTTATCACCTTATCAGATCTTTGAGGTAGCATGATGTAATAGTGTAGGGCAGCAGTTCTCAAAGGTTGATCCAGAAATACCTGGGGATTCCTGAAACCCTTTTTAGAAGTGCTGCAAGGTCAATTTTTTTCATAATGACACTAAGATTTTTAATTACTAATATGGTATATATCAATAGATATATTCCACATAAAAAAAGCTTGTGGGGGTCTTCATTAATATTTTAGAGTTTGGTCCTGAGATCTAAAACTTTATAAACCAATCATGTAAAGACCACTGTAATGGGAGTGAAAAAAGTTTATTTTTAGCCCAGCCTCTCCTGCTGACTAGCTATGTTTTCTTAGATAAGTCACTTAACCTATTTGGGGATCAGTTTCATGGATGCTTAAAGTTAGAAAGATTCCCAGAGGTCATATAGTTCAATCCCTACTCAAAGCATGAATTTTGTCTACAACATCTCTCTCTGCTTCCACTTTATAATTTCTATCATTAGGACAACTTAAAAAGATGGGATTGGACTAGCTAATTTCTAAGGTTTCTACCACTCCCTATCTCCTTCTTCTCTAAGATTGTATAATTTGGTGCCAGTTGGAACCTCAACAACATACAAAATTCTATACTATGTGAAATGACCAAAGTAATGAACTCATTGCCCATTTATTCAAGAAAAGAGTAGGAACTATTATACATATGATCATGGAAGTTAAAGCTATAGGAGACTTTACAGATAATTCAGTGCAACTATAAGTGATCTTGGAAATCATCTAATCCAATCCCTTCATTTTACAGATGAGGAAACTAAGTCCCTGAGTGATAAAGTGGCTTTCACAGATCACACAAGTAGGAGGTAGCCAAACTGAGGTTAAGGCCCAATTTCACTGATTCCCCGACCACGATCTTTGACCACATCAAGCACTTTCTCTTCCCTTGAGACTGGTTAGAGTGAACATTTCACAAAAGTAGAGGTCAAAACAGCTGCTGAAGGAGAACACATTTTGTAGGCCAGGCATCTCTAAAAGTAACAATCATAGAGGGGATTCTAAGTAAAAAAAAAATTATCATTATATGTTTTATATTATAGTTTTGTTGGACAAAAACTTTTACTGATAAATATGATAAGCAGTTAATACAATCTTAATGCCTGTTGCAATTTAATGGGCAGTGCTGCAAGTAAATATAAATGTGGATGGAAGAACAAATGATAGATTTAGAAGGAATATTGGAAGGCGTGTAGCCCAGCCTCCTCTTCTTACAGATGAGGAAGCCAAAGCCCATAGAAGAAAGATGACATTCATAATGTCATAAAAGCAATAAATAACAATAGCAGGATTTGAATACAAGTTCTTTAACTTCAGAACAAGGGTTCTTTCCACAGAACCATATACTATTTTGCATAGCACGGTGGACTTGAAGGTGAGTGATAAGGTTGCTTCCTCACATATGAGCATAGCTTTGTTCCAGAAACATTTGATAAGCAACTATTAGATGCAAACAGTATGTTAGGTATTGTAGGCCTGACTTTTTAATTACAGAAGGCTCTTTTGATTTTCCTTTTCCTCTTTTTAGCACAAGTTCAAAATGAGAAGCTCAGTCCTTTTAGTTAAGATATATACATATATGACGTATGTAGAATCATTAATATTCTAATAATATTTTGCTTTAACAGAGGAGATCAAAGTACTTTCCAGATGATACTCGTTAATCCTCAAAAGATCTAGAATGTAGCTGGGGGCAGGGATGATTAGTAGTATTTTTCAGATGAAGAAACAGCAATATACTTTAAATGGTCAGGAAGCATACTCAAGCCTCTTTCTCATCAGTAGTAGATTCAGGAAAACAGCTCAGATGCAATGATTCTTTGTCTAGGCCTCCCTCTGTTGGACTCCGCATTTCATTTACAGTTATTCTGCTCCACATGTTGTGATACAAAGAGAACCAGACTTAGAATCTAAAAGCTTAGATGCAGGTCTCAGCACCAAATAAATGTGTGACCTTGAGAAAGCCTCTTAACCAGTTTGACCCTGAGTCTTCTCATCTATAAAAGTGGAATTTAATAAACCATACAGCTTGCTGTAGCAGATAAAGAGCCAGCTTCAATGTTAAAAGAACCTGGAGCTCAAGTCCTCGCCTCTGACACATATTGTCTGTGGGACCATAGGCAAATCATTTAAGTCTCTAAGTGTCCCAGACCACTCTCCACTCTCTCAGACTATATGTTACAAGTAGTTGCTGATATGCATTGGGAGGTCGGGAGGTTTCTTACCAGGAGTTCCCCATATCAATCACTCACAATCCAACCATAAATTTTACTATTATTATTGTTATTATTAACAGTAATAATAATATGCTACTACTACCTCACAGAGGTAGTCTGAGGAATGGTCTTTTTCAAATCTTGTACTGCTATAGATGCATATGAGTTACTATTTTCACCAGATTTATAATAAATTTATGTCATCCTCTTAAGTTTTTCTGTTTCCCATATCAGGCATCTGAACCTCAGAGGCCACAACATCTATTTGTCATAGGAAATTACCAGTTCCTACATGGTATATCACTGCTGTGTCTAAATATGGTAACAGAAACAGATCTCCCTCTCAATCATTTCAGTACTATGTAAATTCCATTAGCATAATAAAAGAGGAAGGGGGAGTATTACCATCAGAGCTGTGTAGGTGTATGGGTAATGGTAAGCCAGGTAGCAGACATCTTCATTATGAGGAAATGTGACAGAAAAGGTGAGTGTATAATGGCATTTTCCAGGAGCTCCTGCAGCAGCTGAATTCTGGCGATAATGATTTCTGGAGGGAAAGACAAGAAGAGAAATGAATGGTAGCGAGAAAGGAAACACTCTCAATAAGGTCCTTGGACCTCACTAAGATGAGTGAGCATTGCTTGGGTCCTTTGTACCACTCTGGCAAAGTGTTTTGCCATCAAATGACATGAGGAAGGTGGGATCAGTCACTGCTGGATTTGGGAGCAGAAAATTAAGCCTAGAGATGGAAAATGCCTAAGATCAGAACTGAGGCTAAAAAGCAAATCAAATTTCCAGGCCAGTTCATCTACCCCTGAAATGATGTTTTTTTTTAAATATCATGGGCCTCTCAAGAAGCATTTGAAAATGAAGACTGTACAGTCATCTAACTGACTAATATGAAAACTGGCCCACAGGAAATGCAAGGGATAGCTAGTAATCCCATTCTACTGGGAAGATTTATAGGATAAAGTCTAAGTTTCACAAGCAGGGCCAAGAAAATTGTTTCCTTCTAGCCACATAGGGAGGCTTTTCTCCCAATCCTTCAAGAGGGTTTACAAGATTTGTCTCCTCATTTGTGAGTGATTCAGCTTCCAGAAAGAACAGTCGAAAGATCTGGAGTGAACATTTCCCTTTGTCAAAGATGAGGGACCAATTCTGATAGTGTAGAGAGCAGCACCAAAGTCAATTACAGCCAGAATCCATCCGTCCCATACCTAGTCTTCAAAGGCTAAGTGTTGTCTATTGGGCAAGGTTCCCTGACAAATGCCATCAGCTCAGATACATTAAAATGCAGGGACAAGCAAAGATGTAATTCTGCATTTTAAGGTTTAATACAGGTTTGTTTATTTATATTACATTGAGACTTTTGATTTTCTCTGAGGAAGAGGAGGGAGAAAGGAGAAAGGAGAAAGAGTGCAATTATTCTTGTCAGTTCTTAAAGAAAAAAAGATGGCTTTCTAACCCCTGTTCTCCCTTATCACCACCCCCAACAAACAAACAAACACACACCAAAAAACTATATGCCCATTACTTTAACTATTTTGAATAGAGTGATTATAGTATCTGGAGCTAGAGACAGACTGCACAGATAGTACTTTTAAAGACCAACGTAGATTTTTCACAAAGTTCACTTGCTCTGGTGCATCCCAATATTAACCTCTATCCCTAGTTGTTCTGGCAAAAAGAAAGAATGAGGCTGTATCAGAGTAAGTCCCAGGGTGAATATCATGTGTTGTTTCTTCATGTCAGACTAACAGTCTCTGTTTCCCTTGTGATTACAGGCAGACACCCACAAAGTGAAAACTTTAAAAGTGAGTATGTTCACCCACTGTGCCATCTGGATCCTCATACCTAATTGCTTTTACTTTTCCTGAGTTATTAGAAAGCATGTAAGGGACCAGATGGTTGCTCTGAACGCATGCATGCTACATATGCTGTACCTTTGATTCCCTTTATGAATTGACTTGTAAATGTGTTATTGTTCCATTTCAAACATACATGCACTTTACATCCAGCAGAGCAGGTAATGCCAGTCAATTACATCTTCTGGCACTGGTTACAGCTCATTGGAAGGGAATGAGCTGGTGGCAGCCAATCAGATTATGGAATAGCCACTCCCCCAGTGTACACCTTTTGTCTTACCCCTCCTACCTATCAACATCAAAGACAAGGTCTGTATACTCTGATTCATGGCTAGCAGCTGGAGCTGACAAACAGTCGTACTAAACTCAGCTGTCTCCCAGATATCTTCCACTCTTAACACATTTTCCATCACATAAATCAGGAGCTGGGTGTCAGATTCCTCAGTCTAGGACTAATACAGAGCCAGCTTCCCACAGCAGCCCACACAACAATGAAAAGTCAACTTTCCAGGGTCACTGTAGAAAGTCAGAATCCCCACTAAATGCTGATTTTAGCCTGGGGTTGCTGCTTGAAGCAGTTTCAATTACAGTCAGTCTCAGGTTTAAACTCTGGCTGAACCCCAAACAAACTCCTGGCCTCACCATGGGAGGGCTTATCCTGACTGCAGTGTGAGCAGGAACTATCCTGGAACTAAATCAACCTCCAATAATTTTTTTTTCACTTTCATATGCTCTAAAACTCTCTCCAGAGCTTCTTCTTCATATATTTGTCCCAGTGTCATTATACTTGCCCAATCTGCATTGAGATCACACGAACAAGTTGTTTTCTCTAACGTTTAATATTCATGTTATGGGCCTTTTACACATCAGTAACAGAGCATTCATTAGCATTCAAAGCTTAATACTGCTCAGTAGTGAAACATGAAAACCCATATAGGCAATGCCAACTTTGACTGTATAAACAAATGAGTGGTGAACAAAATATGGGTGTTGAGAATCCTTCTGTACTCTGCTTTGGTCAGGGTATTTCTGAAGTATTTTGAGCAAGTGGTGGCAATACGTTATCAGAAGAACTTTCACAAATCTGAGCATGTGACAAGGAGGGTGGGATAACTCAATACCATGATTTGGGATTCGCTGAAGGAACTGGGGATGTCTAGCCTGGAGAAAAGAAGACTTAGGGGAGGTGGAATAGCTCCTCAAGTATTTGAAAGGTTGACTTATGAAAGAATGATTCAAATACCTTTACTTCTCACCCAGAAGCTGAATTAGGATTGATAGGTAGAAGATGCAAAGAGGTAAATTTATCTAAATGTTTGGAAGAAACTACCTAAAAATTAGGAAAAAATCAAATGGATTGCTGCAGAAGGGAATACTTCCATTTCTCTAGAGGACTTCCAGTGGAGGATGGGTAACAAATAACTACAAGGACTCTCGTAGAGGAAAATCTTCTTAGGTATGCATTACTTTAAAGAACCTCTATGGTCCCTCATGATCACAAGAGTCCATGATTTTATTATCTACAGACTCCAGAAAGTGAACTTAAAAGAGGTCTTTTGCCCATCAAAGCCAGTAGGATTATGACTAAGATGCTCTGTGCAACTTCTGTGTATATCTCAAGAAGCAATATTGTCCTTATTAAAAAGTTAGACAAATTTGCAGAGCCACTTGGGGTTGAGGATATGTAAGAAATCAGGTGGTATATAAAAAAGAATCAAGGGAATATTTGAGAGCATTTATGTAGTGGGAAAAAATGACCTCTCAGATAGGATGTATCATGTCACTGATGCCATCAAATTAATTTTTCTTCCCACCTTAGGTGGGAAAGATTTATGAAAATCATATAGGATGATAGATCTGCATCAGCTTATGTAGGCCAACTTTGATCAATGATGACCTAGGATCAATCAAACTAATATTTGAGTAGCTATAGGCTTCCTTTTGCTTTTCCATCTTCTCAGTCAGCTGTCTGTTGAAAGATGAGTCAAAGAATGGAGTTCACAAGTATGCAGCTATGATTTCAATACATTTCCATCTTTCTTTTTTAAAACATGTTGGGATGTATCTGCATGTGTTTGTACATGCAAGTATGTGCCTGAAATAAACAACCGTTAAGATAAGGGTGAATTAGATAATCTTAGAATGACTATGACTCTATTTAACAAGGGTGCATCATGTCCCTTAACAGGATCTAATAAACCAGAACAGCAGCCACCAAGCTTCCCTGTGGCAGCAATGTTTCTAATATTATATATAACTTAAAAATCTCTCTCTTGAGATATATCGGAAGGATACACGATGGCAGAGCACTTGTATGACATTCATCTTCATGAGTGAGCTATTCCGTCTCCCCTCAAGAGTGAAGATAAATGTCAGAAGAGATCAGCCATTGTGTATTACATAGCCACTCAGCACACCATTTCACTCCCACTGTCCTTCAGCATTGAAATGACTTTACATCAGAGCTGGGAGAACATGAAAAGGGATGAGACGAGATGTATGTCAGTGAGAGAAGCGGACTTGTAGAAAGCGAAGGCTAAAATGTTCGATGCTTACTTCTCTGAGGGGCAAGGGTGAATGGGTTTGACCTTTCCTGTTCTCCCTCTCAAAAAAATCCCTTTCACTGTTTTTCCCTTCAAATGTCTTTTAGAGTTCACAGTGATCATCCTTCCAAGCAAAAAGGGATGGGACACCTTCCAAATCCTCATTCACAACTCAGAAGGTGCTACACCAGGATGGGAGTTGTTTTCCCTCAGAACTTCCTCCATCCTCCCTTCTTTTGTGTCTGCACAGGGAAGCACTGGAGGGCAGATGACACACTGAAAAAATACCCTTCTTGTGAGACAATCACAGTTGTACTGTGGAGCTCTAGATCAGAGATGATAAAAGTATCATTCAAGTAAACTACTCAAGCATCAGAAGGCACAATGTAATAGTTACTGAAAGGATAGAATGCTCTCCAGAAGCAATGCCGTAGGAGGAAAATGACTTGGAAAAGACCAAGGTAACCTCTTGGGCAAACTCAAAAGGAAGAAAAAAGTCAAGGTGTTACCATTGGCGAATATAATAGGAAAAAAAAAAGACATACCCATTTATTCCCAAGTAGATACGACTGATCTGGAGGTGAACAGAGATCAGCATATCAATCTTTTTATTAGATCAGAGTATTGCCAAGTATTGAAAATATGTTAACATAATTTGATGAATAATTGTAAAACAAATGATATTACAATAAAACAATCTTATCCACTCATCTCAGTTGTATTCAGGTCTGGAACATGAATATGAATGACATTACACATTCATGGTTTTCATCTTACCCCTGAGTTGCTCTTTAATCACAGAACAATTGTCTTGTTAATGACATTAAAAGCTATTAATGTTGGCATCCCTTAGGCGGCCTGTGTTCCAGATTGAGCTTCCTTTTCCTCCTCCCCACCGCAAGGACCACATTCCCATGAGCGCCCCCTCCCCCATTGCAACTACTCCAATAGGAACAGCCTCCTGGCAAGGGTACAGGTTATTGGATGAGGGTGCAAAGTGTTAATCCAAGCTCGTTGTTAGTCCTAGGCCTAAACTGGAAGAAGAAGAAGGAATTTTTCAAAAGATCAGTATCACTGATGATTTTTCCTGGCTGTGGCTTTTCCAGGAGAACATAAGTCATTCTTCACTTTCTAAAGCTCAAGTATAAGATTTCAAAATCTTCCTGTAGGAGTATCACATATCTACACCTTGTATTGATTTTACATTAGCTGATGGAAAACAATTATTTTAACATTGGCCTGAATACCCCATAATAAGTGAGACCATATTCTTTAGAGCTACCTTGATACTTAGCCCATGAGAGAACTGTCATTAAAGAGATAATGGGATGTGGTTTCAAGGAAAACAAAAGAAGGTATGACACAGCTAATTTTATAAATAATTCAATAGAAGCATTCCACAGGACCATAGCATCCCAGGTATTGTTACTAATACCTCACCAATTATTAAATTGAGGATTTTAGTTAATTCAGGGTTGTCCTTCAGTACTTAATAGTCAATTCTGCAATCACTTTAGTTGATAAATATGACCGACCTATGTCCTTAGACTTCTGCTTCTATCAAAGTTCATTTCCTTCTGTTAGATCCATATACTTAAGAAGCTTATGGATACTATCTAGTGTCCATCAACTATAGGAATGCACACATATATCATTACTTAGATTATCGAGCCAAAAATTTTTGTCAAGCTATAAAAACTCAATTTTTGGCACCAATTTTAGTCTGAACTGCAGAGGGTCTCACTGGTTGTGTTGTTTGTTTTGTTTTAGTCACCATGCCCACAATGGAATGTAAACATTGATCCATTACCTCAAGAGTCTAAAATGAATCAGTCAGTAGCTCCATTAGAAACAGTCAATGAGCCTCAAAAATGATTGAATACATTGTGTGTCCTGTCATTTCCCACTTAGTTTGGTTTTCATAGGACTTTTTGATTGTAGGGAAATTTAAGTGTGTGTTAAGTGTCTTGTGTCTAGCGATACAAGTAATAGTGAAAATCTACTAATTGATTAGGAAGAAATATAATTCCAAGTCATGTGGACCAGTTCAATACAAACTTTGCAAAAGTGCATGATATTTGGATGGAATCAAAGATTAAAGAAAAGTTGTTTATGAACCCTTGTCTCCTTAGAGATAAACAGGTAGGGTACAAAAAAAATAGCAATGGGGCTATAATACTATTTAAGTATAAAAATAGTAAGCAGCACTAAAATCAAAATAAAGCATTCCTCAATCAACTGTAAACAAATGTTTATTCAGCACCTAATACATGCCAGGTACTGAATGTTACTTCAAATCCATGTATACAAATCTTGTCTGTTTATTCCACTAAAGGACAGGAGATTTGCAGCCTTGAGGGATCTGCAGCAAGTTTAGCAGATGAGCATTGGCAGCTGAAGGTTATGGGCATCAATATGGTTAAGTAGGGAATGCGGGAGGGAATGGAAGGGTAACCAAAGGTATACTAATGATGCACTTACTTGTAATAACAGATATCATAGCCCACCCGAACCCAGTGAGGCCTGCCCTGGAGAGCCTCCTTCACTGAATACATGGTCGGCTGCATCCCTACACAAAACAAAGGCAGGTTCAGGTGATAGGACTTTTTTTCCAGAAGGATAAAGAGAAGGAAAGAGAAAGTTGATATCCAGACTTTCTCTCTTTTCACATAGGTTTCATTATCTGTTTCAGCAAGGTAATTTATTTCTCTCCCTCCCAATAGAACTATACCAATATGTTTTAAAAAAAAAAACTTTTCTAAGGATAGAGTCCTAAGTTATATTTTTGGCTCTAATAATGATTCATTTGGTGACCCTGAGTGATTTCCTTAACTTTTCTGGATCCCTATATCTCTTTTGCTACTCAGTGAATGATGTAATCTGTCAGGATCAATGAGATTATCTATAAAAGTTTATATTATCATAGTATTATTGTTATTATTGTTTTTGTTAATGGAACACTTAATTAACAAGTTACTTCTATAAGTTAGAGTTTCCAGAACTACAATTCATCTAGAATACATCTCTTTTATTTAGTCTGGATTTAGGAAAGTCAATAGACTTTTGGGAAAATGTGAATTCCATACTACATTAAAATCCATATTCTAGCATGTTATAGTGACAGATATGTTGTTGAAGACAAAGACCCTAGTTATCTCTGATGACAATGTACATATTCAGGTTATAGCAGAATCATCATCACAGGGGTCAAAATATATAGTTATAGAAGTATAAGTTTTGTCTCCTGAACGTTTCCTATCCAGTTTCCTCCTGTTATTCAGGGGAATCTAGTTTTCCTCTGTGGTTTTTCCAAGTTCCTAAGTGGATGGTGCCAATAAGTTTGTGTAGCTCACTGATGTTGTAGCAAGCCTTTGCCATTATGTTTATTGGACCTGGGAATATGGGAGAATAGAGGCTGTCTACTTACCTGACAATGACAGAGAAAAGGATAGGTGAAGTCCTGACATTAACCTCTACGTAGGCACTCTGACTACCTGTGGTAATATCAGAGCTTCCTGGTTTCCCCTCCAGAGTATCAGTTCATCAAGCTCAGCCACTAATTTGACACCTAAGTAGTGTCTCAAATGGATGGCCCTTCTCTAAACCTTTTTGAAACCAAGGATGTGTTTTTAGTCACAGTCTACACAGACACAAAAAATGCTACACTGATCATTTTGCTGAACAGGAGTATCCTTTTTCCCCAAAAGCTCATACCGTAATTGAACTGGCTGTTGACCTTCTCACAATTGATGACATTGAAGCGGTAGGGCATAGCAGCCTTCATGCCGCTCACCTTGAAGTAGAACCACTGCTGGTGCTGGACGCAATTCACATCAGCATTAATCAATAAATCATACTCAAACCTGGAAAGCAAGATGTGTGATGTTAGCCTGGTGAGCTATGAAATGTGTTCTCACAGCCTTAATGGGAGGAGGGGAGTAATCTCACCCTTATTACGTGATATAGGACTGCTAGCATTGACTAGGTAGTTTCACCCTTTTCTACTTCAAAGTTGGTTTAGTAATTCTAGCATCTCTTTCATTTGAACTGCAAAATAATTACTCTCCAGTATTTTCTACTCATAGAATCACCAATCTAGACATAGAAGGGAACTTAGAAGACAGAGAATCCAACCTCCTCTTTTTATAGATGAAGAATCTAAGGCTAAGAGAAATTAAATGATTTGCCAAGGATCACAGGGATAGTAAGTGTATGAGCAGGATTCAAATTTAAGTCTTCCTCATTTCAAGTTCAAAGTTCTTACCCATTTTGCCACCTAGTGTAAAAAATGCTGTTGACCTAATGTCTAGGCATGTACTTTGACTAGAGTGGAGACAGATTTGTACTGACCCATCTATGTCCTTGCCTAATCTCTCCCCATGGCAATACTACTTGTTTTATGATATGTTCAAATATCTCAAATGAGAATGGAACTCTATAGCCATAGAAGAGAGCAAAGACAACTAACAGGATCAAATCCAAAGCCTCATTTTTATCAACACCTAGCTCTTATCATAAAATTAATCAGTCACAAATCATCTGCATGATACATGAGACTGAATTTCTAAGATGCCAACATTTCCAATGACCAAATATTTTCTATTTAGAGTTGGGAATGGGTGGGGGAAGGGGAATTAAAAAGTAGAGTAACCAAGAGAAAAGAAAAAAATCATAAGCCATAGGTCATGGGGTATAATTTATCAGTCCGTGTCAAGATTGTCTGACTATTCATTTTTTTCCAGATGATGAATTGTGCCCTGGGCTTAGAGTCAAGATGGATCTAAGTTTGAATCCTGTATCTGACTCTTAAAAGGACTTTGACCATAATAAGTCACTTAACCTCAATGAGCTTCACTTTCTTCAACTGTAATGACAAAAGAGTAATATTATTTACCTTACAGAATTTAATGTGCTTTAAAAAAATTTAAGTATTATGTAAATGTGAGTTATTAAGTATTATGATTAAGAGAAAAATGTATCTTTGCCTTTATTTCTGTGAATTGCACTTTCATCTCATGAATTGAAAGGACTTATATACCATTGGTGGAAAACAACATTTACACAGATAAGTCAATACAAAATATATTACCAAGTAGCTACAAAGTAATTTGGGAGAGAGGACGCTAACAGCTAGTGGGTATAAAGAAAGGTCTTGTTTAGGGTGTGGCGCACGAGCTAAGACTTGAAGGGAGAGTGTTTCAGGCATGGCAGATGCCCTGACCAAAGATAATGAAGTAATGAACTGACACCACCTACAAGGGCAATCAGTGGTAAGGAGGGACTGTTTTGTCAGATAGATTCAGTGACACAGAGTAGAGCAGATAGTACCACTATATGTGGCCACAGGTCCTTAAGTTATCTCCAGCCCCTTGAGAGGTTCTGAGATGAGGTCCCCACCCTTCCTGGTTGAATAATGAGAATTCCACTCACATTACCCAGCAGGCGGACCAATGTATAACCTCTCTCTATCCTTTCCCTATTCAGCCAGGGCAGTGCAAGAATCTATAAAGGTTCCATTGCGTCCTGGAAGGTTAAAAATTCAAGAGACCCATCAAATACTCAAGTTGTATAGAGTTCTGAATTACATTGGAGTACATTATAGTAAGCCTCCAGTTAGTGAGCAATATTGGCTGTAATGACAATATCTCTTTACTTTTAGGAGGTGAAACACACTTCTTAGAATTATAGATTTCTAAAGATCTTGGGACCCTTACAGGTCATTTAATCTAAAACCTTCATTTTGTAGGTAGGGAAAGTAAGGCCCATAGAGGTAAAGTGACTTGACTAAGGCCTCACAGTAAGTTTGTCTCAAAACTGGGACTCAAACTCCTACTCCTAAAGCTATGTACTCTTTTGATAACATAACCTGGCTCTCCTTTTACTTCATTCCATTTTAGACTCTTCCTTCATATTAAATCTTTCTTTCTTGAGCCTGAGGATGTTTATGGTTCTGATAAGACTTTGGGCCAGTTACTTCATATCCCCAGGCTTCATTTTCCACATGTGTAAAAGGAGGTCCCTTGTTGATCTAAATCTATGATCCTAAACCCACAACAACTCACCCCTTCCAATAGCAAAGCTATATGCATACTGGGACCCCACCCCCCACAGATCTCCCCTTACTCACTCTCTCACTTGGATGGCCTTCCGCAGATTTCCCGATTCAAACCCAGAGGAGAACTTCAAATATTCAGTTGCATCAGTGCTTTGCAAGAGCCTGAAAGCAAAATAAATAGCTCATAGACATACCTATTACTATTGCTCTTATTTTTAATAGTAAGAACCCATTTCCATGATCAGTACTCAGCATTTTCCCATTGCTTAGATTGCTCATTGCTCCTAAAGTAAGATTTCTCTCATATGTGTGTGTATGTATGTGTGTGTGTATAATATATATATATTATACACACACACACATACATACACACACACATACATACACACACATATATATACACAGAGAGAGATATAGATATACAGATATATCATATATACATATATGAATGTATATGTATATGTGTGTGTGCATTATATATACATATATAATTTAGCTGAATTTTATAGAAGGTGGTCAACTAAAAGCAGCACACCTTTCCTTACTTGTATCCCCTTTAATAGAAGCCAGATCATCATGCCACCAATGCATAAGGCTACCTACCAAGACTCATCTAAACTGAAGACAACTCTGCCCATCACCTTCTCTGGATGGATAAACCGCTGGACATCTTCAAATATTTTCGCCCTGAGTAGAGAAAAAAATAACAAATTCAGAGTCTGCAGCCAAGAGAAAAACTGGGATGTGCCCAAGGGATCTTCTGCCTTGAGAACATTTTTGCTGATGAAACCAAAAAGCTGTTAATGAAACATTCTATACCCTCCACTCCATTGACTTCAGATAGGTATATTTACCTTCATTTAGAAAATTATTTTTTTTCACACTGCTCTGGTGTGAAGGTTTTCTTCAGTTTGATCTCAGTCAGTTTAGCTAAAGGCAAATCTTTCTCCTTCTGATTTCTGGCCCAGATCCATCAACCCGGGGTAACTTTAATGTTGTTTTTCCTAGCTTCTCTCTTCCATTCCTTTCTCAATGATGAAATACGCATAATAGCCAACCCAAGATATGCAAGGCTGGATCAAAAACATGACCCAGCCCACTCAATATTCTGCATCAGTCAGTGGTTAAGATCTCAAAAGGAAATTCCTTACTTTCTCCTCTCATCTTCTACAAAGATGTGAAATTAGCTCATTCTTTTATTCTTGAGCTGTGTTTTGCTGACAGGACAGCCTTCAAGTACATCCTGAAAGTATACATTTTTATTTCTCCTAGCAAAAGCAAAATGTCCAAATTGAACTCATTACCTCCCCCATAAATTCTGTTCCTGCAGGAATTCTCTATTTCTGTCCATGGTACCACTATCCTCAGTGCCACTAAGGCTGGAAATTTCAGCCGTGTCTCTGACTCAAGCCTTTTCTCACCTTCCCCTCTGCCGAGCTAATTAATTACTAAGAGCAAGAAATTCTACATGTACAATATCTCTTTTCCATTCTCTTCAGTCCCTAATCTAGCTCTGTTTCTTCTTGCCTAGATTATTATAATAGCCTTGTTCAGCAATCTCTCCTCCCTCTAGTTCATCACACATATTGCTAACATGCTGCTACTAGATTAAATTTCCTAAACCATAGTTCTGATCATGCCTCATATCCCATTTCCATGCTCAAAAGCCTTCCATGATTTCCCACTGCTTACAGAATCAGTCCAAATTACTTTATCTGGCATTAGAAGTCTGTGACGATTTAATCCTTTTTTCAGTCACACCTCCCATAAAAATCCTTATCCATTCTATGTTCCAGTCAAATCGAACTGCTTATGAGATATGGTGGCCAGAGCATTTGTCCTGGAGTCAGGGAGATCTAGGTTCAAATTCCAACTTGGGCATTTTTTAAGAGCATAACTATAGCCAAGTCATGTATATTCTTCAAGCCTCAGTATCCTCATCTGTAAAATGGAAATAGCAATAGCAATTGCCTCAGAGAGTGTTTTAAGTATCCGGTGATGTAATGTGCATTAAGGGCTTTGCAAACCTTTAAGAGCTTTATACATGTCAGCCATCATCATCATAATCATCATTAGCTTATACCTTTGCCTCTACCTTGCAGCTTTACCTCCCTCGCTCAGCTTGTCTAATTCCTACTTGTTCTTAATGACCCATCTTAAATGTCACCTCTTTCACAAAGCTTTCCCTAGTCTTCCAATATGAATGTAACCTTGGCCTCCTCTGAACAGCAAGGCTACTATGTTTATTCCTTTCTCATTGCACTGTTATAGTCCACTTTTTATTAAGCACTATCCGTGCCTTGGTGTGTGTGAGTGTGTGTATCTGTTTTCTTCTATTTTACCCTGCAAGCTCAAGAGGGCAGAGAGCACAACTTAGTCTTCTTTGCATGTCTCACTGCCCCTAGCATAGTAGGTGCGCAATCAATATTAGTTTGGATGCAGTGACTGATCACCACAAAGAAATTCATCAACCTTTCCCTACCACAGCTGCCATTGGACAAGGACAGAAACCTGAAGGGACAGGGAGAGTTAGTTGTAATCAAGATCCAGCACGTAGCAAGAAGGTAAACAAAATTCTTCCTCTGACCAGACAGGCTGCGGATACCATGGTGATTGGGGCTGGGGGAAGTAAGGGAAAGAGCAGAAATAGTGTAAACCAGAGGTGACTCACCTCATAAACCTGACCCTTTGAACAGCGTTACGTTCAAAGGTCTGCGGAACAATTACTTAATGTCCTGGAATATGCGCTGTGAAAAGCTTTAATTTAGAAGTGTAAAACCAGAAAGTGATGCCACTGGGCATAAAAAGCTCCTTCAACACTTTGGCTCAGAAAGGAGTGAAACAAAAGCTGGCAGTGGCAGCTGCAATGGGTACACACTGAACAGTTTGGGGAGGGCCCCAGCTCCCTGTCTCGTGCTCATGCAAGGCTGTCTTTTGCTGAGATGTTTTAAATCCAAGGGAGAAGTAAAACTTCACAGCGATGGGACACCAGAATGCTAACCAGAGAATCGCAGAGAGCAGAATTCATCGTGTTTCCTCCTGAGGTATACTTTGATGGGGATGCGGGTAATAAGAAACCACTGGAGTTTATTGAATAGGGTGAGGAGGGGAGTTGACATGGTTAGATCTGTGCTTTTGGATGATCACTTGGACAACTGAGTGGAGGTCAGACTGGAGTGGGGAGAGATTTGGGGCAGGGAGAACAATCAGGAGGCTATTGAAACAGTCCAGATGTGAGAAAAGGACAGTCTGCACCAAGTGGTAGCAGTGTCAGGAGAGAAAAGGGAATGGAGATGAGAGATATTTGAGAGGTAAAGGTCAACAGAATGTGACAACACATTGGATGGAGTTGGGGTAGTGGGGTAAGAAACAGTAAGGAATCAAAGAGGATACCTAGCTTGTGAGCTTGGGTGACTGTGAGGATGCCTTCTACAGTAATAAGGATGTTTAGAAGAGCAGAGAGTTTGGGAGGAAATATTATTAGTTCAGTTTTGGCCATGTTGAATCTAAGATGTCTGTGAGAAATCCAGTTTGTTGTTGTTCAGTGTGTCTGGCTCTTTGTGACTCCGTGGACCATAGCCCACCAGGACTTTCTATTCTCTACTATCTCTTGAAGTCTGTCCAAGTTCATGTTCATTGTTTCCATTACACTACCTATCCATGTCATCTTCTGCCAGCCCCTTTTCCTTTTGCCTTCACTCTTTTCCAACATCAGGGTCTTTTCCAATGAGTCCCATCTTCTCATTATTTAGCCAAAGTATTTAAGCTTCATTTTCAGTATCTGACCTTCCAGTGAATTGTCTGAATTAATATCTAAATATTGACTGATTTGATCTCCTTACTGTCCAAGGGACTCTCAAAAGTCTTCTCCAGCACCACAATTTGAAAGTGTAGTTTCAGTGGTGCTCATCTTTCTTTATAGCCCAACTCTTACATTGCTTACATGCACTTCCAGTGCATTGCTATTGGAAAAAACATAGCTTTGACTATACAGACCTTTGTTCACGAGGTGGTAGCTTTGCTTTTTCCAGTATAATTTCAGTATAATTGCCATAGCTTTCCATCCAAGGAGAAAGCTTTTTTTTTTTTAATTTCAAGGCTGCACAGTTTCACATGTCCAATAGGCAACTGAAGATGCAAGACTAGAGATTAGGAGTCAGGTTAGGGTTGGATTAATTTGATCTAAGAATCATCAGCATAGAGATGGTAATTGAATATATGGAAGCTGATAAGATCACCAAGTGATATAATATAGATAGGGAAAAGATAGAGGACCCAGGACAGAGCCCAGGGGAACACCTACTGCTGTCTGGCATGACCTGGAAGAAGATCTAGCAAAGACAACTGAGAATGAGTGGTCATAGAGGTAGGAAGAGAACCAGGAGAAAATATTATCATGGAAACCTAGAGAGAAGAGAATATCAAGAAGAGGGTGATCAATGCTGTCAAAGGATACAGAGAAGTCAAAAAGGATGAGAATTGTTGCAGAGCGGAGGCCAGAGATTTGGCAATTAATAGATCATTGGTAACTTTGAAGAGAGCAATTGCAGTTGAATGAGAAGGCCAGATGCCAGACTGGCAAGTTAAGAAAAAAGTGAGAGGATAAGAAATTGGAGGCGTTACTTGTCGTCAGCCTTCTCTTGGAGTTTAGCAGCAAAGGGGAAGAGAGATATAGGACAAGAGCTAGTGAGGACGGATAGATCAAGTGAAAGTTTTTGAGGATGGGAGAGACATAAGCATACTTGTAGGAAGTGAGGAAGCTGCCATTAGGCAAAGATTAATGATAAGTGAAGGACTGGAAATGATAGAGGGGGCAATCTGCTAGAGATGAGATACAATGGGCTAACTTGTATATGTAGAGAGATTTGCCTTGACAAGGAGAAGGGTCACCTTTACATGTGAGACAAGGGTGAGAGAGGAAATAGTGACAGAAGACATCTGAGAAATGAGATGAGGAGGAAGTAAGAGTAGGAAGGTCTTGGTGAATGTCCTTGATTTTTTTTCAGTGAAATATGAGACAAGGTCTTCAGATGAGAGGTTTGAATCCTGGCTTTGCCACTCAGTACCTATATGACCTTGAGTCAGTCACTTTATCTCTATGAGCCTCAGTTTCTTCATCTATAAAAATGAAGGGAGTAGATTAGATAACGAATCAGATGACCGTTTGTTAAATATTTTAAACTAGGGATTTCTTTTTCATGGGAGTTGGACTAGATGGCTGAAATGGTCCCTTCTAAGTCTCAGTTTCCAAGATTAGGTAACTTGAGATCCTCTAAGATCACTTCCAGCTTTATGCCTGTGATTCTATGGCAAATGATCTCTAGATCAATTGCTTTTTCTGCTTGTCACCACTGTTTTACCCACCCAATCCATATTTCCCCATCAGGGAACTTCATAGCAGCTTCTATGTACACATGACTCACTGTATCCACTTCTATGACAGACAATACAGCCAGCCAATGGAGTTAGTAAGAAAGAACTAGCCATGTCATCAGGTGGTCAAAAAAGCTTAATGATTTATTGGTCTATTACCATTACCATTACTGCATCTCCATGGTGCCACTCCCTTGGCCACTTAAAGAATTTGCAGATTTCTCCCCAAAGTCAGAAATGTCACTTCTGAGTATTAACATTATACAGATGGCATTGGCGGGTGTGGAGAAGAGAAGGAATTCTCCATTGATTAGGATTATCTGGATGTTGGTACAGCAGGTTGAAGTGAAAGAGAAATTAGACCCCAAGATTTCAGCAATATTTCTGATTTCTTAATTCTATCCCTTAAGCAGAAACATTAGCACTACAAGAAGTAGTACTGTCCCATAAATGCATAGCATGTGAATTTTATTCAGAAGGTCCCCAAAATAACTAGGTAAAAACAACAACAACAGAAGTAACATTACCTTTGAATTCCACATTTACGTTCCAACATGGGCTGGGAAAAGGGTGGTGAGTGGTGACCCCAGACATCTGGAAATGCTAACACCTTGAAGTCCGGCACAGATTTGGTTCCTTCAGCTTTGACTATATAAGTATAGGGATTGTGGAAGGGAATATCCATGGGATGCCTCTCCAGCACATTAGACATAGTTTCTGAGGTTTCATCAATCCTGATGGAGCTGGAAAGGAAAGTATTCTTATTTTGACAGGAACACACTTCTGTACCCCAGGGAGGCTCTTTAAAGGATGCCTGGGTATTTGGTGATTCCCTTCTGGAGGAATCTTCTTCTTGATCATTTGATAATAAATATGGACCTATTTTGCCAGGAGCCATTTCATAAGTTATAGCCCCAGTGGACTTCATTATCTTCATCTGCTTCAGAGGAGGGTCCTGGAAATTTGTATCCCCTGTTTCTAGCCCCCGGGGGCTTTGGTCCCTCTCTTGACAATGCCTCTTTGAGGATGTTTCAGTAGGAATATTGCAAAAGTAGGTGCACTGAGGGATTCCTAGGTCCTCTTCAGAGCTCAGCCCATCTCCAGACTTGGAATTAAGTTCCTTCAGATTTAAATAAAGAAGAGTCTATGTTATTATTCCTTATTATAGAGGCAGCTTAACATAGTAGATAGAAGACAGGGCTTAGAATCAGAATCAATCAACATACATTTATTAAGTATGTGCCAGATATTTTCATAAGCACCGGTAATATAAAGAAAAGGGAAAAAAAGCCCCTGCTCTTAAGCAGCTCATATTCTGATTGAGAAGAGAACATGTGAATAGCTATGTACATACATATGTATACATGTTATAATTAATAACATATAGGAAAAATAATATACCTGATACATATAATGTAACTACAAGGCATCCTTAGAAGGGAGGGATGGCCTGGGTTGAAATCCCACATCTCCCATATGCTATCTGCATGACTCTGAACAACTCATTTAACCTCTAAGTGCTTCAATTAGTCCCTTAAGACATTTCTAGCAAGTCATACATGAACTGTAATCTTTAGTTTTAGAGGGAAGTTCCCCAAACATAGCTCAAGAGACAGAAAAGACCTCAGAGGTTTTCTTTTCCAACTCCACCTACCACCATCATCACCACCACCATCACTACTAGCACCACCACTACTCTGGGAGCTCCTTAAGTTGGCAAATCATGCATCTTTTGCATATCTTCAGATAAGGAAACATGCCAAAGGAAAAGAAAATAATGTAATTCGTTAACTACATCATCATCTTCAGGGTATTGGACATGGCAGAGATCTTCGAAAAGTTTTAGGCAAATGATAAGAAGGTTCAAAACATAGTATTTCATATTGTTTCAGATCTTCTTCTGGCCAATCAACAAGTAACTGTAAATGCTCTGCTAAATGACCTAAAAAAATGAAATATGTTGAAATCTGGGCATTAGCAAGGAACTTAATCAACTCTTAGGGTCTGGACTAAATTCATGAATTAAGCTGGGATATCTAAAGGATCACTCTATGACTAAGAACAGGGAAAAACCACATGCTCTAACACTTAGTTAAGGAGAAAGTAGCCTTAAGTAGGGTGGGTGGAGATAACTGCTTTCATATATCACACTGCTATCCCTACTTCATTTCCAATTTTCTCCAATTCCAATCACATCTCCTAGTATATTGCTGCTTTAGTGGCCACTGTGAGAAAAGGTATATGGTACTTAGGGATGTTGTAGCTGACTGTGGTAGTTAATAGGTCAAAAATAAAGTCCCATAAAATCTCTAATAACTTTAGGGAATGGCTTAAATTCTTGGGCTGGGAGCACTCCTCCATCCAGTCAGGGCTGAGTTGGCAACTGAAGTTCCATGTACTGGCCAAAATATGTTCAGGATGAGATGGAAAGATTCCATACTGGACCAGTTCCTGGCATTAAGTGACCCACTCTACATTGATAAGAATTGGAAGGCAGGGATGGAAGTCAATAATCATGATGGAATTTCATAGAAGAACTTATAAAATGATGGAACTACTGCCATGAATTACCGACAATGGTCTTGCAAGAGTTTTCCAGAACAAACAGATAAATGGGACCTCAAGGAAACATCCAAATTCAATGACTGATTTACCCAGAACTTTTGTTATTTTGATTATAGGATTAAGACCCCTACACACACACCTTATAAACGATCAGTTGTACTTCCAGTGGCTAAAGGAATTGTGGGAGCTTGTTTCTATTCTCCATATTCAGAAGGGCTTTCATATTCGTAATCTTTCTATCTTTTAAAATTGATCTTTCCAGAATTTCCATTTGCCACCTGGCTTTAGCTCAATAAGATGCTACGAATCCAAGAAACAGATTGCTAATGATAATCAATAATCCCCATCTGGAACCTCTGTGTAGCCTCCAGTGCTCTCTATATTATGATATATCACAGGCATGCAATGACACAGCAAGTAATGCTCCTCCCACCACACCCCACCACTGACATAAACATACCTGGAAATTATGGGAGAGTTCAAGACACATTGCCTCATACTGTTTCAGCTCCTCTTCTGTCCAGCCGAGCACTGGTTTTGAGGTAAGCTTTTTCAAATCTGTTTCCAAGTCATCATCCTTTAAAAGTAAATGCAGAAGGCACAATCAAGGAGACCACCAGTATAGGTACTGTTACAAACTACTTAAATATTTTTGACAATTGAAAAATTCTAATGCTGGAAAGTGTAAGATTATATCTTTTCACTATTCCTAGCCCTAGTAGGACCGTTTTATTGTTGAGCTGTTTCAGTTCTGTTCAATTCTCCACGACCCCATTTTGGGGTTTTCTTGGCAAAGATACTAGAGTGGTTTGCCATTTCCTTACCCAGCTCATTTTATAGATGAGGAAACTGAGGCAAACAGAGTTGAGTTACTTGCCCAAGGTCACACAGCTAGTAAGTGTCTGGAGTAACATTTGAATTAGGTCCCACTAAATCTAAGGCCTGTACTCTTCAGTGATACGAAACCTTGCATTTTCCCTCATAAATGTTTTATCTCTAATCCTTTAATTACAATGGGGGCTAGCCCCAGGATCCTTTTTATGTTTCTAATATTCTTAGATCAAATTTCCCATTATATATTTAATCAAAGGTGAGCAGGAAAATAATAATATAAAGTGAAGAGCTGTATTTTTGATTAATTAACAAGAAAAAAGGAAATCCTTCTCAACGGGTAAGGTAGTGGCTAGAGGGAGGGAGATAATTTGAAACTCAAAATTTTAAAATATGAATGTTAAAATAAGTAAGTAAATGGGGAAAAGAAAGTAAAGGAAAAAGAAAAAGGGAATCTTTGGGGTCTAATATATACCTCTAAATCTAAGAAATGGGCAAAACTAATATTTTGGGATAGGATGAGAAAATCAGTACCTTTTGCCTTTCCCCTACTATCTTCTCTCCCTTCCTAATCTACTTGACTTTTTTTTTCTTTTTTTCTTTTTCCTAGTAAATTTTATGTAGACCACTATGAGGTTTTCCCAAAGATAATTTTGTGGACAAGGAGATGGACATAGTAAAGACTTAACAGAAGCATGGTATAATGGGATACTTTGTAGACTGGCTTTGCCACCTTAATTAATACCTTTTTGGCTTTGGCTAAATGACAATCTGTCTGGACCTCAGTTTCTTCATCTGTGAAAATTATCTGTATCCACTGCAAAGCTTATTAGTCTATGCTATTCTCCCCTACCCTCCTTAAAGATGACTTTATGGACAAGTGGCTAGGTAGTGGTTCTTAACCTTTTTGGGTGTGTCAAGGACACCTTTGGCAGAATAGTGAAGCCTATGGACACATTCTCAGAAGGTGAGTGGGAAGGATGGGAGAAAGCAAGAAACACATGGAGGAAGGGAGAGAAGAAGGGAAAGATAAAAGAAGGAGGAAGGGAGGGAGGAAGGAAGAGGGGGAAGGAAGGAAGGAAAGATTTATTAAGCATTTACTATATGCCAGATACTCTTTACAAATATTATATCATTTGATCCTTACAACAACTTTGGAAGGTAAGTGCTATTATTCTCCCCATTTTACAGATAATGAAACTGATACAGAAAATAAGTGACTTGACTAGTATTACAAAACTAATTGAGCACTTGAACTCATTTCTTCCTGACTCTAAGCCTAGCACTCTATCTGCTGGGCCACCTAGCTGCTTCTAGAATATAAACTATTTTGTCATATTGATGTGTTGATGAT
This sequence comes from Phascolarctos cinereus, assembly GCF_003287225.1. Lineage (NCBI taxonomy): Eukaryota > Metazoa > Chordata > Mammalia > Diprotodontia > Phascolarctidae > Phascolarctos > Phascolarctos cinereus. The sequence continues at coordinate 122,843,713 of NW_027555736.1, forward strand.
AGCTCAGTGAGGAAAGACTTTCCTCTCTCTGTCCCTCTCCCTCTCCCTCTCCCTCTTCCTCTTTCTCTCCCTAATAGATAAAGAATCAGAAGGTGTTGATAAGAATCTGAAGAGGAATAGTCAGACTGACTCAAAGTTACACTGAGCTCCTGTCAGACTGACCCAGAATAATAGAGGGTTGCCTCCAGAAAGGAAACTGATATATATTGATCAATTCCAAGAGGGTTAGTTGTTCAAATAAAGAAAAAAGGAAATAAAATTCAAAAGTGTGTAGAATGTGATGCCTAGAGCCTCTGAATGAAGACCCAAGGGGCAGATTGGACGGACCAAGTTCTTTTCACCCAGGAGAGGAAGACATGACAGTAAAAACAGCCAGAGTGACTGCTAAAGATCCATGAGCTCCACCCCGTGTTTAACTTAAATTGACCTACTCTGCATTAATGCATTCGTAAACTGCTCTCACTTTCTTTGCTTGACTTGATACAAAATCTTTCAACCTCTAGAATCTGGGAACTAGACAGTGGTAAATCCAGGTGCAGTTATATAGATAGCCTCATTTTCCTGGATAAAAGATAGGCATCCTGCAGGTGGCAACAAAGTAGACCAAGGTTGTATACTTATACTCTTTTCTTCATTCAATTGCATTTTATTTTCAGTTCCAAATCATCTTCCTTCCTCCTCCCTCCATTCACCCATTGAGGAGGCAAAAAAATTTACAAATATATATAATCATGTAAAACAAATTTCCAAAATATCCATGTTGGCAAAAAAAAAAAGAAAGAAAATATGTTTCAATGTATGCTCAGTCTATTAGTTCTCTATCTCAAGGTAGATAGCTTGTTTCATTATGAGTCCTCTGGAATTGTGGTTCATCAGTGTTGTACTTAAATTCTTATACTCTTCATGTATGAGTGAATGTATCTGCATGATTTGTATATGTTTTTTTTTTATGAACACTGTAGTTAATACCCTGAACTAGTGGGAAAATTTATCTATATTCCTTGAAATTCTAAACCTAGGTTGGACAACCCTGAAGTAGATATCTAGTCGACCCCAACAAGCTGATGTATATAAATGAAAAAAAAATTACTTTCTATAGTGTTTTATAGTTTGCAAAGCATTTTCTACATATTATCTCAGATGGTTTAGTCAATAAAAAGAAAGTTTCAACTTTAGGAAATACCTTGTGGAGGGACAAAGAGTTTAAAATTGAAGGTGAAAGCAGCTTGTAATATTTTTTTAGGAAAGGAAGTTTAGGATTGGACCTGAATTTCCAAATAAATCCACGAGAGCCAATTTTACACGAAATGAAAAAACAGATCACTACTTTTTTCCTAAAATAAATAATTTAAAACAATTTGTAAAATGAGGATTAGCAATAAATAATTGTCTCAGACCATGCCTACCTCAGCTACCAATGTGTTGGCATTATGACTAATCTTGATACTAAACAGCACCTGCTGTCACATGCACACGTTCAGAGAGGGCAGATAGGAGAGAAACAAATACAATTTCTGTCTGTATTTCTGTCTCCTTAAGACCTTGGCTCCCAACATGGTACTGTAGCCATCCTGCACACACCATAAGGTACTCAATCACATTCCTAGACCATGTGTACTTTCTGAGTGCACTACTTGACTTTCCATTTTCAAAGCACTACACAGATATAGGCTATTTATCCTTCCCAAGGAAAGCAGATCAAAATGATTATCACAGCTTTCCAAGATATGATGAAGCCAAGACACAGAGCGGCCACATGAAGAGCCAGGTTTATTGCTGTAATCAGAATTAAAGTTTTCTTGGCTCCTTGTTGTGCAGTCCATACTTCCCACAGTCACCTCCAAGGACGTGAAGCTTGGTTCCACTGAGAAAAATCTCTAGTCTTCTGGCCCACTGCCTTATCTGGATATACCCCACCCCAGAATAAATTTAGCTCTGATTTCTGGCATTCTTTCATTCATTCATCAAGCAAATTAAACATCTATTCTGTATGCAGAGAACTGTGCAAGTCACTTAAGGGAGAAACAAAGTTAAAGATAAGATACAGTTTCTGGCCTTGTGAAGTTTACAGTTTCGTAGGGGGTTATGACACAGAGGCAAACAACTACAAAAACTCTCATTTCTCTGGTGGTCATGCTCATGCATAGAAATCTCATCTGCTATTTTGCTTGGCACATGTTGATGAATAGCTTGTAGTCCCTGCACCAATTTGTCTTGTGCTTATTTCCCAGCTGGTTTTTGTTTATTTTTTTGTTTGTTTGTTTCCCCTGCAGTTATCTGCAAAGCAGGAACTCAGGATACCATCTGAAACATCCACTATGCAGAACGTAGTCATGCATTGATGCACTACTTGTCCCTCCACATCAGATACAAGAGGGGAATGACACCCAGTGTCAAGCATTCACTTCCCAAAGAGCAAGCAGAAGGCAAGGCAGGGAGTGGCATTGATGAATGGCTGCTGCAGCCCAGTGTTATTCAAATAATTCAGCACATACTCCATTGGCATGCACCGCCAAACCGCAGTAAAGAACCAATTTGCTCCTGATGACTTCAGAAATGATTCTATTTATCAACAAAACCCTGAGAATAGAGGGGTGTCAATAGCAGTTTAAACCTAGTGTCATTGCACAGAGGCATTCATCTAGACGTCTGCCACAAGTGTTAGTCAGGAGAGTGATGGTTATGATACATTTATACAGAACTTATGGAAAAGTTCCTTGCAAGGATTTCATCAGGTTTTCCTCCTGAAGAATTTCAAGAGGCAGTACTTGCTTCATTTCTTCATTTTGTAGGTGATACTATTAAGGCAGATTAAATGTAGGGAATTTGCCTGAGTCCATTCCCTGAGTTGAAAAATGAAAAACAATTGTACCTTGTACCTTCCAAGTTGCCAAATCTACAGGTAGTCCACTGTGGGATAATAGAGGGTAGATGATAAAGCAGAATGGCGTATTTAAGAACAATGGACACACTGTCAGAAAAGAGTAACACTGAGGGCCAAGTTGATTTCACCTCTGTCTTCTTTGCTTATGTTGCATATATTCATTTAACATGCAATGCGTTAAATGTTAGTGCAAAACTAAATGTTAGCAAAATTAGTTTAAAAACTATGCCATACTAAAGGACATACTGGAGACTCAAGCCCTTGTTCTTTAGTCTGATAAAACATTGGTACCATCATGTTGGATGGCTTTTGTTTTTCCATTGTGACATTTCACCAGGCATTTCAAGGTATTTGAAAAATACCAATGATGCTTAGGTTTAGCCAATAGCACTAAGCTACCGTCTGTGATACAGCCGGTGACTTGGATAAGCAGAAATCCGATTTTTCTTGCAAAGACATGCAAGAAACAAAAAGATAATTGTTCAAACCAGAGATCAGTATACTTACTTCTTCCTTTGTTTCTTCAGAATCTGAGTCTTCATCCTCCTCTTCCTCACCATCCTCTTCAAAATCATCTGCAGAGGGAAGAAGTAAAATGGGTAAATGATTTTTCATCTCCCTCTGGATTTTGACTTTCATAGAATGTCAGTTAGCATTCTTTCCTCACATAATTAAGCAATCTTTCTATAAGTCTGCAGTCACCCATTTATGTCCCAGCAACTGCACTGACCCTTATTTGTTTATGCACAAGTAGGTGCATTCAGCAACCTGAAAACAGGGCCTTTAACCAGCTATTCAACAAAGTACAAATCCAAGAGAAGAAAAGAGAAAATCTCCATGTCATTGTCTGGGAAGAAGGTATGAGGCAGGGCTAGCCCTTTCCCAGTATTCTTTTTGGCACTCTCACATCAAGGCCTCTGTACACTAACAGTCATGTCCCTTTGCAATGTATGATTGTTCCATTTGAATCACATGACCAAGTTTAATCCCTGGCTGTGCCTTTTATCACCTGCATGACCTTGGGTAAATTATTAGCCATCCTGGACCCCATTTTCCTAATCTATAAAATGAGAGAGTTGGACTAGATGACCTTTAAGGTCCCCTCCAACTCTCGATACTAGAGAGCAAAACTATGGAATATTCTCAAAATCTTAGAAGTACTTGGGAAACCAAACTATGAAATGTTAAAGCAGGAAAGTCTCTTAAAAGTCACTTAGTCCAGCTTCCTCATTTTACAGATGAAAAGAATGAGTAAGTCAGCAGACAGGATACAGGTAAACTGTGTCTAAAATAATCTAAGATAAAGGAGTTCCATGAAAGTTGGAATAGGGAAAAGAGTCACTGGAATTTTCTAACAATTAAGTTAGAAATTGTCTAATGGAATCATATATGGTAAAAAGACTAATCTCTCGGAAGACAAATCATACTCACCTAGAAAGTCGACTTCAAGTTAACCTTTTGGGTGATTTAATGTCACTACAAAACAGCATTGTAAGGTATTCTATCAGAGAAGTCAGAAGAGATTTTAAACCAGCTCAAATGGCTGTGTACAAATCCATATTCTTGGGTATACCTGAGATTTTTATGACCTTTCTAAGTAAGCAGAAAAATAGTAACTAATAAAGAAAACTCAAAAGAGCTTTGAATTTTAACCCAAAATGTAGAAGAGTTTCAGATGATTTTTGGTCTGCACCAGTGAGCAAAAGGAAAAGGGCCCACAAAAATGAGATGACATATCCATTAAAAATGCTTTTTCAAATTAATAGTCCCAGAACTGTCTTTACTTTGCCTATGGACCAAATTATCTTGACCAATGAAGAGTTACATGTTCCAGCCTTCAGCTCTATCTCCCTGGACCAGAGAGCATTTGTACTTTTATAGGAGAAAGATATTAACACACAGGAAAATTTGAAGATCATCATTGTCCATTTAACTTACCTTTGTTTATAGTACATGGTGGTCCAGAGCTCATGTTCCCAGGAACAGAAAAGGAATAGTAGCTACTCGCTGTAGCCAAGGGCAATGAGCATTTGGGGTAGCATTTCCTCAGGATCTGAATTACTATTGAGATGATGGCATCCATGCTTTGATTACCCAGGTATTTCTAGATAAAAGCAATGTCATATTGATTAGAGAGCTCCCTGTCAGTAGGGTTCCAATGATTATGAAAGCACTCTGCTGAAAGTCTTGCACATTTGAAACACAATATAAATATGGAAAATAAACTGTTGTATAGCTGCATCTCTATTCTTTTTGTTTTTTTCTGTATTATTAATAAAAATTTGTTCTAGTAAGATTTTGGTCATCCAGAGAGTGGGGGATGACAGCCCTGTCCCCTTTGGGAATAAGTAGATGATTTGGTAAAATTATTACTGTTTTTTTCACCTGACACTTGATCAAAGAAGAACAAGAAAATGGCATATAAAGATAAAAGGTAAATTAGGAAGTTAAAAACAAGCAAAAGCAAAAAAAAAAACCCAAAATAAATAAAATACTTTTTTTCAAAGCCTAATATGTTGATTCTAATGAATCTTTTTGCAGGGCAAAGAAAATTTGTTTGGAAGATTGAACAAAGGAAAAGTATTTCTCTACAAATACACATCTGTGCTGCAGTCAAGTAACACAACTCCATTACACTCATTACTCTCCATATAAAACGTGAGATTTCCTGCTTCCACACCTTTGCTCACACTATTTCTTCTATTCTAAATGTCTCCTTTCCACTTCTATCAAAATCCTATCATCATTCAAGGTCATGCTTATATGTCACCTCTTCTATGAAGTCTTCCCTGATCCTGATGTCTCAATTTTCTGAACACTTGTAGCTTTTGTTTATACCTCTCTTGTGGTATTTTTTTTCTTATTTTATAGTTATTTATATATCTTTCTTATTTCCTCTTTCAAACTGTTAACTCCTTGAAGGTGGGGACTATGATTTATTCAACTTATCAACTTCATAGCATCACTGACGTGCCAAGAATAGTGCCTTACACATAATAGGTACTCAGTAAACATTGGTTGAATTAGTTCATACCTAGTCTGCTGCCAAAAGGATCAAAGCAGGGTGATGTCTTCTCCATAATTCCTGAAATGACATCTGAAAATCTATGTATAGTGCTGTCACATAATATAACTGTACTACATCTCCACAAAAACTAATCAGCACACAGAAGAAAGTGGATTGAATTCTAGATACTACCTCTGCTGCCCAAAAGATTCTGAAATATGAAAGGAGTTGAGGGCTGAGTGGTTAGAAGGGGAGGGAAGAGTCCAACCACTTACAAAACCATAACATTTTATTCCAATGAAGAATATTAGTGAAACAAAATGGAATAAACCAGATGTCCTATTTCAACAGCCTTGGGGCAAATAGCAGGAAGCTCTCTCAGTGGTAAATGGGTGGGATGAACAGTACACTGTTGTTTGCATCTCCAAGATGGGTCAAATATCTTCAGTTGTTTAATAAAAAGCATACTGTAAAATGCTTTCAGGATCTTGGGACCTGGTCTGACTCAGAATTCACCCCTCTAAGAAAAGTGTTCTCGAGATTCAGTGAGTTTGGATTCTCTAGCAACTCCCAGAAACCCACTAGGCTGATGCTATAAGATTCTATAACAGGAGTCCTCATGAAAGCTTCAAGGTACATTTCAAGGGACATTTATGAGAGACTTCTTAAATTATATAATAAACTGCAAAGGAACTACTTGAACAACATCAACAAAGCATAATGAAGTTTTTCTTTCTTTCTTTTTTTTTTTTTTTGCCTAGGGTCATACAGCTAGTGTCAAGTCTCTGAGGCCAGATTTGAACTCAGGTCTTCCTGACTCCAAGACTGGAGCTCTATCCACTGCACCACCTAGCTGCCACCTGTAATGAAGTTTTTCAATCAATCCAAGGACTGCTGAGGGCCTATCCAATTCAAGCACAGAGTATGGAAAGGAAGTATGGCAAAACCTTTGTACAATAAACAGAGCATATATGTATGTGTGTGTGTGTGTGTGTGTGTTTGTATATATATATATATATATATATATATATATATATATATGTATATATATATATATACACACATATATATGTATATATATGTATATATATATGCACACACATATATGTATATATGTATATATATACACACATATATATGTATATATATATGTATATTTATATATATATATATATATACAGCTATTTTTACAAAACTCTTTAATAATGAGGATAGTGGTTATATTTCCTCTGATATGAATGTTTTCTTTCGATTCAACAAAATTTTATTAAGGACATGCTTTACTTTTAACACCTATATACTTGAACTGGTTTGTGGTCATTTGTTTTATTTTGTTTTGTTCTTCCTAAATTGTAGTCTGCTTGAGGGTATGGACCATGTTTTACTGATTTTTTTAGCTTTCCCTCCCCACAGCCTAGCCTAGTGACTTGCATATTAGTAGACACTCAATAAGTATTCATTGAATGAATTCATTGACAATGAGGGTAGAAATTACTTAGAACCTTACTGCCAGGAAAGTGTAAGGTAGTAACTGGTACACAGAAGAGGAGGAAAGAAGTAGGTAATTAGATCAAGTTTTGCTGGTAATTATATTTACTTTTAACACCTTTGTACTGAAGCCAAGAAAGGACTGCTTATGTTTACATAAATTATTAAAGGGGTTGTGCCAATTGCTAATCAAATATTCTAAATACTCCACAGGTACTTAGGACATACCTGTTTAGGAAATAGGAAAGCAACTATTTCATAATTAGAGGATTTCAGACCTACCTTAGAGATCATCTATCATAGTTGGATTATATGATCTTAATTTTAGATTTGAAAGCAGCCTTAGAGGTCATGTAGTCCAACTTCCTCATGGTATGGGTGAGGAAACAGGCTAAGTGGGACTATGCCATCTAGTTACTGGCCATCACCATGGCTGTAGCAGATATATAATCCTCACACTAGAACTTGATCTTATTTAAAAGATTACTGCTCTGTATACATGTTGCTCAATGAAATAATGAATAGGCTACATCCTCTCCATTATGTCCTCTAGAGAAACAACAATAGCAGTGATTTATAAGAATTTACTACAATTTATAGCTTTTTCTTTGGGTCTTGTTAGAGATATTTGTTCAGAATGAGGAATCTTCTTTCTGACTATTTAAACTACTTTCTAATTTTAACTTCAACCCCTTTCCCCAGAACAGTGACTCAACCACATCCTAGTAGCGTTTCCCTCCTGCTTTTCTTCTAGATGCCCTAATATAATTTATCACAAAGCAATTTTATAAATCAAACCTTTCTCCATCTTCTTTTCATGCCCATGAACTCCAAAAGTCTAACTGAAATCCTAGGCTGCAAAAATACATTTGGTATTTTTCTTTATACTACAGTCTATTTCCATGGTGCCAAACATGCAGCCTGCAGCAACACTCCCAAATGGCCCAAAGCAGATGAAAATGTAACTGGGAGATATTTTACAAAATAATTAAAAATATAATTGAACACAGAAAATGTTAATAAGTGGTTTTCTAAGTCAATATATGGCCTTTAGGGATCTTTACATATGATTTAGTGGCCCTAGTTTCTATTGAATTTGACACCACTGGCCTATTTTATCCAAGTGAGAATGTACCACCTAGAAATAATGAAGCAAGGTCATCCAAAGTGATGGACTTTGATAGTAATAGTCACAGCTTGGAAACCAGAGGTGAGAGACTTCATATATACATAAGTGACCCTTTGAATTTTTCAGTCACACTAAGGCCTATAGTTATTATACCCTCAACAATGCCAACAGTCTTCATATAAATACAATTCAATTAACCAGATGGTGTCATCACTCTCTCTGGACTATGTCCTGACCAGTCTGGTAGAATAGCATCATGTATGTGAGCATATCCATAACCTTTTGTTATATAATTGTCAGGCCACAGTAGCATGGGGCCCTTCAGTGCTTGCTATATCTCTAACACTGGAGTAGAGAAAGTTTAATTTCTATCCAGGAGAAGCATCTCTTTAAATAGAAAAGTGTCATTGTCAAGGAGTGAGAGGATGTCAGATGTCAGACCTATCAACCTTCACAGTGTCCCTTTTGATAGTTCTCCTGTGGTATATTATTCAACACACACACACACACACACACACACACACACACACACACACCCCTTTAAAGCTGTCATTTTTATTTCACCAATAAATAAAGATATCATTTTTATTCTGTCTCAGCTTTGAAGAGATTAGTGTTTTCACTTCTCACATGTGGTTCTAGATAGAAGTTGTATAGTGTACCATATCCTGTTTTTTTTTCACCAGAGGTGACCCCAACATTTGCACTTTGTGGGAGGTACCCACTAGGCTTGAGTTCGAAGCCATATCAACCATGGCTATGACACAGGACTGGGGAAACTTGTCAAAACCAGGTTCTTGCTACTAGAGAGTGCTAATGTAACGCAGCCCTTGTTCAAACTCTGCCTCTGTTCCATATCATAACCAAAAAGGCAGGGAGGGATTTCTGAGTAAATTAGCTTAATTGAATGGCCAGAGATCATGTTCCTAAGGGACTGTCCTAAAGGATGAATCTTTTTCCATCTTCTACTGACCTTCTCTCCATCCTTTGTCCTCATCTTGATTCCATCTTTATCTGCCCCCAATTTTCTCAGAATCACATGTGCACAATTTTAGATTCTGTATCTATTTCCTTTCTTTCACCTTTGATTGTTTTCTGACAGTGAACATAGATGATCCAACAGAATAAACAGCATGCAGCTGAAGTAGGCAGACCAAAGAAACCCACAAGCTGTTAGTCATCAACAACGATGAAAATATTCCATGGGGGACTGGAGTAGTTAGAACCTTGGGACGCCACACACTAACAAAATGCAAGGAGGCCTGCAAAAAACCAAAGGACTACTTCATCAAGTGAAACATAATGTAAAATACAGCAATCATGCGACAGAGGGAAATTATGGTAGCAGTAGTGATTGATAAAACAAAGAAGCAATAGCAGGCAGAGAATTATTTATGGTTTTAGTATTATATTACTGTAAAGGTGGATTTTTGAAGGGAGAATTCCCAGAAGAGTCTATGTTTGGAAGATAGTACTCTCTTTAGCTACTTCATAATCGTGGGTGTATACACGCAAAAATAAAGTGAAGGGAGTGAAGGGCCCCTAGAGAAGAGCAAACAAATTGATAAGGGATGTGGAAAGACTGACTAATTAGGAAACATAAGTGAAGCAAAACAAGCTTTTTTTTTTGCTACATGTTATGTCCAGAGAAGATATGAACAACAGGCTGAAAATATTTAAGAGGTCCAAAAACCACCGATCAAGGTTTAAAACTTAGCTATGTGATTGTTGGGCAGGACATTTAACTTCCACAAACATCATAGAGGTGGAAGGAACCTGAAAAAGCATCCAGTCTAACTCCTTCCTTTTTCAGATGAGGAATATGAGGCCCCTAGGGGGTTGAACGACGTGCCTGAAGTCACGCAGATAATGGATTACAAATTCAGGACTTGAACTCAGGTCCTCTGACACTGACTGCAGTGCTCATCCCTTAATACCAAAGAACTGATCAGTTTTCTCACTTGCAAAATGAAGATAATAATCTCTGTATTATACACTTCACATAACTGTTGTAAGATTTACATGAGCTGATATATGTAAACCACTCTGGAACCATAAGTCATTATGTAAACAGCTCATTTTGCCTTATTTACCTGAGTGGTAGTAAAGAGGATCTCCATTCCCTGGGCCCCAAGGAAGACTTCTCTGCCAGACTGGATGTTGGTGATGTGTTTGAGGCAGAGCAGGAGAGACCTTCGGATCTGGATGAAGTCATTGGAGGTATCATGGCTTTGCCAGTCCTGGTGTAATCTGAGTAATCCATTGAGATAACCTCTATTCACAGCCCTTCTGCTGTTCGACTCTGAAATCAACAAGAGAGGGCTCTATCAGTTATACGCTCCTCTGCACCAGAGCTGCTAACTAACACATAGGCATTCAGAAGAGAGGCTACTTTCTCCCAGGGCAGTGATATGTCCTACAGACAAAAAAAAAAAAAAGCCATATTCTACAGGTTTCAAGGCACAGGGCTCTACTAAGATCCTTTAATTTGACATTCTCAGATCATGCTTAGCATCAAAATAGTGTGTATTTATTTTTAACATATATGTAACCCCTATCCCAAAGTCCATTTATATGGGATTCTCTCCTTATTGGTGGAGATGGAAGCCCCACCCTACATGAAGGATGAGGTGCAGCTGGCAAGAGGCAAGAGCTTCAGTTCTCAGCCAGTCCACCTTTGAGACTCCCCAAGTCAGTCTTCTTCAAGCATAGCACTGACTTGGCTTCCAGCTTCAAAAGAGAAGAGAGGAGAAACCAACCCTACTTCAGCTTGCTGAAAGAAAAGACTCTGGGAAGACATGAGAGGAACAGGTAGTCTTCATCATGTTCCCCTAGAGACTTGCTACTGTAGAGACTTTGGAGAGTTTTCCCTTGGTGTGAGATCCAGGACACTCTGTCTTGGTGGAGCTGAGATATCTTGCTTCCCATGGGAGAGCCCCTTCATGCTATGTTCTCTGGTATATATTCTCCTTTGTATATATTCTTTGATTTTTGCTTTGCTGCAATTTGGGTAAATGAGTTTCTTTGCTATACTGTATGTGTGTTCATTGCGGGACTGGTCTTCAGCGGGAAAGAGGTCAAGCCTTGGATGTAGAGCTTGGTGACTTCCTTCCCCCCCAGACATGATAAAGCAATCTAAAGTTTGATGGAACCTAATCATAGCCCCTAGATGAATGCTATTTAAGGGAACAGATAAATACACTTCTAGCTTGGTACCTGCCTCTCTCTAAGGAAAGCAGAGGGGTAGCCTCTGGCCCCAAATCTCTTGTTTCCACTCCTGGCAGGAATGAAAGTCTCCCTTGAACAAAGGAGAGAGAAGAGGCTGGAGATGTCTATTCTGCCTCCCTTTAAACCACACACAATGACAGAATCCCCACCACACATGGAACCTCACTACATATTTTTTTTTGGGAGGGCAAGCCACCATTCCTTTCTCTCTCTATTGATACATATATATGTGTAATATATATATATATATATATATATATATATATATATATATATATAGTATGTATAAATGTACTTACTTTCTCCATCATAATGTAAACCCTTTTGTAAGTGAGAATTTTTTATTCATTGCATGTGTTTTCTCAGCACCTATCCCTGTACCTAGAATAAAAAAGGGGTTTAATAAATGCTTGTGAATTGATTCTTAGTGTCTATCAATCAACCAGCAAGCAACTATTAAGCCCTTACTATATGCACTGATAGGCATTGTTGATAAAAAAAAAAGGCCAAAATGTGGTCCTTCCCCAAATGAGCTTATTTACGTTCATTTCTAGTATACATGTATAAAGTATCGGCACAAAATTAAAATAAATATGTACAATAATTCAAGGTAAATTTCTGGGTATTTTTATTCCCTATAACAAATAAAATCATAGGTTCAGTCCCTGTCACTGATGTGCTATTTGGAGGTTCACTTCTGTGAAATCAGAAAGGGAAATAAATAACCCAGTGAAAAGTGGCTCTTTCTTCACCCTTCTCTTATCCCCTCCCCTGTCCCTCAACACCTACAAATACACATTCTCTCTATATAAGGGGCTAACCCTTCAACACACCCAATTCTTCTTCTGTCTCCATTTATTCTTTCTAAGAGTTCAGTAAAGCTAGGGTAGATTGCCTTGATGTCCCTATTAATAGCCTTCCAGTCTCAGAAGTTAATTCTTAAACAACTACTGTATGCAAAAAAAAAAAAGAAGTTAATTCTTCTGAGTTATAGATGGAAAAATTCAGCCCATTGAGAAGCTGAGCAAAAATGGTGAAGGCCCAACATGCTCTCAGAATTGTTCAATTTGCCATTGGTATGCAGAATTCCAGAAAGGAAAGAGGGCTTCAAGAGTCATCTACTACTACTCCTCCTCCTCCTCCTCCTACTACTACTACTCCTACTACTATTACTACTACTACTCACACACATACACACACACACACACACACACGAAGGTTAAGTCGTGCCAGACAGAAGAGAGGCTTATCCTATTTCGAAAAAGTCTGTCCTATTTTTAAAGATCTCTTGGGAAAGCAAATCCACAACCTCACTCTCTCAAAAACACATTGAATGGTAAATATTCTTTAGTCAGGAAATGTTTCCTTATACTTAGCCTCAATCCCTTGTGCTGAGCCCTAATCCCATTTCCTCATGCTCTGCCTTCAGTTAGGACAGCTCCATCAGGAGAGAAGAATCAGAACACTACAGTGAAGGGAAGTTCTCTGCTTTCTCCCTTCAGAGTGCCAGATTGCACAAGGGCACCTAAATGCTAACAATAACTGTGGCTTGGGCACTTGTAAAATATAAACTATTTTAATTTGCTTGTCCTCTTTCTTATGAGCTGTAATTGGGAACCAGTTAAAGGAACTAGATTCCAATTTGCCATTTTCACAGAAACACTTGTAAACAGAGCCCAGACTTTCTCTGTAATAAGAGCCAGCTTGGACCACACAACTTGATTAGAAATCTCTTCAGAGCAAAACAGTGAGAGTCACGCCCAGAGACACCAGCTAGGGAGAAAGAAGGGGAAAATTCCTAGATATATTTGGCAAGTGGGAAAGAAGATGCAAAAGGAATGGGATGGGAGGGTTTCCTGTTTCCTGATAAAATAAATGATTATGTGAGCTTCTGCTCCAGTATTACCAAAAGTCTTGATTTAATGTCAAGTGCTCAATATTAGCTGAAAATTCAACATGAAAACTTCTCATATACATTGAATGAAATGGTTTTTATGATATAATCCCTGTCCAGTTTTATAAACCACTGACCTTTTGAACAATTGTTAATACCATGAAAACTTTAATCATATGGCATATCCTCTACCAATTAGATAAGTCTTGTTTGTTGAAACAGTAATGTAATAATAATAATGTCAGCATATTCAACTTGGGGAGTGTTTTTCTTTCTAAAACTTCCAAGCACATTCACCATTTTTTTAACCCAGTATAGAGAGCTCCTGTGAAGGAACTTGCTCTATCAATAAAGCTCAGCATCTTTTCTTTGACTTAGAGCCTTAAAGAGTTTCCTGATACATTGATATGTCAAGTGACTTGTCCAGGGTCACACCCCAAGTCAGAGGCACGATCTAGATTCAGATTTCTTGATCTTAAAGCCAGTTCTCTAACCACTCCACCACCCTGCCTGATATTTTATTACATCACAAATTTATAGAAGATAAAAATGGATGATGATGGTATTGATGATGATGATGATGATGTAACCTCTTTTCATTCTTCTTTGCTGGATCCTCATCCAGATCGCATACCTCAATCATAGGTGTGCTTCAGTGTTCTGTCCTAGTCTCACCTCTCTTTTCCCTCTGAACTCCTTCATTTAGTAATTTCATCAGCTCCCATGCATTTAATTACCATCACCATGCTGATGATTCTCAAATCTACCTGCCCCAGCCTTTCTGCTAGACCTCTGGTCTAGCATCTCCCAAACTAGATGTCCAGTAGACACCTTTAATTCAACATGTCCAAAACAGAACTTATTCTTTCCCTATAAAGCCCGATGCTTACCTTCCCTATTACTACAGATTGTGACACCATCCTTCCAATTCCTGAGGCTTGCCATTTAGCTGTTATCCTCAACTCTTCACTATCTGTCATCCCTCTATCCAATCTATTGCCAAGGCCTGTCAACTTTACCTTAGCATAATCTCTTGAAAATCTCCTTCTCTCCTCTGACACTGCCACCAACCTGGTGAAGGTCCTCATCACTTCACAATCAGACAATTGCAATAGCCTACTGGTGGGTCTGCCTACATCAAGTCTCTCACCACTCCAATCTATTCTCCATTTATCCACCGCAGTTATTTTCCCAAAGCACATCTGAGTATGTCACACACACACACACACACACACACACACACACACACACACACACACACACACACATATTCAATAAACTCAGGTGATTCCCTATCACCTCCAGGATCAAGCACAAAATCCTGTATTTAGTCCAAAGTCCTTCATAAACTAGCCCTCTCCCATATTTGCAGTCTTTCTACAACTTAACTGCCTACCACATACTCTTTGATCCAGTGACATTGGCCTCTCAGCTCTGGGCATTTCCTCTGGCTATCACCCATGTCTGGAAGGCTCTCCCTCCTCGTCTCTGCCTACCGGCTTCTCTGGCTTCCTCCAAGTCTTAATTAAAATCCCATCTTCCATAGGAAGCCTTTCCTAAAACCTTATACTTTTTTCCATGTAATCTCTTTACATATATACCTATAAGATGACAGTTTTTAAAAAGATAAATTAAATTAAAAAAATCAAAAATAGAAATTCAGAATGGGAAAGACCAGATTTAATAGCAGTTTATGTGAAAAGGAAAAAAAATGTATTCTTTATTTGGTTATTAGTGATGATTGTGGTGATGTGGTTTTCCCCATAGATTCAAAACTGGAAAGACACCTTGGAAATCAGGGAGTCCAAAATGCTCGATTTTTATAGACAAAGAAGTTAAGGACCAGAGGGAGACATTAGCCCAAAGTCACACAGCTGTCTGCAAGCTTCACTGTAGATTCAGTATGAGCTAACACTTTTTTTAACCAGAGCTGTGATTTGATTTGGCAGCTAAGTGGTGCAATGGATAGAGTGCTTGGCCTAGAGTCAAGAAGACCCGAGTTCAAATCTGGCCTCAGACACTTAATACCTGTATGAACCTGGGTTCATTTAACCATAAGTCACTTAACCCTACTTACTTCAGTTTCCTCATCTACGAAATGAGCTGGAGAAGGAAATGGCAAACCACTCCAGTATTTTTGGCCAAGAAAACCCCAAATGGGGTCACAAAATGTTGGACACCATTAAAACAACTGAACAGCAACAGTGACTTGATTATTATGGGGAACTCCAAAAACGGAAACTTCTCTATCAATGTTCCTGCAACTTATAGTCTAGAATGCTGTCTATAGTCCTTAGAAATTAGGTACCATGCCCTAGGTCCCATTACCAGTATATAAGACAGTGGAATTTGAACCTACAACTTCCTGACTCAGTAACCAGCCCTTTATTTACTGTATTGTGCTATCTCTAAAAAGACATGCTTCACTAAAAGAGATTATTTTAATGCTAGGCTATATCAATAGAAGTATACTACCAGAATAAGGTTAGTAATAGTTCCATAGTACTCTGCACTATTCAGACCAAATCTAGAATGTTGTATTATATATTGTATGGTTCATGTTATGCACATTGACAAAATTGAACCCATTCCAATAAAATTATCTAAGCTAGAACAGTGAAGGGCCCAAAAATCACCTGCTAAGGAATAGTTGAAAAAAGAGTATATTTTAGTGAGGAAAAGCAAAATCTTAAGGGAGAGGATAAACATGATGGCTATTTTTAAATTCCTATTCATTCAGTCCTTTATAGTATAGCCTCTGCCTTACCACCTTTCCCTTGTCCTTTTCATGCTCTCTGAAAGATCAGTAATCTCCCAACCACTAAATACAATGATTATCTCTCAGTCCTTATCCACCTGGAACTCTCTGCCACATTGGTCACTACTGACTATCTCTTCTTTCCTGAAACTCACTCTTCCTTTGGCTTCTTCAGTACAGTTATCCCTTCCATATCAGAGGGGCTAGGGGTGTGACATCCCTGTGATGTGGAAATCTCATAAAATTTTTTGGCCCTCCCTTTGAACCAGAGAAGTGTGATTTTTTTTCTTTTTCTTTTATGAGGTGTTTACAGTAACTTATTATAAAATTTGGGTTTATATTATACAATAATACATATATACATATATATTATGCATTTCTGAGTTTCTAAACTTTTTCTGGGTTGTCTGCTGGTCTTCATGTATCCTCTGTGGCTCCCCAAAATGCTCATTTAATTTCTTGTACCAATCCACAATATATTGAAACTGTAAGGGGGAAAGTCACAATGTGGAAGGGATAACTCTATGACATTCCTCTGATTTTTTCCCCAATCTCTCTAGGAATTGACATGTTCCTTTAGCTAAGTCTTCTTCCTCCCTCAGCCTTCTCAAAGTTGTCTTTCCACAGTTATATCCTCAACTCTTTTCATCTCCCTTTTCACACTGCTTCTATATTCCCTTTCAGTGAGAGTGACTGAAAACACCCACCTACATAAGGCCATGCAGTGAAAAATAGATAGATAGATAGATAGATAGATAGATAGATAGATAGATAAGGTTGAGAAGAGAAGTCAAAAGAATAACAACACTAAGGAAATGGGAAATAGAAGAACTAGGGAATGAAACAGAGAAAAAGGAGTCATAGAGTTGGGAGAAATAAGTGACTTCTTGTAGGTGTCAAAACAATTGAATGTTAAAAGTTCCTACCATCAACTTTAAGGCCCCCAAAGATATATCACTCGCTGTTAACATACTTCTTTGGAGACTTTCTGTGAGACTTCCCTGCCTTCACTGTTGGTTAGGTAATTTCAGAACCCATCCACAAATTATCCTCAGTCTGCACATATTTTTCTCCTTCTTCTTCCAAATAGTTCCTAGTGCTTCTCCCTAAAAAAGGTATGAGGCAGATTGTGGGAGGGGAGGAAGAGCATCCACCTGCAGGGTCAGTGGTCAGTTGTGTCCCAAGCCACCTCTTTCCTGTGTAATACTGATGAGCCACCTGTAGGCCTGTAAGCTTCTGGCAGACTCTTTCTTGGCCAGGATTGACAGGTCAGTTGGGTACTGTTCTCTCATGCCTTCATTCCTACATTCCTATATCCAAAGCAAGGACAATTCACACCTACTTTTTCATCTGTTCTGAGGTTCTGGCTAGATGCCTTGTGGGGTAATCCCATGGGTTCTAATCTGTTGAGCAAAATTTCTGCTCAGGATCAAAATTCTCTCTGTGGCCATGTAGGTGTAATAGCATGGAGAAGTAACACAGAAACCCAATTCTTTTATTCCAGAGGGGGCTTCTCCTCTTAATATAAATGGGACATTTTTCAGCTTGTTTGTCTAATTCTAACTTGTCAGGCTCTACTGAGCCTTGGTGTAATTTTTGACCCAGTTAATGCTCTTGTTTTGCCTTGTTATAACACTTCATTCAGCCATGACCTGAACTTAAAATGATGAGTTTCACTGATCTAGAGTTACTGTATTTGGGGAGGGTTTAAATCCCCTTCATTACTTCTTTTAATTGAACTATTCTTTTGTATCAAAAACATTTCTATCTTTGACTGCAGAGAGCTAGAGTTCTGGCTCTAAGTATAATTCTATCCTTGCCAATCTTAGAGGCAGAGATGCCTACTGAAGGTTTTGCATGCAGTCGACAGTTTTATGAACATTTGTGAGGGGAAAAATTTGTGAGAAGATAATAAAGAAAACAGAAGGAGGAAAGAAGAGAAGGAGAACGAGAAAGGCAGAGAGCAGGGAAAAGACAGGAAAAATCAGCTTCATATGTATAGGATTAAAAATAGTTTATTCCTTTACAATGATATCTGATCAATGCTTGCACCTCAGGGGGCCCAGGAGTGGTAGAGAAAAGATTTTTTTTTTGATTTTAGAGTAACTACTTGGAATTTATGAGACTGAGCGTTCCTCTCATGACCTTCAGCTATTCTTCCCTCTCCCCCACTGCTTTTTTTTTTTTTGGTAACCAAAGAGAATAACAACAACAACAAAAAAAAAAAACCAGCTTTAATTGTCTGAGAGTGAAAATCCCTTATCAAATCCCAATGATTTTATTCATGATTTTCTGTTAATCCTCAACCAGTTGTTATGTTTACTAACCTCTGAAATGGCTATAACTTCTTCCCCTTCCTCCTCCTCAACTCTAAATCAATCTCTTTCTCTGAAAATGGCTTGGGGAGTTTTGTGAAAAGTCAATAAGCATATCAAACCTTACATAAGGAGATTCATCAAACTGAGAAAGATCAAAAGTAAAGGAATGTTTGGAGGAATAAAATAAGGGACCAATTGCTTACTGGGGTTTTAGGACCTTTGGAAGCAAAAAAGAGCATTTGTCTAGAGCAGGGCATAGTGATGGGGAGTCTCTGTTAATGCTGCTCAAAGGGGTGAAGGTGGGGCCAGGAAGTAGTCCTAAGAAGGTGTTCCAAAGCTCTGTTCTTCTCTTTCGTCCCTCACACCCACCTCAATTTACCTATAAACTTGACTCTATTTGAGTTTTCTGGGTAGTGTCTGAGAAACGTCCACTCCTCTCCATTCCCCACAGTCAAATGGGCCTCAGGTTCAAATGTAAAGTAAGGGGGAATTTGTCCTAGTCTACCCCGCCCTCCTCCTCCTCCTCCCTTCTGTACCTGCCAAAACCTCATCACATTCCTCCAAGGTATTGCTCTCAGCTAGTTGTCAGGCTAGAAAGTGATGTGACAAAAGGACACTTGCTGAAGTATTTGTTAGTTGAACTTAAAGTGCTACCTTTCCCAAGGGTATTTGCATTTCATCTAAGCACCTTTGAGGACCTCAAAGTTTTCCAGATGAATGAATCTCTAATGATAGAATTCTGGGCTGTAGGACAAGCTGATAGTTAAGGGCATATCCCAAATCCCCTTAAATCACATTTCACAAGCAAGAATCTATTCATATGACAAAGCAAAAGAATGATTTTTCTACATAGCATGTCCCTTCTCAATATCACAGAATACCAAAATATTAGAGCTTGAAGGAAATTTAGAGGTCATCTAATATAAACTGATTTTACAGAGAAGCCACAAAAATGAAGTGAATTGCCTATCCTATTATGAATTTTTTGATGAATTCAATTTAATGCATAAGGGTACAGTCACTGGAGAGACCAGGATCAGGCAAGAATTGAAAAGAGCTTTGGAGAGGTCAAGTAAGGTCAATACAATTTGACAAAAAAGTGTCATAACAGGAATAATAGTCATATACATAGGACTTTAAATATATTATTAATTTGATCCCCCAACACGTCTTTGAGGTACATGCTATTATTATTCCCATTTCATATACGAGAAAATTAGGGCACACAAAGACTAAATGACTTGCCCAGGGTCATACTGCTAGTAAGTGTCTGTGACAGGATTCAAACTCCGATCTTCCTGACTCCAAGTCTAGCATTCTATGCCAATTGGCTGCCTGCTATGTTCAAGGTACTATGCTAGACACTGGGGAAATAAAGATAAAAGCAAAAAGTCTTTGCCTCAAAGAGCTTACATTCTATTGGGTGGATACAACATGTAAGCAGAGAAGCAAATACAAAATATACAAAGAAATGCAAAAATAATTTCAAAAAGGAAAGTAAATGGTAACTTGGATGGGGGTGGGGAAAATCAGAAAAGACTTGCTTAAGAGGTTATATATTAAAGAAAGTGAGAGATTCCATGAGGTGAGTCGAGGAAGGTAAATGTTCTAGACCTAAGAGGCCATTTTCAAAAAGGCACAGCTGGCAGAAGATGGAATGTTTTGTATGGCAAATAGCTGGTGGGATGGTTAGAGAAGGAATCTCTGGGTCTGAGATTGCAGATTATAGTAAAAGGAATATCCTGTTCCTTCTCCCCATTTAAATTAGGCTCGTTTTTCCTTAAATTAAAGGCTCAGATTGTTGATATCACTTCCTCATCACCTGGGGCACTCTCATACTTGGCTGGTAGAACATTATGGGTAACTCTGCTCATCTGATTAGCTCAAGGTATCTTCAATGCTATCCTGGTTGAGCATTTTTCTCTTCCTATTGTAGAATAAATCTCTTTTTGGTTCACCATTAAGTGGTCTATGACTCTCTCATTTCGTTGAAATCTTGAACCTAAAATACCAGAGGACTCTCCTGAGTCATGCCCAGCCTAAAAAAAAAGGGGGGTTAGATGGTGAACAATCTTGACTACAACTGCTATAAATTCCAGGACTACAATAGACCAAAATGAAGGAAGTTCTAATGCTGTCGTACTCTGCCTGATCAGGCCTCAATTGTAATATTGTGTTCTGTTCTGAGTTAGTCAGTTAGTGATTAAACATTTAATAAGTGCCTACAATGTGCTAGGGACTGTGCAAAGTGATGGACATAATGTGAAAAGTAGTCCCTGTCTTCGAGGAGCTCATAATAATGGAGGAGAGAACATGCAAACAACTACATAAAAATAAACTACATATATGATAAGTTGGAAATAATCAATAGAAGGAAGGCACTAGAATTAAGAGAGATCAGGAAATGCTTCTTGTAGAAAGTAGGATTTTAGCTAGGACTTGAAAGAAGCCAGGGAAGCTAAAAGGAAGAGCATTCCAGGCATGTGGGACAGCCAGTAAAAAATGCTTGAATTTGGGACATAGAGTGTTATAGGAACTGAGCATTTTTATACTGGGGAAGAGAAGACATAGGGAGTACAAGATAAATAACTATCTTCAAGTACGTTGAGGGCTGTCCTATGGAACAGGGATTACTTGGTTCCAGAGTATCAATGGCTAGCAGTTGATGGTTTCAGCTTCAGATACAGAAAAAATTCCAGGTGGAAAAAGAAACTGGATAGCTACTTTCTAGGGATTGTTTAGAAGGGATTCCTATTTCAGATAGAGTTGGACTAGAAGACCCCAGGTGTCTCTTCCAATCCCAACATTCTGTGCATCAAGGAGACCTCACTCTTCTAGTCCTGACCTACTAACACAGCTAAAGCAGATTCTCTTACAGCCATCTTATCTATAATAAATTTAATCCATTCAAGTAAACAAAAACTTAAGCATTTATCACCTGCAAGATCCTAGGCTGCAGAGATGAGGGGAATGTAAAAAAAATGGGTAAGATCTATGTCTTACCTTCAAGGAGCTTACAAAATAGGAGCATTTGCATTATTCCACTTTCCTTCCATTGATGTGTATAACAGTTAAATAGGTTGGCTATCAGAGGAGGATTTTTATTTTCGGCCCTAGATACTCATAAAGGCTGTCTAGTAAGGCATAAAAGAGTTGTGATCTGCATCATTGGATGAAGTACCCACAGCCAATGAAATCACTAGCCCTTGAAGTATTCAAGTAGTAAATATACTCGGTAGCCTTGTATAAAAATGACTTACAAAGTTTGTATGTCTTTGTTGAAAGTCACACACTGCCCAGTGCTAGCCTTGAAAAAAAATGTGTAATAAGCAGGATTTTTTAAAAATTCTGTCCCCTGCCCCATTGCTCTCCTTTCATTTGTATACCCCATACATTCATGCTACCTCCCAGAAGTCCCACCAGGAGTGGGGAACCTGTGGCATCAAGGCCACATGTGGCCCTCTAGGTCCTCAAGTGAGGCCCTTTAACTCCAAACTTCACAGAACAAGAACTTCACAGAAAAACAACAAACACACACACACACACACACACACACACACACACACACACACACACACACACACGATTTGTTCTATGAAGTTTGGATTTAGTCAAAAGGCTGCACTTCAGGACCTATAGGGCCACATGTGGCGTCAAGGCTGCAGGTTCCCCATCCCTCTGCCTCTTTGCCACCTTTGGAACCCCTCCCAG
The DNA here is from genome assembly GCF_003287225.1 of Phascolarctos cinereus. Taxonomy (NCBI): domain Eukaryota; kingdom Metazoa; phylum Chordata; class Mammalia; order Diprotodontia; family Phascolarctidae; genus Phascolarctos; species Phascolarctos cinereus. Next base: position 122,866,130 of record NW_027555736.1, read on the forward strand.
TCTGCTTTCCTCCAAATTTTATTGACCACCTCCAACCTCCAAAGTTCACCTGACCTATATTCTATTCTTTTGTGGCTTTGGAAGGCTAAGTTGAGAAACTAAATTAAATTAAGGTGTTAATCAATGACAATGGATTAATAATGATTTGCTCTACCCCAATATGGAGTAATTTGCAAACGCTTCAGTCAGTTACTTGTCCATAATAGGTTTTGCACTTACTAGCTATCTAATCATATTTAAATATAATCAACTTTACAAAATTTAATGGCTTATTATGCACTAGGCATTTGGGATACTTGAAGGCAAAATAAAAAAGCTCCTGCATTCAAGGAACCTACATTTAGCGTTAGGGATAAAAAAAATATGTAGATAAGTAAACACAAGATCATTTGTGAAGGAAAGTGGAGGTGGGAAATGGATAGGGGCTTCAAACAGGAGACAGTACCTAAGTTGGTGCTTTGAAGGAAGCTTGGAATTCTGTAGTAAGAGGTAGAGGGAGGAGGAAGTGCATTGCAGGCAAGTGGCACAACCTAGGCAAAGGTACAGCAGGCAAAAATGCCGTATAGCAGGTCTTAGGTAACTAGGCTAACCAATGAGACTGTGAAATGTAAGGAAAGAATACCGGCAATCCCTGAAGCTCTGTCCTGGGAACTTTTCCTTATTACTATTTCACTTGGTGACCTCATTACCTTCCATGGATTCAATGATCATCTCTATACTGATGATTCCCAGGTCTATGAATATTGCCCTATACTCACTCTCTCTCTCTCTCTTCTCTCTCTCCCTCTCTCTCTCTCTCTCTCTCTCTCTCCCTCTCTCTCTCTCTCTCTCTGTCTCCCCCCTTCCCCCACAAGTGTTGCTCCTGCAAACAGGCAAGAAAACTAAGGCAACAATAGGGGGATTCAACAGAGCAATCATAGCAGAAGAACAGAAAGGAGAGATCAATAAGGAGGAGAAAGTAAGGAAGAAGAGTATTATCAATGCAAATCCATGAAGGAGATACCTGATGGCAGAATGCACTGGGTTACCGAATGCTTTGGCTGAACTAGGTGTTTTACCTAAACTAGGTGCTAGCACTCCTGAAAAAAAAAAATAAATAATATCACAACAAGGGGAGGGAAGAGGAGATGTTAGTGGTAGTGATCAATATTGGGGAAAAGAGCATCATTAACATTTTTTAAAACACAGAAGAAAACAAAAAAGTATTAACAGAGCAATTGGTTACTATTTTGTACAATTTTATACATATATAAATATACTTCTTGAAAAGAAATGACATAGCAATTCCAGTTCCTTGTGCAAACCACTATTTTGTTTCTTTGTATAATGAAGTTTTAAAATCACTTGATGATTAAGTTCACAACAGAAAAAGAAAATTTAATTTAAAAAAAGAATATCATCATCTCCCCAGTTATCCAGGCTAAAAATCTTGTATTTAGCTTTGATTCTTCTCTCTCCTTTCCCTACATCCAATTAATTGTTCTGTCCCACCTTGGCAATACCTCAAGTTTCTTATAGCACTTTGTCTACTCTGCACTGATTATAGTACACATTGCATCATATCAAAAGACATAAATGCCCATCCTCTCTACTACAGTGTGAGCTCCTTGAGAACAAGGCTTGTGTCACGTTTCATTTTTGCATATAACAGACACTTAAGAAACATTTGCTGAATTTAATTTCTTGAATGCTGCCCCAAAGGAGACTTTAGCAGGTCTTACAACCTCTCATAGGTTCAGCAGGAATAGCAGTGTCTTGGAACAGGAAGCACAACAATATAGGTACATAAATATAATTAATGTTAATGCCAAACGTAATGGAAATTACACTCCATTATCATTAGCTGAACTAAAAATAATGATACTGAGTTAGTGGTTATGTATCTCTCACTTTACTGAATACATATATATACTGGTACAGTTGCCTATAAAGCAAATGTCGAGGGGGGCGGAACCAAGATGGCAGAGTGAAAGCAGTGACTTGCTTGAGCTCTCCTTCAAACCCCTCCAAATACTCGTAAAAAATGGCTCTAAACAAATTCTGAAGCAGCAGAATCCACAAAAACACAGAGTGAAACAAATTTCCAGCCCAAGACAACCTGGATGATTGATCAGAAACGTGTATCACGCCGGGCAGCGCAGCACAGGGCAGCATGGGGCGCAGGCTGCAGCAAACCTGGAGCAGACCTCAGAGGACTGCATCGCGAGCAGCTGTGGAGGTTTCCAGACTCCTCAATCCACCAATGCCAAAGACGACTTGGAAGTTCAGTGGGAAAAGTCTGTTTCTGTCGGTGGTCAGAGAGAAAGGTGGGGTTTCAGCTCCATTCCCCAAAAGCGTGGCCCTGGGCGGGGCAGCTGCTTCCGCAGCTTCCAGACCCAGACTGAGGGGGAATCCAGTGGCTGATCAGAGAGGGATTGCAGGGATCTCTTTGCCAGTGCTGAAGCAGGAATCTTTTGCTTTGCCCATGTGTGGATCTGGGTCACAGTTCTGGGCATCAGTGCTGGGGTGAGGAGGAGCTCTGGCTTGGTGGAGCTTGTAGTGGCTGTGGACAGGAACCCCTCCTCACAGTTACTGGACAGAAAGGAATACCTGTGGTCACAGGCCAGGAAAGGAGTAAACACCTCACCCCTTATCATACCACCTTGGAAGAACTGAAAATTTACAGGTCCCTACAAGTATCTCTGAAAACAGCTACACAAACCCCTGAAGCTTGGGACAGTACACTCTCCACATTGGAAGCAGACTCTTACCTTAACAAAGAGTTTAAAACTCAAGTAATTGGCTGGGATCATGAGCAAGCAGCGCAAAAACAGACTATATAGTCTTACTTCGGTGAAAAAGAAGATCAAAATATACAACCAGAAGACAACAAAATCAAAGCTCCTACATCCAAAGCCTCCAAGAAAAATATGAATCAGTCCCAGGCCTTGGAAGAGCTCAAAAGGGATTTTGAGAAGCAAGTAAGGGAAGTAGAGGAAAAACTGAGAGTGATGCAAGAAAATCATGAAAAACAAGTCAACAGCTTGCTAAAGGAGACCCAAAAAATACTGAAGAAAATAACACCTTAAAAAATAGCCTAACCCAAATGGCAAAAGAGGTCCAAAAAGCCAATGAGGAAAAGAATGCCCTAAAAAGAAAAATTGGCCAAATGGAAAAGGAAGTCCAAAAGATTACTGAAGAAAATACTTCCTTAAAAATTAGAATAGAGCAATTGGAAGACAGTGACTTTATGAGAAATCAAGACACTGTAAAACAAATCCAAAAGAATGAAAAATTAGAAAACAATGTGAAATATCTCATTGGAAAAACAACTGACCTGGAAAATAGATCCAGGAGAGAGAATTTAAAAATTATTGGACTATCTGAAAGCCATGATCAAAAAAAGAGCCTAGACATCATCTTTCAAGAAATTATCAAGGAAAACTGCCCTGATATATTAGAACCAGAGGGCAAAATAGAAATTGAAAGAATCCACAGATCTCCTCCTGAAAGAGATCCCCAAAGGAAAACTCCTAGGAATATAGCCAAATTCCAGAGTTCCCAGGTCAAGGAGAAAATATTACAAGCTGCCAGAAGGAAACAATTCAAGTACTGTGGAAACACAATCAGGATAACACAAGATTTAGCAGCTTCTACATTAAAGGACCGCAGCATGGAATATAATATTCTGGAGGGCAAAGGAGATAGGATTACAACCAAGAATCACCTACCCAGCAAAACTGAGTATAATCCTTCAGGGGAAAAATGGTCATTCAGTGAAATAGAGGACTTTCAAGCATTCTGATGAAAAGACCAGAGCTGAATAGAAAATTTGACTTTCAAATACAGGACTCAAGTGGAACATGAAGAGGTAAACAGGAAAGAGAAATCATAAGAGACTTATTAAGATGGAACTGTTTACATTCCTGCATGGAAAGATGATATTTGAACTCATGAGAACTTTGTCAGTATTAGGGTAGTTGAAGGAAAAAAATTGTATGTATGTATATATAGATAGATAGATAGAGGGCACAGGGTGAGTTGAAGATTAAGGGGTCATATCTGGAGAATAAAATTAAGGGATGAGAGAGGATATACTGGAGAAGAAGAAAGGGAGAGGTAGAATGGGGTAAATTATCTCACAAAAAAACAGAAAAGAAAAGTCTCTCACAGTGGAGGGGAAACAGGGGAAGGTGAGAGGGAATGAGGAATCTTATTCTCATAGGATTTGGCTTAAGGAGAGAATAACATACACATTCAATTGGGTATGGAAATCTGTCTTACCCTAGGAAAATAGGGGGAGAAGGGGACAAGAGAGCAGGGGAGTGATAGAGAGGAGGGCAGATTGGGAAAGAGGGTAATCAGAAGCAAATACTTCTGAGGAGGGACAGGGTCAAAAGAAAGAATAGAATAAATGGGAGGGCAGGATAGGAGTAAGGGAAATAGAGTTAGTTTTTCACACACATGTCTACTATGGAAGTGTTTTGCATAACTACATATGTATAACCTATATTGAGTTGCTTGCCTTTTCAATGAGGGTGGGTGGGGAGGGAGGAAGGGAGAAAATGTGAAACTCAAAGTTTTAAAAACACATGTTTTAAAAAAATGTTCTCACATGCAACTGGGAAATAAGAAATACAGGAAATGGGGTACAGAAGTCTATCCTGCTCTACAGGAAAATAGAAGGGAGGGGATAAGAGAGGAAGGGGGGAGAGATAGAAGAGAAGGCAGACTAGGGGAAGGGTATTCAGAATGCATGCCATCTTGGGGTGGGGGAAGGGGGGAGGAATTTGGGACTCAAAAACTTGTGGAAGTGAATATTGAAAACTAAAAATAAATAAATTTATATTAAAAAAATAAAAAATAAAAAAGCAAATGTCAACAAAGAAAATTATATTTTGCCATTGACTTTCTTTTTTTAATTTATTTTATTTTTAATTTATGGAATAAACAAGATTTCCATAACATAGTATAACAACAAAAAAAAATGATTGCACATGAATCTGCAAATCTACTATACATATAGATACATATACATATATATGTATATAACTTGCTATTCCTTTTAAATATACCAACAAAGTTATCATGTAAATTTTTTTCTTTTTATTCTTCCCTCCACCAACCCCCCTGTCCTAGAGATGGCCAATACAGAAATAATTCTATACATATTTCCATTTATTAGTTCTTTCCCCAGATGCAGATAGAGTCTTTCTTCAGTTGTCCTTTATACTAAATTTGGGTATTTATGATAATTAAAATAACTTATTCATTCAAAGTCATTGTTTTTATTGTTATTATTATATATAATGTTCTCTTGCTTCATTATTTCATTATTTATTATTTATTATTTTGTGTAAGTCTTTACACATTTTTTCTAAGATCATTGAGTTCATCATTTCTTTTTTATTTTTTTATTTTAAATTTAAATACAAAATAAGAAAAAATAAACAAACTTAAATACTAAAACTAAAATAATACAAAAAAAGAAAAGAAAAAGAAAGCATTGCCATGTGCACAGGAGAACATGAGAGAGGATTCAAAATATACAGAAATAAATTTCCATTTCAAGAAAGCCTATATAATAAATATCATTTAGTTGAGAATGGTCCATCTTTTCTTTGCCCCTTTTTAAGTTTTCTTTTGTTCTCTGCTGTGCCCTTTTAACTTTATTCTTTCCCCCCACCTCCTCCCCTGCCCCCAGAAGGCTACAATTAAGTGCAGATATATTTATATATAGATGTATAGATATAAATATACATATGTACATACATACATATATGCACACAGATATACACATACATATACTTACTCATACATACACTTAGATATTTGTAATCATACTTATATAGAGACATATACATTCATAAGCATCTATGTAAGACTGTACTATACTTATTTGTCCTCAAGATTTCTTATAGCACAGTAGTATTCCATTATATTTATATATAACAGCTTGTTCAGCCATTCCCCAATTGATGGGCATCCTTGCAGCTTTCAGTCCTTTACCACCACAAAGAGAGCTGCTATAAACATTTTAGAATATATAGGTTCTTTTCATTTTTTCCCTAATAGTCTTTGGAAGTAGACGTAGCAGCGGTATTCAAAGGGTATAGCTAGTTTAATAACTCTTTGGGCATAATTCCAGATCGCTCTCCAAAATGGTTGAATCAGTTCACAATTCCACCAATAATGAATTAGTGTCCCAATTTTTCCACATCCTCTCCAACATTTGTCATTTTCCCCTTCAATCATTTTAGCCAATCTGGTAGGTTTAAAATGATATCTTAAGGTTGTTTTAATTTTCATTTCTGTAATCAATAATGATTTAGAGCATTTTTTCATAGTACTATAAATTGTTTTGATTTCTTCATTACAAACTTCCTGTTCACATCCCTTGGCCATTTATCAATTGGGGAATGACTCATATTCTTACAGATTTGACCAGGTTCTTTAAATATTTTAGATATGAGACCTTTATCTGAGAAGCTATCTATAAAAATATTTTCTCAATTATCTGCTTTCCTTCTAACTTTGGCTACATATATTTTATTTGTACAAAAACTTGACCGTCATTTTAATATTGGAGATGTGTGTCTAGTGGGGGAGGGGAGTTAAAAGTTTTAGGTCAGGAAGAAGTTAAATACAGTAGTAAGGCTCAAGGGATATCAGTTATTACAGCATATGATGTGTTACTAGAGCAGTTTCTGCACTTATTACTTTTCTATTCCTTGGATCTCCTCAGATCTTACCCACCCCTTTCACTGCTATTCCCTTATGTTTTTGTAGAACAGGATATTGTCTCCATGTGTAGAAATTCCAAAATTGTAACCATGGAGCTCCTGTAGCTTAACTCTTCTTTTGTCTCTCTTTCTATGGATATTCACAATGTTCAATAGACCTGGATGTCAATATTTGAGATGCCGACAAAAACTACATGATACATAGATAAATATATAGAGAGGTATCGATACACATACACTTAGCTTGAAAATTCACAGGATCATAGATCTAGTGCTGAGAGGACCTCAGGAGTCATCAAATCCAACCTCCTAATTTTAACAACAGTAAATCATTATACTTAGCATATATCAAATGCTTTGAGGCTTACAAATCGCTTTATACATATGATTTTATTTGATCCTCAGAACAAGCCTTTGAGCTAGGTACTATTATCCCCTTCTAACTGATGAGGGAGAGAAGGCCTAGACAGATTCAGTCACACAGATAAGAAGCATCAAAGGCAGGATCTAAACCCAAGTCCAAGTCTTCTGACTCCAGGGTTAGTTTCCACTGTACCACACAGTCTCCCACTATCAGAATCATCTCCCCTTGCTCCGTAGGAGTAGATGTCTAGAATTCCATTCAATACTGGTTTATAAGGACAGCATACTTTCCATAAGTTGACTCTTCCTTCAAAACTCTACAATAATTTTACTTCTTCCATGAAGCCTTCCTTGATCTCTATCTAGACCTCTCCTTTATCATTTTATCAAATTCTGCCTTGTATCAGATATTTTTGGTACATGTTTTAACACTGTTTTAGATTGTAAGCTCCTCTAGGGCAGGGGAAGTGTCATATCATTTTCATATCACACTGTTTCACCTTGAATATTGTTTTTTGGATAAGATCATTTTGGTGGAAAGAACTCCTCCAAGTGAGGAATGCCCCTTGCTAAAACAAAGCATCTCTTTTCTCTGCCACTTCTTACAGAGCTTTCTGTGGCACTAATACTAAATGATTTGCCCACAGTCACACAGCAAACTTGTCAGAAGTGGGACTTGAACCTGGGCCTTCTTGACTCTGAGGGTAACTCTCTATCCACTACGTCATATTTACACATAGTAAGCATATAATAAATGTCTGGATTTTGTATAGTTAGTTAGTATCCTGCTTCATCATTTCTACTAGCTTCGGTTTTCTATTATTAATTTACTTTCAATGAGGCATACTCGGGTGAGCCTGATCAGTTCTCAGGTTACCCTCATTGTATAGACTTCTGTGCCAACAGGAGCATAGGCCTAAGACCTGAAAAAGTGTGGGCAGAACTGAAAGCAATTGTGCAACGTGAAAATGAAGAATGAACTAAAAAGACATTTCCCCACAGCCTAAATGTTCTAACTCTTTAAGAAGCTGTTCTGTCAGTAAGGTGTAACCCATTGCAATAATACCCCTGCTGAACCAGTCAAAGTGCTAGCCAAACCCTTTTCAGGCTAAGCGTGTCTGTCTATCCTTCCTGACTTCTTCCATACTGTCCTTTGGTAGTTTGGAAAAGCCAATATAGTCTTTGCTTCCTAGTTACTTTATTTTCTCTCTTAGGCTCCCCTAAGGAGCCTAAAAAAAACCCTGTTTTTATTTAGACATAAGACTCTATGAAGATATCTGAGCCTGTTATGTCCAGGATGCCAATATTTCAAGGGATCTGTGATTTCATCCTCAAAATGACTCAACAAAAAAAAAAAAAGAAAAGAAAAGAAAGAAAAGATCATTGATTTTGGCAATTAAGAGATCATTGGGTTTTTCTTTGTTTGTTTGTTTTTGGAGAAAGCAGTTTGAGATCCAAAGACAGAATGCAAGGGCTTAAGAAGTGAGTGGACCAGAAGTAGAGTCAATGAGTATATACAGCTTTTTCTAGGAGGTTCATCAATGTTAGTACTAGAAAACTGTTAAACCCTGAGGAGAGGTACAATCAGGCCTGCTGGGGGCTGCTAGCCTGAGTGAGACTGAGAAAACCAGCCCCAGAATCTATCTGTTACATATACAGTGCTACATATGAGATACATACAAAGTAGATAAAACGTGGACTTAGTGGTAAAAGCACTAACAGCTAACAGGTGGAGGACGAGGTGGAAGTGGGAACAATAACAGGACGTGGAGAGGCTCCCTTGCAGGAGCTATGTTTGACATTCGTCTTAAAAGATTCTAGGGTATGATTAGTTTTCTCTCCTCTTAATTGGGCATCTCACCAAGATGTCTTCAAATTGACTTTTTCCTCAACTGTTTCTCACTATTTTATGAGGCAATCCTGCTTAAAAGTTTCTACTATCCTGCTCTATGAGATTTCTCAAACAAGCTTCTTTCTTTCAAATTTAGATGTCCTTAAAGCCAAGAAAACCTCAGTTCAAATCTCACTTCAAGCACACACTTACGGTGTGACTCTGGACAAAGCCCTTAACTTCTCAGTACTCTAGGCAACTCTAAAGTTATAGGTTGTAGAGAAGGTGCTGAGCTGCATTGGAAGAGTTTCCCTACTCAGGAGTCCCCTATACAAATGAAATGAGAGATCCAGTCCCTATATCTTATAACCATATATTTTCAAAACTGGTTTATAGTATAATAAGCCAACGTTGCCCATGGCTTCCAGGTCTCTCCATTTGGCAAGCAGGTCAAATGTTTGCTAATTAATGTGGTTTTAGACTTTTTCTGATCTCATTGTGGCAATTGATTTATACTGGTTAACTTTATATAAAATCATTATCAATAGTGTCAGTGTTCTTTCCTTTAGCCTTTTTTTCCTCTGTCAAAATCAGTAGTCTAAGGGTCAGGTAAGTAGCACAGTGGATAGAGCACCAGCCCTGAAGTCAGGAGGACCTGAGTTCAAATTCAGACTCACACCAAACACTTGACACTTACTAGCTGTGTGACCCTGGACAAGTCACTTAACCCCAATTGCCTAAAAATTTTAAAAAATTAAAAAAAGAAAGAATAATTTTTAAAAATCAGTAGTCTATCTAAATAGGTCAAGTTAGAGTCATTTTAATTGTATACCACATATTTCTCTCATTTTCTTCATTTTGATCTTTGCTCAAACAAATTGGTGGTCCAACTAGACACAAACATTTGACTCAAGAATGACTCTCACATCAGTAACAAGTTGTTTCATATCTCTTAAAATACATTTTCTATTCCTTCTCTTCAGCTATGCTCTCTTGTTTTGATTCCTTCACTGACAGCATCCAATGAGACATGATGCTATAAGAAAGAGGCCCTAAGCCTTCTCTTCTCTAAGGCCAACATGCGAATCCAAGAAATGGCCCTCAGTCTTTTACTTCTGCTTTTGTTTTGATTTGTTTTAGACAATGTGATTGAAAACTCAGATACTGTGACTTTTAAAAAGTCAGAAGAAGGAGAAACCTCCAAGCATAGAGGCTTCTGGGCTATGTAGTATTCCAAAATCTAGATTTTGCAGGCAGCTCAGCATTGATACCCTGAGGAAAAAAGTAATGACTTTGAGAATGTGACCTTCAGAATTCACTCCAGTGGCAGCTAAAATAAAGACTCATCCAGAAGTCATGCCATAATCCAACATGAACTTGATAAGAGCCGTGTTATTTAGGAACTGAGCTAAGTTTGAGCCCTCTCCCCTGGGGACCAAGGTCGCATAGAGGAGAGTGTGCCCTGAGGTGCTGAGGGAAAACATTTGTACTTTTGTTCTTGTTTATATATTTGAAGTAAGGATCCCTTTGTAAAAGCAAAACAAAAAAAAAAACCCTACACACACAATTTCATTTTTATGATGTTATCTAAGGTTTGCCATATCCTGCCTTTCTGATTATTTTCTTCATGGAAGTATTCATTATTTGTAGCTATGAGTCTTCTGTATAGTCTACAAGTCTTCTGCCTCTCTTATTTCTTAATCCTGAACTATATATCATCCAACCTAATTTTTTATCCTCACATATGCCCACATTTATATTAAGGATTTTGAGTATTAAAGTGTATGTTGATGATTTGGGGAGCCTTCATGGAATTTTCCTATTTGTTTATCCTCTGTAGCAGATACTGGCGAACAAATCACAGTTATTTCAAGCATTTTCTTTTTGCAGATATGTAGAATAAAAGTACAATATCAGATGGCCAACTAACACATGAAAAGAGCTTTCTTGTTGCCTTTTGACTCATGATGACTACACTGCCAGGTTTTTGATTCATCTATCAAAAGGGAATTTATGAGCCATCCTTCCATTTAGCTGCAATTTCCTTCTTTTGTTTGCTTTTGTTTATACCTTTCCTTTATACTGAAAACGTCACCAGTGGCACAACTTGGTTACTCATTCATCGATGTTCAAGTAATACATATTTAGCATACCAATTTCCAAGGCAAAATTTATAGATAGCCTAAAAACTGTGTGATTCCAAATGCTCTAAACCACTATTGATTAGAGAAATGCAAATTAAAACAACTCTGAGGTATCACCTCACACCTATCAGATTGGCTAATATGACAAAAAGAGAAAATTATAAATGTTGGAGAAAATGTGGGGAAAATGGGACACTAATGCATTGTTGGTGGAATTGTGAACTGATCCAACCATTCTGGAGAGCAATTTAGTATTATGCCTAAAGGGCAATACCACTGCTTAGGTCTATATCCCAAAGATATCGTAAAAACAGGAAAAATGTGCAAAAATATTTATACCAGCTCATTTTATGGTGGCAAAGAATTAGAAATTGTGAGGATGGGGAATGGCTGAACAAGTTGTGATATATGAATGTAATGGAACACTATAGTGTTATAAGTGCTATAAGAAATGATGACCAGGGTGGCAGTTAGTTGGAACAATTGATAGAGCAGTGGCCTTGGAGTCAGGAGGACTTGAGTTCAAATGCGGCCTCAGACACATAACACTCACTAGCTGTGTGACTATGGGGAAGTCATAGAAAGAAAGAAAGAAAGAAAGAAAGAAAGAAAGAAAGAAAGAAAGAAAGAAAGAAAGAAAGAAAGAAAGAAAGAAAGAAAGAAAGAAGAAAGAGAGAGAAAGAGAGAAAAGAGAGAAAGAGAGAAAGAGAGAAAGAGAGAAAGGAAGAAGGAGAAAGGAAGGAGAGAGAGAGAGAGAGAGAGAGAGAGAGAGAGAGAGAGAGAGAAAGGAAGAAAGAAAGAAGGAGAGAGAGAGAAAGGAAGAAAGAAAGAAGGAGGGAGAGAGAGAGAGAAAGGAAGAAAGAAAGGAGAGAGAGAGAGAGAGAAAGGAAGAAAGAAAAGAAATGATGTCCAGGCAGATTTCAGAAAAACCTGGAAAGACTTACATGAACTGATGCTGAATGAAGTGAGCAGAACCAAGAAGACATCGTACATAGTAACAGCAACATTGTGCAATGATCAACTATGATTGACTTAGCTCTTCTCAGTAATACGATGATCCAAGACAATTCCAAAAGACTCATGATGAAAAATGCTATCCATATCCAGAGACAGGACTATGGATGGAGTCTGATTCAAATTAAAGCATATTATTTTTTCACTTTTTTTGTACCTTTTCTCTTTTGTTCTGTTTCTTTTTCACAACATGACTAATGTGGAAATATGTTTACATTATTGCACATATATGACCTATGTCAGATTGCTTGCCATCTTGGATGGAGGGATGGGAGGGAGGAGGGAGAAAAATTTGAAACTCTAAATTTTATAAAAATGAATGTTGTAAACTATCTTTACATGTAATTGGGGGAAAAAAATAAAATACTATCTACCAAAAAAAAATTTTCTTAGCATCTTCTGCCCTCCTTTCTACTACTTTCCTTCTATCACTACAAATGATAAGAGGGAGACATAGAACTGAGATACACTTTCTATTTCTTCTTTTTCTCTTGAGTTGCCATGGCCAAACAATTTATTTCCAAGTAGCCAATCTAATAGTGTTCTTCATACTTTGTTAGGCTGGTCCTCAGGGAGGAAAATAAAAGAAAAGGGAAACAGGATATTGCCATACTAAAAAGCCTTTCTAGTTTGACAGAACTTTCTGAAATTTGTTTTCCACTAACATTGATTTCAAGACTTCAGGATTACCTCCAGACTGAGATGAAACATTAGAACAGGAATTTGTGAAGGTGTTTCCAAGGATCATGTGATAATCTTAAAATACCAGAGTTTGAAGCCTTGGAGATCATCTATTCTAACACCTTCTTAAAACATGCAATGTTATCTACAATATCCCCAATAAATGGTCATCCATTTGAAGACCTCCTGTAAATCAGCCCTTTCCATTTTTAATCAATCTACCACTTCGGAAATGTTTTCCCCCTTTTATATTAAGCCAAACTCTACCTAGCTTATACAATTTGAATGCATAAATGAAAATGTACTCATTAAGCTCTTACCATGTGCAAAACATTGTGCTTCTAGTTCTGCTTTCTGGAAACAAAATGAATAATTCTAATCCTTAGTCCACATGACATACCTTCGCACATTTGAAAGCAACCCTCATGATTTCCCCTTCTCTGAATTCTATCTTCTCCAGGCTAAACACCTATAGTTTCTTCAATAACCCTTTTATAGCATGGCTTCAAGTCTTATCATCTCAAGCACAATTTCCTAGCTCCAGCTTGTCACTGTCCTCACAGAAATATGGTGTCCAGTACTAAACTGACCAGGGCAATGTATACAACACAACTATAACCTCCCTCATTCCAGATACTCTGATTCAATTAACTTAGCCTATATGGATAGCAGGAGACTTTGGGACTTTCACATTGTAGGGTGAGCTTGCAGACTACTAAAAGCCCCAGATCTTTTCCACATGAACAGCTCTATAGTAATATCTTTCCCACTTTCTCCTTAGATATAACACTTGAGAGAGCCTTGAAGTTTTGGGCTGCTACATAAAACTATGCTTCTTAGTCCATTTCTCTATTCCCATTGTCAATACACAAGGGAAAAGAAACTTGCAGAAGTCAAGATGCACAGAAGGAAAGGAGGAAAACAGATACTTCCCTCCACCTGTCTCTTTATGTCAGTTAATGTGTCTAAGTAATACACCTGTCCTACAGATCTGCCTACTTTTGGCCATCATACAAATAGTAAATATGGACAGTAGATAAATAAATCTGTACAATGTTGCTAGTATGCCACAATAAATTAGTTTGTTCTGCTTCATATTTGCATAATTTAAATGATGAAGGATACAATACTTTTTGCGTCTTTTTCCTTTCTGCTACTAGCCATCATCCAGCAAGGTACACAAAATGAGAGACAAGAGGTGGTATATGTGAGGTGGCCAACGATTTCCCTCCAGACCAAACAATCCCAGAACCAAAGAGCTCTGAGAATAGCAGCAACTCCCAGGTCATCAGCTCTGTTTCCAGCCTAGTCCCCAAGCCATCATACAGAAAAGAGCCCTCCTGGAGAAGGGGCTGGACATTTTTACCACCATCAACACCAGCTGCTGACCAACTGCCACTAAAGGACAGTAAGCTTAAAGACTCTGATGTGTCTACCCTATCCTCTAAAGCTATCATCAAAGAGAATGATTTGTGTAGGTGAAACCTACCAAATTCCCCTACCTCCTCCACAGCCACAGCTACAAAAGATCCAGAAAACAAATTTTATGCTACCAAATCCTTGAAGCTGTTAAATGATTCAACATCAGATATGGTTGTGTCAATAAAAACAGTATTAAAGATATATTATCATCTGCTTTGCTGCTGTACTCTAAGGATCAGGGTGGCTTTCCATCTGACTTGAAACTGAAATCTCCTAAATGTGCTGTTTCCCCCCATTTAGAATGTGTGATTTTTAAGAGCAGGGACTCTCTTTCAGTATTATTTGTTCCAGTATTTAGTATAATGCTTTACACAGAGCAAGCAATTAATAAATGCTTTTTTGATCTATGTATTTTACCACAGAATTATATGGTTTTAGGCTTCTTGCTCCAGGGGACTCAACTTAGCTTGAATGAAGCATTATATTCCAGTTATGTAAAGTGACCTGTAAAAATGCAAAAAGGGTGAAATTGGGCTTGTTGATTAAGGGAACAGAAAACAATCCATTTTGTTGGAACATAGAGCACCTACAAGGGGAATAATGTGAATTAATTCCACAAAGGTAGGTGAGAACATTGTCAATGAGAATAGTGGAAAGAAGGGGGAACACCTAAGAAAATAACAAAAATCTTCTATATATTGCTATACCAAGGTTTAGAACACTTGACTTCCATCCAGAGATCAGAGAATTGAGCTAGCATCATGATAATCAAAAGTTAGATAAGTTTGACTCATCAACTAAAGGAGAGAGATCCACTAAAATTTCTTGAATATGATGTGATATAGTCAGACCTATGACCTTAGGAAGATTTTTTGACAGCTGTGTGGATAATAAATTAAAAAGGGAGAGACTAAGCAAGGATATCAATCAGTCAACAAACATTTATTTAGCACCTACTGTGAGTAGCTCATCTTGCCTGTAAGCCAGACAATTAGGGGCCTATTGTAATAATCCAGGGAGATGATAAAGATGTGGATTAGGGAGAAGCAATTAATTTGGCATAAATGATAAAATGATCAAGCCCTGGACTTGGAGTCATCAAGACTTGCATTTATATTCCACCTTTGACACTAGTTGCAAGTCACTTAACCTCTGTAAACCTCAATTTCATCATATGCAAACTTAAGAAAAGAATAACTCCTTCCTTAAACAGTTGATGTCAGGCAATCAATAAAGGCACTTAAGTACCTATTATGTGCCAGGCAATGGGTTAAATGCTGGATACAAAGAAAGGCAAAAGACAGTCCCTGCTACCAAGGAGATCATAATCCAATTGGGGAAGACAACGTGCAGGCAGCTATATACAAACAAGATTATAGACGATATTTAGGATTAATTTGAAATAATCAACAAAGGATTAAATAAGTGTTTTGTGGAGATGCTATAAAAATAGGAGCCATGGATATTATTTAAATTTATCTAAAGACAGACAACCTCCTGCCTTAATTTTGAACATCTGAAAGGAGTAATTTAATGCCTCATTTGTGGATACACCATTCCAGTATCTGATAATTTTAACAATTGGGACAGTCGTTTTCTGTATTTGCAGTTTATGTCCAGCTCAAAATTGCAGCCAGGCCATTCAGCCCTTCCCACAAAGAAGCATAAATTCAAGAGAAGGGAAGAAGGCAAACTAGGGAGAAGGAAAGCACAAGGAGTTCCTTTATTTCTCATGCCTAAGAACAGAACATATAATCTGCTGATGATAACATTTTTAAGGATCCGCTAAGTTCTTGCCATTGCATAAAGTATACATAAAAATAATTCTTATGGGCAAAGATCTTATACTCTCATAAAGCACCCACTTAGGTTAGATTCTTTAATATATGAGGATCTCTGCAGTTATCCTCCTCACCACTACCTTTTATATCAATTACATGTTAGGATTTAATTTCTGACAATCATCAATAATATATCTTCAGTTTCCATATGATCAGGAATCTGTAACAGCACAGTAGATATAATTCTAAGATATGAGCAGGCAGGCTGAATGCAGTGAAAGAGAGGAATAGATTGATTGAAAGTTCTAACACTTGGGCTACAGATATACAGATTAGTTTATTATACAAAACTAGGTTGTGAAAGAAAGACTTTCAACCTAGTTTGTGAACACAGGGAACACATTATTGGCCAAAGTCTCTGCAGAGTTGTTACTTGTGAAGGGAAGGCCCCTCCAACATCACACTACAAATGACCTAAGTCCCTTAAGAAAAATCCCTCTTGGCTTATTGCAAAACTAATGCTAATCAGATCCCATGCTGCCTTAATATTGTGTTTTAAGTAGCTTGGTGGCACAGTGGATGGAGTGTTGGGGCTAGAGTCAGGAAGACTTCATCTTCCTGAGTTTAAATCTTGCCTCAGACACTTTCTAGCTGTGTGACCCTGGGAAAGTCACTTAACCTCCTTTGCCTCAGTTCCTCATTGCCATCATTGAATGGCAAAACACTCTAGTATCTTTGCCAAGAAAACCCCAAATGGGGTCACAAAAAGTCACACACAACTGAAAAATTACTGAACAATGAGAAGAAAGCCAGAAGTTTCAAACTCAAATAAAAATGAAGGCCACTAAAGTATACATAAGGATCCATATGGGCTACATATTAAGTTAGTTTTCAAATTTAGTATAATCTATGTTTTATTGCATTTTTATTTTGTTAATATTTCCCAAATATATTTTAGTGTGGTTCACATTTGAAAGTGTTATAGGCTGCATGTGGCCAATGGTGTTTGATATCTCTGCTCTAAGCCATCTTATTGGGGTAATTCCCAACCAAGTACTTACTCTAAGGATGCTGGAAACACTAGTTTCATTCTGTACAGAATCCTTCCCCTAGTCCCAAGGCAAAAAATGGCTTAAGAGGAAGGGATCTCATAGAACTACATGCCGTCATAGAATTATAAGAGTTGGAACAGACTTCAGTGGTCACCTAAAATAACCACATGAACAGAAAGGTGGTATAGTCGACAGAGTACCAGGTCTGGAGTCAGGAAGACTCATGTTCCTGAATTTAAATCTGGCCTCAGACACCAGCTCTGTGACCCTGAGCAAGCCACTTAACCTTCTTTGCCTCAGTTTCCTCATCTGTAAAATGAGCTAGAGAAGGAAATGGCAAACCATTCTAGTATACATGCCAAGAAAACCCCAAATGGGGTCATAAAGAGCTGAACATGACTGAAAAACAACTGAATGACCACAAACAGCAAGATAACCATCTGGAACTGCCCCCACCCCACATGATCCCACCCAGCTCTAGAATCCTGTCCATGACTTCTGTGGCAAGCTATTAGGAATCACTTTTGTACATGGCCACTTCCAATTGTTCCACTTAAGTTGTGAGTTAGAAGATCCCTGGAGAAGGAGTTTGGTTTCTGATTCCTTCTGAGAGTTTCTGAAATAGCCTGGATCAAATTAGTTTTCCTGAAATCCCTGTTGAATGATTCAGACCAGAAGCCCTCAGGACTCCTGGAGCTGCTGTTAAAGGATGCCAGAACTGATCTACTCTAACCAAAGTTGTCTGGAAAAAGAGCCAGGATAGAAACATACATTTTTACATACATATAGATATGCATTAATGTAAATGTGTATATACATATACATATACATATACATATGCATTAATGTAAATGTGTATATACATATACATATACATATACATATACATATACATATACATATACATATACATATACATATACATATACATATACATATACATATACATATACATATACATATACATATACATATACATATACATATACATATACATATACATATACATATACATATACATATACATATACATATACATGCATATTTGTTTAGTCATTTCAATCCTGTCCAACTTTTTGTGACCCCTTTTGGGATTTTCTTGGCAGAGATATTGGGGTGGTTTGCATTTCCTTCTCCAGCTCATTTTTACAGATGAGGAAAGTAAGGCAAAGAGGGTTAAGTGATTTTCCCAGGGTCACACAATTCATAAGCATCTGAAGCCAGATCTGAAGTCAGGTCTCCCTGATTCCAGGCTGGGAGCTCTATCCACTGTGCTACTTAACTGCCCCGTATATGTATATGTATAGCTATACGTATACATATAGGTATATGAACATATACATGTATCATATATGTATATGTATAGGTACATGTGCATGTGTATGTTTGTGTGTATGTGTGTATGTGTATCTATATGGGGGTCCCTAAAGCTATGATTATATTGGTATTACATAATAAATAATAACTTCCAGTGAGGAAGATCACTCTCTACCAATACAAATCATTGATTATTCTACAACTTAGAGTTGTAGGGAGTTGGCTGAGGAACTGAGATGTTAAGTGTCTTGTGCAAGATCACACTGGATACATTATAGGCAGGCCCTGAATCCAGGTCTTCAGCACTCTCAGATCAGCTGTCTGTCCATATATACCATGCTATCTTTTAGGTGACATACTCATCAAATTTTCAGATGACACCAAACTTTGAAAGACAACAAATCCATTGTATGACAGTCATGGTCCAAAAGAAAAAAATCTCAACAATTTACAACACTGGACTGAATATAATTAGGTGGAATTAAAAAGGGATAATTGTAAAGTCTACAACACAAGTTCAAAATGATCACATTCACAAGAACAAAAGGACAAGGTGTGGCTGGCTAGCAGCAGTTCACATGAAAAAAGTCTTGAAGTTTCAATGGAAGACAAAGTCAAAAAACTAATGTAATCTTAGACTTCATGAGGAGTGTCATAGCATCTAGGAATAAGGAGGTGACAATCCTATTGGATACCAGCCTGATCGATTCACAAATGGAGTATTGGGTTCCAAGTGGAAGCCACATTTTAGAAAGGGCATTGATTAGCTGGGAAGTGTTGAGAGGATGGCAAATAAGATGGTAAAAAAGCTTAATATCACTCAATCCATTGAAAAAATTAGAATGTGAGCTCCCTGTGGGTAGGGATGGTATTTTTGCCTTTCTTTGAATCCCCAGCACTTAACCCAGTGCCTGGTACATAATAAGTGCTTAATAAATGATTGTTAATATTTTTAAAACAAAACCAGAATTGAATATGTTTAGCCTGAAAAATGGAAGATTGAGAGAGGATATGATTGCTGTGCTCAAACAAATGAAGGGCTGTCTTCTGGAAGAGTGATCAGATTTATTCTGCTTGTCCACAGAGGACTAAACTAGGAACAATGGGTAGAAATTGCAAATTTAGGTCTCATGTAAGAAAAACTTCGTAACAGTTAGAATTATATGAAAATATAATAGGTTGCCTTGGGAGGTAATATGTTCCCCCTCACTGGAAGTCTTTCAGCAAAAGCTGGATAACCATTTGTTGGCATTTTGTAGAGTGGATATTTGTTCAAATGTGAATTGAACTAGATTACATCTGAGGTTCCTTCCAACTCTGAGATTCTATAATTCTGTTATTCCTGAACCACAAAATCTGAGTGCAGAGAAGACACATTAAGTAACCTGTGAACACTCCATACAAAATCAAACCTTCAGAAAGAAGCCCTGGTAGGCCTGGGTCTTAAGAGTTGCCATGTTATGGATATGTTATGATTGCTATCTAATTAGCATTATTGCAGAAAAATCACTAATTTAAATGTCAAATAAATTATTGTACAATTAACCTAACATATGATGAAAAAGGTCATTGCTTATTCTCTAGAACCAAGAATACATCTGCCCATCTCAGATCTCTTTGGTGCTTTATTGTTCATACACGGCCATTCAATTTATAACACCAGAAAGATATAGTATCTAACATCTAAAAAGGTTCAGGGCTCAGCTGTACTGCTTATGTTAACCCCTTACTTCCTTCAATTCTAGATCAACTAAATATGGCCCTACATTCAAGGATAGAGCCTGGTAGAGAGAGAGGAAGAGAGAGAAGTTTATGTACCACTCTGGGTAGGAATATTAGAACATAAATGTTTTGTAAATGCCAATTATTGAATACCCCAGAAAATTCCATGCAGTGGTGATTGAAGAAGACAATCACTCTTCTTGGAACGCTATGAATTGCCCTTTCTCAGAGCGGGATGGAGCTTATTATTAAGTGGTATCATTTACTTATGTGCTTCTGAGCATCCTTGAACAAAATTTCACACTGTTATCAAAAGTACATCCTAGCCCAGTCTTGGAAGCAGAATAATCAGACAAGTGGGAAAGTCCTAGGATCAATGTGAGCTCTTGCAAGATATAAGAGGACTAGTCACTATTTCATACTGCTATCATACATATCATAATGCTATAAGATGATAATGTGATCAGACAAGAGGGCCTGGTTTTGTCTTTGATAGCATTAAATCATTTTACAAGCTAGCTAAGATGTTTGTGTCAGGTAGGAGTACTACCACCTATAACCCAAATACTGCTAGATTTAGAGTTATTTACTAATCCAGATGTCTTATGAGTATTCTCTGTTATTCCCATACCTTTAAGTAGGAGTAGATATTCCAGATTCAATTCAAATCAGTCACCAATATTGGTCCCAACAGACTCAAATTCTGTGCCTACAACTTAAGGACACACCAGTTTTCGGTGTGTTTTCCTGAGTCAAACTTATCTAACTTTTGATTATCATGATGCTAGCTCAATTCTCTGATCTCTGGATGGAAGTCAAGTGTTCTAAACCTTGGTATAGCAATATATAGAAGATTTTTGTTATTTTCTTAGGTGTTCCCCCTTCTTTTCCACTATTCTCATTGACAATGTTAATCTTCCTAAGGAAACAGGAATGTTTAAAATGGCATATATCCAGGATCATGATGGAATAAGGAATAATAGCGAGTCAGCCTTGGATCTAGGAATACCAGCTGTAACCCTGAAAAAGTCACTTAATTTCCCATTGCTCTAGACCAGAGGTATTAAACAGTGGCCTTGTAGGAAACAAATTAAAATGGAATTGGGAAATATTTAACAAAAAATACAACAAAACATAGACAATATCAATTTGTAGGCAGCCACAGGGATCCTCATGTGGTTTAGGGGCCCAATTTCTATTTGAGTTTGACACCACTGATCTAGACAACTCTCTAAGACTATTAACTGCAAAGACTTTGACTACCTACACTGACTGAGAGAATTTCTTCACCCAAGAGTTTCCTACATCCATGGAATCATAGGTCCATCTCCAGTAATAATAATATTTACAAGGCACCTACTATTGCCAGGCACCATTCCAAGCACTTTACAAATATTATTCCATTTGTGCCTGACAACAACCCTTGGAGGTAGGTGCTTTTATTATCTCCATTTTACAGTTGAGAAGACTGAGATCAAGGTTAAGTGACTTGTTCAAGATTACAAAGCTATTACATATCTGAGGTGGAATTCAAATTCAGGTCTTCCTGACCCTAGACGCAGCAATCTATCCACTGAGTCATTTATCTACCTAAATCCCAATGTCTGGAGCAATGCCACCCCCAAAATCCTATAAATAGGATGGAGTAGGAAAATATGAAAAGACTCTTCCTTTCTTTCACTTTTCATCTGTGTTATCCTGTCATCAAATAAACAGCAGGCTAGGAGAAGTTTGCTAAAACCATTCCAATTTTCCCATTATAATCACAGAGTCATAGAATGTTAAAGCTTGACATAACCTTAGTGATAATCTGGTCAGCTTCATCATTTTACAGTCTGAGAAACTGAATCTCAGAGAGGTAAGATGAGTAGCTTTCAAAACAACTCTGAAGTACCACATCACACCTATCAGATTGGCTAACATGACAATGCAGGACAATGATAAATGTTGGAGAAGACGTGGGAAAATTGGAGCACTAATACATTGTTGGTGGAGTTGTAAAATGATCCAACCATTTTGGAGAGCAATTTGGAACTATGCTCAAAGGGCTATAAAATTGTGGATATTTTTTGATCCAGCCAATACCTCTTCCAGGTATGTATCACAAAGAGATCATAAAAATGGAAAAAGGACCCACATGTACAAAAATATTTATAGCACCTCTTTTTGTGGTGGCAAAGAATTGGAAATTGAGAGGATGCACATCCATTGGGGAATGGCTGAACAAGTTGTGGTATATGGATGTAATGGAATAATACTATTATGCTATAAGAAATGATGAGCAGGCAGAATTCAAAAGAAACTTGGAAAGACATACATGAACTGATGCTGAATGAAGTGAGCAGAACCAGGAGAATGTTGTACACAGTAAAGCCACCTTACGAGATGAGTGACTTTGCTAGACTTGGCTCTTCACAGCAATGCAAGAATCTAAGACAACTCTAAAAGATTCATGGTGGAAGTTGCTATCCACACTCAGAAAAAGAAATGTGGACTCTGAATGCAGATGCAAGCATACTATTTGCTCTCCTTTTCCTTTGTTGTTTTGCTTTATTGCTTCATTCTCATGGTTCCTCCCATTAGTTCTAATTGTTCTTTACATCATGACTAATGGGAAAATATGCTTAATATGAATGTATATGTAGAGACTATATCGGATTATACACTGTCTCGGGGCAGGGATGAGGAAGAAATGGGAGGGGGAGAAAATTTAAAACTCAAAATCTTATGGAAGTGAATATTGAAAACTAAAAATAAAAAAATTTTAAAGATGAGTAGTTTTCACAAGGCAATATAGGTAAATACTGGAACTGGAACTAGAATCTAGGTCTCCTAATCCCCAAATGAGAACAGAAATGTTCCAGGAACCACTAAGACAAATAGAGTTGGCTGCCTAGAGAAGCAACCTGGTGTAATAGACTGAGCTTTGGACTTGGGATTCAGGAAACTGTTGTGTGGGTTTAGTTTTGTCACTACAATTCACTGAGTCTCAATTTCCAGGTCTGTAAAATGAAGAAGTTGACTGGATATTTGGAGTCTCTTTCAAATCAGTTAAATGGCATAGGTAGGTATGGGAGGACAGTGCAAATGCTATAAAAAAAAAAAAAAGAGTCCCTTTTTTGCCTCTTGGAAACTCAAATCCCTTTAAGGCTCAGCTAAAGTGCCACTTCCTTGGAGGCCTTTCCTGAATCCTCTGAGTTAACTTTGCCAGCCCAAAATAGTTTTGTATTTATTTTGCATAGATCTGGCCTTTGTTTCTCCATGAATATATAACTATCCACTTATCCATTTATCCAAATATATATTTACCCCGTACTCTACAAGGAAAGCTCTTTGAAGGTAAATGCCATTTCATTTTTTTTTTCTTTATATCCCCAGGTTTTGCAGAGTACATGGCAGGGGTTTAATAAATGCTTGTTGATTTGGTAGATAGATTGATGCTTAAACAGAAAGTGACTTTCCTCTTAGTTGGGTGAAAATAGGAAGTGGGAACCAGAGTCAGGAAAAGGTTACTGGCAGAGAACTGTTGGTATTAAATCAGAGGCAGTTCTCAAGAAGCTTCTTTAGAGGTTCACAGCCGCCATGACTCCTGTTCCCTCACTGTAATGACATTAATGGTGCAACAAGTTGCATCTGCTTTCATAACCCTCAGCTCTTCAAGCTCCCTCCTCCCCATACCCCTAAGTAACGGCTGAGCAAATGCCTCGGAGACCATCTTCAGCTAATTTCCTCCAAGCCATGCAAGCTGCTAACGCTGGGAAACACAGATAGTGTGGAATAGCAAATATGACCAAAATTAGATTAAAATAACCTCCTGATAAACAAATTACTCACTGAAAATAAATATTGGGTTGGTGGCAACCAAGATAGCTAAAAGAACAGCACCACCACATGGCATAAGAAAGAATCACCCTCTGCTCATGTTCTTCCATCCCTCCTGAATGGAGAGATCTCCAATCTTATTTTAACTCAGTAGGTTGACTGGCAGCTGCCTGGGGGATCAAGGAGAGTGGGAGGAATCCTTTCAGCTTCCCCATTTCTCTACTTAAAATACATAAAAATTCATATATGTTTGTCAGGGATAACTGAACTACATACCCAGAAAAGAAAATTAACTTTGACCATACATTGGGCTAGAGTGTAACATAATATAACAGAATTCCGAATAAGCTTTCCCATCTCTTTTGTCCTCCCTCTATCACCAATTAATTCTTCCACCTGCAGGAAACCAAAATTTATTGTTCCAATTCAGCACCTAACATAGCTATGCTGATGTTATTCAGCTTGTATATCTGTATTCTCTCCATGGAGCATTGTCCACACATTCAGATGCATGAACAAAGTCTACCCTGTACCTTTCCTTCATTTCTTCCTGCATTGAGTGATATATCCTCATTCATTTGTCATCTACCATCTTACCTCATGCAAGAGTGCTCCATATACCTGGAATGTATTATTGAATTACCTTTCAGCCTCCTCTTCTTTGATATAAATAATCCCAATTCCCTTAAACCAAGGGTTCTTAATCTGGGAAATGTGACCTTGATTTTTTTGTTTGTTTGTTGAGTATAGTTTGTTTTAGGCTTTTGTTAATAATTGAATTTCAATATAATTTGTTTGCTTTGTAATCCTATGTACTTTATTTTAATGCTTTTAAAACATTATTCTGATAAGGGGTCCATAGCCTTCACCAGACTGCCAAAAGGGTATATGACACACATAAAAAGAATTCCTGCTTGCAGTTCTTTTCCCAGTTCTTGAGAATCAACAGTTATTATAAAACTCAGCAGTATGATCAATGTGAATTGTGATGGGCATTCACATCAAGTTCAATAAAGTCATCCATTCCCATGTGACGAATGCAAATATCAATAAAATGCATTTGTTGCTGATTTTTAGCTTTTCCTAGGAGAAACACTGTATTTCTCTAGCCAAACAGATATAGCAACTGAAAAAAATGTCCTCATAACGAAATTGGTTATTGTCCAAAAAAAAAATAAAAAGAGTAATTCCCATCACATTTCCTACCATTACATCTGCTTGTTGTGAGTTTGTGATGAACCCAGGGATTACTTCCTGATAGATCATTCCCTCAATGCCCTTGGACAGGATGGACCATCACTCTGGACACTGATAGAGCATTAGACATCCAATGGGCCCAGTAGATGTCAATAGCCACCAAGAAAATAGGAAAGTAGTGAATTTTCAGTCCTGCTCCCTTTGCCAGATGGTGGCTTCTTTAATTTTACTAACCCCAGTTGTAAGCATCTCATACGTATACAATTCACTTTTCCTATAAGTGCAACAGCTATAAGTATTGATCAAGTAGTCGTTCATGGAGCAAAGAGGCACATTCCCTATCTGGATAGAAGGTTAACTATGCAAACTATGGTTAACTATGCAAAGGCATGGATACTGCCTGTCATCCAAGTACTGGAGACAAAGATACAGATTGCTGTTTGGAGAAAGAACCAGAGAGCAAAAATGTACTACTTAATCTAAAGCAGAGGGACAACAGCATACCCTTCACCAAATGTTCTAAGTCTCCAGTGAGATGCCACCTCTCTCATTTGTTCACCACCATTCCCTCCCCAGATGTAGTACTCTCTGCCACATCAGTTCCTTTTATAATATAATTTGTGCACGTGTTCTATTCCCCTCCCCAATAGAATGTAAATTCCCTGAGGGCAGAGACAATTTCATTTTTTTTCTTCATAGCCCTAGTACTTTGTACAAAGTAACTGCCTAATACACGTACATTGACTGATTGATGGATTGAGGGTAGAGATTGTTTCATTTTTGGCTTTGTATCTGTAGAACCTTGCACATAGCAGGTGCCAAATAAATGTTTGATAATTGACTTGAGTTGACTTCAGTAATCTTGCATTATGAAAAACTGTCCAAACCAGAGGTGGGGAACCTGCAGCCTCAAGGCCACACACAGCCTTCTAGATCCTCAAGTGTAGCCTTTTGACTGAGTCTAAGTTTTATAGAACAAATCCTTTTATGAAAGGGGATTTGTTCTGTGAAGTTTAGATTCAGTAAAAGGGCTGCCCTTGAGGACCTAGAGGGCCACATGTGGCCTCGAGGCTGCAGGTTCCCCACCCTTGGCCCAAGGAAGAAACTGTACATCTTGGAAATGATGTTTTATTTTCATTCCAGATCACACTGCACCACATCTGTTTGTACCTCAATGGTAAGATGTAATCCTACCCACACCCACACCCAATCTCTTCTCCATGCAGCTCAGAGCTGGAATACTCTCAAGTTCCCAGCAGAAATTAGTAAAGACCCTCCCATTGCTGCCAAGCAGTAGTACTTCCCTCTGAGTCATCTAGGCAAACAATCCAGTAGAAAAAACAGTGAAACATTTATAGTCTGTCTGCCAAACTTCCAATCAACTCTCCCTTACTTTCTCTCTTTTCTTCTCTTCCTTCTTCCTTGCCCAACCTTCTGCAAATTCTACTTTCCTAAATGCTAATTCTGCATTTAAGTTGAAGGCAGCACTAAAGCAGCCTTATCATTCCCTTATTAAGATTTAGTGCCTGAACCAGAAGGTGTTTCCTTGTTGCAATAATGTGACCTTTAAATCTGGGCAGCAAGGTTAATACCAAAGCATTATTTGAGAATTCATCATTTGAGCCAGTACAAGTCAGACATGATCCCATCGCTGTGTGCTCATTTAAAAGCTGCTTCTAGGGCTATGATTTCTCACAAATTCGTTTATTTCTAATGCTCATGAAAAAGACAGCAGGTCACAGAGACGAAGAAGAAAAGAGACAAAAGAGAGCTAGAAGGACTGGGAACAAGGGAAAGTAGAAATAGAGAAGGAGAGGGAGACAGAGACAAAAGACAATATGCCTTTGTGATTTATTATGGAAAAGATTGTCTGCACTAGGAGAAGCACTATTTCTTAATCAAAGCTTTATTAAATTCTGGTAATAAAAAGCTAAGTGATTTTGGATGGCATAAAGCATAATAGGCCAAAGCTTTCATTTCAGAAATATTCAGTCTATCATTTCTTCTGCTGAGGTGTGTGAGTGTGTGTATGTTTGTGTGTGCTGGGGGGAGGAGGTACCACAGAAAGATAAGATAAGAGAGGAGAGGATGAGAAAGGTATTTGTAGAAAATGCATGGGATTTGGGTTAGGCCCATATAACTACTAAGAATCCTGTCTATTAGATCAGAGATTCATTTTTTAACTTCAAGGATTTATAACTGCTGAGACAAGAAGAAAATGAGACTTCCAACGCTATTCTCCCTCCTGATGGCAGAAAGGAGGAGACAAAGGAAATGCTTTGATCCTGTTGACTTCTATGCTATCTGGCCTACATTTGGTTACCATGGAGTAGCTAGCTAGATGCAAGGTTGGTCTTAGATAAATTCCTGAACTATTTTGCATCTGGTTTAGTCACTCCATGGTGACCACATGGTACTCTCATTGGGGTACGAATCACTGGGGTGTTCATTCTAGTCTGCCCTTCCATGTCAGTGCCACATTCTGTCTGTTCCCTGAACAACAACTGTCTGTCTTATCCAAACTTTCCTCTCTCCTAAGCTTTTTGGTGAAAGTTATTTGTCTTCTTTCTCAGGGTCTCTATGCATTTCAAGGTGGTAATTGGTTATGCCAGATAAAGTTATCTGCAATAATAGAAAAAGATTATGACATTTGAATGAGAAATTTCCAGAACATTCTAGGACTATAGATTTGGAGCTGGAAGCGACCTTAAAAGTCATCTACTGTGACTCTTTCATTTTAAAGATGTACAAGGGGGGTGGAGCCAAGATGGCAGAGTGAAAGCAGTGACTTGCTTGAGCTCTCCTTCAAACCCCTCCAAATACTCGTAAAAAATGGCTCTAAACAAATTCTAAAGCAGCAGAACCCACAAAAAGACAGAGTGAAACAAATTTCCAGCCCAAGACAACCTGAATGATTGATCAGAAAGGTGTATCGCACCAGGCTGGGAGCGCAGCGCAGCGCAGCATGGGCGCCCAGGCTGCAGCAAACCTGGAGCAGGCCTCAGAGGACTGAATCATGGGCAGCTGTGGAGGTTTCCAGACTCCTCAATTCACCAATGCCAAAGACAACTTAGAAGGTCAGTGGGAAAAGTCTGTTTCTCTTGGTGCTGAGACAGGAAGGTGGGGTTTCAGCTCTATTTCCCAAGAGTGTGGCCCTGGGGGGGACAGCTGCTTCCCGAGCTTGCAGCCCACAGACTGAGGGGGAATTCAGTGGCTGATCAGAGAGGGATTGCAGGGATCTCTTTGCCAGTGCTGAGGCAGGAATCTCTTGTTTCCCCGTGTGTGGATCTGGGTCACAGTTCTGGGCGGCAGTGCTGGGGTGAGGAGGAGCTCTGGCATGCTGGAGCTTGTAGTGGCTATGGAGAGAAACCCCTCCTCACAGTTACAGGACAGAAAGGAGTACTTGTGTCACAGGCCAGGAAAGGAGTAAACACCTCACCCCTTATCATACCACCTTGAAGAACTGAAAATTTACAGGTCCCTACAAGTATCTCTGAAAACAGCTACACAAACCCCTGAAGCTTGGGACAGTACATTCTCCACATTGGAAGCAGACTCTTACCTTAACAAAGAGTTTAAAACTCAAGTAATTGGCTGGATCATGCAGCAGCGCAAAAAAGTCAGACTATAATCTTACTTTGGTGAAAAAGAAGATCAAAATATACAACCAGAAGAAGACAACAAAGTCAAAGCTCCTACATCCAAAGCCTCCAAGAAAAATATGAATCAGTCCCAGGCCTTGGAAGAGCTCAAAAGGGATTTTGAGAAGCAAGTAAGGGAAGTAGAGGAAAAACTGAGAGTGATGCAAGAAAATCATGAAAAACAAGTCAACAGCTTGCTAAAGGAGACCCAAAAAATACTGAAGAAAATAACACCTTAAAAAATAGCCTAACCCAAATGGCAAAAGAGGTCCAAAAAGCCAATGAGGAGAAAATGCCCTAAAAAGCAAAATTGGCCAAATGGAAAAGGAAGTCCAAAAGATTACTGAAGAAAATACTTCCTTAAAAATTAGAATAGAGCAATTGGAAGCTAGTGACTTTATGAGAAATCAAGACACTGTAGAAACAAATCCAAAAGAATGAAAAATTAGAAAACAATGTGAAATATCTCATTGGAAAAACAACTGACCTGGAAAATAGATCCAGGAGAGAGAATTTAAAAATTATTGGACTATCTGAAAGCCATGATCAAAAAAAGAGCCTAGACATCATCTTTCAAGAAATTATCAAGGAAAACTGCCCTGATATATAGAACCAGAGGGCAAAATAGAAATTGAAAGAATCCACAGATCTCCTCCTGAAAGAGATCCCCAAAGGAAAACTCCTAGGAATATTATAGCCAAATTCCAGAGTTCCCAGGTCAAGGAGAAAATATTACAAGCTGCCAGAAGGAAACAATTCAAGTACTGTGGAAACACAATCAGGATAACACAAGATTTAGCAGCTTCTACATTAAAGGACCCAGGGCATGGAATATAATATTCTGGAGGGCAAAGGAGATAGGATTACAACCAAGAATCACCTACCAGCAAAACTGAGTATAATCCTTCAGGGGAAAAAATGGTCATTCAGTGAAATAGAGGACTTTCAAGCATTCTTGATGAAAAGACCAGAGCTGAATAGAAAATTTGACTTTCAAATACAGGACTCCAGTGGAACATGAAGAGGTAAACAGGAAAGAGAAATCATAAGAGACTTATTAAGATTGAACTGTTTACATTCCTGCATGGAAAGATGATATTTAACTCATGAGAACTTTGTCAGTATTAGGGTAGTTGAGGAAAAAAATTATATGTATGTTATATGTAGATAGATAGATAGAGGGCACAGGGTGAGTTGAAGATTAAGGGGTCATATCTGGAGAATAAAATTAAGGGATGAGAGAGGATTATACTCGGAGAAGAAGAAAGGGAGAGGTAGAATGGGGTAAATTATCTCACAAAAAAACAGAAAAGAAAAGTCTCTTACAGTGGAGGAAACAGGGGAAGGTGAGAGGGAATGAGTGAATCTTATTCTCATAGGATTTGGCTTAAGGAGAATAACATACACATTCAATTGGGTATGGAAATCTGTCTTACCCTACAGGAAAATAGGGGGAGAAGGGACAAGAGAGCAGGGGGATGATAGAGAGGAGGGCAGATTGGGAAAGGGGAATCAGAAGCAAATACTTCTGAGGAGGGACAGGGTCAAAAGAAAGAATAGAATAAATGGGAGGGCAGGATAAGATTAAGGGAAATGGAGTTAGTTTTTCACAACATGTCTACTATGGATGTGTTTTGCATAACTGCACATGTACAACCTATATTGAGTTGCTTGCTTTTTCAATGAGGGTGGGTGGGGAGGGAGGAAGAAAGAAAATTTGAAACCTAAAGTTTTAAAAACCTATGTTTAAAAAAATGTTTTCACATGCTACTAGGAAATAAGAAATATAGGAAATGGGGTACAGAAGTCTATCCTGCCCTACAGGAAAATAGAAGGGGAAGGGGATAAGAGAAGGAGAGAGTGATAGAAGAGAGGACAGACTAGGGGAAGGGATATTCATAATGCATGCCATCTTGGGGTAGGGGGAGGGGGGAGATGGGGCAGAAATTTGGAATTCAAAAACTTGTGGGAATGAATGTTGAAAACTAAAAAAAACAAATTTATATTAAAGATGTACAAACTGAGACCCAAAAAGATTACTTTGGCTAAGGTCACAAAGGCACTTAAATAAAGAGTGGGGTTCAGACTCAGGGCCCCAAATTCCTAGTCCAGCACTCAAATTCCTCTATTTCTCTTTCACTCAAAGGAATTTGACCCTGATGGTGGTGATGCTAGATCAGGTAGGTTCAATAGAAGACATCTTTGGAAATGTGTGGCTACTTGTAGATACCTCAAACTACCTATACATTGTCTCTCATTCTTTCTCAGATAACTCAGTAGGACCTTTCCCGGAAGCTTACAGAACACTTAGTCCAACTACAAATTGCAAATAGATAGATAGATAGATGTGTATATATAGATATAGATATAGATATAGATATAGATATAGATATAGATATAGATATAGATATAGATATAGATATAGATATAGATATATAGATATATATAGATGTATATATGTATATATATACACACATATGTATATATGTATATTTCTTACTAGTGGAGGGTCACAATCACCAGCTTTGCAAATTAAAGGCAATACACAATCAATTTCATCATTCTGATTTTAACTTTATTAAATAGCATACAGTATCAATTAGGCAAAAATAATGGGTTCTGCCTTTGGGCTCGGGCTACTATGGAATGATATTGACACCTTTGTAAGCAAATGATAATACAGTGCGAATTATAAAAAATCTTAACTTCCATCTTAGACACACAGAAGTTTTTAAACATAAGTGTGTTATAATTTTATATTATTTGGGGATTTCATGTCTTATTAATCAACAGTGACCACAAAAGCTTCAGCACAAAGAAGATGTGGCTGCCCATAATGTTACTGTTATGTTGGTATTACCATCAGGAAAGGGAAACAGATTTTTAATGTGATTGACCTTTATTACTGCAAGTGCTATGATGAACTGACTGCAGCATTACTCCAAAGGGGCAAAACAGCAAGATATGTGAAAAGAATAGCAGCACTGTACTACACCATAGTGCATCCTAGGACACGTACATGAAAAATATTTTTGTCATGATATCTAATGCTTGAAAGCCCATCCTTTTAATTCAAAGGCCTACCAATGTGACCCACATTTCTTTGTAGCTCCTCTCTCTTATTTCCTTGACACATTGTACTCTATAGTTATGATCCTTCTTGGTTCGAGGTTGATGTTGGCAGAAGGATGTATGAGGACCTCTATTTGAAATGTAAACACTTTGAGAGCAGGGACTCTCTTTTTCTTTTCTTTTCTTCCTTCTTCCTTCCCTCCTTTCTTCCTTTCTTTCTCTTTCTTTTTTCTTTCTCTTTTCGTCTTTTAGTCCAAACACATAGCACAATGCCTTACATGTAGTAAGCATTTAAGAGATATTCCTGACTTGAATGAAATTAAATTGAAAAATCAAAACTATTTGGGGTGATTGATCAGGGGAACCCTCAAACAATTTTATGAATTCCCCAATCAACTTAATGAGATCATAAGGCATGGACCTTTGGGGGCATCTGATGGTGTGGGGCAAGGCCACAGATGACTTCCTGAGAGGACACAGAAAAGTCCAAGATGATTTCCTGGCTAAAACTCAGAAGAATAAACTCTAGTTGGTGGAATCATCCCTCTATGGTATATAAAAGCAAGCTCACAAAGAAACTCCCTCTCATCTTAGAATTCCTATTTGCCTTTCCATTTGTGCCTTCTTCCAGAGTGTGGCAAGGAGATAAGAAAGGGGATATTTCCCTCTACCTTCTGAAAAGTTAATTGTGATTTATGATTAAAAAGCATATGCTGAACTATAGATGTTTGACCAGGTGGCTTTAGAGAGACATCCTTGGAACTCAAATTCATGGCCTCCTTTCTACTTTCTGTTTCATGTTTCCTTTTCTGAACATGTCAGAGACCAGAGACATGATGGTGGGCTTCCCCAGCAACAGAGATGACAATAGCTGGTGCAACAGCTAGGCCTCCTAAAGAAGTACATGGCAGAGGCAGATACATGATTTGGGCTTACATAGACCAAGAGGAAAACTACATGGAAAATATTCATGAATCCCAGACTCCTGTATGGAGGAGGGGAGATTTGGAATTCACAAGAGCAACATGATCATAGCATATGGTCTTCTAAAAAGAAAAGCACATTCTCTAGACATTGCCTTGAGACAAGCTCAAGAATTCTCAAGTTTGAAACTTCAAGGATCAGACCCTCCAGAAAGATAAGGGCACTTCTTGATGCAGTGTGATCCTTGAAGAAAGAAGAGGGTCATCCACATATCTCCTAATCAGTGTCCAGTGTGGAAAGCAAAGGCAGTGAATAAGTTGGTCTCTGTAGGTCCAATTGGAAGAAACTTGCGTGTTCAGCAATCCTCAAAGAATGCTTTCATGTTGAGGGAGTATTCTAAACCACAGGTTATTACTATGACTCTCAAAAGAACTGTGCAGAACTCTGTGACAAAGAGTCATGTCAAAGAACAATTACCGTAATAACCCCAAGCTCAGTTGTCTTCTGGGGAAGCTGATTGGCAATTTCAGGGCTATATGTGATTTTGTTTTGTTTCGTTGCTTTCAATCTGTTTATGGAGTCCTCTGAATCTTTAGTGTCTTCTGCATTTTCCATTGTGTAAAATATTAGCTGTCCATTACTCATTTTGCATTTCCTACCTTTAATGTTTATATTAGAACTGAGGACTCTTTTGAGGAAACACACATGAAATATACTTGAATATATTCAGAAGTTTTCCTGAAGTAAAGGTAAGGATAACAAGCCAATGAAAGAAACTGGCTGTCCCTGGGTTAGGCCCTCAGGACCAGACCTGATCTGCATGAGTATAGATCTGGGCCACAGGTTTCTAATACTGTTTCTATGAAACATCAGCCTCTTTCAAAACACATGATCATCATGTCTGGAGATACATAGTACTAGTACATGGAGAAAGTAAAAGGAAGCGCACTCCCCTGACTGTAGGTTTTCTTTTCTTACAAGGTTTCTCTTCTACCATTCTCAGCATCCAATCCACCATTCCTAGAATTTTTATATGTCAATATCTTCCCCACCACCACCTTACTGTAGTAAGCACCTGGTGTTGTAATTGGTAGCAACAGGCTGGGCAAACGAGACATGATAATAGAGACACAGTCACATTCAGTCTTATGAATGCCTGGTTCTCTCTCCAGAACCCAGCGGTAATGTTTTTCTATCTATCTCCTATCTCAAAGTGTTCATAACTTCTGGGATCCTCACTCCCCAACTCATTTTTGCTTCTTCCACTAACCCTTCAGGGTATGATATTGTATATATACCCTGGCATTATAGAAAGCTTCAGAAAACAAAAATTCAAACCTCAAGCTCTTTGTTCATTCAGGACAAAGGGTGAAATAGATGATATTACTCTCATCATACTCATTTTATAGAAGTTTGTTGTTTCTGTTTTAAAGTTACATATTTATTTATAAGGCTTCATAAAACTTAATTATTACCCATAGGCTTTGGGCAACCTCTGCAACAAATATCATAATCCAATCAGCCAGTTACCAAAGATCCAAATTCAAATAGATTAGACAAAAAGGATGGAATAAAAAGAAAGAGAAAAAGTGTCATGTGGAGAAACAAATAAAGAATCAGCCTTGGAGTCAGAAAAAATCTGTGTTCAAATATTGCCTGTGACATATTCTGACATACTGTATGATCACAAGCAAGTCACTTAAACTCTCAGTGCCCCCAAGCAATTCTTTATGATTATACATTGGAGTTGAATTGCTGGAATCCACTGATGGGAAGAGGTCCTTCACTCAGCATTCCCTACACTGATGAAATCACAGGCCTGGACTCTTCCCCCCCCAAAAAAAATTCAGATAATGTTATACCACAAATGCCTAGTATTTGGTATTATGTACTGATGATTAACTTTGGCCCAGTCTAGTTAGGTTAAATTAAGATTACCTCCACTTCCAAGTGTATTTTTTTTTATTGAATTGCATAATTGAGTGGAGAGTTGGCATTGTATTCCGAACAACTGTCTCCCAAATAATTGGTAATGTCCTATTCTGCTTGGTATCTGTGACACTGATGTCACCAGCATTCCTCCCACCTATTAATTCCCACATACACATTCTATATCTGCAGTATATTTCCATCCCCCTTGACACCTGGCGCCCATTTCAATATTGTTATTGTTTTCAGTGTGTATTTTTGGGCTTGTTAAACAACGAGTCGGAAAGAATTCTGGAATTCTGGATTACAAGGCCAAACATGTAGGCATCTATATACAAGGATGCTGCTGTTTGAGACAATTTTAATTGTCTTGATGAATCTTTGCCCACAGCATAAAAGTGATATTCTCTGAAGCACTCCTTAGAGCTCTGCCTCATTGTTTTATGGGCAGAATGCTAGAGAGAGATGGAAAGAAAGCCCAGTTTATTCACTTCTGTGAGGAAAATAAATAATTTTTAAAAGAGCCACTTACTAGATTTCAGCAATACCGCAAGAACCTCCGTGGCAGCCCTGGGGGAAGGGGAAAAAAAGAAAGGGGGGAGTCAGTTTTCAGCAGTATTTTTCATTAGCCTGTAGATTCCATAACCATCTTGTTCATTGCTGTCACCTAACATTCCCATTACTAACCTGGTCGCACACATCCTATTGATCTCTCTACCGGACCATTAAAAAGGCATAAATGCAGAAATAGCACTAGGGCAAAGCATTCATCTTTTTAATATGTCCCAGGAGTACCTTCTGCTCCAGAACATATCCCTTTACCTCCTCGTCCCTTTCTCTATCCACCATCTCACTGGATGTCTCTTTTTCCTAGCTCCTCCCTGCCAGAGCTGATGCCTGTCTCTGAATCTGTGCTTGAAAAACACAAAGACCCCAAATGAGTCTTAGGGGAAGGAAGGAGAGAGAGATGGGGAAGTGTATGGAGATGGAGTGGGGAGCTCAAGCATACAGCAACAAAGTGCAACATTCTTACAATATTTATCATACCATGGACCAAATTGAAAATATTCACGCATTAAGTTTTTAAAAAAAGTTGATACTTGAGAGTAGAAAGCTGCTATTTTGTTATTTTTTTTCCCAAATTCATCACTGTCTTCCATGGAAAGATTACCAACTTACAGCAAAGATAGGTGTATGAGAATGAATATTTCTGTTGGCACAGGCCTATGGAGACATTCTTCTGCCAACTGAGATTTATTGTGTTTAGCCCAAGCAAAGCCAGTCCAGTTGGATGAAAATTTCAATGGCAACGAAAATATTAGTGCAAAAAGTTGGGAAGGTTATATTTCTATTTTGTTTGGCTTTAAATGTTGATATGTTTTTGCACTTCCATGCAACGCTAAAAACCTAGGTCTTAAACAGTGGACGTTTTCACTGCCCCTTTGAATCACCTATCCAAGGTTCTAAAATGAGTTGTCAGACAAACTGGTAACCAAACCTCAGGGATAATGATTCCCACATTCCCCTCTCTCCTCTGTTTTGTTGCTGATTCTCTAACCAACTAACCCTCTCCTAACCTCTGCTATGTGGATGACAACACCATACTATTCAAGATAAATTATCTAAACTATAGCCATAGAACTGCCTGTAATAAAACATTGTACATGGCTGTTACCAGGATTCAAGGAACTTCTGCAATATCCCAATGCAACTAGTCAGGGGCCTGAACGTGCTTAGGTCCCCAGTGGCAAAACCTATAGCTGGCCAAAGTGTTCTGACTTTGTTGTTAAGCAAAACAAAACTAGAAAGAAGAAATGAAGACCACCAAGTAGAAAGTAGAATAATTTAGTTGGCTCCTTTACTAATCTCTTCTCCCTTTCTTTTCTGCAAAATAAACACTATTTTTCCTCACTGCTTCTTTTCCTGATCCATGCAGTCCACCAATAATAGCAGCTAGAGAGAGATGAACAAGGTAACTGCCCCATGATGCACCTTTAAAGCAGAGCACAAGTCAGAGGAACTAGAATGCAAAGAATAGAGAACATTCGGGGCAGCTAGGTGGCACAGTGGATAGAGCACTGGCCCTGAAGTCAGGAGGACCTGAGTTCAAATCCGAACTCAGACCAAATACTTAACACTTACTAGCTGTGTGACCCTGGGCAAGTCACTTAACCCCCAATTGCCTAAAAGCAAAAAATAAAAATAAAAAACAAAGAATAGAGAACATTCATGTGACTTGGAATTTTAAAAAGAAAATTGGGTTTGAATGCCAACTCTAATATTTTCAAGGTATGTAATCAGAGACAAGACATTTAAACTTTGGTTAAATTGAAAATATTAGTTTTCAATCTGTAAAATGTGGTAAATAATGAATACCTATAGTATTTACCTCCTAGGAATGTTGTGAGATGACATACATAAAAGTACTTGATAAGCCTTAAAATATTATAAATCCTCTCAGATATCAAATGGGGATATTAACAGCACCTACCTCTCAGGATTGTTGTGAGGATAAAATGGAAAAATATCTGTAAGGCACTTAGCACAGTACCTGGCACATAGTAAGTGCCATATAAATGCTTATTCCCTTCCCTTTGCCTCCTATTGTCACCATTATTTTGAAAATTAGACATTCTATTCTGTCTACTGACTTTTAGTATTACAAACCAGTCCAGAGGCAGCTCTTGCTCTCCTCCTTCTCTATTCCTACATACTTTCCCTCACCCACCCACTCACACAATGCAAGAAAATAAGCACTTATATAATTGTCTAATAGATTGGCTTATGTTCCTGAAACTGTGTTATCCCAAGTATGGTGTGTAGACAAATGGGGAGAGGACAAGTCAAGTCTTGCCATTTTGTCTCTGGCCTTCCCTTACCGCTAGATCTTGGAATGATCAGACTCTGACCTTACCAACCCTTAAAAGGAAATGTAAATAATTTTACTGACGTGACGTGAGTAAAACGATGTAAGCAAAAAAGTATTCACATTGATCACAACAAAAAGTTATCTGCCACACTTGGCATAAATGCAGTAAAACACTAGACCCACAATCACAGAGGCAGTATAGAGAATACAAGTGTATATACTCTATTTGGTATGTTAATTCATTCCTTCTGAATCTCCTTCTGACCTCTTCTGTGCATTGTCTTTAAATGCTTCATTGACCCTGTTTTATTTTTTTCCCTTTTTGGCATCACTACTATCAATATTCTCCACGAAAGAAAGAAAGAAAGAAAGAAAGAAAGAAAGAAAGAAAGAAAGGAAGGAAGGAAGGAAGGAAGGAAGGAAGGAAGGAAGGAAGGAAGGAAGAAGAAAGAAAGAAAGAAAGAAAGAAAGAAAGAAAGAAAGAAAGAAAGAAAGAAAGAAAAAGAGAAGGAAAGGAAGATGAGAGTGAGGGAGGGAGGAAGGGAGAGGGGGAGAGAGGACAAAAATAGAGAGATACAGAGAGAAAGTCCTAACTCCTTTTTTCTTTCAATTATTTCTAATTTATCCTGCATATAGTTTATTTGTTCCTATTTGTTTGCTTATTCTGTGAGCTCCTTCAGGGCAGGGATTTTTGTTTGTTTTTAACCTCCTTTTGTATCCCCAACGGTCAACACAATGTCTGGTACAGTATGAACTTAATAAATGTTTATTAACTGACAAATAAATACTTTTCACAAATATGAATAAATATATAAGGGGCACTCTTCTTAATAGGAGTTAGGAAAAGCTTCCTTTTGAAGATGGGATTTTAGTTGGGACTTAAAGGAAGGCAAGGAAGCCAGTGAGATGAAGAGAAAAACATTCTAGGTTGGAAAAGAAAATGCCCAGAACCAAGAGATGCAGTGTCTCTAATCTTTTTTTTTTGCTTTCATTTTTTGTTAATCTTATCTTTGATTCTCATTACTTCTGTTTTTTGTGTGTGTGCTTTTTTTTTTATTTGCTGTTCTTGTTTTTTCTTTAAGTAGTATGTCCAATTCAGTTATCTAATCTTTGTTTCTTTTGTAGATGTAAGTGGTTACACTGTTTCCCTCAAAGGACCTTTATGGCTACATCCCAAGAAGTTTTTCTGTGTTGTCTCAATGTTGTTAATTTATTTGATGAAATTATCTTTTATTCCTATGTATTCTTGGATCCACCAGTTCTTTAAGACTGAACTATTTAGTTTCTATCTTAATTTGAATCTTTTCTTCAAAGATCCTTTACTGATTTTTATTGCATTATAATATAACAACTTTTTATTGCATTGTAGTCACTAAAGGATGTGCTTAATTTTTCTGCTTTTCTGAATTTGCTTGTGAGATTTTTATGACCCAGCAGAGTCAGTTTTTGTACATCTGACATGAACTACTCAAACATATATATATACACACACACACATACACACACACACACACACACACACACACATATATATATATATATATATATATATTGCTTTCTCTTCCCATTCAGTAATCACCAGAGTTATCATATCTAAACTTTCTAGAGTTCTATTCAGATCCTTAACTCCTTTCTTGTTTACTTTGTATTCTTGTTCTAATGTTTCTTATTGTTTCATGGAGTCACAGAATTCTGTTTGTTGTATTATTTTCATCAAGTCTATTACTGAGGTAAGAGTTTCTTATTTCTGTTCTAATCTATTTGCTTTTCTTCCAATTCTTTTCTCCAGTATATTTATTTTATTTGTAATTCCATTTTTTTTATCTCTTGTTTCATTTTTAACTCTTGTCCTTGTAGCTAAACCATTTTTTTCCTCTGAAACTTGCTTGTTATTGTGGAATAAGTCTTGATTCATATTTCTTTGTAGTGTTCGGTGTCTTCTTCTGCTTACTCATATCTCCAAACTCAATTTCTAATTCGAGTTTTTGTGCAGAGTCAGGTTCTACCCCCTTCAATACCATGGGATGGGATATTCAGGCCCTGATTTTTTTTTTATTTCTGGGGTTCATGCCACAGACTTCCATCTCCTATTACATGTCTGCACTCAGAACATTAGCAGGCTTAGGTGTTCTTGGTCATAGTTGTAAAGTCAGCTCCCTTATCAGCATATAGTCAAAGACTTTTGTTCCCCCTACCAGGGGACCTTCCTACTTCAGTCAGTGCTGTGGACTATTGTTACCCCTACAGTCTCTCTGTTGCAAATATTGCTGTAAGCTCCTGCCTTGTTCACTTGTGCCTATGCTAAATTTCCTTCCCAAGATGTTTCTCCCAGTGCTTTTGGCTTTAGGTTATCTTTTTGTGCTGTCCTGGGCTACATGAAGAAGCATATTGATCTTTGCATTCCTTGACCAATATTTGGTTTGTTGTCCTTTTTATATCATTGCTTAAATAAATATGGGAGAACTGGTCTCCTCTAAGACTTTTCACATTGCTATATTAACCATAAATATTATCGATGCTCTTTCCATTGAACTTCTATTTCTATTTGCGCATAGCCAAAATAATACCCACTTCCATGAGATTACCCTAGTTAATGGGGTTGACAGAGTCAATGACCACCTATGACAATATTAATAATAAAGTTACCAAATTCCCACCAGCTGAAAGGGGCAGGTTTGTTTTGACCTGCAAAAATTGTATTTGAAGAAAAGTATGCCAGCCATCACATGCAAAATTAGTTGGTGCTTGAGAAAGACTCAAAGCAGAGCCAATAGGCATCACATATGAGAGGATGTGATGAGAAATATTTTTCAATATTGCCTTTAATAAATGCATATTTTTAATCCCAGAAAATTCTGTCCTCTGAGGCACACATAGGGAGTTGTTCTGTGATAAGTCATGTTACATTCAAAGACTCCAATAGAGAATAACAGAGAGAACTGAACAATTTTAAAAAGTTTCTTATTCCATCCAGGCTCTAAGTAGAATCATGAGATACCTGAGTGTATGTTGTTCACATAATTCAGAGCTGTTCAAGCCCTAGACATAGATAGAGAAAGGGGGAGAAAAGGAGAGACAGATAGACTGACAAAGAAGTAGGGGCCTGGCCTTGAGATAATCTATCTGTCTTAGACCAATACGGGGCTACAGGCCGTATCATATATTTGTCTTGGATTTCTCACAGCCTTGTAATACTACTGAGCACATCATCAATCGAACAAACATTTATTAAACATTTACGGTGTGCTGGTCCCCAGACTAGGTACTGGGGATACAAATACAAAAATGATACAGTGTCTGCCCTCAAAGAATTTAAAAACCATTGTTGATTTTCTATAGGATTAATAATCAACAAAATGAATAAGAACACAAGACTCAGACACACAGTCTAGGAAGACAAATGCAGGAATACCATTTCAGCAGATGCATGGAAGAGGCTGAGTTTGAGGGCATGCAGGGACTTTTTAGCTAGCAATATCACAGTCATGATTGGTACTACAGTACCAACAGCCTGGTATAATCAATGCCTAATTACCACCTAAAGGTAATCCTCTACTTGGGGAAAAGAGACAACACTGGGAAAAACTGAAAATTAGGCCAAGTTTCCTTCAGGGTTCCCTATCTTCCTCAGCTCCACTAACCTTCCTTCTGAGTTCCACAGACCAGACATTTTCCCAATCTTTCCTTCCTCTCCATTACTGAAACCCGGTGTATGATCCTTCATTCCTTCTTTGATAAACCATTTCAGTTTTGACAATCCTTGGGAAATCTACACTTATATCAGGGAACAAAATCTTAAATTAATACTAGAATTTCTGGCAACTTGTAGCAGGCAACTCATAGGAAAGAATTTGGGGGTTGGGAGGAATCAAGAATGACCCTTTCTAATAGTCCTAAAATAATTAACTCTTAGCATTTGAAAGCCAGAAGAAAACTGAGAAAAACTCTAATCCAACTCCTTAATTTTAAGAGATGAGGAAACTGAAGCTCAAAAAGATTGCCCAAGCTAGCTAGTGATAGAGCATGAGTGCTCTTCTGACTTCCACTTCAGGGTTCTACCCTCCAGAAAAAAAGAGACTCTTCTTAACTGAATCCCAGAACTTTCTTAGAAGCCTCACTCTTCTGATTTGAGCTGAGAAGTGGATATGATCCATGATTCCATTCCCTATTTCCACTAGAAACTGAAGGCGGTAAACTAACATACCCTTCTCTTTCTCCCTCATCAAAAGTTTCCTTCCTTTTATCACCTTTTTTTCTTGATTTTCCTAAGTGACTGACTTGCTAATCTCCGATAATACCTGCTAATGACTTCAAGCCTTATGCTTCCCAAGGGAATTTGCATTTTAAAAGAACACTTATTTATTCAGTAAAAATGTATCAAGCACCTATTAGGTACAAAACTCAGGTCTTAAAAATGTAGTCCATGCAATGATACACAACAAGATCCTTGCCTTCATCCACGTCTAATAATAAAATTATTATTATAGCTAATATTTATTATGCTTTAAGATTTATAAACACTTTATCACATAATTCGATCCACACAGTAACCCTGCAAGGAACTGTTGTTTTGGTGCCATGGAAAGGACGCTAGATACCTAATAAAGGGAAGTAAGTTCAAATTCAGACTTTGCCACTTATTATCTGTGTGGCCTTGAGGAAGTCACTTAACTTTCCTGAACCTCAGTTTCCTCATCTGTACAATAAGAGGGTAGAACTAGATGGCCCAGTTCTAAATCTATGATTGGACCCATGCAAGATCTGAATTACCCCCATTTTATGATATGCATACATAATCTATGACACCACCAAAAAACCGTTGTCTCTTATGACTAATAATCAATAGAGAAACATTTTTTTGAGGCAATAAGGGTTAAGTGACTTGCCCAAGGTCACACAGCTAGTAAGTGTCTGAGGCCAAATTTGAATTCAGGTCCTCCTGACTCCAGGGCTGGTGCTTTATCCACTGTGCCACCTAAATGTTCTTGAGAAACATTTATTAAGCCCCTACTACGTGCTAAGACCTGGGGATACAAATACAAAAAGAAAAACAATTGATGCCTTCATGTAGCTTGCAATCTAATACGGGACAAAAGAAAGTTGTAAAGGTGGGATGGAGGTAAGGAAAGGGGGAGGAGGAGAAGGTACCAGGGCAAGTGAGTCAGAGAAGTCCCAAAGCAATGCAGCCAAGAGAGAAATGAGTACAGCCAGTGTAAGCCAAAGAAGTTTAGAGGAGGGAGAGACCCTTCTGGGAGTAATCAGGAAAGATTTTGCGGAAATCAGAACATCTAAGTGAGTGTTGAAGAATGTTGGAGTAGAGATTAAAGTGATAAGGAGAAAGGGTGAGGTATTTCAGACAAAAAGGCCAAGGTATTTTGGGGAAAATGAGTATAGGTTTACCCTGTTTAAATTTGTTAACTGGTTCCATGAAAACTACTTCAGTCCAAAAAATATTATAAAAGATAGTGCCAAAAAGCATCATTTTATGTGCCCTCAATAAGCTCCCTGGTACTGATAAGCAGACTAAGGCTCTGGGCAGTTAGGCCCCTTAGGGCTTACATGTTAGC
Source organism: Phascolarctos cinereus (assembly GCF_003287225.1). Lineage (NCBI taxonomy): Eukaryota > Metazoa > Chordata > Mammalia > Diprotodontia > Phascolarctidae > Phascolarctos > Phascolarctos cinereus. Next base: position 122,909,200 of record NW_027555736.1, read on the forward strand.
TCAGATTGTTGTCAGTCATATGCTCCAAAGCTAAGGCAATTATCTTGATACCATTACAGGTAGGTTTTGTGACAATATAATAAGAGTTTGGTTATAAGGTATTAATGATGTCGCTGCAAAATGATTATCAGGATTATGAAAGGATTACAATAATTATTAGGATTATGGGAGCTGGCTAGAGTTTGGATGAAGCAAAAGGAGTCCTGTAGGAGGCAAGGCAGGTACAATGTCTTAGAGAGTGGTCTTGCTAGGCTAAGAAATTTGGACTTTATTTAGTAGACAATATGGAACTAGTACAGGCTTCTGTGAGATAATCAAAGTGGTAAAAAATTTTGGAAGATTAATCTGGTGGTGAGTGTGTAAGTTATATTAGGGTAGAAAGGTAAAGCAAAAGATTTTTGTAATACTGTGAGGTCTGAGTCAGCACTAGGAGTGGGAATAGAAAGAAAAATGGACATTACAGACAATATCAAGGATGAATTCACATTGAATTATTTCTTGAATGACTATGCATACATGGATCCTGTTTTTCTTTTGGGGGGTTTTGGAATGGAAGGGAGATAAAATAAATGCTTGTCAACTGAAAAAATAAGTAAATTTTCTTTAAGTTACTCATGAACCTGGATGACTGGCATAACAATGACTCCATTAACAAAAAATAGAGGAGTCAAGAAGAGAAATTGGTTTGTAGTAGAAAATCAAACCTTAGATACATTGCATTTGAAATAGTGGTAGCACATGCAAATGGAAATTTTGAAATGGAGCTCAAGAAGTCAGGGCTAGAGATACAGAATCTTAAATCTATATTTCTCATCCTGTCTTCAGTACCTTAGAGGTGAAAGTTAAAGCCAAGAGAGTGAATAAAAGGTCAAGGGGAAAATGGCTTCATAGAAGCTGTATCATCTTAGATGGACCTTGAAGAAAGCTAAAGTAAAGATGGGATGGCAAGGAGAGGTAGGAAGAGGGGAAGAGAGGGGCACCCTTCTGGACAAAGACAAAGAATAGCATGGGGAAAAAAGGATGTGGAAAAAAAAAACCATTGTTCAGAGGCCTAAGCAAATAACCTTGGAGAATACCAATTTTAGGAGAAGAAAAAGATACATTTTTTTTTCTAGCAAAGACAAAGGAGAAGCAGTTAAAAAGACAACAGGATTGTGCAGAGTCCTGGAGGGCAAAGTAGGAAAGAGTTTCTAGATTCAAGGTCAATGACACCTTTCAAGAGCACAGTTTTAAAACAGACATGAAAACAACAACAGGAAAAAAAAATAGCTACATTTATGTTTCTTTATATGTTGTTGACTAAATAAATAATATCATTTCGTGAACTGTGCCAATTAGTCTAAGCACTGGAAAGTATTCTTAATTTTCACCAAAAAGCCATTTACTTTATTTCTACTCTGTAGCTAAAAATAAAGTCTAAAATTTCCTGCTGCTTCTCTCCATTGCTTTTGGCCTGTTATCTCTGCCCACCCCCCACTGTAAAGTGTTGAAAAAGAATCTAACAGATACCTAGCAACGATTTTACTATTTCATTGATTAAGAAATGATAAAGTTATTTTCAATTCAGGAAACAATCTCCTACGTATAACAGGAGTTCTAAGGCCCTCCCAATGAGTGCCTTTTAGGGTGCTAGACTGCCATCTTCTGGAAATGAACATACTGTGTTTACTAATCACCTATCTCTTGGATTCTGACCCTTAATGGGTCAGATTATGGGCAAACTGTTCAAGTTGACCCGATTTGACTGAAGTCATCAAATCATCAGCTTTAAGCTCTGAATTTCCTGAGGAGGCCCAGTTTTTTTTCAGTGTAATGGTACAGAATACTCTTCAATTCATGGACTTTCAAGTGTTGTATCTATCAGTCAATCAATTAACAAAATATTTATTAACAGTGTGCATTTAGGGTTAAGGATACCATGCTAAATGCTGGGGCATGGGGGTCAGGCAGGGAGACAAGGAAAAAAGCAAAACTATTTCTGTCCTCAAAGAGTGCATATTCTACTAGTGAAAATAACACAAACCCACACAATTATATAGAAAACATGCATTAAGAAAGCACTAGTTAATTGTGGAACAAAGCACTAGCAGTTGGTAGCTCAGAAAATAAATGAACTACAATGCCCCTGTTTCTACCTTTCCTTGAGTTACATGCAAACTTGTTGCCTACATTGGCAATTTTTACAGGATGACTTTTCTAGTGTTTTCCTCCATCCCCATCCCTTTTCCCAGAAAGCAAGATGGACGAATTTCCATGCCTACAGGTAGGCAAATTACTACCAGGGCATTAAGTAAAGGCACAGTCTCCCTCTGACACAGGTTCCCCACCCCTGATCTAGTCATAGGTTTAAACATTACCTGCCTAGGAAACCAGACAGACTACTGTGTGCTTCTTTGAACTCAGTGTCCTCTGCAAAGGACACGATTTCAAAGAAAAGTGCATTTGTGGAGGTAAGATTGTATGGGGGAGTTCATGTTCAGAGAATTATTGGTTAACGAACATTAGGCAATTCCATTTTCACTAAATGGAATACTATTTGCCATTAAAGGAAAGAGTTCAAAATTGAATAGCTGATGTCAGAACTACCAGCTTTGTCACTGCCTTCCTGTGTGACCTTGAGCAATTCCTTGCATATGAGGACCCACCAACCCAGTAGAATAAGAAAATTGGATTTAGCTTTTTCAGAAAGACAACTATTGACAATGGTTATGGAAGCTTTCAAGAAATCATTTTTTTTAAATTGATCAGTACAATACACTAAAAAAGGAAGAATCAAAAACAATTCAACTCAATAGTCCAGGGTTCAGTAAACTTTAAAACATCAATATCTTGAAAAGAACTCTCTGTTTGACAGAAACTTATGGGAAATTGGAAAGCAGTTTGGCAAAAAAAAAATAGGTTTAGATCAATATCTTATACCATATGCTACAATAATCTCAAATGGATATGTTACTTGAAAATTTAAGATCTCTATTGAGAGTCTCATATCTAAATCTGTAGGGAACTAAGATAATTGTTTAATGCCAGAGGCCATTCCTAAATCAATAAGTTATGGTAGGATATGAACAAAGAATTCTCAACAGAATTGCAGATTATTAACAATAATTTAATATTTATTCTGAATTACTAATAAAAAAATAAATTTAAAAAACACTGAGATTTTGGGGAAGAATCGATGTTGCAGGGGCTGTAGAAAGACAAAATATATTAATATACTGCTGGTGAAGCTATAAATTGCTTAAAAGGTTTAGTAAAGCAGATTGCAATTATGCTAAGAAAATGAATATAATGTCTATGCTCTTTGAACTAGAAATTCCACTACTACAAATATATCCCCAAGGAACAGAAAGATATAAAGAAAGGCCTGAGGCACACTAAATTATTTACAGCAATACTATTTTAGAAACAAAATAGATTTCATCTACTTGGAAATGGCTAAACAAATTACAGTAAATGAATGAAATCAAATATTACTTAGCAGTAAAAATTATGAATATAAAGAATGCAGAGAAGCATAAGAAGACTTACATAAACTGATGTGAAGTGAAGTAAGCATAATCAGGATAAAATACACAATATAAAAATATAAGTGAAAAGAACAAAAATAGAAACTGAATGTTGTGTGATAATAATGACTGAGCCTGGCCCCAAAGAAGAAATTTTAAAATGTACCGCCTTTCCCTTTTTGTAGAGGTAAAGGATTACAGTTGTAGAACATTGCATCTACTGTATGTGTTGGCTAGTTTCATTAACTATTTTTGGTTTATCCATTTTTAAAAATTCTTTTGTACAGAGGATGTCTACCTGGGTAAGGGTAGAAGGATATATTTGCAAATGAATACAATATATAAACAAAAGATGGCAATAAAAATCTAAAAATGTAAAGTGGATATGAGAAGACAATAATATTACTTATGTCAGAGTAGAGATTTTCACTCCACCTTGATTAATGTGCACTAAATCAATCAACAGAGTAAACTAGGTATTAGGGAATTTTCCTATAACCTCATCACAATGTGTAAACCAGAAATTGATCAATATGATAAGACCATAACACTTTGAACTATTGGATGAAAGGCAAATGATACAACCTGAAAAAAAAATCCTTTGATATTCCCCCCCCAAAAAAAAGGTGGTTGCTCTATCTCCCACCTGCCCATGGGGCTGTGAAAGCATATAGTTGCTTCTGTCTATCAGGTTTGTTATTTCTTGATCATTGGCAACCAATAGTACAGAGACGGAATTAACCAGGTTACAACCTTGTAAACCTAGGGAGATCAAAAAACATGATAGTCCTATTGGTGCTGGTTTCAGTGTCTACTGAAGTGATAAGCTGACAGCAGTGTCTGTATAGGGAACTGAGAGATAAACCAAGGACAAATACAGTGCAGCATCATCCCATTAACCTCCCAATATCCCCATTTTGTCTTATCAGGGCTTTATACATTTTATTCATACAGAGTTACTGTACCCCCTCTATTTTTACAGATAGTATATATAATTACATACACACACATATACATTATATATATATATATATTGGTTTTTAAAAACTATTCAAAATCATGGAAAGGGTGAGGAAAATGGGGAATCTTGGAAATTTCTAATACCATTGTTTATCTGAAGGCATAAAAAGGAGAGACCTCTGCTTGAGATTATATCTATTTAACAGACTATAATGGGTACTAATAGTATGCTGTAGCCTGTGATTTAATCAGTTAAATGTGAGATTCCTACCAAAAAGCAGTAATCTGTTACCTAAATGATACTCAAATCATCCAAAGTGTCAAACTAATCTTTATTTTAAATGTAGGTCACATTCCCAGATCTATACCCAAATACTGGATTAAGAAATCTATATTTTATTATTCAGCCTACACTGTATTTGGAATGCATTACTCCCATGGGTTTCATGGACTGTGTAAGGCAGAACCACTACCAAAAGGGGAAGTTTATCATTCATCTGTATAAGTAGACACAGACAGAGAGAACTGCAGTGTTACTATGCCTCAGAACCTGGAGCCTGGCCTAGGATCATTCCCCTGTCACCCTCACCAGCTTCATGGAGAAAAGAAGCTCTGAAAATGCCCAGTGAAAGTCTGGAAAAGAAAGCAGGGCTAATGCAATCTGGAATACCTAAGCATTACCCCCAAATAGCTTCTATAATTCTCCTACAAGGTGCCCAGGAAAATATATCTCCCCCTCAATCCAATCCAATTTGATTCAATTCATTAAGAATTTATTAAGGACCTAGGGGCAGCTAGATGGCACAGTGGATAGAGAACTGGCCCTGGAGTCAAGAGGACCTAAGTTCAAATCCAGCCTCAGAACAAACACTTGACACTTATTAGCTGCATGACCCTGGGCAAGTCACAACCCCAATTGCCTAAAAATTAAAAAAGAAATAATAATTTAAGGACCTAATAGGAAATGGGCATGATGCTAGGAACTGGATGTTCAAAGACAAAAACTAAACGATGCCTGCTCTCAATGAGGGTACATTCTGCTGAATAAAAAAAAGAACCTGTGCACAGAAAATTAAATAACAAATATATACAAAGTAAGTAAAAGTATTTTTGAGATGGTGTGGTACTCACAAGGTCTCTTGCAGGAGGATGCACTTAAACTCAATCTTAAAGTCATCTAAGGATTTCAGGAGGCAGAAGTGAGGAAAGAGAGCTTTCCAGTAATGGGATACTGTCTGAACAAAGACACTAAGGTGGGAGATGGAATGTCATGTATGGGGAATAGCAAGGAAACCAATTTGAGTGGAATGTAGATGTCATGACAAAGATTAAGATTAAATCAATCTGAAAGATAAATTGGAGCCAGATTATGAAGACATTTAAATAACAAATAAATGGGTTTGTGTTTGATCCCAGAAGAAATATGAAACCACAAAGATTCTTGATCAGGGATGTCACAGAGAAAGAATTATGCATTAGGAAATACACTTACTTGTGTGGAAGATAAGTTTTAAAGGGGAGAGACTGGAGGCAAAGAGATAAATTTGGAGCTATTGCAATAGGTTAAGCAAGAACTGATGAAGGCCTAGATTAGGGTATTGATTGTGTGAATAGAGAAAAGGGGGTGGGTTTGAAAGATATAAAGATAGAATCAAAAAGACTTGGCAACTTATTGGGTATGAGAGTTGAAGAAAGTCAAGGATAATTAAGATTATGGGTTTGGGTAAAGTAAGATGGTGCCATTGACAGAAATAAAGATAGAAGGAGGAAAAATAATGAGATTTGTTTTGTACATGCCGAGTTTGAGATGCCTGTGGGGCATCTCGATAAGCACGTCAAGAAGGCAATTGGTGATATAGCACAATAAATCTGAAGAAAAATTAGGTTTGGATGTGTAGAATTGAGAGTCATCTACATAGAGATCATATCTCAGTTCAAGAGAGATGACAAGGCCACCAATAGAGAGACTATCTGGAAAAAAGACTCCCGATAGAGCCCGTGGGATACACACACACACACACACACACACACACACACACACACACACACACACAGAGATCTAGAAATCTAGAAAATGAAAAGACATAGTCACAAAGATAAGAAGAGAGTCATGTTACACAAACCTAAGGACAAAGTATCCAGGAAAAAGATATGGTCAACAATGGCAAATGATGCAGTAGAATCAAGAAGGATGAAGACTGAGAAAGGGCTGCTGTGCTTTTGCCAGTTAAGAAATCATTGAAAATTTAAAAGTGAGAAGTTTCATTGGAATGGGAGGTCAGTATCCAGATGACAGAGGGTTCAGAAGTATTTAGAAAGGGAGTAGAAATGGGGCATTCCCCAAGCCTGGGGCTGGCAGATCACTTGAGCTTGGAAGTTCTGTAGCACAGTGGGTTAATGTAGTAATCCTCTGGGAGTTGGAGTAGGGGCCACCTCCAAGTTGCCTAAGGAGGAGCAAGTTAGCACAAGTCAAAAACAGAGCAAGTCAAAGTTCCTGTGGCTAATCAGAGTAGGACTTATCCCATATACAGCCCTTACACTTCCAGCCTAGGGAAGATAGGGAGACTCAGTTTTTAAAAAAAATGAGAGTAGATGTTATTTTTCCTGTAGGCAATTGTGAAGGTGGAATATACTCATTGATAGCTTAACAGTATATTAGGGTCAGGTGAAGGTTTCTTTCTAAGGATAGGAGAAATCTAGACATGTCTGTAGGAAGCAGGGAAGGTATTTGTGAATAAGGAGAAATTGAATATTACAAAAAGGAAGAATGATACAAGGGACATATTCCTGAAGAAGACCCATGGGATAGGATCCATGGCACAAAGAGAGTGGCTGGCATTGGTGAATACTAGTTATTTCTTTCCTTAACACTGGAGGATAGGAAGAAATAGTGAGGATGGTGTGAAGAGGACTCAAGGTATATAATTGAGAAGGAGGTCTGGAGGGATAGCCTCAGTTTGCTCAATAAAGTATAATCCGGGCACAGACGGACATACCCAGCTTACCTAAGATGGAGGGCTCATGAGGGGCCTTTGGAGCATGCCCAGATTGACTAGTATGGAGGTTTCTTTATTCCTTACTATGTGAGCGAGGATAGACTCCTTTGATTGGCTGGCTGCCTGTGTGTTTAAAACTATGGAGACTCTTTCTTTCTGTAGCTCTCTTTTCTGCCACTCTTATCTGCTTCAACCAGAGGTTGAACCAGTTTACCCACAGCATGGGCACCATGAACTAAATCACTGAGAGGTAATAGACTTCCTTCTCCTCCTTCCTCTTTTACCTCAGCTCTAAAAAATGGAGTCAGAGATGTTTGTTTCTATTCTGTGCTCTTTGTCTTCCTTGGTTTCAGGGGCCAAAGGTGATCCTCATTAGAACTGAGAGCCCAAGCTACAGTCACTTTGGAGATACGATTGAAAGCAGAATGGTGGAACCAGCCAGCCCAACAGAGAAGCCCTGAAAAAACAGTGGTCTGGAACCTGGTCAGGTTTGGACTTGGAGTTGGGACTATGTTCTTTAGGAACCAAGCTAAACTATGAACCTAATTCCCTTTCCTGCCCCAGAGACTGAGGAGGTACAAGAGAGAAGGAGGATTATGCCTTCCACATGTTGGGGGAGTAAGTTTATATATTTGTGATTGTACCTTTCTGAGTAAATACTTCTATGTAAAAGCTAACCTGACTATTTGTGGCTAATGGAACTGGGAGTACAGGAAACCTCCCTGCTACACTTAGAGGAACACAGGCTGGAGACATTTGCAAAGAACATAGACACTCCCCTAATCCCTTTTAGGGTACCAGAAAAGCCTCCGGAAAATGGTAAAAATCTAAATACCTGTCCTTCAGATGGTATGGAGCCAGGGTAATATGTGTTACAAAAGTATGAAGCAAAGTCCTCTATTGACTGGGGAGGGGTTGGTTTGGAAGGTTAGGGAGAGAAGGTTTGGAATGGATGCCTAGGGCAATTGGCTTTAAGAACAGGGAGAGTAGGGGTGGAGCCAAGATGGCAGAGAAAAAGCAGTGACCTGCTTGAGCTGTCCCCCAAATCCTTCCAAATAACTGTAAAAGAATGGCTCTAAAAAAGTTCTAAAGCAGCAGAACCCACACAAAGAAAGGGTGAAACAAATTTCCAGCCCAAGACAAGCAGAATGGTTGATTGGAAAGGTCTATCACGTGGGGCTGGGAGAGGAATGCAGTTCAGCATGGGTACGCAGGCAAAATAGGCCTCAGATACCTGGAGCAGGCCTCAGAGGACTGAATCACAGACTGTTGTGGCGGTTTCCTGACTTCTCAACCCACAAACACCAAAGACAACTTAGAAGGTCGGTAGGAAAAGTCTATGACTGCATTGAGAGAGAAGCTTGGTCCCAGCCCCAGTCCCCACATGCAGCCCCGGGGCTGGGGCTGCTTCCAGAGCTTCAGGCCCACCAACAGAGGGGGAATTGAGTGGCTGATCAGAGGGAGATTGCAGGGATCTCTTTGCTGATGCTGAAGCAGGATTCTCTTGCTTTGCCCATGTTTTAATCAGGGTTCACAGCTCTGGGTGGCAGTTCTGGGGCAAGAAGGAATGCTGGCATGGTGGAGCTTGTAATGGCCATGGAGAGAGAATCCTCCTCACAGTTGCAAGGCAGAAAAGAGTACTTGTGGTCACTCATAGACCAGAGCACAGGCCAGGAAAGGAGTAAACACCTCGCCCCTTATCATACCACCTTGGAAGAACTGAAAATGTACAGGTCCCTGGAAGTATCTCTGAAAACAGCTGGACAAAACCCCCAAAGCTTGGGATAGTATATTCTACACACTGGAAGTAGACCCCTACCTTAACAAAGAGTTTATAACTCAAGTAATTGATGGAGATCATGAGCAAACTGTGCAAAAAATCTCAGACCATAGAATCTTTCTTTCATGACAAAGACAATCAAAACATACAACCAAAAGAAGACAACAAAGTCAAAGCTCCTACATCCAAAGCCTCCAAGAAAAATATGAATTGGACCCAGGCCATGGAAGAGCTCAAAAAGGATTTTGAGAAGCAAGTAAGAGAAGTAGAGGAAAAACTGGGAAGAGAAATGGGAGTGATGAAAGAAAATCATGAAAAATAAGTCAACAGCTTGCTAAAGGAGAACCAAAAAAATACCAAAGAAAATAACACCTTAAAAAATAGCCCAACCCAAATGGCAAAAGAGGTCCAAAAAGCCAATGAGGAGAAGAAAGCCTTAAGAAGCAAATTGGCCAAATGGAAAAGGAAGTCCAAAAGCTACTGAAGAAAATACTTCCTTAAAAATTAGAATGGAGCAATTGGAACTAGTGACTTTATGAGAAATCGACACTATAAAACAAACCAAAAGAATGAAAAATAGAAAACAGTGTGAAATATCTCATTGGAAAAACAACTGACCTGGAAAATAGATCCAGGAGAGATAATTTAAAAATTATTGGACTATCTGAAAGCCATGATCAAAAAAGAGCCTAGACATCATCTTTCAAGAAATTATCAAGGAAAACTGCCCTGATATTTTAGAACCAGAGGGCAAAATAGAAATTGAAAGAATCACCAATCACCTCCTGAAAGAGATCCCCAAAGGAAAACTCCTAGGAATATTGTAGCCAAATTCCAGAGTTCCCAGGTCAAGGAAAAATATTGCAAGCAGCCAGAAAGAAACAATTCAAGTATTGTGGAAACACAATCAGGATAACACAAGATTTAACAGCTTCTACATTAAGGGACCACAGGACATGGAATATTCCAGAGGGCAAAGGAGATAGGATTACAACCAAGAATCACCTATCCAGCAAAACTGAGTATAATCCTTCAGGGGAAAAAATGGTCATTCAGTGAAATAGAGGACTTTCAAGCATTCTTGATGAAAAGACCAGAGCTGAATAGAAAATTTGACTTTCAAATACAAGACTCAAGTGGAACATGAAGAGGTAAACAGGAAAGAGAAATCATAAGAGACTTATTAAGGTTGAACTGTTACATTCCTGCATGGAAAGATGATATGTGTAACTCATGAGACCTTTGTCAATATTAGGGTAGTTGGAGGGAAAAAATTATATGTGTGTGTATATATATAGATAGATTGATAGAGGGTACAGGTTGAGCTGAAAATGAAGGGGTGATACCCAGAGAATAAAATTAAGGGATGAGAGAGGATTATACTGGAAGGAAGAGAAAGGGAGAGGTAGAATGGGGTAAATTATCTCACATAAAACAGACAAGAAAAAGCTTTTACAGTGGAGGGGAAATGGGAGAAGGTGAGAGGGAATGAGTGAATCTTATTCTCATTGGATTTGGCTTAAGGAGGGAATAACATACACACTCTATTGGGTATGGAAATCTATCTTACAATACATGAAAATAGGGGGTAAGGGGATAAGAGAGCAGGGGGATGATAGAGAGGAGGGCAGATTGGGAGGGGTAATCAGAAGCAAACACTTCTAAGGAAGGACAGGGTGAAAAGAGAGAATAGAATAAATGAGGGGCAGCATAGGATGAAGGGAAATATAGTTAGTTTTTCACAACATGACTACACATGTATAAGCTGTATTGAGTTGCTTGCCTTCTCAATGAAGGTGGATGGGGAGGGAGGAAGGGAGAAAATATGGAACCCAATGTTTTAAAAACAAATGTTAAAAATTGTTTTCACATGCAACTGAGAAATAAGGTATACAAGCAATGGGGTATCGAAATCTATCCTGCCCTATGGGAAAATAGAATAAGAGAATGGGGGGGGTAGAAGAGAGGGCAGATTAGGGTAAGGGGTATTCAGAATGCATGCCATCTTGGGGTGGGGAAGGGATGAAATGGGGGGAAAAATTGGAACTCAAAATCTTGTGGAAGTGAATGTTGAAAATTAAAAAGAAAAAAAAGAATAGGGAGAGCATATGCTTGGGAGCAATGAGCTGATGAGAGGCTCTCACAAAGTTTGTGAGAGTGACTAAAATTTAAACTTAAGCAGTAATAAAGGTAGAAGGAAAATATAAAGAAAGAGTTAGCCAGCAAGTTGGCAGATGAGGCAAAAGGACATTTGCAATTGATTGAACATGCAGCCGGTGTAGTATAGTCACCCAGAAATGCCATGTGGTAAAGCATCAGCCTCCTTTCTGGCATCAGTGGGAATAACATGATGAATATATATATATATATATATATATATATATATATATATATATATATATATATATATATATATATATATATATGTGTGTGTGTGTGTGTGTGTGTGTGTGTGTGTGTGTGTGTGTGTGTGTGTGTGTGTGTGTGTGTATTTCTGAGGCCAGGGAGACTGAGGGAAGTGGATAACAAATGGATACAACTAATCACCATCTTCAAAGGAAAAGAAGAGAAAACAGAAAGATGGGAACTGGACAGGATCCTGCAACACACACACACACACACACACACACACACACACACACACACACACATACACACATCTAAAACCAGCCACATATGCAATAAAGGAAGAACTGGATGCTACACCCAGCAGAGAACTTTTCCATTTTTCTTTCAGGGGAAAGGGAAAAAGGAAGGAAGGAAGGAAGGAAGGAAGGAAGGAAGGAAGGAAGGAAGGAAGGAAGGAAGGAAGGAAGGAAGGAAGGGAGGGAGGGAGGAGGGGAGGAGGGAGAAGGGATGAAGAATCACCACTCCATCCACATGCTGGGTGCAATATCTTTCTGCTTGTGGTTACAATCATTAATCAGTGGGAATTTTGATGGGAAGAAACTTAAACATAGACTTAGAGTTGTTTGGTTTCTAAGTTCAGGCTTAGGTAGGTAATCTTAGGGTAGGTGCTGACATAGAACATGACCAGAAATGGTATGTAGAACCAATGGTTGAAAAAAGGTGAGGAGTATACCTTCCCCTTTTTCCCCTGACTCCCAACTATGCAGGTCTTGTCTCAAGCAGCACCTCAACAGGATTTAAAGGGTTTTGAAGTACTTCTAGATTAGCAAATTGCAAAAACAAGACCCAATCAAACAGCTAGCATTTATCGAGCACCTACTATGTGTCAGGTACTGTGATAAGCGACAAGGGATCAAAGAAAGGCAACAGACCCTGTTCTCAAGGAGCTCAGAGCAAGTAAACAAATTCTTTGTGTGAATTCCAAAGACAGCACTAGAAAGGGGAAAAGTGCAGAGGAAGAGAAGACAAAAAAGAAGGGAAAATAATGAGAAGCAAATTATTACTTCGATATTTTTAAGGAGATGTAATTTGTTTGTTTTAGTCACATCCCCCACCAACTTAGTAGATGGCTTAAGGAATTTGTTAAGGCCTGAAAAATCATTATCTGGTGACAAGTCTTTTAAAAATTATCTATGCTGGTACTCAGAAAATAGATGTGAGTCCATCACCACTGGTCCCTACTGACACTTTGGTGGGACCAGGCAGACTTTTAAGATCACTGGCATTGCCTTCTAGAACCTGGGGTCATCTCCATGCCACAAAACAGCAAGGTGAAAAAGGTTTCCAGTAGAGGGAAACACAAATTGAAATATCAAGGAAAAAGAATTGGGAATGTTTTGTGTCTAGGTGATGGTTTTCAAGTTGGCATAGGTCAATCAATCAATCAACAAGCATACATTAAGAATTTACTATGTCTCAGGCTCTAATCTGGGTGCTAGGGATGCAGTTCCTAAATGTGAAAGAATCCCTACTCCCCTCCCTTACATTTTAAGGAGGAAGACAACCAGTGCATATACAGTGTGTCCCAAAAGTCTTAGTGCAAGTTTTAAACTATTAAAGTCAGCTAATTTAAACTGTCAGAGCTTAAAAGTGCACTAAGACTTTTAGAGCACCCTGTATAAAGATGAATAGATGGACAGACAGACAGACAGATAGGTAGATAGATAGATAGACAGCTAGATAGATAGATATCCAGAAAGTGAAGAAGGCAAATGCACACAATGTGGCAAATATAATGTAATTTGTGAGAGGAGCACACTAGCACTTGGGAGAACCAGATAAAGTTTCATGCCAAAGATGGTGCTTGAGCTGCATGTTAAAGAAAGAAGAATTCTATGCAGCAGAGGTAAGGAAAAAGTGCATTCCAGTTATATGGGACTGTTAATACAAAGGCACAGAGACAGAAGAGGGAGGCACAGAGTATGGGAAGGGGAATAATATATAGTAATGGTGGAAAGGTAGGTTGGCCCAGGCTACCAAAGGCTTTAAAAGCTAAACAGAAAGGTTTGTATTTTATCCTAGACACAATAAGGAACCACCAGACTCAATTGAGAAAGAAAGCGACATGGTCAGATCTGTACTTAAGAAAAATCACTTTTCTAGAAGTATGCAAAAGGGACTGGAATGGGAAGAAGAGACTTGAAATAGGGAGACTAATCAGAAAGCTATTGCAATAATCTAAGCTGGAGGTGATGGGGCCTGAATTAAGGTCATAACTGCATGAGTAGAAAGGAGAGGGTCAGATGTTATTGTCAAGTGGTGGAGGGACAGGATTCCCAAGTGAGACATCAACAAAAGCTGAAGGTTCGTAAAGGGGAAAAAACTGAGACATTGATGTAAAATAAACATTCTACCTCCCTAGAAAGGGTAGAAAGCTTGAATATTTTAATTGCATATTAAGAGGCCAGCAAGATAATGGACATGGCCCCACTGCATTTTTGCATCTGTCCCTAGCCAATCATCAATACAAGATTCCCTAAGGAGTGTGGAAAGTGGAAAATATTGATTACTCAAGGGAACATGGAGTGGTTTGCTAGGGGCTTCTAAATAAAAGGAATTTGTCTTTACTTGTCATGTGCCTGGAGATGACTAACAATGGCAAACTTTAGGCTTTAAGAAAATCAAAGGGCAGAAGCTTCTGCCCATCCTTAGCTAAGGGTGGTAGTACCCTAGTGAAAGCATTTTTTTTAGGACCCCAGCTGCAAGTCAGCCCAGCCAGTGGCTGAAGGTGGAAAAAGACTGCTGCTGTTCTTGTAAGACTGAGTCCAGTTGATCAATCTGTCCAATAAACATGCCACACCTTGCAACAGAGGAGTCTGCCCAGCCCTGTCCAGCAATAATTGTCCAACCTCAGAATAATATGCCAACGAGCAATACAGCCCAGCCCAGCCCAGCTCAGCCTCAGAAAGCCTTGTCCAGCAGAAATATCTCTTCCTAAGAGGGGCAAAGCCAGCTGAACACCAGTTGCATGGAGACTCCAAGACTTGTGCAGGGTCTGGAGTGCAAGCTACTTTGGCCATGTGTGTCCCCCACATGTGTGCTCCACTACCACTGGCCCTTGAGTTCCTGCCCACTCATTCTTACTTCTATTCTCAGCGTATTTGTGGAAAGTGTGCCTCTAATGTTACGGGAAATTATTATAGTGTTCTTGCTATGTTATTTGAGCAAATGTTTTTGCTATGGATTTAACAGTCTACTGACTGATTGATTATTCAAGGTGGGCACACTGGTTGTGGATTATTAGCTGGTGTTCAAGAGTATAGCCACTGAAAGGGTAACCCTGTGAGTACTAATAGCCACCCCTCTAGGGAGTCAACCAGGCAGTGGCAATGTGATTTGGGTGAGTGAGCCCTAAGGTGGGGGATTATAAAGGTAGAAACAGCAAAATCTGGTGACTGATAAGATATGTGGAATGAGGGAAGTAAGGAATCTAGGATAATGTTAAGCTTTCAAACTTAGAAGACTAGAAGGATGTTAGCACTTTTGACTGAAATGGGAAAGTTTAGAAGAGGGAAAGGTTTAGGGGGGAAAGATGATGTGTTAAATTTGGGACGCTGTATTAGAGATGTCTCAGATACATAGGATGGAATGTTCAAAAGGCAACTGGTGATATGGAATTGAAATTCAGGGGAAAGAAAGACTAAGGCTAGATGTAGGTAGGTTAGTCATTTGCAGAAAAATGTTAGTTAAACCAACGGTAGCTGATGAGGTTACCCAGAGAGAATTTAAGGGAGAATACAGCTTAGGACTTAACCTTGGGGAAAACTCACAGTTAGAGGGACATCATATGGATGAGAAGCCAACAATGGAGATGAAGGAATTTTCACATAGGTAGGAGGAGAACCAGGAACAAGTAACAGCATGAAAATCAAAAGAAGAAAGAATATTAAGAAGCAAAGCATGGTCCCCAGTATCCAATAAATCAGACAATTCAAAAAGGATGGGGGGGAAGCACCATGAAATTTAGCAATTAATAGGTTTTTTGGTACCCTTAGAAAAAGAGGTTCAGTTGAGAAGACATATTACAAAGGATTGAGGCATGAGTGAGAGGAAAGGAAGTAGAAGCAGCAACGATAGAAATATTTTCCAAGGAGTTTGGCTGAGAAGGGAGGAGAGCTATAGAATAGTAATGTGAGGGAGTGGTAGGGTCTCGTGAAGATTTCTGAGGGGAATATTGCGAAGTTTCAGATATGTGTGAAGGCATTAGAGAAGAAAACAGTTGATAGGACAAGGATGAAGATTCAAGGGGGAAGGATGATTATGCAAAATATAAATATGCAAACTGCTCCATAAGATTGGAGTAGATGGAAATAAGTGCATACACAGAAGGATTGACATAGGCAAGGAGAAGGGTGACCTCTTTATTCAGAGAATAGAAAAAAAAGTGAGAGCAGGAGGTGAGATGATGTCAACGGGTTTTGAAATGAAGAGAAGAGAGAGCTCACATTGAATGGCTTCAATTTTCTCAATAAAATAAGAGGCAAATTCCTGACTCTTTAAGGGGAGGAGAGAGAAAGGTGTAGGAGACTTGAGACAGGAAGAAAAGGTTTTTAATAGATTCTGTTGAGATGATATAGGGAATCAATTAGGCCAAAAGGAAGGAGCCAAGGCAAGCCCATCTGATGGCTGCTGAGTTTCACAGTTGAATTTCAACAAGGCCCCTTTAATTGAATAACTGAATACCAAAATTTTAACCCAAGAGCCTCTTGGGCTAAGTAGCTCAAGGACTACTGCAATTAGTGTTTCATTTGGATTGAACCCTACAGAATGGCAAACACATCAAATTTCCAAAAAGAAAGGGAAAAAAATGAGATGGAGAAAATACAAATTGAGAGAAAGGTGGCTAGTGAGCCTGAGAAAAGTATTCTCATGTGGCATAAGGTACAAAAGTAATTAGAAAATCATTCAATCCATACATCTGAACAATTAGCTCTCTATCAACATTGTATAAGGTGCTTTCTCTTCCCACTCCAGTGGTATTGGAAGGAAAAAAGAGGAGAGAGCATCATAGTAATGGCTTTTTGAAGACAGAGACCTTCTTAAATGGTTTTCAGCACTGACCAAAGCTTAAATTTTGGTCTCCAAAGCAAAAGAATGTCAGGAAGGCCCCCTTGTCCTTTGTTGACTACAAAATTAACTGATATCTCTAGTGAAAAGAACTCTCCCCCAATGAGCTCCACCTGTAAATAAATTCTTTTAGTTACTTCAGAGTAAGGACGATATCTTATTTTGTCTTAGATACCCTACAGTACCTGATGTACATTGTAGATGCTCGATACATATTTGTTAATTTATTGATTTATCTTCAGCTTTAAAGTTATATAGTTTAGCAGCTAGGTGGTCCAGTGGATATAGCAACCAGCCCTCAAGCCAGGAAACACTGAGTTCAAATATGGCCTCAAATACTTGCCTTATAAGTGTGACCCCTTGGTAAGTCACTTAGCCTCTGTCTGCTTCTGTTTCCTAATTTACAAAATGGAGATGATATTAGCACCTTTCTCTGGAGCTATTATGAGGATAAAATGAGATAATACTTGTAAAGTACTTTACAAACCTCAAAATGTTATATAAACACTAGCTATTATTATGAATTATTATGACTTGGGTTTTATATGCCTAAGGTCCTATAAAATCTCTTTCGGTATCCCAACTTAAAGCCTAAATACAGTAGATGTTTTCGGTTTCACAAGGATCTGCTTTGAACATAAAGCATTTGTTTTCATAGCATTCAGGTCCATGAACTACAGCTAGAAATCTTATAGGACAGCTTTGTTTTTTTCCAGAAGGCTTAGTCAGTTTCTCTGCTTTGGTGAACACATAGGGAGCAGACGTAGGGATACAGGACAGGAAATAGGAGTACAAATTTAATTGAAGACTAGGCAGTGGAGAGTGCCTTGGGGGAAAAATAAAGCTCTGGTATATGAATATCAGACAGTTTATTCAAAAAGCATTATTAAACATTTACTATGCTAAATGATAAATATACAAGCAAAGGTAAAAATATAAATAAATAAATAAATAAAAGTCTCTGCCCTCAAGGAGCCCACTTCCTAATGGGGGAGATGATATGCAATGAACTATCTATGTTCAAGATATATAAAGTAGGTGGAAGGTATCTCAGAGGGGAAGGCATTTGCAGTTGGGGAAAAAGGGAAGGAGAGTATCCTATAGAAGGTGGAATTAGATTAGATTCTTTAAAAAAAAAAAAGGCAATGATTCTAAGAGGCAGAGTTGAGGAAAGAGAGCATTGTAGTTCTAGAAGATTGTCAGGCCAAAGTCATGGAGATGGGAGATGGAATATCATGTCAGAGGAACAGCAAATAGGCATGTATACCTGGAGCAGAGAGTGTGTGGAGGGGAGAGGAATAAGGTGTAAAAAAACTGGGAATGTAGGAAGAGATCTCCTAACGGGCTTCAAAAGACAAAAAGAGGACTTTATTTGATCCTGGAGGCAATAGGGAGCCACTGGGTTTTACTGAGCAAAGGGAAAGGGAGAGAGGGTTGACATAGGCAGAGGTAGCCTTGAAGAAAATAACGTTAGCAGTTGAGTAGAGGATGGATTGAAGTCAGGTGAGAATTGAAAGGAAACCAATTAGAAGGCTATTGGAATAGTCCAGGCAGCTACAATATAAATGAAAAGATCGTTTAAATTAAGTTGGACTCTGAGTAAGAAAAAACTCAATCAGGGTTTGGAGAAGAGACAATAAAACCTATGTCCTTCCCCATGGCGGAGAAGACTATTAGGACAGAATATTGCATCATTGTCAGATAAGGTTTCTGTATGGGCTTTTTTTGCTTAATAATTTTTCTTTGATATAAAGGAGGGCCCCTTTAGAAGGAAGAGGCGGAAAATGACTGATTTAAAGGCCAAAAATATTAATAGAACAAACATACATTAATACACACACACATATACACACACACTAAAGTCTATTACCCCTGCTTGCTAAAAATCTTCGTCCTGCTATAGAAAAAAAAAAAGAATAAAAATAAGGAGAAAAAGGCAACCAGAAAGGAAACATTAGCATCCTTCAGTTCCTCCCATTGAAAGAAAGTAAATTGTTTTTTCTCTGCCTCATAACTCCATCTCACACCTCACATTTCCATGTGATCAGGGAAACACCCACATGAGAAATAGGGTGGAAAACATTAAAGTTTATCAGGCCACCTACTGTGTTTAGGCCACCTGCTGACAAAGCAGATCCATCAGTTTCAAAGAAGTCAGATCACTGTATAAAATCCAGCAAAAAAGAGAGAAATTCAAGATTCTTAAAGTCAGGCAGGGCTGGGAAGGGGTTTGAGTGTTTAAGGATTGAATACATTCAATTTTGCCAAGATTTTAAATAATTTCAGACTCTCCAGTGCTTCTCCTCTCTGTCCTCTGACCTTGGTGCATTACTTAGGGTGCCAAATACTGAAGGCTGTAGAAGATTCAGGCATATATGCTGAACCACTTCCTTCTATCTCGTCAAGCAGGAATCTCAGGAGTGATGGCTGGGTACCACAATCATAATTTTCAGTAGGGAGGGCTGTTAATTCAAGGAGCTGGCAGTTTAGAGGGCAAAAATGAGAAAGCATCATATCTGTGGATGGAAATAAGATCCCTAAAAGACATTTTCCATTCATTCCAGCTCCTACTGCAGGGTCAAGTGTCATGAATATGACTAAGACCACCTGTGACAGCTTGTCAGTCACATCCAGATTAAAGGGCTAGAAGGATCATGGTCAAATGGGATTCTTAACAGATTCATTACCCAGGGAAGCCTTGGCATGACAGCGTAAGAACCCAATCTCCACACCTAAAGGTCACAGAGAGGAAGAGAGAGAATTGGACATGTTATGGTTACACCACACAGACTTCACCACCACCAACAGGCAAGTTCATCTCAGCATGCTTCTGGGATTGTTGAGAACATACAGACACATCCAGGGTAGTTCTGGGGACACCCTGTGGCCCCAAAGGTTCCTATGTGTAACTAATACAAGATAAACCCAGCACAGCATGAAGGAAAGTGCCTGGCTGAGCAGGATACATTTGTCTACCAGTTGTGGAAATCGAATTCAAATGAAAGATGTGTTCCTATGCTTGTCATAGATGCCACCCAATTTTTTGTAAGCAGTGTGATTCTAGACTGTTCATTTTGACCTCACTGTGCCTCAGTTTTCTCACCTGGGAAATGGGGATAAAAATAGCACAGGGGTTATTGTGTAGATCAATTGACATAATTATTAAGATATTTTATAAAATTTAAAATGTATATAAATTTTAGCTGTTATAATCCTTATCACTTTCATCATCATTTAGCTTTGCATATTATAAAACCACACATATCCACCAAATCACAGGCCTAAAATGGTCCTGGAAGGGTAATTCATTCTGCTGTGTGCTATTGAGACTTTCTGCTTCCAGTCAAAGTATTCAAGAAAGTGAGCATTTCATTCCTTTTATGTGTGTCTTATCCCAGACAGAATACAAATATGACGAAGCCAGCAACAAAATGTAAGTGAAGAGGGGCCTGTATACATAGCTCAGAGTCAGTGAATAACATAATTCCCTGTTCTTTAGTAGCCCCTTTTCTCAAACTGCTTTCAATACTTTACATGTATTGTATCATTCAACCTTACAGAAATAAAGTCCAGGTAGGAAATGAGCTACTTTCCCCATTTTATGAAACCTTAAATGGAAGGGACCAAAACATTGTATAAATGCTATTCCTGAAAGGAAGATGGAAATCTAAGATGCCCAACAGTTGAATGTATTCAGTTTTGTAAAAGTTATTCTTACATTTAACACTTCACCCTCTTCAGGATTTCTCAATCAATCAATAAACATTTATTAAGTGCCTGCTATATGTTAGGGACTGTGCCAAAGACTGGGGAATACAAAAAGAAACAAAAGACAGCCCGTGTCTACAGGGAGCTCACACTCTAATGGGGAAGACAATGTGTGTATGTGTATATATGTGTGTGTGTGTGTGTGTGTGTATACATATATGTATGTGTGTATAATATATATAATATATATATTATATATACACACACATATGTATGTATGTATATATGTATATATGTGTGTGTATATATAATATATATATACACACACACATATATATATGTATGTATGTATATGTATATATATACATATACATATATATATATGGAGTGTGTGTGTATGTGTGTGTGTGTGTGTGTGTGTGTGTGAGTAAGGAAACAAGATAGAGAAGATACTAGAATTAATAGGGGTTGAGAGGGACTTGCCATAGAAGATAGGACTTAGCTGGAACCTGAAGGGAGCCAGGAAAGTTAGGAGGTGGAAATGAGGTGGGAGAGTGTCCTAGGCAAGGGGGACAGCCAAAGAAATTGCCTTGAACCAAGACATGGAGTATCTTGTTCATGGAACAACCAGGAGACCAATGTCTATGGATTAAAAAGTATGTGGTGGGAAGAAAGGCATAAGAAAATTGGAAGGGAAGGAGACTAGGTTATAAAGGACATGTTGCTCATTTGTATCAATGGATTCATATGCAGTTCTTCATACTGAAGGAACTGGGACTGGACTGTATGTATGTACATGTGTGTATGTATGTATGTATAAACAGAGAAAGGCAGTGTGATTTAATGGATAGAGAGCAAGCCTCAGAAGTCTGAGCTAGCCAAAACAGACTGAGAAGACCTAAGTCAAGACCCACCTGCGACACATACTGGCTATATAATCCTGGGTAGGTCGTGTTACCTCCCAGTGACCCAGGGAGCTCTGTAAGACTGTAAATAGCAGAGTTAACACAGATCTGCATCAGGAGAGAGAGTCTCCTTACCTGAGATTTCTTTATGCCAATGAAATCCCATTTCTAATCCACCCCTCTCCCCTAAACAAATCATAAGATTACGGCTTTAGCACTGCAAGGGATCTCAGAGGTCATTTAGCTCAGCCCCTTCATTTTATAGATAAGGAAAGTGAGGAGCAGGGAGGTTAAATGATTGGCCAAGGTCACATGCAGGGAAGCAAGAGAGATGGGATTTAATTAGGGTCCTCCAACTCCAAAAGTCTCTTGCTTTTTCCTCTGTTCCATGGTGCTTATGTATGTAGGTACATGTCTTTATACATGTTCTATTTACATACAAGCTACAAATATAAAGTCCAATAATACAAAGGCCTTTCTGTGGTGGGTGAATGTCATTCCTTTGTTCCTAAAATGTATATTAATTTAAAACTCACTCCTACCTATCGGAAAGGACACCCCAAAAACAGAAACAAGAAGGAGGCGATTGACTAGTACTGAGAAGAAAAGTGTTCTTTGATTACCATCTAATAAAACAGAAAAATAGTATGCAATTTTATTAATTTCTAATCCATCAATATAATAGCATCATATCTTTTTTCCTCTTATATTTTCTGTCAGCCAGAGTAAAAGTCCAAGCAAAAATGAAATTCTTAAAATAAGAATCTAAAAAATAAATGACATCATGCTACTCTCAAAAAAACCTCACTCGTTTGGATTATCAAAGTATTAACTACATGAAAAGAGGGCTATACTTGAAGCAAAGGACCTAGGTTCAAATCCAGACTCTGCCATTTGTGCCTGTTTGATCTTGAGGAAGTCACTTCATCTCTAAGGCTCAATTTCTTTATCAATAAAATGAAAGAGTTAGGTTAGATGACCTCTAAAGTCCCTTCTAGATGCAAGTGAATGATCCCTATTTAATTTAAATTGAAACTGAACAATTGAACTCACTACACATGTGCACACACACACACACACACACACACACACACACACACACCCCATGCCCTTTAGATATGTGTGTGTCACATAGCAAAAAGGTGGGTACTCTAATTTACATAAGAATCTCTGGTAAAAATAAAAATGCATCTAATCCCCAAATGAACACCCTTTGTGCTGTACATAGCATTATCTTGTCTCTGTTGAGCAGGACAGTTGTGTAAACTCTTGTTTCTGTCAGATTTAACCATGCTTACTTAAACAAGCCCATTGATAGGATTAAATGGTTTTACAGATTAAATAGCTTTGCAGTTGTGACTTATGTACATTTGCAGAGTGTTTGCTGATAAACAAAATCAGGCTCAAGTCACATAAATTACTAGAAATAATTTCACTTATAAATACAATACAAACTTTGTAAACTTTTCTTGGGAGGGTGGGATGGTCTATGTTGCCAAAATCCTGCACATGAACTCATCAAACTGATTTGTTCCAATCAAGCCATGCAGAAAGGACAGGTTGCCAAAGATGGAAAAAGCCCAATTAAGTCACAGCCTCTACAATAGGAGAGGAATGTGGGAGAAAGAACAAAATTATTTCCATCATCTTTGGTCCTTGGCAAAATAACAGAAAGTCAAACCATCACTGAGATTGACTTTTAGTGATGTGTAACATTATGAGAAGATTCAAGATGGGTAATGCAATAGTAATTCTTTTAACATTAACTGTTGAAAACTGATAACAAAAAGTGGTGAATTCATTTGGGAAAAGACAAAATAGGACATTCATTGCTAGGAATGTTTCTGAGCATCTTTATCTGGCCTTTCTGAAGCTGACAAATCCTCTCACGCTATCCTCTAGAGAAGATGGGGATATACAGGATAGGCAATAGTACTATTGTTGTTGCTGAGCTGTTTCAGCTCTGATCACGTATGGGATTTTCTTAGCAAAGATACTGGAGTGCTTTGCCATTTCCTTCTCCAGCTCATTTTACAGATGAGAAAACTGAGGCAAACAGGGTTAAATGATTTACCCAAGGTCATACAGCTAATAAGTGTCTGAACTCAGGTCCTCCTGACTCCAAGATTGGCACTCTATCTACTGCATCATGTAGCTACCCCAATAGTAAGTTAGCTGGATTGAACACTGAAGAGCAAAACTCTTCTCATATTTACAAATGATTCAATGTCAACTTAGAAGAAAGCATCCATTGTAGTACCTTAGGAATCTGTGCTGCATTAAATGACCCAATGACATTTAATATTTTTATCAATCAGTTGCACCTACTTTTCATGTATTTTGTATGAACCTTCACACTTACACATGTCTCCTCCATTAGAATGCAAGTTACTTAAAGATAGAGGCTCTTTTCACATTTTCTTTTTTTTTTAACTTATTTTTTTTTTTGGCTAGGCAAGGGGGTTAAGTGACTTGCCCAGGGTCACCCAGCTAGTAAGTGTTACGTATCTGAGACCAGATTTGAATTCAAGTTGTCCTGACTCCAGAACCAGTGCTCTATCCACTATGCTACCTAGCTGCCCCTGTTTTCACATTTTCTTTGTGTCCCCATTGCTTGACAGGAGCCTGAGCTTGTTGTATACACTTAACAAAGGCTTACTAATGGCTTGCTTGATGCACTCACTGGTACTCATGTGAGATTCCTAATGATAACTATCTAACACATTTCATTATAGTTCCAGGATCAAAATACTTCTCCACAGTCTAGAACCTTACTAAATTCTAGAACCTTGGGCTAAACCTAATAAAATTGATTTTACTAGGGAATAAATGTAAAAGCCTCAGACTTTAAGAAGATCAGCTCCACAATTATAGGATGGAGGCAGCAGAAAGATCAGTTCATCTGAAAAAAAGATCAGGGAGTTTCCAAGGACTATATGCTCAATGGGTCGAACATTTGTTTCAGTAGCCAAAAAAGCTAATGCAAACTTGGATTGTAATAAAAGAAACATAATACTGACATCTTCCAGAACAAGGGAATTGCTACTTCCACTGATACTCCTACTTTGGACAGATAACAAGTGGAATATTATATCTAGTTCTATGCACCCCATTTTAAGGAGATTATTGATGTTAGGGAATATTCAGGGGAAGATGACCAGGAAAATGAAAAGCTTGAGATCATGCCATAGGAGACTTGATTGAAGGAAGTAAGGGCATCTTAAACTCCAAGTATGTGAAAAGCTGTCATGTAGAAGATGGAATAGATTTGTTTTGATTGGCCTCAGAGGGAAGAACTTCAAAAAGCTGGATGAGAGTTTTGAGAAGGCAGATTTAGGATCAATACAAGGAAACACTTTCCAAAAATTAGAGTAATCTAAAAGTAAAATGGTCTGCCTTAAGAAGTCTAGAGTTCCCTCCTTTGCTACAAGAGCTATCAGAGATATTGTAGATTCAGGTACTGGTTTGACTAGAGGACTTTCAAGATCCCTTCCAACTTCAGGATTCTTTGATTCTTTGACATGATTCAAGTTATAGGACATAGAGCTTAGAACAAGAAGGGACCTTAGAAACAATCAAATGTAGCCTCTTCATTTTTTAGAAGAGGCCCAGAGAGTCATACAGTTATCACAGATCCTCTCTGTACATAAGAGCACTGAAGAAATTTACCTTATAAGGCAGGAAAAGAATGGGTGCCTTGTAAAGAAGGTAGGCTGCTCTAGTAGCTGAGAAATGGTCATAAGTATGGATAGATTTTTCAGGGCCTAGCCATGCTATACCAACAAACCTCCACCCCAACTCAGGGTGAAATGTGAAGGAAGACTTTGGGAGAATTGTTATAGTATAAGCTTATCACTCCAGAATAGCTCTTCCTATGCTACTCCACACACTCTTCTGAGGTTGAGGGGTTGTATGTCAAGCTGTTAGAATCACAAACCCAGAAAGTTTCCTTAGAAGCCCAGCCTTTATCCAATGTAATGTGTGCGTGTGTGTATGTGTGTGTGTGTGTGTGTGTGTGTGTGTGTGTGTGTGTGTGTGTGTGTGTACACAGATATATAACATTGGTCTAGAGAACTTCTGATGAGGAAACACACCACCAAAGCATACTGCTACCTGCTCTATGATTTAGAAACTTGTCTAAGGTCATTGAGAAGTTAAGTAAGTTATCCAAGGCCATTTAGTCAAAATGTGTCAGAAGTGGGATTTGAATTCTGAGGCCAGCCCTTTATCCACTGTGTCACATTGCCTCCATATATTGGTTTGGTTTTCCATAGGTAACATGTGCACAAATACACACGAATATGCCTACATATATTTATATGTATATTTATAGATAAATAGGCATTATGTACACAGGATCATAGGATTATAGATATAAAGTAATCCTTTCATCTAGCTGTAACTTCCTTTTTTGCTTTGTTTTGTATACAGCAGGTATGTCAAGCATGTTTTCAACTCCTCTAGCAATATGTCCATTTGTTTGTCAAGGACAAGAATCTCATATTTAGAATGGCAAAAATCAAATTAAAGGTTATTGATGGTCTGTGTAATTCTTAGCATTCCCTGCCCCCTTCTCTACCTTCTTGCCACCATCACTGCAGAAGGAGAAGAGAGTCACATAGGACTCAGGAAAATTTTTATTTTTCTCCATTTCATAGGTCTTCATGATATATATAGATAGACAGATATAGATATATACACATATATACATATATACACATACATATATGTATGAATATATACAAATATGTATGTATAGTGATATATCATATTATATATTATGCCATATACACACACACATACACACACACACACACACACACACACACACACACACACACACACACACACACATATATAATCAGGTGGCCAGCCTACTAATGATATGTCTCCATAGTTACCTAGGTCAATCCTCAGCAAATAGATTCAGTCTATTTCTGGGGACCATATCTGAAGTTTTTCCAGCATGGTAGAACTTGTCAGAGTTTATGATGTAGTGGCATAATCTTTGAGGACCCGGTGTCACCTGAATACCACAGTGAGACATAAGAGCAGGACTTTGTGGAGAAAAGATGGACACAAGATGAATGAAAGGAGGTAAGTGGGCTAGACAATCTTCTGGAAACTGGAAAGCTCCTTACAAACTCCAAACTTCCCATGAAAGCAAAGGCTTATGTTTTTAATACTAATGTTATACTGATGTTACAATATACTTGGGAAATATGGAATACAGTTGGTTCCAAAGAATTAAAAAGAAGCATTACATAGAGGACAATGAAGAGTACATGATGGATGTGAGTTACAATGGCATCCTTGTAATGACAGGAGAAAGTGAGGAAGGTATATTGGATGGACTCCCTACCAGATAACAAATTTACAAGAGAACATGGAAATGAGTTGTACATTATGGGCAGGTGTGGAAGGAATGTGATCTAGATCATTTGAGGGACCTACTTAATTGACAGATTAGAGTTCATTCAAGCATTTGTGCATTTGATTATAAACCCACAGGGATAGATGAGTGGGGATCTATGCTCTTGCTCCTTTAACATTAACCATGCCTTTTCTCTATTCTTTCTAGACTTCTACTCCTTAATCATCTTCTTTTTCATCTTGGCTAAACTGGTACCATCCTATCTCTTCCTCTCCCATCTCCTCATTTTTTTTAACATGATATTAAGATTAAGAGTTAGAGCTCATGGTGATGAGGATGGGATCTAGACCCCAAAAAGGAAAAACCCTGGACTTTCCCACATGGCCAAATCTCTGGCATTTGCCTGAAGCTATAATCCTATCAACTGGTCTTTCATTATCACCTATATCCAATCTCCCAATTCTACTACCTAGCCCTCCTTTATCTATTACCTCCAGATGGCCCCCAGCCACTTCCCACCCTTAATCCTATCTAGATTCCATTCTCCCTTGGCCTAGTGGTCCAGGTCCCAGGCATTCTGTTCACCCCAGCTTACTGGCCACTCCCATCCAGATCTTCCTTAGACCCCTCCTGCAGTCACTCCAAACTACTTGGCCACTCCTAGATCTCTCCCATAGTCTTTCTGTATATAAGGTCCATCTGTCTCCATTAAGGTGCTCAGGTTCTTATAATCTAGCCAAGGCTCAGATTCTTAAAATCTGGCCACTGTTCAGATTCTTAAAATCTAGCCACATGCTCAAATTCTTATAATCTAGCCAATAGATCAGTAATGTTCTGATTCCTTAAGAGTCTGGCCAATATGGTGGATGTTCTACTAAACCTTGTCTTTGATTGAAAGAAGGCTTGGGTCAAATGCATTCAGGCAGGATTCGCATGTTGTGATTTTGGGGTCCCAGCATCCCTAAATCCCTAAAACTCAACAATGGTATACATCCATACAAGAAAATCAAAGTTGCTAAGACATACAGAATACAGATAGAGAATAAATGTAGAATGGAAAATAAGAAAGACACTTAATCCAGGAAAACAAATAGTAGAACAAGAGGCCTTAATGCATATTGGAGCTCTGTTCCCTTCAGAGGCCTCTAGAAACAGCAGGGATTCCCTGGTTCTGCCCCAAGCCTTCCCAAGCTGACGAGCTAGGCAGAGGTCTAAGCTAGATCATTATAATAGACGTCAAGGGTTTGGAAAGAGTTGTAATATGAGGAAGAAAAGGCCAGTGTCCAGGGACATAGGTCTTGAACTTGAAAGAGTCAAATAAGAGTAACATCTGGAGTAGAAGTCATGGTCAGTAGCCAGGGTTTCCAAATGAGAAGCAGAAAGGACCACAGGCAGTATTAGTGTCCAAACAGGAAGGTCAAAGCCAGGAGCATAGCCAGGTCCAGAGGACAAGGCTAGCAATAGTTGAGTTCTGAGGTTTAGCAACAAGGGGGTTCCATACCAGTTAAATGACAGAATATGGACTTCAACCAAAGAGTTTAAATTTGCTATAATATAGCCAATATACAATACAATAGCTGTCTACACTCCCATGTGACTTCTTAAATCCAGCCATGCACAGTTGGGCCCCACCCTCCATGTTCTGCTGAGCTCAGTTCATCTGGAGATTCCCCTCCCCCCAATCCCATCACAGCTGCCCTCATTATCTCCCATAGGAACTATAAAATCTACAAAGCAAAAGACAGACTACATGCTATTAATGAACACAAGCCCGTTTTCAAAAATCCTGACCACTGCACCAGAAAGAGTTTGACAAATTAGAAAGATCACAGGAAAGACTGAAGGAGATGATTAAGGGGCTGGAATGACTGATTTATGAGGAGAGATTCTTTTTTTAAAAATCTGAATATGAGGTGGCCCAGCTAAATGATGACTAGGCTGGAAAGGTGCGGCTGTGATAACTACATACAGACCTTAGAAGCTGATGCCAAGGAAGGAGAGAAACCACTTAGATTGTTCCAAGAGAATGTAAGTAGGAGTAATAGAGTAAAATTAAGGATGGAAAAGTCCCAGCCAAATAACAGGAAACAGTCTCTTGTAGAACAATTTATTACCCAGTAAAAGTGTGTCTTCAGGTAAAGAGTAGAAGCCTTATCACTTAGGTCATTAAAAGTTTAGCTGAAGCCAGACAAAGACAAAAAAGCAGTGTACACGAACCATACCAGCATTCCCCTCCCTTTGCAATGTCCACAATGTTTCTGTCATTTCTAATCCCTTTAACTTTCCAATGCAAACCTCCTTTCTCTACATGTTAAAGGGAAGATGAGAACAAGCACATAAAAGTAACTTTAAAAGCACAGAAAATCAGTCTTTAATATCTCTGTAACAGAATAGCCTACCAGATGGGAAAATGTGTCCAAGAATTGATTTGTAAGGGAATACTTCTGGCCACTTCTTGAACAACACCATCTCCTCCACTGTATTGTCAGTCTGATGCCACTTATCCTATATACCAGGCATTTCTCCGTGCTCCCAAGATATGCCAACAAACTCTTAGAAGATATCAGGCTCATTTCCATCTGACTCTGTATACCTATTATCCTAAGCTTGGCATTGAAGAAACATTGTTCAGGTAGCCCTGATAGCATTATCAAGGGCTAAGTTGTAGAAAGTCAAGATTTAAAAATGCCAAGAGTTTCCTAGAATAGTAATTCTATCTTAGTACCATCTAATTTGAACAATACCCCGTTACTGATGCCTCCCCAGCCTCCATTAAAGAGGGGAAAAAATCATCTTCACCTAAATTCTCTGAGTGGACTTTTTGACCTATATCTCTTTGTTGACGTTCTGTAAGGTTTGTTAACCTCATTTGTTGTTGTTGTTGTTGTTGTTGTTGTTGTTATTGTCATTTGGTTGTTCAGTCTTGTTCAATTCTTTGTGACCCTACAGACCACAGCATGTCAACACCATCCATGGGGTTTTCTTGGCAAAGATACTGGAGTGGTTTGCCATTTCCTTCTCCAAACCTTATCCATTACCTTCTCCTTATTGAAAAATACACATAATTTTAAGCTGAGTCCTCAAGGGAGGGATGATTTTTGTGTTTCAATAACATCTCAGAATAGATGATAGGAAATGGGCAGGGGAAGCTCTGGGTGTCTTTTACAGGAAGACCTATTGTCACCACACAGAGATTTCCAAGATCTAATCACAGTAGGCAAGCTAAACAAGTCCCTTAAAAATCAAGGGGAAATACTCAGAAAGTAGCAAAGTGGGGAAGGTGATGGGGGTGGGAGGCAGGGAAAGAAGAGCACTAAGTATATATGCAATAACCAAGAAGAAAATTATACCTTTTGAGCAAAGCTTGGAAAAGATTTTGAGTTTAAGGAATGATCTTAAACAAGAGACCTTGTAAATAGCTACAGTTGCAAATCAAAGATCAGTAGAGATAAACCACGTGGAATAGACCATTGACTCAGGTAATAGTCATTTCGTTATACTTGCACAGAGAGAATGATCTCTATCTGGCATCTTCAAATATTAAAAACTATATTTTTATCTAGCTAATGTTGAGAATAGCTTCTAATCTTTATCATGAGCAGAAAGAGCTAGTTTATGACTAAGATTATATAGGAGGGAAAAGGGAGAGTAAGGGGAAATAAGCCTTAAGTACCTCCTATGTTACTAGGGCTCTGTTAAATGCTTTATAAATATCATTTCATTGAATTTTAAAGTTTACAAGGCATATATTATTATCATCATTTTATAAATAAGAAATATGAGATTCAGAGAAGTTAGGTGTGAAGCCCAAAGTCCCACAGCTACTAAAGTGTCACAACTGGAATTCAAACCTAGGTCTCTTGACTTCAGGTCCAGCATTCTTTGATCTACAACGTGTGTTATTTTTTTTAACTGAGAATATGTGTTCATTTACTGAAGTCATAGAGGTCTCAAGCAAACATTTCAAGTGCCAATAATTTGCTAGGCTTTACTTTTATGGTGGTGGTAATACTTCCACAAATTTTGATTCTATCTTCAATAAGAGCTCAACTATTCATCCAAGTTTAGACATCAGAAATATATAGACAGCAAAAACCAGAAGTTCTATGAATAGAACTTGAGGCTCACAGGCCCCAAAAGGAAAGCAGGTAACAGGTCAAAGAAGTTTTAACATACTTTGCCTCTCTTCTTCTTCTCTATTTCTTCATTTCTTAAATTGGGCCACTACCTAAACTATTCAATCTTATATTCCACTAGTCCTCTGGAGAAAGAGCATAATGTAATGGGTTTTTTTTTAAAGTCTAAGAGAACTAGGTTCAAATCCAAATGCTGATATTAGCTTCCATGGGCCATCAGCAAGTAACTTAATCTCTCTGAGACTCAATTGACTTATGTCTTAAAAAAATAACAGTTGACATTTACATAGTCTGTCAAGGTTCACCAAGCAATTTACATATATTATCTCTTTTGATTATCACAACTAGAAAATGTGTTGTAAAGCTTAAAATGTGAAGCAAATGTTAATTATTATTATATTATTATTATTATCATCCTAAACGCTCACCTTTTGTTCAATCTTTCTGGTGGCCTCATTGTCCCTTAAACTAATCAAGCTCATTTTCATCTCTATTCTTGCCCTTTTAATTCTTATCTGGAAATATCTCTCCTCTCCTCCTTCTAAGTCCTATCAGTTCTTCAAGGTCTAACTAACTACAATCTCAACTCCTTTATCAAAACTTCTGGATGTCTCTGGGATGGTCATTGATCACTCTCTCCTGGCAATCACTCTTAGTCTCCCTAACTATTGTATAAGCTTCTTTGGGCAGGATTCATGTCTTATAGCCCTTTGATATTTGCTGAAGTGCCTGGAACATTGGAAGATATAGAAGTGACACAAAAAAATGCTTGTAAATTGACTGCTTAGTTTTCACAGAATCTGTGCTTGTGTGTAAGAATTAAAAATTTTTGCTAAAGGGGATGCTGGTATTCTTGAGGAGTCCTAAAGGTTGATGAGGATAGCCTTTTCTAAGAATCAATTTTAGTTATAGATAGTGGCCCTGAAAAGGAAACATCTTCAGAGGGTTTAATTCAGAATAATTCAGACTGGTAAACTGTTCCATTTACAGAGGAGTAACAAACCAGTCACAAGAAACCATTTAGAAATTTCCAAAACAGTACTTCTGCCCATTCCCAAGAACAGAAGTAAACCAAAATTGACCTAGCATTCCATGGAATATAAAAGGCCCTTCATCTGGAAGTATAATTTCTTTTTAATATTATCTAACATTTCCATATTACCATAGAGTTACCAAATGTGTCAATGCATTAGCACATATAATTGTAAAAAAATAATCTTGTGAGATAGGTACTGAAATTATTATTTCCATTTTAAATATTAGTAAATTCAGCCTCAGAAACTTTAAGATACTCACTTAGGTTCGCATAACTAGCAAATGGAAAATATAAGATTGAAATCCAAGTCTCTTTCTATTAAAAAATCAACTAATAATTATCATGTCATTAAACTCATGCATATCTAGCAAGGGACTAGCCAATGAGCCCAGCCCTTATGAGCATGTGAAAAGTGCTTAGCTGATACAATCCCCACATGTACTTCGTAGCATGTGTAGACATTTTAAAACTAGTTCTATTATATTAATAATGTGGTTTAAAAAAAAAAAGAATCTCTGGTCATAGAGCTGTGCGTTTAAAAGGTACAAGTCAGCCTGACTCTTTTCTGTGGACCAGCTTTTTCTGCCCAGCATGTTCAAAAGAGGAGACAAGGACTAAGAGACCTCAGACCTTTATCTCCCTACCCTACCAGGATCACCATAACATAGCTCACACATGCATGAACGTGTTTTTTAATCTGTTGCCATTATGTCTCTTCTTACTACTTTTAGGTAAAGAAGATTAGAGACAGCTACAACTTCGTAAGCTTCAAAAAGTCAATAGAGTGATCCATCATGAAGGAGGTCTAGGATTGGAGTATATGCTGGATTTTATAATTAGCCACTGGACCATCAATGCCCCAAGGAATAAGCCTTAACCTTCAGACCCAGGCCAATGGTGACTAAGATGAGAACTCATCCAATAATTATGCTGCATTTGGATGTCGACTTGTAACCAATGCTCTGTAGAAACTACATTAAGTGTGAACCTGCTCTTCCCAGGGATCAAGACAAGGAAAATGTGTGGGTTCTTGCTATGTCTTTGAAGTAAATACCCTTTTGTAAAAGTTAATTAATTAGTTGGTTAAATGGAACTTGAACATTAAAAGTTAAAGGTGGGGAGTAGAAGGGGACACACCAGAATAGGAGTTCAAGTCAATAGTATTAGAGAAGAGATACACAAACACCTCAGGGGTGCTTCTCAATGTTAGCTTGGCTGGCTGCAAAACCTAGCATGGACTGTACTCCTAAAGTTACTAATGGCTTCTTCTAGGGGACTTTTTGAAGTTTACAAGACCATAGCTACATCTGATATCTTCCATCTTAAGCGAAGGGAAGAAAAAAAAGGGACAAGCTATTATAGGGTCATGTGGTCATAGGGTACATCATTGTGTCTCTGGTGGGGATATAAAGGGCTGAAACCTCTCTCCCCACCAAAGATGTACTCCTTGTCTCCTCACTTGAACACATCAAACAGGACAAAGCCAGTCCTTAGGCTAGGCCCCAGCTGCCTCATGCTTTTTGAATGAACTCCAGCACTGATTCTATAGCTAATCAAAAAGACTATTCATCACCATGTGGTTAGTGGACAAGAACCTATTACAAAACATCTGTGTATGTTCTAAATTCCACATAGGGATAGCATCAGTCAAATATTCTGCAGGAGCTCATAAGGGCTGGACTCATTGACCAGTCCCTTATTATACTTACATCTCCATTTTGGAGAAGGGCCACTGACCCACATAAACTAATTTTTCAATGAATTCCTTTCACCTTATGCTAGCAATTCTGATATAAAGAAAATTCTAAAAGAATTCAATTTAGGTGATTTGTCCTAATCAGTACCTTGATCTTGGAATTCAATATTGGATTCATCTGAGCCACAGAAAGGCTAGAATTATTATCATCATCATTACCATCATCATCAATAGTTAAAATTAGCACAGAAATAAAAAGATCTTAGGACCATAGATTTATAACTAGAAGCAAACTTGGAGGCCTTCTAGTCCATATTTCTAATTCTATAGATGGAGAAACTGAGGCCCTACTCCAATGTTTCATTTTAGTGTGTAGGAGCTTTGAAGGATATCTTGGCTGAATACGTCTTTAGCAGGTCCTATCACAGACTGCCAGCAGTAGGTGGTACAGTGGATAGAACACCAGGCTTGAAGTCAGGAAGATCTGAGTTCAAATCTAGCCTCAGATACTAACTAGTTGTGTGATCCTGGTCAAGTCACTTAACCCCTATTTGTCTCAGTTCCTTATCTGTAAAATGTGGAAACCCTGGAGAAGAAAAGGGCAAACCTCTCCAATATCTTGGCCAAGAATACCCCATGAACAAAAAATCCATAGGATTACATAGAGTTGGACATGACTGAATGACTGAACAACAGTCACAAACTGTGACCTTGACATTCAAGGGCCAGCTTAGCCTAGCTTAGAGAGTCTTGTTATCAGAAGGCAGGTCTCTAAGTGATTTTTTTTTCAATCACATCAGGGAGGTTGAAGAAACCCCTAGACTTGCAAAATCATGGATGCTTAAAATATGAAGCTGATAATAATGATGAAGAGGAAGAGCATGATAATCAGAAATCATTTGCTAAACACCTTCTATATACTAGGCAATGTGCTAAACTGTAAAGTTTGGATTCAGTCAAAGTGCTGCACTCGAGAACCTAGAGGGCCACAGGTCTCCCTACCCCTGTGCTAGACACTAGGATACAAAGGAAAAAAATATAAAGAAAAACCAATCCTCACTTTTTTTATAGTTTACAAAGCATTTTCACATGCATTCCTCTAAACTCTGAGCTTCCTATCTCTAGCACTTGTAAAGATGATTGTTTATATTGGCTCTTCCAAATCATAGTTTTGTCTTTTCTGAGACTATTTAGATCTGCAATTCATAAAGCCAACAAAAGATGGCAGTATAGCATGTGCCCTCCTGCCTGCAGGGCTCAGGGTGGGAGTGGGGAAGGGAGTGGTGTTTGTATAGCATCAGCCTGCTCCTGCCATCTGGAACTGCCTTCCCAGTTTTTCTGCCTCATTGACTCTTGATCTTCTTTCAGCAACATCTCTTTTCTCCATTGCCTTCCCCTCATCATTTCCCTCTTTCCCTGTTACCCTTTATTATTATAACTCTGTCACTATATTATTTAACTCTATAACAGCATCATACAATTTGGGGGCTTTGGTATTAACTCTGAGAAGCATTTTGTGTGTGTGTGTGATTCATTTAGCCTGAAACATGCCACATAAAATGGAGCATTATTATGTGTGATGATGATTACTATGATTAGGGCAGGCCATTTTCAGAAACAAATCATTTCAACCTACATGAAACAGGGGCCCAGGACAGCTTCCTGCCTCCCCAAATCTCCTTGGCTCTACTTACACTGTCCTTTGCATTTTATTTACTTAATCCCTCTCATTTACCCATATGTATTTTGTCAACCTTTAAAAAAATTCCAAACTACAGTCTAGTGTTGCAAAAATGTCAATGAACTTGGAAGACAGGTGATCTGTGTTCTAGCCCCACTTCTGTGACTAGTTAGCTGCATAGTAATGGACAAGTCACTCCCCAGGTTTCATTTTCCTGATCTGTGAAATAAAGGTCTTATATCTGAAGATCACTCAATGTCCCTGCCAGCTGTAATGCTTTACTTCTTTCATACCTCCCACTCTACTGCCATCTAATATGACCTCCCTCTTCTCCCCTCAAAGTCCTCTATATCTTCATTCAAGCTCTTGTCCTCTACTCTTATCTCTGAAAAAGAGATGCCCTTCTGCTCCCCAAAGCCAACCCCTCTACTTGTACCTTTGATACCATTCCATCCCATGTTCTCCAAATGTCTGCCCGTTCTATTTTCTCTTACCCCCATTACTTGCAATCACTCCTTAGCTACTGATTTTTCTCTAATATCTACAAACATGTTAAGATCTACTCTAGCTTTAAAAAAAAACCCTTACATGACACTGCCATTCCCTCAAGTTATATTTATTCATCTCTTCTCCCTTTCACTGCCAAACTCAGAAAGAATTGTCCAAACCCAACATCTCTGTTTCCTCACTCACTACCACCACCTTCCATTCACTCATTTCACAATTTCTTACAATATGACTTCCAACTCCACCCCTTAACTGAAACTGTTTTAAGAACTGAAATTATCTCTTAGCTGCTAAATTCAATATGCTTTTCTCAGTCTTAATCTTCCTTGACTTTTTTTCAGCTTTTGATACTCCCCATCTCCCACTTTTTGGACACTCTCTCCTCTCTTGGCTTCCATGATACCGTCTCCTTCTGTACGCATCTGATTACTCTTCCCTTTCTTGGACCATTACCTATCTATCTTGTCTTCTTAACTCAGTGATTCTCAGCATCTTTCTTCTTCTCTTTCTACATTCTCTCTTGAAGATTTCGGTATATACCTTAGGTTCAAATACTATCACAATACAGATGAGCCCCAGTTTACATATTCACTCCTACTGAACTTGTCCATTGTCAATACCTATCAGGTATTTCTTCCTATATGTCCTGTACGCATATAGAATTAATTGTGTCCAAAGAAGAAATCACATCTTCTAAGCTAAGCCTGCTTCTCTTTTAAAAAAATCCCTATTTTTGTTGAGAAAGTCTTCCTAGTCACTCTGGTTCATGATTCTTACTTCTTCCATCTCCCTCCCACTCATATCAATTCTACCTACATGAATTCTCTCACATCTGGTCCTTTATCCTCATATCTGATCTTTTATCTGTACTCACACAATTACCACCCATTTTGGCCTTTTATCATTGTTTGTCTCAAATATTCAACCTATTAAATAGTATCATTGCTTTAGAGTAAATACAACAAACTTTTATTAAGCACCTACTATCTGTCAGGCACTGTGCTAAGTTCTAGGGCTACAAATAAGAAAAAGGAAACCAATCCTTGCACTCAGGAGTTTACAATCTAATTGGGGAAGACAACACAGAAAAGGAAGCTTAAAAAGCTGGAGATGGGCGGTGGGGAAAGGAAGGTATAGTACAAAGGACTGATGATGGTGGAATAGAATCCAAAGAGTGCTGCTGATAGGAAATGAAATTTGT
Organism: Phascolarctos cinereus; assembly: GCF_003287225.1. Lineage (NCBI taxonomy): Eukaryota > Metazoa > Chordata > Mammalia > Diprotodontia > Phascolarctidae > Phascolarctos > Phascolarctos cinereus. The sequence goes on from NW_027555736.1 coordinate 122,946,162, forward strand.
TGGGCTTTTGAGTCATTTTATACAGAGGCTTTACAGAGAGCTTTTTGCTCTGCCTTCCAGTCCTCCAAAGGACAGAGGCATTCAGTCTTGACCCGCCCCACCATCTTCAACACAGCTACCAACATCATCTCCCTGAGGTGCATATTTGATCAAATCACCCCTCTGTTCAAAAATCTTCAGTGTCTCTCTAACACTTATAAGATGAAATACAAACTCCTTACACCTGACATTTAAAGCCTGCCAGAATTTGGCTCCAACCTATCTTTCCAGCTTTTATTTCATACTCCTTCCTTTAATATACTCTACTAGTATTAGCCCTATAGCAAACTACTAGATTACTAGCTGCTTCTTGTACTCAACAGTACATCTGTTTTTCTCTGTGTTATCATACAGACTGTTTTCTCTACCTGGAACATAATTCCTTCTCATCTCTGCCTTTTCAGAATTTGGATCTTCTTAAAGGTTCAATTCCTGGTCTATATCCCCTATAATGCCTTCCTAATTGCTTTTCTTTTCCTCTATCTGATCTTCCTCCTCTCCACTATGTTGTTGCTTTCTCAATTTTTCTCGTACTAGATTTTTATCCATTTTTATCTTGTGGGTAGAAAGTAAGCTACTTGAGGGAATGAACTATTTCTTTTTCTTTCTTATTTTTAACTTTGTATTTCTCGCACCTTGTACATAACTGGCAATTAAATGTTTGTTAAATTGAATTAAACTCAACTTTTGAGGATGTCTTTGAATCCCAAATCAGTTACACCTGAGGATCTTAAAATGACCCCCAAATATTACAGCCCAAATTTCACAGTCCCTCACAAAAGAACATTGACAGAATTTTCTAATCTTAACCTCATTTCATTGACCTTCAGTTGGAAATAAAGAACTACTTCCATTAAATCTGCCACTTTAACTCATTGAGGGACAAAACCTGGCTCCCTCTGACCCACTTTCATCTGTGAGTCACTTAATCAACTTAAAGTGGTACTAATTTATAGCCACAAGTGCCAAGTGGTAATATTAGTTGATCTTTATACAGTGCTCAGTTTTCCCTGTCCCACTTTCCCATGACATCAAAAAAAAAAATTAAGTCTTTCTAATGTTATTCCAGTTAGTTACAGTAAGAACTTTGAGCACTGACCATCCTAGTGTTTACATTCAGCTAATTTGAGAACAGGCTCTCAGAATTTATATCACAGAATCATAAAATTAGTATTAAGAGAAACTCTGTTTCTAAGAATATACTTGAAAAGCAAGTACACCTGCCATGGGGTTGTCCCTCTGGGTATCTATGTTTGGCAGTGACAGGTAAGATGCCTATACTCACAATTGGGTTAACTTGGCAGCTCTATGACAACAAAGGTGTGATCCCTTGGGAAGAAAGGAGATTGAAAATTCAAGAGGGCTGGGGTGAGATATTGCTCACCTTCCCTGAGAAAAGTATAACTGATTTTTGAAAGAGAGAGAAGGGAAGGGAATAAACATTTATATAATGTATGATATATGCCAGATACTGTGTTATGTACTTTGTACAAATATTATCTTATTTGACCAAAATCTTTGATAAATTGCAGTATATCTAAAGGAAGGTAATTAGATGGTGAAAGAACTCCAAAGCATGACTAAAGACAGAGGATGTAAGCTCCTTGTGAGTAGAGATTGTTTCATTTTTTTGGACCTGTATTGGCAGCATCTAACACAGTGCCTGGTGTTTAGTAGGCCCTTGCTAAAAACACATTGATTGATTGAATGGTTAAAGAAACTGATCATAGAGAAGAGAAGACTAGGGACAGGGAGAGGAGAATTACATTTATCACATGAGAAAGAGAAATTAGGCTCATCCTGTATACCTGCAGACTATGGAACCATGTCCAAAGCATGGAGAATACAAAGAGGAAGATTCTAGCTCAAGCAGTAAAGAAGTTCCTAAAAATTAGAGGTATCTGAAAATAGAATAGGCCACTTTAAAAGGGAGTGAATTTCCAGTCATTGGACATGTTCAAGAAGAGACTTAATGGCTAAATTCGAGAGATGTTGTAAGTGGTGTTCATGCATCAATGCATCGGGCAGTGAAAATATTAGACTAGGGGCAGCTAGGTGGTGCAGTGGATAGAGCACCAGCCCTGAAGCCAGGAGGACCTGAGTTCAAATCTGGACTCAGACCAAACACTTGACACTTACTATCTGTGTGACCCTGGGCAAGTCACTTAACCCCAGTAGCCAAAAAGAAAAAAGAAAAAAAATGAAAAAGAAAATATTGCACTAGATAACCTCTAGGGTCTCTGACAGTTCTAAGACTCTATGAGTCTATGACACTATGGCAGTGGCAAAGAGGATAACCAGATCCTAAATTTAGGACTATAATGGACCTTGCACAAGATTTAGCAGGTTCTATGTTAAAGAATCAGAGGACTTGGAATATGATATTCTGGGGAGTGAAAGAGCTAGGATTACAACCAAGAATCACCTCATCAAATCACTGCACTGTACAAAAAAGGAAACTGAGGCCCAGAGAAGTTTATTGATTTGCCCATGGTAACACAGTGACAGAACAAAGATTCACACTCAGATCCTTTGATTCCAAATCCACGGTTCTTTTTAGGAAATATAAAAAGACTGTAGAACTAAAGCTGAAATGGACATCAGCAATACATCAAATCCTCTCATTCTGCAGCTGACAAAACTGATATCCAGGGAAGTTATTTAACTGGTAGTGGGCATCTGAAGCAAGATTTGAACCCCAGTCCTTTGAGTCTAAGGGCAGCTAGGTGGCGCAGTGCATAGAGTACTGGGCCTAGAGTCAGGAAGACTCATCTTCCTGAATTCAAATCTGGCTTCAGACACTTACTAGACGTGTGACCCTGAACAAGTCACTTAACCCCTGTTTGCCTCAGTTTCCTCAGCTATAAAATCAATTGGAGAAGCAAATGGCGCACAGTTCCAGTATCTTTGCCAAGAAAACCCCAGCTGGAGTCACAGAGAGTCAGACATGATTGAAAGTGACCGAACAATAACTACATTTTCTCTGTCCAGAGCCAGCTCTCCTTACACGGTACCAGAGAGAGCTAGGTCTGTCTGCGTGAAATGTGCCTCACTCCTCTGGGTACAGCTAATACTTGTAGAGGTGATACAGCAGGAATGGATTAGACATGGAAGGACCATTGTTATGACTGCTTATTGCCAACAGCACAGACTTCACTGGAAGAAACTTCATTGAAAGACCCTTAATTGAAATAATCACTAACTCCATGAGAGAATCCAAAGACATGAAACATAAAGGAAAGTAGAGCTGGGTTATAGCTATCCCATTAACTAGCTGTGTGTCCTGGCATAAATCATCTCACCCCTCTGAGTGTCAGCTTCCTCATCTATAAGATGAAGGAGTCAGCCTATATGATTTCCAAGGTCCCATAGTCCTGAGTAACTCTTGATGGACACTTACAAAGAAATGCCAGACAAGCACTTGTTCCATCATCCTAGAGTTAAGGCAATCCCCAAATGCCACAAATGCCCAGAGTTCAGTATGTTTGAAGTGCAGAGATCATCATGATACTCTTAACACTATTCTATTCATGGATAGACACTGGTTAAAGAACGGGAGGGGGAACAGAGGTCAATAATAGGAAGAATTTGCTTATGAGGTTTGTAAAAGGCCTGACACATCAATCACTTCTTGTGGCTGAGATGACTGTTCCGGAGCACACAGCTTTCCATGCCTACCAGCTCCATATCAGACAACCCTCCCCAGGGATGAGTCAGTGGGAGTAGTGCACACCACAGGGTGAGGCCTTGTTAGAAATGCCAGAGGACCCTGGAGGAGCCCAAAATACCAGAGATGTGATTCTCTAGGCAGGTGAGATCAGAGCAATGCTGAGCTCCCGGGATGGGGAGGCATGCTCCATGGAGAATGCAGGTGTTCTGACAAGAGATGAGCAGACCATGCTCAGGCTATGTGAAGTTCCTCTTCTGGGAAACTAATATCATAACAAATACACAACAAAACAGGGTCTAAAAGACACAGCAGCTGCCAGAATTCAGTCCATCTGCTAGGCTGTCCAATCTATGTCTGATTAAGTAAAATGTTTATGAGGCAAGGGAGGTCAGCAAGATTAAAAAGAGCCCCCCAAGACTCATCGATAATGATCTTCTGAAGGATACTGCTTGCTTTTTTTTTAAGGACTTCAAAAAGCCTGATTGATGTTCATTCTACCAAGCACCCCAAACAGCCCTAAGAGGCATAGGGAGAATACCTAGTATTCTCCTTGGTTTGAGAGGTCAAGACACAGGTAAAAAGAGAGCAAGGACCTGATTTTGGGTCACATAACAAGTCAATGGTAGACAGGCCTCAGAACTCAATTCTCAGCTCTCTAAATCATCCATGCTGAGATAATGTAACTTCCAAAGCACTCTCCTAGAAACAGAGAGGCTTATCCACAGTAAAAGGAAGAGCCAATGGAGAGCCCAAACAGGAGCTCAGCTGGAAGGCGAACGGGGCAACTGTCAGGAGTCATATCTTTGATCCCACTTTCAGCAGAAGCATCTGTTGTACTATCAAATACAGCTGTCTGATCAAAGAGAACACTAGTATCGTAGACTACATATGCTAAGCTGCAAGCTCTCAGTTTCCCGTCTAGTTCAAATTTTATGACTTCTGTCAGGACCAGCCAGCCTTTCAGTATAACAGATATTAATTGAATGTCATTTGGATGTATGTCAGATGCACTATTATCCCCTCTCTGTATGCTGGGCTAAGCATATCACCCAGAGGAAACATTCTGCTTGTTCAAAAGCATTTTATAATCTATCCTGGGGGGATAGGAGCAGAGGGGGCCAGGCAGCACAGGGGTGAAACATACCAACTGATGAAGTGCTTACAAATAATTACAATAACTACAAAAAAGGAAGAAAAAGTTGAAGGTAGTTCCATATAAATAAATATATAAGTATATATGTAGACACATGTACATATACATATATGTATATATACACATGTGTTGTGCATACACACATATATACATGCATATATATACACACACACACACACACACACATACATTCATACGTTTGAAAATGTTAAGGCATATAGAGCCAGAAATTAGCTGGGAAGAATCAGAGCAAATTGAACCCAGGTGTGGGAAAGGAAGGGGAAAATTAGGAAGCAGAAATATACCAAAAATTGGGGATGGGAATAGTGGAGGAAAAATCAGTCACTATCAGAGGCAAGAAGAAGATATTTTAAAAGTTAGGCAAGTTGGAATCCTGAGAAGAGCCAGTGGGGGAAAATGTATGAGCAAAGGACAAGAAGGTAGTGTCATGGCAAGAAAACAAAATTTGAATTCAGAGGACCCAGGTTCAAATCCTTGCCCTCCTACCTACTACCTCTATGACTTTCTATTTACCTTCTCTGGAGTCAGTTTTGTGTTTTTTGTTTGTTTGTTTGTTTGTTTGTTTTTGGTTTTTTACCTGTAACATCAAGGCATTGAAATAGACTACTTTTAAGGTTTCTTCCAGGTTTGACTTCTATGACCCTAGGATACTATGGGTGTTATCCTTTGGGGATTCTATGGGCTACCTAAAGGCCTGCAGAACCTAAACAGCAATGATCTTGCTTTCTCAACATTTGGGAAAACTGAAAGAAAAAAATTGTACCATCTTCTCTACACCACCAGCTCTACCATTATCCCCCACTTAAACCTCAGTGGGTGGCAGCAAAAGCAATGTTAAGTGAAGAAAACATTTTACTAGAACATATCTGGAATATCCTAATGAGGATAAGTACCAATAGAAACTGGGAATGAATAAAATGTTCCAGACCTTTGACCTAGGGGTCACAAAAAAAAGAAGACTAGAATGAACTAGGTTTGGTCTCTCTCAGACTGTATTTTTTCCAGATGGATGCTAAGATAAAATGAGATTTAAATATATATAAACACTTTGAAAAGCTGAAAGTGCTTTAATTCAATACTTCATAAATCTGTGGCTCTGTCATGAGGACTTCCCCCACCAGCAAAGTTCACAGTCCCTCTCTTACCTAGTGTATAGCTTTCAAAAGTGGCTAAAGACAAAAAATAATAATAATAATAATCTTCACCACATGGAAAACCTGGTAATGAGTATTTATAGACTGGTCCTTAGAAAACTGAGATATGCTCCTAACATGGCTCCTGTATTTGAAGCCTTTTAAATTTGAAATCTTTAAATTCAATAAGGCTTTCCAGAATTTGTGTTGTACTGTTGATACTTTGAAAATTCCAGGTCATCTCCATAAAACAATGAAGCATAAGAATAAGATACAGAAGAGAAGCACACTACCAATATATGGTGTATTATTATGATTTAACCAATTTATATTTGTCGTGTTCCTCATTTCATTCATACTAAGGGAGGTAGGATTGTTTGTGTGTGTGTGTGTGTGTGTGTGTGTGTGTGCCCACACACAACTACACTCAGACACATGTGTTTAAGGCCCATTATTGAAGTGCAGATGCTATCAATTTGGTTTTATTTTGCCTTGGCAACTTCATCTAAGGACCCTCCCTTTCTCCATTCATTATGACATGGATCTGCTTACATGAGTAATAGGGTTGAGGAAGCAGGTGGGTATGTGGGTGGGGAGAAGGAAATCTGTATGCTCAGCATGTAGGGTATCAGTAAGCTGTCCTGGCATGCAGCCTCAGAGGGTACTAGCCTGGCTCTTAGTATCCCTTTCTCTGTTTAAAGGTGTGTAGTCAGTGCCTCCATTGTAAATCTTGCCCTGAAGACGAGCTAGGGACAGTGCTTTGGTGGAGAACAGCTGCATAACTAATTTTAGTCTCAGGCTGGAGAAGTGGGGCAGTTTTAATCTCCACAGAAAAGTCACTTTGATACAACGCTTGGCATCCTGTCATTAAAAAAAAAAAAGGAGAGACACTCCTGAATAACTGGAGCTCAGGCTATTATATTTTGGAAGAGGACATTAGAGAGGGCTTTTAGTACCTATGGAATTTTATATCCCCTTCTCCTCCCTGTAATAGTCTCTCAAACAAGCCCCAATGTCCATTCATTTAAGGAGACCTGGGGAAATGTCTAGATTTGTTTATATGAAAGGGAGCCATGGGGAACAGGGATCTAAAAACCCCTAATTCCAGATTCTTCCCTAACCCTTGTCCTGTGGCCCAAAAGACCTACCCAACAAGTGAATGGCAAAGCTTTAAGAATTTGGATTCAGTCACAGTACTTACTTTGGAAAGCTATGCTCTTCTCTATAGAATGTTAGCTCTTGAAGAACAGAAACTACTTTTTTGTGTGTGTCTATGCATAGAGCAGGGGACTTATAAATGCTCATTGAATTGAATTGTACATCCATTTTCTTATGTAAAATTGACCTAGCCTCTACCCAAAAATCCTGGAAGATTACAGAAGTTTTGAGAATTCTGAGTTACAGAGTTACATACAATAGTGCCTGGCATATAGTAGGTACTTAAAAATGCTTGTTGATTGACTGACTATTCCTGTTATAGGACTTATCCAGCAGAGAACTGGACTTAGAATCAGGAGTGAAATGATTGCAGTTCAACCCTACCAGTGATAGTTTCTATATGATTATGGGCAAGTTGCTTAATATCTCTGATTTTCAATTTCCTTGTCTGTTAAATGGGTAGCCCCCCCCCATCCTCGTGGAGTTGTAATGAAAGTGCTTTGTAAACTTGAAAGGTGATATAAATGTGAATGATTGTTAATATTAATCCAACAAACAAAATTAGATGGGATGGATATTAAGGCTTCAAAGAAAAGGATAGAGTCAGATAGAGGGCTAAGGCTCCCATATCAGTAAACAAATGGTTACATGAGTTTCATCTGATTAAACATTAAACTGCAACACAAAATTAAATGACCTTTTACCAATGTCTGACATCTCAGGTTGGCTGCTGTACACTGTGGCTGTTAAACTGAAATCTTGGACTAGATGGTATAGTTAATAAATCATTTTCCCTAAGGAGGTTTGGTCTGAAATATTTCATTAGGCTACAATAGACCATCTAGCCCAGATTTTACAGGATGATCTAAAAACTCAGAAATGCTGTTCATAACCCGAAGAAACTTTCTTTAGGCTCAACGGCCCCATCACCTAACCCTATGCCTTCTGTTCCCTGGTTCTATTCTCCTTCCCTGTTACCATGATAAGCTTTGTTCCCAAATTCAACTCTCACTGCTGCCTTTCCCTTAGAGGATCTTAGCCCAGTCTAGTTTTGGATGCAAGCTCATTTACCCTAGGAAACAACACAAAGGCCTTTAGGTGAGGATGAATAGGCACTGGAAGAGCTGTGGTGGCTCAGGAGCAGAATAACCAGGTAGAATATGGTCCAAGATTAATGTAAGGACATCGAAAATAACACGCCTGAGCATGGAAATGCAACTTTTCAAACTACTCCATCTATCTTGGAAATTGGCTGAATTTCTTTTAATATTCTTTCAAGGTCCTCTATGAGTCACTCCCAAGAATGATGGATCCTAATGGCTCAGAATATCTATAAAGCTTCTGTGCCCGGCCATCTTCTCTTTTAACTTTGTGACTTACTCTACTCTTGCAAACCAGGAACAGAAAGAATAGGCAGAGAAATCCATCTTTACATTATAATGGCATCTTATCTACCAGCACACAACCATGATGGGCTATTACATGACCCAGATCACATATCAGAAATTGAGCTGGCTTATGCTTCTGATCTTATGGGACTGGGCATCTTTTCAAGTCATTTCTGTACTGTCTTTTGGAACAAAATAATAAAAGAATAAATTGGAAGCTGAGGACTAGCCTGGCTTTCTTACAGTTGTTTTCTGTCTGAAAGTTTAGTAGGACAGGATTATGATGTTTCTGTGTCCTTTCAGGGGGACAGAAAGGAATCTCTAAGCCACACTGGAAATCCCATATGTGTATGTCCATTTAGGTGCATTTCCATTTAACCACCGTCTTGGACGTATGTCCTTCTAGACATGATAGGGCAGCTGGGTGATGCAGTGGATAGAGTGCCCAGCCTGAAGTCAGGAAAACTCTTCTTCCTGAGTTCAAATCTGGCCTCAGATACTAGCTCTGTGACCTTGGGTAAGTCACTGAACCCTGTTTGACTCAGTTTCCTCATCCACAAAATGAGCTAGAGAAGGAAATGGAAAACCACTCCTGTGTATTTGTCAAGAAAACCCCAAACGGAGTCAGGAAGAGTTACATGACTGAAACAACTGAATAGTAACAACAGGACATGATATGGCTTTATGTAGCTAAGTAGCTACCTGCTCAGTACCTGATAATCCTGGCACGTTTTCTAGAATAAGGGGTGATAACCTTGAAAAGCAGCTCCATTGCTCCATTGATGCCCAGCATTGCTGCAGTCGTGACTACAGAAAAGACAAGGGTAACAATAGTTATGGGACGAGTAGGAACCAAACTGTCCTTAACTTTAGAAAATTAACCCAAAGGCCTGGGAGGGGGGTACACTACTTTCTGATTTTTTGCCAGCAATCTCATCTGTGATACAGTAGAGAAGGTGAAGTGTGAGGCTCAAACATCATATAATCTATTGAGTCTGGCGCAAATGCATTTTGACTTCTGACTTCCCTCCTTACACACCTCCTTTTTATTACTAGGGAGAATGTGCAAGAAAATTGGTGCACAGAGACTCACTTCATGGTGAGACAAGTTTTCTGATCATTTCTTCAGTATTTCCATGTACAAATGGTGATGTTTCTGGGTCCCTCTCCTTTCCTTCTCTCCTCCTCTCCCTGCAAACTCAGAGAAGACCATTGTAGAAAAGGCCTGCTGGGACTGTGATATATCAGGGAAGGCCCCAAAATGATCAAGTGAAATCATTGGAGCAAAGGATTTAAAACTGGAAAATGAAATATTAGAGACCATCTACTCCATCCTCTCATTTTGCAGATGAGAGATCAGAGAATGGGGAGTGTTTTATCTCAGACCATCCAGGAGTAGAAAGCAAAGCCAGGATTCAAATCCAGGTGCTCAGATTCCAGTCAGTACAATTTCCACTCATGGAAATGAGGATGGATATTTTAAGCTTCTCAAGAGAAGAACCCTCTCAATGGCAAGGTAGAAGAGTAAGGTTCCCAAATTAGTAAACAAATGGCCATATAAGTTTCAACAAATTAAAATTAAACTGCTATACAAAATTAAAACAACCTTTAGACAATGTCTAACACGTCAGGTTGGCTGCTCTGGGCTGTGTCAACTCTCTGGATGCAAATATGTACTAGTTCAACTAAGCTTAGAATGATTTTTTTTAATTCTCAAGAGCAATTTATTGCACAGGAGATATGTCTTCCTGTTTTGCATAGGCACCAAGATGTCTTCCATCTTTGAGTCAGTTACAGCTGAGGGAATGATCTGAGTGTTCCTTCAACTCTCTGGTAGAATTTCAAAGATATTATCTATTCCCTCCTGCTGAAGGGAGCAGAACAGTTATCCCTAGTACTCCTTTCTTTTTTTTTCAGTTTGCCTGAATGGATGGCTACAAATATGACATCAAGGCCTGGAAAATAAAACCTCTGGAAGATCATAGTCCAATCCTCTCACTTCTAATCCAGAAGAAGGGAGAAAGAAATGGGACCTGGGTAAATTCTTGGCCCGTAGTAGAATTGTTGGCGGGGTAAAACACCAAGCTTTCTTTGTTCGCACTGACTGTGATGCAGAAGATAAAGTGTAGAATCTCCAGTAGAGAGAGAATAAGAATAAGAAACCGACACTGGTTCAGCAGCCAGCAGGCGCTCTGGATGGCTGCCTGAGGCTGGGCCTCTGGCAGCTCTATAAACATAGCCTATTGGCCATTTGGGAGCTGCCAAAGGGCCCATTGGCTTTTGCAGTCTTTTTAGGGCCCTAGCCAAGTCATCCTGCTGACAGGGAATGTTTGGAGAGCCTGCTGGTGCCTTCCACAACACCAAACAATTCATTAAGGCGACAGCAACGTACAGGTTGCTCGAACTCTGTTATTCTCAGGTCATTACATATCCTGTATAGACTGTGCAAATGTTTCCAAAGTACATTATGGAACAATTGCTACAATATTAAGATGGGTGTCAAATGGTCACTGAGATACCTTTTACCCACAGCAAAATCACGGGTCTTCTCAGAGCTACAGAAAGAGCGGGAAGTCATCTGACTGATGTTTCTGTTGATCTAGCCATGTGATGTCATTGATATAGAGCTCAATCTACCAATGCAGATACGCAAGATGCCTCTAAATCGTAGTCTTAGAGAATCATGTGAGACATAAAAAGGTCAAGTGATTTGTCTATGATCACACAGATAAATTTTTCACAGGTAGGACCTGAATCCAGATGTATTAATCTCCAAGAATATCCTTATACTACGATGCTTCTTAACTGATTTTATTTTTATTCCTTAGAACATTTACATAAAGTACTTCCAATTTTTAGATCTCAAAATGATAGCTGTAGTCACTCTTTGTGAAGGCAGATAGGTGGTGCAGTGCACAGTGTGCCAGACCTGGAACCAGGAAGACCTGAGTTCAAATCTGACCCTAGACACTTGCTAGCTATATGACCCTGGGCAAGTCACTTAACCCTGTTTACCTTAGTTTCCTCTTCTGTAAAATTAGCCAGAGAAGAAAATGGCAAGCCACTCCAGTATCTTTGCTAAGAACATCCCAAATGGAGTCACAAAGAGCCAGACATGACTAAAATGACTAAACAAAGTCACTCTCTGACTACAGAGTTGCTCTATACATCATCGTCATCATCATCATAGCTAATGTGAGAGGCAACTAAGTATAATGGATAGAGAGCTGGCCTGGGGTTTTACTTGTTTTTATGCTCCTGTTCTTTGTTATGTGAAGGCTGTCATGCACTTCTATCCACTTCTCCACGAAAAATACTTTGTCAGAGAAGGAAGTACTTTGTAATTAGGTTTGCTTGCAGCCATGTTGGGAAAGCAGTGATACATAGATGATACAGGACTGACTTGGAGCCAAGAAGTCATGCCTTTGACTCATACTGACTGTGTGATCATATGACCTCTCAGAGCTCTAAGCAATTCTCCAATACCCTAAGTTGCAGAGAAGATGCTGATCTGAATTGGAAGAAGGAATTTCCTCATCAATAATTCTTCACATCAATGAAATCCCATGTCCAGTCCAAAATTTGCAAAGTACTCTACATTGATGGTCTCATTTTATTCTCACAACAAACCATTCAAGTAGGTACTATAGATGTTGACTCTACCCGTTTTATAGATGAGGAAATTGAAACTGAGACATTAAGAGAGATCAGCCAGCTGGGGAGAGTCCAAGCATGGACTAGAAGCCAGGAGCTTTAAGCTACAGGCTTTATAGGAGAAAAGGAAAGGAAATGCTTGGGGCTTGCTGAGACTTTGAAGGCTCACTTTAGGGCCAGACTCAGGATTCTGCAAAGCTGAAGCGAAGATCAAAATATAAGCTCGCGCCTATCACAGCTCATCTCCTCACAAGCAGCTGTCATAAATCTAGTCAATTAATTATTTCCACTTATCTGCTCCCTCCTTTTCCCCCTTCATTCTCCTCCTCCCCCCATTCTCTCCCAGCCCTCTCTTTTCCTTATCTCCTTGCCACACCTAGACCCCCTACACCCTCCTCCTTCTCCTCCTCCTCCTTCTATTTCTCTCTCTTCCTCTCTCTCTCTCCCCCCCCACACACACAAACACACACAAATACTGTTATGATTTGATGTCTAGTTCTTCAAGTTTTGTTTCAGAAGGTTCCCTTGACCAGAGCTAAATATAAAGAATCAACTTACCTCTAGAGGCAAAAACCTGCAGTGCCCAGAGACAATGAATGAGATTCTGGTTGTGAGACAGATTTTTTCTGGCCAGAATCAACATCACATCAAGTGCCTCCAATTCCAGAGCTTTCTTTCCAAACTCTTTATCTAGAAGCACACACAACAGAAATTAGTCCATGAGTGGCTTCTGACACTGACTCTGAGCAAGTCATGTCGCACAAATAGAAAGCATCACAAGTCAAATTTTCATAGTCTGAAGATGTAAAGATAAAGTGATTTATACTAAGTGCTTCACTGGAGTATTACATACCCCAGCAGCACTAGTGATCATATATATTACACTCTTTTTAGTATTGTCCACCAATTTTGTCATGACTGCCTAATATAGTATTATGTAACTGTCATAAAAATGATACCATGCTAAGTAGATCTCCCTTCATTCTCTCCTCCTTTGATGTGAGTCTCTGGGGAATTAATAACCCTCACTTTTTGACTTCTTGTCAAGTGCAACCTTTCTATTTGTACCGTTAGACCCGTTCTATCCTCTGCCCCAGAATAGATCTCTTGGATTCTTGGATCTCTTCCCTTCTCTTTCTGTCTCTCTCTCTCTATAAATGTTTATACATATGTGTATATGTATACATGCATGTTTATACATATGTATATATGTATACATATATACATATGTGTATATGTATACATGCATGTTTATACATATGTATATATGTATACATACATGTTCACACATCTGTGTGTATACATACACACAAACAGGTATGTGTGTATGTATATATGTTGTTGTTAAGTAGATTTTTCAGTCATGTCTGAATCTTTGGGACCCCATCTGGGGTTTTCTTGGCAAAGATGCTGGAGTGATTTGTCATTTCCTTCTCCAACTCATTTTACAGATGAGGAAACTAAGGTAAACAGAGTTAAATGATTTGTCTAGAATCACACAGCCAGTAAGTGTCTGAGGCCAGATTTGATCAGGAAGGTGGGTCTTTCTGACTCCAGGCCTGTGTATTCCAAGCAGTGGAGGTAAGAATGGTTGAGATATATCTTATGCAAAGTAGGAGATACATACACACACACACGTGTGTGTGTGTGTGTGTGTGTGTGTGTGTGTGTGTGTGTGTGTGTGTAGGGGGCAGCTAGATGGTACAGTGGACTCATCTTCCTAAGTTCAAATCTGGCCTCAGATACTTCCTAGTTGTGTGACTCTAGGGCAAGTCACTTAACCCTGTTTGCCTCAGACATATTTCATATTATTTTCCTTCACACAATCCACTTCTTAGAATATACAGCTTCTTTTGAGTTTGACCCCAAATGCCATCTCTCCTGCGAAGCTTCAATGATACTACATTTATCTGTGGATATGTTGTTTCCATCAAGCAGAATGCCCTATTTGAGGGCAAGTCCTATTTCATCTTATATTGTGTAGTTCACTAAAACTCCAGACCTACATACAAATCATTATGTAGCCCTGTCTCTCCCATCCTATACTTGGGCAGTTGATTTTTTGGACTCATTTATGATTTTGTGTTTATCCCTATAAAATTGCATCCCACTAATTTTAGTTCATTGTTTTCACTAGTTAAGATCATTTGGGGTCTAAACCATCACCTAGTATATTCTTTATTCCCTCTCAACTTCGTCTTCTTCAAATATAAGTATGTCATCTATGCCATTATATAAGTCAGCAATAACATTACTAAACAGCAGATAGCCAAGGACATCCCTATGAAGCACTCCACTATAAACCTTCCTCCAACAACCTAGGCAAAACCATATGAATGCCCTGATTTTAGTATGTGTGATCTATGAAAGAATAAAGCTATACTTGTGTGGTTATTCCCATAAATATTATGAAAACGGCTATGCCATTGTCCAAGTTCTATTAGAGCTTCATTGAATATTAAGTTCCCAGTATCACTTTCATTATTACCAAAATATATGTGTGTGTGTGTGTGTGTGTGTGTGTGTGTGTGTGTGTGTGTGTGTGTTTCATTCTATTTAGCCTCAGGCTTCAAGGGCCATTGGTACCTCTCTGGCCAACCTTGACCAGCAACCGAAGAAGAGGCAAGAGGATGTTGTAATCTGGGGAAGCTGTCCGAGCAGAGTCCACCAAGGTCTGGAGGAGGGCTTCACTGCCTCCCTTGCTAATCATGTAGTGGATCCTTCGATCTGTACCTAAGGAAAGGAATGAGAGTAGAATCATTAATCATGATTTTAGAAAACAGGAAACAGGCCTAAAAAGCTGGACACAAGAAGGAATTGTTCAGTTTATTTTAAAAGATACTAGAAGAGGCCAGATCCTTTATAGTTCTTAAGCTACTCAATGTTTATGATAGGAAATTAGGGAAAGAGACTCAATTTCAATTATAGTTGAAAGAGACTATAAAAGTCATCTGCTCTAACCTTCCCCTGTGAGGTCATCAGAGTACAATGGGCAGTAATGATGGAGGGGGCAAATAGAATATAGCCCTTTCACTAGAGCAGATGAAATCAATTTCTAGACTTTATACTTTGTTGAGTTTGTCACATCAACACTGTGGGTACTCCTTTCTATGGTGTACATTTCAACTCAATTCCTCCATGCCTTCCTCTTCATCCTAAGTGATTCATACCCCTGTCTTTTGATAAGTGCTCCATAGCAGATCCATGGGACCTAAAGAGTAAGTCTTAAATAGCATTCCTGGGATTTTTTTTAGTTATAAGGAGAACAGTCCCATAAGCCTCTACTTGACTGAGGAAAGAAATAAATGTTCCTCAAAAGACGTATTATTAGGAATACACGTTAAAGAGCAACCTCAAATAAGACAGCAAGTATTCTCTCTGGACATGTAATTGATAGTCAATCAATTGATCAACAAGCATGTTAAGCAATTCCTATATGCCAGGCACCATGTTAAGAGCCAGGCACCATGATAAAAGAAAAAGTTAAAATAAACTCTGACCTCAAGGAGTTTACCTCCAATGGGAGAAACAGCAATTACTAAAATCAGTATATATAAGACCTATGCAAAATAGATGGAAGGTAGCTTTTCTTTTTTTTTTTTATTTTTGGCTGGGCAATGGGGTTAAGTGACTTGCCCAGGGTCACACAGCTACTAAGTGTTATGTGTCTGAGGCTGGATTTGAACTCAAGTTCTCCTGAATCCAGGGCCAGTGCTCTATCCACTGTGCCACCTAGGTGCCCCAAAGGTAGCTTTTCTTAGAAGAGAAGACACTAAGATCTGAGAGGACCAGGAAAGGCTTCTGGCAGAAGGTAACATTTAAATTGGGTCTCAGAGGAAGCTAGGGATTCTGAAAGGTCAAGGTGAAGAGAGACAGCTTTCTAGTGGGGAATAACCATTGAAAAGGCATAGAAATTGGAAACGGAGCATCATGAGTGATGAACAAGATGTATGGCTAGAATATTGAGTATCAGGATGGAAAAATGTATAAGAAGATTGGAAGGATAGAAAGGGGCTAAAATGTGAAGAATTTTAAATGTCAAACAATCAACAAGTATTTATTAAGTGTCTACTATGCACCATGCAGTACTATACTAAGTGCTAAGAATGGAAGAAAAAATAAAGTCAAACAGCTACATACAAACAAGACATAGATAGTACAAAAGAGATAATCTCAGGGAGAAGGCACTAAGATTGAAGAGGACTGGCAAAGATTTCTTAAAGAAGGTAGGACTTCAGATGAAATTATAAGGAAACCAACAGGTAATGAAGAAGTAGAGAATTCCAGGCATGGGGAACAGCCAATCAAAATGTACACAATCAGGAGATGGAGTTGTGTGCAAAGGACAATAAGGAGTTCAGTATGGCTGGATTATAGAATATATAGAAGGAAATAAGGTGTAAGAATACAAGCAAGGTAGAAAAAGTTTAGGTGATAAAGGGCTTTAAAAGCCAAAGATCAGGGAGATAATAGCTGTTAGAGTTTACCTCTTCTGAGGGTAACTCAAGTCCTAGTGTTATGGAGGTTGCTGACACAAAAGTTCTATTCAACTACCTTTCCTCCAAGACCTCAGTGGCACCATCACACTTCTGTTCCCAGCTATCCATTTAAAAATAAGCTATTTTCCCCAACTGCCAACATTTTGTGTATGTAAAGGAAGTGCCAAGAACTGGATTGGTGGTATTGAGACAGTACTGAAGGCCAGTTGGCACACATTAGGAATACAGAGGAGTAGAAGGAAGATATCCGTGCAATAGAAAGGTTAAGTAGAGACCTAGAAACAGCCCCAACTGATTCAGCTGCATTGTAGTCTCTCTGCCTCCCAAGGCACCTCCCACTGTATCTGGGAGTGAGTAATTCAGTTTTTTCTTTGCTAAGTGGGAGTCCACTGTAACACTCAAGCTGTGAGTTAAAACTATTTTTATTTTGGTGGGGGAGGTGGGCAGAGAAGGCCTCTGGACTGCCCTTCCCACTATGCTACCAATAATCAAGCAGCATGAAAAGACAACTGTCCCTTAATGTTTCACTGACTTTTTCATTACTTTCCATTTTTTCTTTTCAGTAGCTTTACTTTTCCACTTTTCCACAGTATCTGGGAAGTGTTTCAGAAGTGAGTTTACAGTAAGAAGAATACAATATATCTCAGAAGATACCACCAACAAATTAAGTCATATCTAGGAAAGGATGAACCAAATGACCGTCGCTGGATCAATAGGAGTTGAGTGAATGAGAAACAAAAACCAAAATGAACATTCATGAAGAACCTTCTTAACAAGATATTGGCAGGGCTGCTTCAGTCACAATGGCACTCAGAGAAGATCAGCAAAGCTAGACATATTTCTGGGTGTGCCAGGTTCTCATTGCCCAGCCCATTACCTTCACCTGAGAAAAGTAAATAAGGAAATGAAGATACTTACCAACAGAAAGCAGCTCAGTGAGAACCTGGAGGATGCTCAAAATTGATTCTCTATCAGAAGAGCTCTAAAATTGGAACAGAGGAAGTCATTTTTGAGAAGGTAGGGCTTGTGATTTACAAGCCTCTAAGTAATAAGAATTGATCCCATTGTTGCTACCTGTTCTTGGACAACCTTGTTACAAAATCCTCATTACCAAATCCTGAGGATTGCACTTCTTCAACATCTCTTACATCCACACTTGGTACAAGCCTTCATTACCACCTGCTTAGACCATTGCAATTGAATCTGAATAGGTCTTCCCAAATCTCCTTCCTCTCTACTTGAATACATACTACTGCCAGAATACTCTCCCTTATGCACTGATCCAATAATATCACTTCTCTGCTTAAAAATATTCTCCGTAAATTAAAAGAAATAAAAGGCCTTTTTTTAAGCATTCAAGACCCTTTATAATCTAGTACCACCACAGGTATCTAAAATTATTTCATATCAATCTCCTTCATATACTCTTCATTCCAGTCAATTTGGACCATTTTTTATGTTCATATTACCTTTATGCTTTTCCTTGCCCTTATTTAAACTGTTTCCTATGCTCAGATGACCTCCCTTAGGCCTCTTGAATTCATACACACCTTCTAAATCCCAAAGAAAATGATACTTCTTCCACGAGGAAAATGCTATGCCATGTTTAAACCCACAAAGAAAATAGAAGCTCTTCCATGAAAAAAATCTAGCCCACCTGATTGCATTTGTCAATAAATAATGTCACTGCCTAACCCCCCTTTTGCACCTCTCATTCATCAGGCAATATTGTATCATTACCCATGCCTTACCCATGGCTCACCCAATGAGGACAAAAACCTTCTATAAACTTTGACTGGGATAGTACTTTTCAGGCAATAGGCACTTAATAAATGTTACCTGAGTGTTGAATGAATGAATAGACAGGCATTTATGTAACACCTCATGGCTTACAACATTATACACAACTTCTTGTTTGATCTTTACAACAATCCTATGAAGCAGATACAAGAATTATTATTCCCATTTGGCAGAAGAGGAAACTGAAACAGAGAGGTAAAGTGATTTTCCCAGGATCACACAGCTAGTAAGTATCTAAGGTCATTTAAACTCAGGTCTTCCTGACTCCAATCCTAGTTTTCTACTTTATCCATGAGCCACATGAAGCCATGTGCTCAAAGAATTTAAATGATTTCCTCAAAGCAATAGCTAACCAATTGACAAATTAGAACTTGAATCTGGGTCTTCAGGAAGACACCATAGTTTGATGGAAAGAACATTGGAATTAGACTCAGAGGGTCAAAAGTTAAGTTCTTGATGAGCTAATTCTGGGAATTCTGGCAAGTTGAGAAAGAGAGGAGTGAGATTCAGTTTTCCCTGTCTTTAAGATGGTGATGATAATACTTCTGCTGTCTATGCATGAGTTGTGCAGATCAAGTGAAATAATACATGTAGAGTGCTTTGAAAATTCTGAAATATTACTGCATATAAAATTCGTCTGTTAGGAAAGTAGTCTGACTAGCTAAGTCGAGGGCTCTTTCTACAAGTACACATAGATCTGTGCTTCATTAAGTTGCATTACAGTGGGGGAAGCTTCCTAAAGTTGTAGGGCTATGTGAGGAAAAGCAAAATGAACAATTACTGCAGATATCTCACTTGGATGTTTCAAACATGGTGCCATCCAGGTATTTATGCTTCAGGACCAGTGTTACTTAGTAAACTTTCTCTGAGGGCTTGCTTTGGGGGATACAGCAGTAAAATGAGCTCTATAGGGAACATTGATAGGGCACAGAAATAGAACAGGGAAAGGTGACTTTGGGAGACCTATATAGCACATTTACCACCATTATTTATCAGCAGACTTTTTTTTTCAAATTAAGGGCCATGACAGTGAGGACAGATCACCTAAAATATCCTGATAAAAAAAAGCCAGACTACCCAGGTTTAAAATGATGTTTGTATGTTTTATTATAGGTCTTATCATTAACTGTTTGATCGGGAAGGGACCTTAAAGATCGTCTCTTGCAAACCCCTTATTTTACAGAGGAGCCATCTGAGATTCAGTTACCTGTCCAAGGTCACATAGTTCATCAGTGGCATGTCTGGAAACTTCCTATCTAGCATCTTTCCACTGTACCACAAATCAAAGTGCCATACTATTCTTATTTATACCCTGGGGCTAATTAGGTAATAGCTCCTCCATCTGAAAAGCATCTCAAGAAGTCATCTTGTCCAATCTCAAGGCAACACTGCTCCTAAGCTTCTTTAAGGCTAAGCTTAAAACCCTCCTCTTCACAATCCCACCCCACTAAGTTTCCCTCCTTTGATTTATTATAGCTGTCTCATGACTACCACACAATCTAGCAAAATATGCTACTTTGCACTTCTTTTCAAATTGTTTCATATATGAATACTGTATCTCCCTACATCCCATCCAAAACCATTTATCCCAGGTATCTTTCCATCTCTCCTCCCATTGCCCCACACCTCCCCACCTGCAACAGCAGGCTCCAGACAAGACTTCTAGAGATCATGTTTCCTCTGCCCCCCACATACACACATACTTCCTGGAGAAGTCAAGTCATTCATCACTCTACCCTGGGGTTCAATTGAGTGCATACTCACCAACCCAATCTATCTAGCTGGCCCTAAACCATGTTTCATATCCCATTCACAGCCATATACCTTAGACATCTTGCTATATATGTTCTGTTACCATATGCATACCATGCACATTCATATGTTCCCACTTTTCTATCTCTTGCTCTGGGAGCAGTAATCAACTCTCTCATTACTTTTTGGAAATGGCATAACAATCTACCCCCCCTATGGCTCCATTCATAATCCTCCTTACTCCCCAAACCAAAACCCCATTTCCTGGTCATCAGTCCCCTACATATGCTATCTCTCTTTTTAGAATATATGCTCCCTGAGGGTAGGGATTGTATCTCTTTGGTATTTGTATCTCCATTACCTAGCACAGTGCTTGGCACATTTATTAAGGTTTGTAGCTTAATAAATAGGGCCAGCTAGTGGCACAGTGGATAGAGTGCTGTGTCTGGAATTAGGAAGTCTCATCTTTCTAAATTAAAATCTGGTCTCAAATACTTACTAGCTGTATGAATCTGGTCAAGTCACTTAATCCTATATGCCTCAATTTTCTCATTTGTAAAATCTGGAGAAGGAAAATGATCTGGAGAAGGAAATGGCAAACCACTCCAGCATCTTTGCCAAGAAAACCCCAAATGGGGTCACAGAGAGTGGGACATAACTGAAAAATGACTGAACAACAAAGCTTAATAAATACCTTTTCTTTAGTTTGTTCATTCCCTACTTTATTGCTAGTTCCTTGCCAGATTCTAAACATCATTACAGCAGGGATCATATTATATTTTTCTTACCTCTGTTTCTCTCAATATGGTACATCACACATAAGAAGTACTTAATAAATGTTATTTTTCGTTGTTTAGTCTATTAGTTTCGCAAGAACAAGGACTGTCCTTCCCACCCCTTCCATGTGCTTCATAGCACCTAGACACAGGACAGGAGGTCACTGTTTATCGTGACTGAAGATTCCATTCTTTTATTTACTTTTCCAATCCAGGGGTTTATAAGTTTTATGCATTAGTGTCCTTATAGGAAAAGTGGATGAGTTCATGCTGGGAATTTGAGATAAGGTAAAGAAATCTTTGAAAGGAGGGGGAAGCAAAGGGGACAATACCATGCTGTCTGAGCATTACATTGATAGGTTCAATATCACATAACAAAGTATTATTTTTGTACTATTTTTATATTTTTACATTCTAAAAAAAATATTTTCTTTTGACTTTTTTAAAACTTTGAGTCCCAAATCCTCTCTCTCTCCATCCCCTCCCCCATCCATTGAGAAGGCAAGCAAGATGATATTAATTATACATGTGAAATCATGCGAAACATATACATAACAAAGAATTATGACAGTACAAGTTGCTTTGCTTTAATGCTCACTATGAACTGACTTGTTCATCTATGTTTTTAGAGTCCTATGAATCCAGTGAATGAAGTACTCATTCTCTTCACACAAGCACATATGGCACATTCATGCTCTAACTGAAGGAATAATATTGGAAAGATATGAGCTATCTCTTTACCTAGCTCCTGTACCTTCCTTTTTTTCAGGCCCATTTGTATTTTTCAAAAATTGGGATTTTTTAAAATAACAATAAGGAGGCTGACTATTGCCTCACAATAAAGTACATCTCATTCATCCATTCAATATTGTTCTAGGGTCTATTAGAATACAGGATGGTTAAGACACATTTCTGCCATCAGAGAGCTTATTATAATCCTCTAAGAGAGATGAGATATCTTTACAAGTAATTAAAATACAAGACAGGATATGTGCCATAGGCAAAGTGTTTCTTTTGTAGTCCATAGATTTAGAACTGGAAAGTTGTGCATGGATCAGAGAGTAAAATCTCCTTGTTACAGAGGTAGAAAATGGGTCCATGACAGGTTAAGTAATTCACACAAGGTTACATATGTACATAAGTGGCCAAGCTGGGATTTGAATTCAGGTCATCTGACTTCAAATCTTAAATTATTTTCATTGTATCACATGTAAGTTCAAAGAAGGGAGATATTGGGTTGGGGCAAGAGAAGGTAAGACAGGGAAGGTCAAGAATAAAGGAGAATCCATGAAGAGTGTGGCATTTGACAGGGCATTGGAGGATGTGTAAAATTTCAACAGGTAAAGCCATAGAGGGAAAGCATTCCGACAGACGGAGGTCTTTTTGCAAGAACAGGTCTCTTGTCATCCCCTGCCCTCTGCCAGAAAATCATGCTTCATAACCAGTCAGGGCACAGGTCCCCTTAAAAGAGGGGTGAAGATAATACATGTCTTACCCAATCAACTTGACAAGGTCACTAAAAGAGCTCAGTTAGCTATCACCTAATTTCTTACATGCCTGTAATAGATTCATCCTTTTTTATCTTCCTCTTTGCTGCCTCCCCATGTCTCCTGCTGACCATGATCTGAGACTTCTGAACTTGTAAGTATATCCTAGTTGTTTCTCCGTGTGTCTAATACTATTGACCTTGGCACTGGCAATATCCAGGGACTTTCCCTTTGGATTCCGCAAATTGATTTTAACCTGTACTGCTTTCCAGGACTCTGTGTTCTACCTGCTCTGTTACCTCAGCCAATGAGTCTATGATCAATGCTGCCACATTTATCCCTGGCTCTTGACTGCTTGCTGCTCAGGACCCACAGTAATAGTGAGTGACTGATTCAGTGTAATGTCTTCATAGGGGAATATGATTAGATCACAGAATTGAAGAAATTGAAAAGCTTTCAGTGGCCATTAACTCCATCCTTTGCTCAAATCACTGATCATATCTATAACATTCTTGACAGACTTTCATTCAGCCTCTGACTGATGACCTTCAGTGACAGGGAACTCACCACTTCCTGAAACAACCCATTCCACTTTTGAATGGCTTTCATTCCTAGAATTTTTCCTCCAAATTTTGCATGAAACCTGCTTCTCTGGCATTTCTAACCTTTGGTCCTAGTTCTTTCCTCAAGATCCTAATAGAATAATCCTACTTGGAAATCCTTCAAATATTTTTAAAAAACAACAACAATCTCCCAAGTCTCCTTTTCTCTTGACTAACCATCTTAAGCTCTTTCAGTTGATTCTTGCATGTAAAGTTTCTGGATTCCTCTAGATGCTTTCCAGATTGACAAAATCTCTTCTAAAATCTGGTACCCAGAAATAGAAATGCTATCCCAGATATTCAATGACTAGGGCAGAGTACAATGGGACTATCGCCTGTCTTGATCTGGATACTGTATTTTTAACACTGTAATATAATATCAGATTAGCTTTTTTTTGTATACCATGTTACACTGCTAATACATTGTACTTGTAGTCTACTAAACCTCCATATTTTCTATCTTCATCTCCCCACACATGTGCAATTGATTTTTTTTTTGGAACTCAACTCCAAGACTTTAAATTTATCCCTGTTAAATGCTATTTTGATAGCTTCAACCTATCATTTCAGCCTGTCAACATCCTTTGGGATTTCTATTTCATTATTTAGTGTATTAGGTATCTCTCTCAACTTAATGCCAATTGGAAAATTTTATATCTGTGTTTTTATCTAAGTCACTGAGAAAGTTCTCCATTGAGAACCAATGCGATGGAGAGGAGAGTTCACTAGAGAGGTAAGAAACCTTTGGTTTGCTTTCCAGTTTGCATACTACGTAACCCTGGGCAAGTCACTTCAATTCCCTGAGCCTCGATTTTTTCAACTGTAAAATAGGCATAATAATATTCCCTACTTTATGGAATTATTGTAAGAGGGGGGGAAATTTGCAAATCCCAAAGTACCATGTAAACTTGAACTATTATTTTCTGATTCCTACTTTAAAAAGAGCTATAATTGGATTATCAAAGAGGCCTGGGCCTTTGAAAAATCCTGTTTCCCTGACTTCATCATCTGCCCTGGGAACTTTGGCTGAATAGTGGCAATCCCACCGTGCCATTTGTTTGCACCTGCCTATCACAGCAGAATGGAATTTTAACAAGAAGTGCCATACTCAGAAATGCAGTGCTCTGTCCAACTACCATTGATTTACATCCAAACATCAACACATGCAATGCTTTGGCCCTTCCAAACCATTTCACTAAAAGCTGGGAATGGAGGCCAGGGCATGAAGATTACTGTATTGCTTGAGTAAGTTGCCACTACTCCAGCTTTATAGACCTAGAGGTATGGGAAGGGGCTCAAGCTAGAGAAAAAAAAAACTACAATGGCTCTCCTCTCTGATCATACATGTTACCATCTCCCTCATCACTACTCATTCATCATTTTGTGGAAGATAATAGGAAGAAATAATTTTAAAAATAAAGAACAGGTGAAGGAAAGGAGAAAAAAAGGAGGGAAATAGGGAAAAAGAAGACAAAGAAAGAAAGAATAGGGGAGGGTACACAGGGAAGCAAAAATTCCATTTCAAGCCCCCACCATCCCACTCCCATGAAGCCTTCCCTTCCTATAAAGAAGTACTTGATTCAGTATAACAAAACAATGTCTTAAAGGCTCTGTTCTCCAACAAGATATCTTCCCACTAATATGTCAAAATAATATAAGATGCTTTGAAAGATCTAAAAAGAGAGGCAACTTTCTCCACTGACCTTCTGATAATAATCCACAATCACTCTAATAATTTGGGCCAACTATACATGCAAGAAAAACTAAAGTTGATGAAGAATATCTATTGTCCAGACTATGATTTGCAGATAGAAACTATCCATCAGTACATACATCCTGAACATTGCGAATGGATGATGAAGTGAGCCCAAAATAAGAGGAAGAAGTGAGTTGGATTGCCTTCAGGAAATGAAAAAGTTCTTTTCATGATCTAAAACAAAGGTATATCTTTTTAGTACCAACAATTTATAATGTTACTCTGTGGCTATGACTCATGAATCACCTGGCTGTTCACCTGGACTTCATCGTTGTCTTCAGAAACTCATCTTCGTTCAATATTGAATCAATGAAATACACCCCTATCCTTGGAGTTCTTCCCTCCCTCCAATTGAAGAGGGTAGAGGGTAGATGTACCAGATCTTCCATCGTTTCCCACCTAGCTGCTCTCCTGGACTTCATCATTGTCTATAGAAACTCATCTTCCTGCAAGGTTAAGTCAACTCTGAAACTCACTCCTTCTCAGTACTTCCTAACCTGGGGTCCCTCCCTCCTTCTGATTGGAGAGGGTAGAGATCTAGACCTCCTCCTGGATCCTCCACTTAACAAGGAGGCCCAGGATACCACCTGGCTTCAGGATTTCAATATGCCCTCATTCCAGGTACTTTCTGCACCCTGCTTCCAGCTTTTCAGTTTTGTTTTGAGTTGTCTTTTCCCATTAGATTGTGAATTCCTTGAGGGCAGGAACCGTCTTTTGCCTTTCTTTGAACATCCCCAGGGCTTAGCATAATGCCTAGCACATAGCAGGCACTTAATAAACATCTATTGACTGACTGATGGAAACACTACCAACTCTGAATAATTGAAATTGAGGATCACCCAAAGGAGAATAGAAAGGAGAATTGTGGGCCTGAGCCAGTTATACTAATTATAAACAAGGAATTACAAGGGAGAGCCTGAATAAAGGAGATCATTAAAGAAATGCATGAATAAAAAAAGATAAATTAGTCACATGCTGAGAGTGACAGATAACAAAATTATCTCCCTTTGAGCTCCACTGGTATCTTCACAAAATCAAGAGTAATTGATGCTGGCTTCTATAAAGCTGGGTAGACTCATTGTGGTGAACTTATGAGAGGCTATAGGTGAGAGTCACATAGGATGCAATTGGCATTGTTCGAAGTAATATCCACATTTATTAGATCATGGATCCATTTGAAAAATCTGAATTTTGGGGTATATTGTGTGTCTTTCCCTTTTGCCAACCCATTCTACCTTGTAACATACTCTTATGTATATTTGTAAAAAACAAAAAAATTAGATTTTAAGTATCTTGAAGACAGGCAACCATTTCATTCTTCATCTTTGTGTTCACAGAACCAAGCAGAACACCTTGATTATAGTAGAGGTTTAATGAATTTTTGTTGAAAAAAATTTTATTGAAGCATCAACAGAATAACATAGCTACATATACATATATACATGCACACATGCATATGTATACATATATATGTATATATAAATAATTACCCTGTGAGGTATTGTAGATAATCACCATTTTATAGATGCAGAAGCTGAATCAACTTAAATGATTTGTCCAGAGTCACACAACTAGTAATCATCTAAGGATGGACTCAAATTCTGATCTTCCTGACTTTTGATCCAGCATTCTCTTCCACTATAGCACTTTGGCTCTGACCTTTCATTATTTCCCTATAAAGTTAGGGAAACAATTCACAAACAAGACACAGACCACAGAATTCAGATGTAGATAAAACCTTAAAGAGCATTTGGCTATGCTGCACAAACCTAGAGAAGAAATCTATACTTGGACCTCAATTTCACAATTTTCTGCCTTAGTGTTGAGATTTCTGCCAAGAGAGCCATGCAGACACGATACCCTATGTTTTAAAAATAAATAAAGAAGGAAGGAATAAATAGCTAACAATGGAGAAGAAAATTCCCCCACCAAATCCCAACTGACATTAATTTATTCACTGCTATATTTACCAATAAATATTGTACACTATTTAGGAGAATAACACAAAGCTGTTATCTCAACCACAGCCATAATAAATGAGCAATTAAAGAAGGCAAGATGCTTTGCGCCTCAATTTTCTTTTAATGCTCCCTTTAAATGAATCATTGAGTAATCCCACTGTTGTTTAAGGCTTCCCTATAACAAATGGATACACCAAGCTTTCAAAAAAGGGCAGTCAGTTGGTGGAACAAATGTATCATTCAGCATCTAAATTTTGAGCTGAATTTTGAACTAAAGGGCCGCTGAATATAAAATACACTGTTACCTATCTTAAGTCCACACCTAGCCCAAATTTCTAGTCTATAAAGACTAGCAATATGCTAAGTATCAATACATATCCTGAATTGCTCTCTGCACCCATCCCCAGAAAGTCTCTGGTCATCTTGGCTAGCAGGCACAATACTTCACCCTACCACAAAACTGCCATCAGGAGACACAGCAAACAACAGACTAGAACCAGTTTCGCACTTGAGAGGACGCCTGGTAGTGCGTATATCCAGCCTCAGCTCTAGACTAGCAGGAGGCATACGAGTAAAGTGGCCAGAATTTGCTAGTCTAAGCCTGTGTGAGGTTGATGTGGGGTGAGATCTAGGGAGAAGAAAAGAAGGTCTTTTTCCCACCATCCCCTACATAAGATACACAGAGGGAGAATTAAGCATATATATTACTGATTCTTTTCCCCCCATATTCCAATAAAATTATTTTATTATCTTGAAGAAGACAAAATTTTTCCACGGCTACATGCTATCTAGTCCTCAGGAAATGCCTGGGAAGACACAATTGCAAGAGCTGCTATTCCTCAGCACTCCAACTGCTGAGATAGTCTTGGAGAAGGGCCTGTACCTCTGCCAGCCAGCTGAGTTTGGGGGCCTTGTCCTGAAAGTGGCCTTTCTTCCCAGATCCTTGGCCTTGTAGCAATATTACTAGAGTAAAGGACTGAGCTCTTTTGACATCACAAAAGATGTTGAAGTCACACTAGACAAAGTCAGTGTCCCAAGAAAACTATAGCCAGACCTAAATTTGAATAACATTGCATGAAGGATTGGCCTGAGCTCTCATGTGTTAAATTAAGAACATTGAATCTTTTAGCAGTGAGAATGAACAGACAGGAACTCTGGTTTATCACTCAGAATCGTCCTACTCCTTAGCTCTTGAAAATTCTCCTCTTCAACAACTACTCCCCCTCCTATTTCTTCCAGTCCCTCTCAGAATAATAACACAATCACCCAAATCTCAGAGTTGGAAGAGAACCCCAAGGCCAGATTGTCCAACTGGCACCTGAACAAAACTCCTCTCTACAATAATACCAAGTGGCCATCCAGCCGTCATTTGACGATCTCTTATGAAGAAGAATCCACTACCTTCCCCAACTAGCCCATTCCATTCTTGAATAGTTCTAACTGAAAGAAACATTTTCTTATGTTGAGCTAAAATATTTCTCCCTGCAATTTCTACTCATTGCCCCTATTTTTGTGTATTAAGACCAAACAGAACAAACCTAACCCATTTTTCACTGGCTATCTCTTCCATGTGATAGGCTTTTGAACAAATAACAAAAATAAGACTAGCTAGCATTTACATAGCACTTTATTGCAAAATGCTTTTCAAACATCCTATTTTATCTTTACAACCACCCAAGATAATCAGTACTTTTATTATCCCCATTTTACAGATGAGGAAATGGAAACAGAGGTTAAGTGACTTGCTCAGGGTCACACTGGTAAGAGTCTGAGGCCAAATCTGAACTCTGGACTTCCTGACTAAAATCTCTTTAATGTTTACCCTATATCTTCACTTCTCCAGACTAAGCATCCCCAGTTCCTTCAAACAGTTTAAGGTGCCTTATATGGCACAATCTCACAGATTTTCATTTTTCTGGTCATTCTCTTCCAGACTTCTTCCAACTTATTCTTCTTCATAATATGAGATGCCTACAACTAAATATAATATTCCAGGTGTGGTGTAACCAACTACAGGTAAGGAACACCTTTTGCCAATGAAGATAAACTTTGTGCTCTAAAACTTGTGATTTTATTGAACTTAAAGCCTTCACAACATGGCCCCTTCCTACCTTTTCAGAATTCTTTCACTTTACTCTATGACCCAACAACACTGGTGTCCTTGCTATTTCACAAGAAAACACTTCATCTCCCAACTCTATGCATTTTCACTTGCTGTCCCCAATCCCTGGCATTCTGAGCCTCCTTATTTCTACCTTCTGGCTTCCATAGATTCCTTTAAGTCACACTTAAAATTCCACTTTCTGCAAGAAGCCTTTCCTAGTCCCCCTTAATGCTATTACCTTCCTACTGAGATATCCAGTTTACTCTGTATACATCTTACTTGGACATAGTTGTTAACATGATGTCTCCTTGCTATTGGATTTATGAGTTCCTTGATTTTGGGAGCTTCTTGATGTCAGTTTTGCTTTTCTCTGTTTCCTCAGTGCTTAGCATAGTGCCTGGCACATAGTAGGTGCTTAAGAAATGTTTGTTGACTTGATTTGATTTATTGGTCAGGGCAGAAGATAATGAAGCTCTCACTTCCCTGGTTATGGACACCATGCATTTTTAATACAACCAAAGATTGCATTTGTCATGTTTTCCCCTACCATATCATACTGCTGAATCATATTCACCGCCACCCCCCCAGTCCACTAAAACTCTCAGATCTTTTTCAGACACAATTCTGTCTAGACATGTGTCCCACTTAAGACACTGGATTACACTTGAGAAACTGATTTTTTTTAACTCAAGTATAAGACTTTACTTTTCTCCTTTTTAAATACTGTCTTACTAAATTCCACAATAATTTCATATTTCAAGAAATGTTTTTGGATCCCCATCCTGTGTATTTGTTATAATTCATAGCTTTGGATTATCTGAAAATTGGATAAACTTGCCATCTATATCTGCATCTTAGTCCCTGATCAAGATGTTCAATAGCGTGGCACAAAAATCCTGGAGAATTCCACTGCCAAGTTAACATTGAAGTATCAATGGCTATACTTTGAGTCCAGACACAAAACCATTTTCAAAGACACCTAACTGCACTGTTATCTAGCCTCCATCTCTCTCTCTCATTCTCTCTCATTCTATCTCTCATCTCTCTCATTCTCACTCTCTCTCTCTCTCTCTCTCTCTCTCTCTCTCTCTCTCTCTCTCTTTCTTTCCCAAATGAGAGAAACTTGTCAAATATTTTGACAAAATTTAGACAAGCCATTTTAGCAGCTTATGTTTACAGTAATCTATGAAACAAAAAGGAAGGAATTAAGTCAACAAGCATTATTAGCACCTACTATGGGCCTAACACTGTGCTAAATGCTGGGAATACAAAGAATGACCAAAAAGCAAAAATATCTGAGATCTCAAGAATCCAATGGGGGAAACAATATGCAAATGACTGTGTACAAACAAAATATAAACAGGCTAAATTGAAGATGGTCTCAGAGGAAAGTCACTAAGATTAGGGATGAAAAGGAAAGTCTCCTTGTAGAAGGTGAGACAAGCTGAGACTTGAAGGAAGTCCAAGGGGTAGACATGAGAAGGGAAACCACCCAGATATGGGAGATAAGGAAAATGCTCAGAGTCGAGAGATGGAGTGTAGTGGGTCAAGAATAACAAGAAGGACAGAAGTTTAATTAATATAACCAGCCTCACCTAAAACTGCTATTCGCCTCCAAGATTGCTTTCAGTCTTTCAAACTCTAGTCCAGGATGAGGAATCTGCAGCCTCAAGGCCACTCACGGCCCTCTAGGTCCTTGAGTGCAGCCCTTCAATGGAATCCAAACTTCGTGGTTTGGATTTAGTCAAAGGGCTGCACTCGAGGACCTAGAGGGCCACACGTGGCCTTGAGGCTCACCCTGATCTAGTCCAATAGAATTCTGGCTTCACTTGCCTCCCTTGGCCTACAGGATCAACCATTTTTTTTAATGCTCTAAGACTTCAGATTGCCTCAATTGCTAGACCTTCAACTGAACCCTTCTTGTCAATCCCCATCCTGAGTAAATATCACTTTAAGGAGTCCCTTTTCTCTCCTTTCACTCCTAAGCCACCAAATATTGCTAGAAAAAAATGACATCATTGTGCTCACTGGCCCCACTGTCCATTAGAATCAAAAGACCAGAGACTTAGAATTAGAAGGATCCTTAGAGGTCAACTAGTCCAACCTCCCACTTTACAGATCAGGAAATTGAGGCCCAGAGAAGTTAAATAATCTCCTAAAAGATACACAGGTAGAAAGTGGCAAATAAGAAATTCAAATCCAATTTCTCTTTCAATGCAACACAGTTATACCACTTGACTGAATTCTCAGTGTTGCTTAAGGAAAATAATTCTATTCATCTCCAGTTAACCTCCATCACCTTCCCCACAATGCTCATTGCAAACCTTTTCCTTTGTCCTCATGCCTCCAACGCTAACCTTATCTCTACTGAGAAGTTTAAAGCTATCCTTAAATTGTCTTACTCTTCACCTCACCCAGATGCTCTTCCCTTCCTCCTGACTCAAGACATACTCTTCCTCTTATCTAAGGCTAACCCTTTCCAACCTTTCCATTTCTGTAATAACCATCTTACTTATGCCAAACCATCCCCCAACATCCTCATCACTATTACTATAACTCAGATTCTTATTACTTTCAATCAGGATGCCTCTAATAGGCATCTAGCATTCCAGCATTTCCTTGACCCAATTCATCCTACATGAAATTGCTGCAGTAACCTTCCCTATGAAAAGCTCTAATCACATATAAATTTGCTCAGAAACTATCAAACACCACACACACACACACACACACACAATGTTCTTAATGTCGAAACTTAATCTGGCTTTCAAAACTCTTGAAAATTTGCCTCCAATCTATCTGCTATCAGTAGGGAAGATAAATTTGGCAAACCATGTTCTTTCTACATATGAGAGCCTGGTTTTAAAAAATATTAAAGCTCTCCAATAACCTATTCACATCCCCGGAGAAGAAAAGGAATCAGAAATCAATGTTAAGGAGCCTGATTTGTCCTAGCCTTATATCATACAACCTCCTCTACTAAACATGTACCCTCCAGCCAATTCAGCTTAATTCTCCACTTTTTAACTTATGCAGTGTATTTTCAAGATGATCTCCTTAGCTTTGTTCATGTTACTCTATTTGCCTGCACTGTTCTATCTCTGCACCTTGACCTTTTGAAATGTTATCTACCAAATCTGGTTCCTTCCTGTCTGCCTGACTCTGGTGAAAAGGCAATGATATAAAAAGAGAGACTTTCCCCATCTGAGGCTAAAATATGGCCTATGAACAATGGCCTCTGTTCTTTCCCTGTTTGCTTTGCTTCTATCTTCCTATCAGGTGAAGGAGATTAAAGATGGTTATGGTCTCTGTTCACTTCAAAAGGTCAGAACAATGAAGGCACCAGAATTAGAATCCATATGAAGGTCCATGAAAAGTCAGATGTGAGGGGGCAAAATCTCTGTCAACCTGTCCAGTCCAGCCTAGCAATAGCAGAGACTAAACTCATGCATCTATCAGCTATGCTACATTTAGAAGTGAACTTAGTAGGGCAAATGCTATGTAGAAAATGCTTTAAGTCTTAGCCCCCTCTCCTCAGTGATGAAGGTGATGGTATAGGGGAGCATGTGACCCTAAGCACTGGGGGGAAATGTCATACTTCTGTTCTTACTGCATCTTCTTAGTAAGTATCCCTTTGTAAACACTAAGACAAGCAAACAAACCAGCAAAAACTATATAATTCGATACCAAGATCAAATGTATTTAGCAAGGTTTTCAGCCTCTCTGGGCCTCATTTTCCTCATCTGGAAATAAGAAAGTTGAACAAGATGGCCTTTAAATTTCTTCCCAGCTCTAGATCTCAACCAGGCATGTTGGCACACTTCTGTAAACTTGCTTCCTAAAGAAGCTGAGGATTGAAGATCACTTGAACTTAAAAGTTCTGAGCTGAAGTGTGCTGAGCCAATCAGGTGTCTACACTAAGTCTGGCACCAGTGGCAAGTCACTGAGAGCAGGGGAACACCATTCAGACTGCTGAATCAGCCCAGGTTGGAAATGGAGGTAAAAGATCCCATGCCATACAGCAGTGGGATAGGGTCGTTGAGTGGCCAGTACAACTCCAGTCTAGGAGACAAAGGGAGGCTCAGCCTCAAAAATAAAATTAATGTTATCATTTATTATTAAATGTTACTAGCTAATAAAATTACTTATTAAAATTAATGTAATCCATGTATGCACATATTTGGATTATGTTAATTTCATACCTATGCATATATGTATATATACATATATGCATATATGTGTGTGTGTGTGTGTGTATGAATGTGTGTGTGTGTGTGTGTGTGTGTGTGTGTGTATGTATGTATGTGTGAAATCTGTCGTACTAAATTATTAGGTCCTTGGTGGGGATTTCGGAGACAGAGTGAGGTACTGTTTCTAGTTCACCTTTGTTTTCCTTGTCCCCATTGCCTCACAGTATCTAACCAAGTGCCTATCTAGCACTGCAGAATATTAGATAATCAATCAAAGTTGAATTGAATTATACCAAAGGTAGTGACCAGTCTATTCTCTAATCCAGCAGAGTTGGAGTATAAGAGAATCAGTACTCAAACAGCAACATGAGGGATACAGCTTTTAGGAAATAATGAAAAACTTTCCATAACCATTCAAATAAGCTCTGGGGAGAAATTAAGACATTTCTATTACTGGACTTTATTATTGTGTTCATTAGTATAGATTTTCATACATTTGTAGTAATTGAGATGGTGTTTGACCTACAGGCTAATGGTTAGATTAGAGAGTGTCTCAGGACAGCCTCCCCCATGATTTCCTGAGCCCAAAAGGAATTAAGCAAATTCTCTAAAACACATCATTATAGCAGTGTTTCAACTCAAATCCAAAACTTCTTTCTTTTTATTTAATCACATTACCCAATGACTTATTTGTTTTATTAGTTTTATTTTCATAAAACCCAGCTCCTAGTTTTATTATTAGTTCATTGATCTTACTTTAATTTTGTGAATCTCTTCTTTGATTTTCAGGATTTCCATTTGGTGTTTAATTGAGGGTTTTTAATTTGTTCTTTTTGTAGGTTTTTTTTAGTAGTGTACCCAATTCATTGATCTGCTCTTTCTCTATTTTATTGATGTAATAGTTTAGAGATATAAAATTTCCCTAAGTACTACTTTGGCTGCATCACATAAATTTTGATATGTTGTTTCATTGTTATTCTCTTTAGTGAAATTATTTGCTGTTTCTATGGTTTGTTTTTTGACCCACTTATTCTTTAGGATTAGATTATTTAGCTTCCAATTAACATTTAATCTATTTCCACGGCCCTTTATTAAATGTAATTTTTATTGCATCATGATCTCCATTTAATTATAAGGTTTTTATGCCTTAATATATGGTCAATTTTTATGAATATGCTATGTAATCTGAGAAAAAGGCATATTCCTTTCCATTCCCATTCAGTTTTCTCCAGAGGTCTATCATATCTAACTTTTCTAAAATTCTATTAATCTCCTTAACTTTTTTCTTCTTTATTTTTATTAGACTTATCTAGTTCTGAGAGGGGAAATTTCAGATCCCTCACTACTACAGGTTTACTGTCCATTTCCTCCTGCAACTCATTTAACTTTTCCTTTAAGAATCTGGATCTTATCCCATTTGGTGCATATATGTTTAGTGTTGATATCACTTCATTGTCTATAGTACTTTTTTAGCAGAATGGAGTTTCCCTGCTCATCTCTTTTAATTAAATCCATTTTTGATTTTGCTTTCCCTGAGATCATGATTACCATCTCTGATTTTTTAAATTTCTTTTTTATATAAATTTATTTATTTTTAGTTTTCAACATTCACTTCCACAAGTTTTTGAATTCCAAATTTTCACCCCATCTCACCCCTCCCCCCACCCCCAAGATAGCATGCATTCTGAATACCCCTTCCCCTAGTCTGCCCTCTCTTCTATCTCTCCCCCCTTCTTTTATCCCCTTCCCCTTCTATTTTCCTGTAGGGCAGGATAGACTTCTGTACCCCATTTCCTGTATTTCTTATTTCCCAGTAGCATGTGAAAACATTTTTTTAAACATATGTTTTTAAAACTTTAGGTTTCAAATTTTCTCTCTTCCTCCCTCCTCACCCACCCTCATTGAAAAAGCAAGCAACTCAATATAGGTTGTACATGTGCAGTTATGCAAAACATGTCCATAGTAGACATGTTGTGAAAAACTAACTCTATTTCCCTTAATCCTATCCTGCCCTCCCATTTATTCTATTCTTTCTTCTGACCCTGTCCCTCCTCAGAAGTATTTGCTTCTGATTACCCCTTTCCCAATCTGCCCTCCTCTCTATCATCCCCCTGCTCTCTTGTCCCCTTCTCCCCTATTTTCCTGTAGGGTAAGACAGATTTCCATACCCAATTGAATGTGGTATGTTATTCCCTCCTTAAGCAAATCCTATGAGAATAAGATTCACTCATTCCCTATCACCTTTCCCCTCCACTGAAGAGACTTTTCTGTTTTTTTTGTGAGATAATTTACCCCATTCTACCTCTCCTTTCTTCTTCTCCGAGTATAATCCTCTCTCATCCCTTAATTTTATTCTCCAGATATGACCCCTTAATCTTCAACTCACCCTGTGCCCTCTATCTATCTATCTATTATACATATATATTTTTTTCCTCCAACTACCAATACTGACAAAGGTCTCATGAGTTATAAATATCATCTTTCCATGCAGGAATGTAAACAGTTCAATCTTAATAAGTCTCTTATGATTTCTCTTTCCTGTTTACCTCTTCATGTTCCACTGAGTCCTGTATTTGAAAGTCAAATTTTCTATTCAGCTCTGGTCTTTTCATCAAAATGCTTGAAAGTCCTCTATTTCACTGAATGACCATTTTTTCCCCTGAAGGATTATACTCAGTTTTGCTGGGTAGGTGATTCTTGGTTGTAATCCTATCTCCTTTGCCCTCCGGAATATTATATTCCATGCCCTGCGGTCCTTTAATGTAGAAGCTGCTAAATCTTGTGTTATCCTGATTGTGTTTCCACAGTACTTGAATTGTTTCCTTCTGGCAGCTTGTAATATTTTCTCCTTGACCTGGGAACTCTGGAATTTGGCTATAATATTCCTAGGAGTTTTCCTTTGGGGATCTCTTTCAGGAGGAGATCTGTGGATTCTTTCAATTTCTATTTTGCCCTCTGGTTCTAATATATCAGGGCAGTTTTCCTTGATAATTTCTTGAAAGATGATGTCTAGGCTCTTTTTTTGATCATGGCTTTCAGATAGTCCAATAATTTTTAAATTCTCTCTCCTGGATCTATTTTCCAGGTCAGTTGTTTTTCCAATGAGATATTTCACATTGTTTTCTAATTTTTCATTCTTTTGGATTTGTTTTACAGTGTCTTGATTTCTCATAAAGTCACTATCTTCCAATTGCTCTATTCTAATTTTTAAGGAAGTATTTTCTTCAGTAATCTTTTGGACTTCCTTTTCCATTTGGCCAATTTTCTTTTTAGGGCATTTTCTCCTCATTGGCTTTTTGGACCTCTTTTGCCATTTGGGTTAGGCTATTTTTTAAGGTGTTATTTTCTTCAGTATTTTTTTGGGTCTCCTTTAGCAAGCTGTTGACTTGTTTTTCATGATTTTCTTGCATCACTCTCATTTCTCTTCCCAGTTTTTCCTCTACTTCCCTTACTTGCTTCTCAAAATCCCTTTTGAGCTCTTCCAAGGCCTGGGACTGATTCATATTTTTCTTGGAGGCTTTGGATGTAGGAGCTTTGACTTTGTTGTCTTCTTCTGGTTGTATATTTTGATCTTCTTTTCACCAAAGTAAGATAATATAGTCTGACTCTTTTTGCACTGCTTGCTCATGATCCCGGCCAATTACTTGAGTTTTAAACTCTTTGTTAAGGTAAAGTCTGCTTCCAATGTGGAGAATGTACTGTCCCAAGCTTCAGGGGTTTGTACAGCTGTTTTCAGAGATATTTGTAGGGACCTGTAAATTTTCAGTTCTTCCAAGGTGGTATGATAAGGGCGAGGTGTTTACTCCTTTCCTGGCCTGTGACCACAAGTACTCCTTTCTGTCCTGTAACTGTGAGGAGGGGTTCCTGTCCACAGCCACTACAAGCTCCACCACACCAGCACTCCTCCTCATCCCAGCACTGCAGCCCAGAACTGTGACCCAGATTCAAACATGGGCAAAGCAAGAGATTCCTGCCTCAGCACTGGCAAAGAGATCCCTGCAATCCCTCTCTGATCAACCACTGGATTCCCCCTCAGTCTATGGGCCGGAAGCTGGGGAAGCAGCTGCCCCTCCCAGGGCCACGCTCTTGGGGAATGGAGCTGAGACCCCGCCTTCCTGTCTCAGAACCGCAGAAACAGACTTTTCCCACTGACCTTCTAAGTTGTCTTTGGCATTTGTGGATTGAGGAGTCTGGAAACCCGCACAGCTGCCCACGATTTAGTCCTCTGAGGCCTGCTCCAGGTTCACTGCAGCCTGAGTGCCCACACCACGCTGCACTATGCTCCCAGCCTGGCGGGATATACCTTTGTGATCAATCAACCAGGTTGTCTTGAGCTGGTCACTGCTTTCACTCTGCCATCTTGGCTCCACCCCCCAATTTTTAAAATTTAAATTAAGGCATAATGGATACTGATCTAGGCCTTTATTTTTACTCTGTGTGTATTTCAAGTTCAAACCCAAAGCTATTGAGTTCTAGTTGCTTGTTTCTTATAGCTCTTGCAGCCAGGTAAAATTTTTGCCAGTTCTAATCTCTGTGCTAGGTCAATATCCCTGCCTTTGCCCTCACCCCATGTTTCTACTTCCCTGAAATACAAGTTATCAAAAACTTGTTCCTGAGATAGGCTTTCCTGCTTAGGATTCAATGTTTCCAATATGAAAACAATGTTCCTAAGTCAAGAAGTAAAATGTTAGACAAAAGCACATTCTTGTAGAGTCTGAAAAAAAATCACCTGAGACAGGGACATGGTCCAATCTTCTGTTCTATACAATGCCTATTTCATCAGTAAACAGGTTTTTTTTTAAATCGTGGAAATAAAAATGACAGCAATCAGTAATTGGTATTATTGCATCCCTGGAAGGCATTTGGATTTTGGGTATGTTTTTTTAAATTGTAAAGTTGGTCATTTCATTTCTATCTAAAGAAAGGTTGTTCACCATATGCAAACCACAGTTGATAAATCATACTCATAGCATAAAATTTGCAGTTTTGAATTAAAGGATTACAATGAGGAGTGCCAAATGTTTCCCTGAATGGGTTCTGAATTGAGCAAGTAAATAACATTTCCAGGTGCCTGCCTCCCAAGTCTCAAGCTTGGTGTCTAGAAAGTGAATTGCTGCTCTACTGCAGCAGCCCAGAGCTGTTTCTCACTGTATCATGAATCCACCAACTCAGAGGAAACTTGAGGAATTAAAAGCCTTCTTGATATAGAGGCTAAGGCTGCATTCCCTTGTGGTCACTGAATCAACCAATTTTCTGTCAAATCTTTTTTTATTTTTTTTTTAGTGACATAATAACAACTGATTTTTTTCAAGGATGGTCGCAGGCAAAAATAGCTTGCCTTTGGTACTTTGCTCTCTGTCTTTCATTTCTTTGCTTCCACCTAAAGGCATTTGTGTTTACCCTGGGTTTCCAGTGTCCTTATGTGATTCCCTGGACACCGAAGTCTTCCTCAAGCCATCTGCGCCCAGACAGTAGTTTCCTCATTTTCTGGACCAATCTCTTTGAAATGTTCTGTGTAGCTTAAGTGAAAATTAGGGATCAGCAATGGAATTTATAGCCTAGAAATCTCTTGGTTTGTCTCCTTCAACAAGTATTTTAAGTCTATCACCCCATTAGTCTTTTGGGACTACTTACAGTCCCCCAAACCATATTATTGAGCCTGTGTCCCCCTTTAAAATGAATATGTAATCAAATCAGTAATTGTGAAAAAAGCAAATATATAAGTAGTAGTAAAAATCGAATAGTTATATAGATTCAGAGAAATATTACTGGACTGAAGTTGAATTCGCAAAATAGTCTTCTAGTTTCTAGAAGAAGTTTAGAAATATAGTAAATTTGCAAATTCATTCCTCTTTTTCAATTGAGAATTTTGTTTATCCAAAATTCAAAACAATCTCAAAAGTAATTCAATTCAATCCAACAAATATTTATTTAGCACTTACTATGCACATGACACTATTCTAGCTATGAGGGTTATAGAGACAAAAACTAAATGTCTCCATTTTGTTACCTATTACCTAGAGAGACCCAGTTTCACCATGCTTTGCTTCACTCTTAGGTAGGCCACCTCCTCACTAGCCATCATGCCACTGTATCCTCAGGGCTTATAGCACAGTGCTCGGCATATAATAAGAGCTTAATAAATGTTTTCTTATTCATTTTTCATTTGTTGATTATCTGCCCTCAAGAATCTGTTTTGTGGGGCAGCTAGGTAGTGCAGTGGATAGAGCACCAGCCCTGAAGTCAGGAGGACCTGAGTTCAAATCTGCCTCAGACCAAACACTTGACACTTACCAGCTGTGTGACCCTGGGCAAGTCACTTAACCCCAATTGCAGAAGAGAAGAGAAGAGAAGAGAAGAGAAGAGAAGAGAAGAGAAGAGAAGAGAGAGAAGAGAAGAGAAGAGAAGAGAAGAGAAGAGAAGAGAAGAGAAGAGAAGAGAAGAGAGAAAGAAGAGAGGGGAGGGCAGGGGAGGGCAGGGGAGGGCAAGAAAGAATCTGTTTTGTGAGGGATAACACATACCCACAAGTAAGTATAAATACCAAATCATTTCACAAGGGAGAAAGAACAAACTAGGAAGATCAAGACAGACCTCATGTAGGAGTTATGCTTTGAAGGAAGCTAAGGGTTCTGGGAAGGAGAAGTAAAGAAAAAATATGTTCTAGAAAACAGAGCCACCAAAAAGCACCAAGCTCAAAAGCATGGGTGTTTTAATGTCCACAGATAAGTAGAACTGAAAATCAGAAACAGAGAAAATCAAGAATATAGAGCTAATGAGTGCCAAAATGATTACAAAAAAGAAAATAATCTTACAATGGTTCTGTCTTACTTAAGCAAGTTACAATATGGGAGAAAATATCTTGACAAGATCAAGTTGCAGGATTGATAGCTTGTCCAGTAAATATATATATATATATATATATATATATATATATATATATATATATATATATATGGCTCTGGCCAGTTTTACTACTTTTAGTTGACACCGTATAGGGAAAAGATAAAGTCATTATACCTGATATCATGTAATCATCATGCAAGGTCAGATGGAAAACAGGGGAAGACATGCTAGCGTTCATTTGCCTGCTAAAGGCATGCCCACCAAGAGACAAAAGCAAACAAGCAGAAAACAAGCATTCCCTATGAACATGTGAAGACTTTTCCTAATCAGCCCTAGCTTCCCTGAATTTCTTCAATTCTCAGCTAAAATGTGACCTTCTGCAAGAAACTTTTCCTAATCTTCCTTAATTTTAGTGCCTTCCCTGTGAGATTACATCTAATTTATCTTGTAAATGTCTTAAATATTTTTTAAATAATTTGCATGTACTTTCTCCCATTAGGCTGTAAGCTCCTTGAGGTCAGGGGCTGTTTTTGTCTTTCTCTGTTTCCTTAGCATTTAGCATAGTGTCTGAGACATGTGTTTTGTTGCTTAGTCATTTTTCAGTCATATCCAACACTTCATGACCCCATTTGGAGTTTTCTTGGCAAAGATACTGGAGTGCTTTGCCATTTTCTTCTCCAGATCACTTTACAGATAAGGAAACTGGGCAAACAAGGCTAAGTGACTTGCCCAAGGTCATACAGCTAGTAAACATCTGGAGCCAGATTTGAACTCATTGAACTCCCTGACACATAATAGATGCTTAATAATTGTTTATTGATTTTGCTTGAGAGTCAAATTATCACAGTGGAAAGAATCTAAGAATATATGTGTATGTTCAACTGTTTAGTGTGTTCTGTCCCTCAAAGGCATTTACATTTTGAGCAAAAATCTTTAGCTGAAAGGAATAAACCTGTAAAAGTAGAAAATAAGGACTCAATGATATGCTTTAGAAGAAAAGATATTTTTTCATCCAGATATTTTTCAATGCTTCTCAAATCACACCACATAGATAGCACCTATCTTCAGCGACACGTAAGGGCAGTCCTGGATTTCTAGATCAAATGTATAGTCACTTTCATTCAGTTATCAGCTTGGCTAAGTTAACATTAACTATTTGTTAACTGGGAACTTTTCATCATACAAAAATGTATGTGTATATATTTATACATGTATAGCTATTATGAAAACTGTGACTGTACACATGCATATATACACACATATATGTATAAACACGGACATATATATTCAGTTTTCATAACAGCTAAAAATATTTTTCCCCAAGAATCCATCTTGAAATACAGTTCTTGTGTACATATCTTCAACACTATATTTTATATAATATTTTGTTTTTCCAATTATATGTAAAGACAATTTTTAACATTCACTTTTTATAAAATTTTGAGTTCCAAATTTTCTCCCCCCCTTCCTTACCTCCTCCTTCACTAAAATGTTAAGCAATTTGTTATAGGTTACATATGTGCAATTATGTAAAACATATTTCCATATTACTCATGTTGTGAAAGAAGAAATAGACCCAAAAAAAAACACACAAAAAAAAGCGAAAATAGTATGCTTCAATCTGCCTATCTGCTTTCTCCGATGTGGATAGCATTTTTCATCATGAGTCCTTTGGAACTGTCTTGGATCATTGTATTGCTGAGAAGAGCTAAGTCTATCAAAATTAATCCTCACGCAATGTTGCTGTTACTGTGTACAATACGCTCCTAGTTATGCTTACTTCACTTTGCATCAGTTCATATAAGTCTTTCTAAGATTTTCTGAAATCCTGATGCTCATTATTTCTTATAGCACATAGTGTTCCATTACATTCATATGCCACAACTTGTTCAGGCTTTCCAAATGATAAGCATCCCCTCAGTTTCTAATAGGTTGCCACTGGAAAAAAAAAAGCTACTATAAATATTTTTGTTCAAATAGGTTCTTTTCCCTTTTTAAAAAAGCCTCTTTGGGATACAGAACTAGTAGTGGAATTTCTGGATCAAAGGGTATGCACAGTTAGGTTGCACTTTGGGCATAGTTCCAAATTGTTCTCCAGAATGGTTGGATCAGCTCACAACTCCACCAAGAGTGCATTAGTGTACCAATTTTCCCACATCTTCTCCAACATTTATTATTTTCCTTTTCTGTCCTATTAGCCAATCTGATAGGTATGGGGAGGTGGTACCTCAGAGTTGTTTTAATTTGCATTTCTCTAATCAATAGTGATTTAGAGAATTTTTTTCATATGACTATAGATAGCTTTGAGTTCTTCAGCTGACAACTGCCTGTTCATATCTTTTGACTATTTATCAGTTAGAGAATGACTTGTATTCTTAAATATTTGAATCAATTCTCTATGTATTTTAGAAATGAGGCCTTTATTAGAGATACTTACTATAAAATTCTTTCTCAGCTTTCTGTTTTCCTTCTTATCTTGGTTGCACTGGTTTTCTTTGTACAAAAACTTTCTATGTTAATATAATCAAAATTATCTATTTTATATTTATACTCTTTATCTCTTGTTTGGTCAAAAATTTTCCCTTTCCATAGATCTAAAAAGGAAACTATTCCTTGTTCTCCTAATATGCTTATGGTATCACCCTTTATGTCTAAATCATTTTTACTTTATCTTGTATGTGATATAATATGTCGGTTTATACCTAGTTTTTGCCATACTGTTGTTGGGTTTTTTCCTGCTAACCATTTTTTTTTCATTAATTCCCTTGATATTCTTGACCTTTTGTTCTTCCAGATAATTTTTGTAATTATTTTTTCTAGTTCTATATAGTAATTTTTAGTTGTTTGATTGGTATGGCAGTGAATAAGTACATTAATTTAGGTAGAATTATCATTTTTATTATATTGGCTTGGCCCACACATAAGCAGTTGATATTTTTCTAATTGCTTAGATTTGATTTTATTTGCGTGAAGAGTGTTTTGTAATTGTGTTGATATAGTTCCTGGGTTTGTCTTGGCAGGTAAACACCCAAGTATTTTGTTTTGTCTACTGGTATTTTTAAATGCAATTCCTCCTTCTAAACAGAAATGCTAATTATTTTTGTTGGATTATTTTATACCCTGCAATTTTTCAAACTTTGTTAATTACTTCAACTAATTTTTAGTTGATTTTCTAGGATTCTCAAAATATGACATTGTATCAGCTATGAAGACTAATAGTTTTTCTTCTTCACTGCCTATTCTAATTCCTTCCATTTCTTTTTCCTCTCTTATTGCTACAGCTAATGTAAGTAGTACAATATTGAATAATAGTGATAATAATGGGCATCTTTGCTTTACCCCTGATCTTATTGAGAAGGCTTTTAGCTTATCCCCATTACAGATAATGCTTGCTGATGGTTTTAGATAGATTACTACTCATGATTTTAAGAAAAGCTCCACTTATTCCTATGTCTTTTAGTGTTTTTAATAGGAATAGGTGCTGCATTTTGTCAAATGTTTTTTCTGCATCTATTTAGATAATCATATGATTCCTCTTGGTTTTGTTATGGATATGATCAATTATCCTGATAATTTTCCTAATATTGAACCAGCCTGTATTCCTGGAATAAAACCCAGCTGGTCATAGTGTATGATCCTTGTGATATTGCTGTCATCTCCCTGCTGGTGTTTTATTTAAAAGTTTGTATCAATATTCATTAGGGAAATTGATCTATAGTTTTGTTTCTCTGTTTTTGCTCTTTCTTGTTTAGGCATAAGCACCACAATTGTGTCATAAAAAGAATTTGTTAGGTTTCCTTCTTTGCCTATTTTTCCAAATAGTTTATGCAACATTGGAATTAATTGTTATGTAAATGTTTGATAGAATTCATTTGTGAACCCATCTGGCTCTGGGGATTTTTTCTTAGGGAGTTCATTGATAGCTTTTCAATTTTTTTAATGGGGTTAGTTAAATATTATATTTTGTATTCTGTTAATCTGGGCAATTTATATTTTTTGTAAATATTCATCCATTTCACTTAGGTTGTCAGATGTATTGACATATAATTGGGCAAAACAGTGCCTAATACTTGCTTTGATTTCCTCTTCATTGATGGTGAATTCACCCTTTTCATTTTCGATACAGTTAGTCTGGTTTTCATAGTATCTTCAATACTTCAATGGAACTGTGGTATCGTTGATTTATTCTCCTTCGAATAATTTGTATCTGAACCTAACCACTGTCGCTCAGTTCCACATCTTGTCTTTCGCAAAAATAGCTCTTCCCATCAGTAGGTAACTAGAGGGCTCCAAAAAGTCTTTCAGCAAGATGAGTGGTAAGACTAGGGGAAAAGGAAGGAATGGAGAAATATAATTACCTAAAGAGCCACCAGAGGTAAAGAATTCATCTTCAGATCAAGGTGCTTTATATTCTTCCCATCCTATGATTATTTAAATGAATGAAGAGAGCTACATAAGGAACAGGTCAAAAAGGGCAATGGGATATTAGAAAGAAAACAGTCTATTTAAAGATGCACAGAGCCGGCCTTGGGCATTTGGTAAATAGCCAATCAAGTAATGTTTTCAATCCTGAAGAAGAGTTTCTGCAACTCTATAGTATCACATAGCCCATAAAGGGTACATCAGGCAGATCTTTCATAATTTCCAGGGCACTCTTCCAGGAGCTAAAAAGATTGGCAATACATTTTTTGGTCAAGACTCCAGTTTAAAGCCTCTAAAACTCTTCCTTTCTCCCCATTGGAAAAACAACTTTCTGATTATTCACAAGCAAACAGATGTCTGGGCATCTGGATGCTGCTGACCTTGATTCTGTTTGTTAATAGTGAAAGGAAGATGCTGTGGGATTGGTTTATCCATTTTTCAACACTCAGGGGTCTAAAGATGATATCTGCCTTTTTTGAGTATAAGGGTTACTTTTTTGGCATAATCCATCAAGAAGCAACAGTCAAGAGGCATC
The DNA here is from genome assembly GCF_003287225.1 of Phascolarctos cinereus. Lineage (NCBI taxonomy): Eukaryota > Metazoa > Chordata > Mammalia > Diprotodontia > Phascolarctidae > Phascolarctos > Phascolarctos cinereus. The sequence continues at coordinate 122,991,105 of NW_027555736.1, forward strand.
AGGATGCCCTCCACCAAGAAGTCTTCAGTTGAGATGGTCACCCATTTCCATCCATTCATTTATTTGGTTCACGCTCATTGCACTATTCCATACTCATTTTGCTGGACCGGTTATTTAGGGACATGTCTTAATTCTATTAGATTGTAAGATCTTTGAGGGCAGGGACTTTGTCCCTTTTCATCTTTATATACCTAGCACCTAGTTCCTTTCTTAAGAAGCTATCCTTAAGAATTACTTATTGAACAGAATCCAACTGAATTGACATTGTATCTCTGTGTCCTTTGGCAAGTCACTTAACCTCTCTAAGCTTCAGTTTCCTGGTCTGTAAAAATAAATGGGTTAAACGGTAACCTGAAAGTTCCTTTCAGATCTGAATCTATGGTCCTATGTGGATTGATTGAGACAGGAAATTCAGTTTATTCTTTCAAAGATATTAGAGAATTGAGGAGGTGCTACAGCACATAAGAAAGGTAAATGTCCCAATTTTTTTGAACAAGGGAAGGAGTCAGGGTCTATAAATTTTTGGCCAGTGAAGTTGGCTTCAGTACAAATTTTAACATTATAAATGCGATGGAGTAGACATATTTAGAAATGGAAGTGAGGATCATGAAAACCCAGCATGGATTCAACAAGAACAGGTAATGCCAGACTAATCTCACTTCCATTTTTGACATCATAACTAGAATGAGAAATCAATGTAATACTGTATACATAATATACTTAGATTTCAGCAAATCATTTGACAGTCTCTGTCAAATCTCTTGTGCAATCTCTGCACACAAGATGAAGAAGTAAAGGCAAGATGATAGTAAGAAAGGATAGCTTTGGAACAAATTGAATGATTTGACCCAAGGACCACTAATTAATAGGTGTCAACTTGGTGGAAAGGGCCCAAAGGAGCTGTCCTTGCACTTGTGCTATTCGCCATTTTTCCCAAAGACTTTGTTGAAAGTACAGATGGTATACATGTCAGACTTTCAGATGACAAGAAGCTGAGAGGGATAGCTAATGAATTGAATTATAGAGTCAGTATCCAAAAAGATCTTGACAGCCTAAGACAGTGAAGTAAATATAATACAATGAATTTAATAGGGATGAATATAAAGTTCTACATTTGAATCCACAAAGAGATTCTTGACTTTTAATTCTCTAGGTTGTATTTGCTTGTTTATTGGGGGAGGGGAGGGGATTCTTTTGTGTATTTCTAACTTTTCAAGTATTAGTGAGTTGTACTTATACACAACTTCTTATGAATCTACCTTTGACTCCATGTTATTGAATCTTTGATCACCACCTTTATTAGAAATGATTATAAATAATACATTTGAAACCTATGCACCAATTGAAGAAACTATCTTCGAGATTGACAGTAACAACACGTTAACAGCAATATGGCTAATTTCCCTACTAACAATTTCCTTTGAAAATATCACAATTTGTCTCACTTTTAGGTTAAGTGCACTCACCTGCTATTAAACAACAGACAAGCAGAGATAGGAAACATATTACAAAAATTAACAATCATATAAATGGCACTCATACCCCAGTCCAATATCTGTGGACAAACTCAAAATGTCAATGAATGTTGGCAACATGTGGCACCACAGTTTATTTCACATTAATAACTATTGGTTCCATTTCATGTAAGCAGCCCAACATGTTATTACAAATCCCACAGATGCTACATTACTCCAGGAAGCATCAGGAACTTCTACTGACCATTGCCACTGTCAATATCATTCCATATCATTCTAGGCTATCCTCTATGCCTAGACTTCACTCCTTCCTAACCTCCACCTCACTAGTTTCCTTGAAGACTCACTCAGCTTATCTTCTCCATGAAGTTTCTTGTGCCCTCCCCTTAAAAAGAATATTGTATTTATTTTGGATACAACTATGTGTACATATTGCTCTCTGCTACAATTTACATTCCTTGAGGACAAAGATTGCTTCATTTTTATCTTTATATGCCCAGCATCTAGTAGGTACTTAGCACTTAACAAATACATATTGTTTGATTGATCTATCCCTAGCATTTTACTTCAGCATTATCTTGCTCATTATGGAAATAATGAAACCAAGACTCTCTTTATACAACATCAGATAGCCCATTTTGATTTTTTTATAATCACAACTCCCAAATACCAAGGATTGTGGATAATTACTCTGGTATCACTCTCTTCATAAAAGAAATAATGAAGGTCTGGGGAACAGTTAATCCGGTTGTGAAAATAGATGCCACCTGGCTATAAAAACAACAATTTTCTTAAGTCCTGCTGATGATCCCATTTCAGAGCCATGAGCCAAGTGCTTTAAGCAGAGAAATTTGCACAGAAATTTATACAGGAGAAATTAAAAGCTTCAACATGAAAGCAGAACTTCATTCACCTCTCCTCTAGTGCCACTTTGATATTCTCCCTGTCCACTTCTTTCAAAAGCCCAGTAGTCCATTATTATTATTAGAATGGGGCCTCTTTTTCTTCACTCAGTATGTCGGCCCTTCTCAGACAATGTCAGAAAGCAGTCAATATCATGTTGCAGGGATGAAGCTTTCTATGAGTGATAGATTCTGTCTGCAAACAGGTGCAAAGAGAGAGCATGAGCAGGTTTCTTGGAGAGAAAGCTCTCATTAAAAAAAAAATTGTGTCCCATGATTAGGTATGATGGGTTATGCTTTTCTGTCTTCCTTCTACAAGATAAATTGCCCTTTTTTTAAGTCTAAATGTTCTCTGTCTTTAACTTTCCTGAATTGGGCTTTTTATGAAAATACCCCTTTCAATTGGCCAACTTATTTTTTATATGATAATGAATTTAATGCTAATTGTACAGGGACTTTATTATGCAGCACTGGGGCTCTGACACTACTAGAACCAAAAGATCATCTATCAAACTGGAGGTTTTAAGGAAGCCAAAAAGTATCAAATATTAACATCTGACATGCTGCTAGAGCCAATCAAGTCCTATCCATTAGGTTCTAAACTGGTTGTGAGGGAGTTGTTGCACAATATCCATTCTGGCTACCAACTCGAAAGATGCTGTAGAAATGGGAAGTCCCTTTGGACTGTAAGCATTCCTTCTGTGGAATGTATATTTCTTTCTTTCTTTTTGTTGTGGACAACCCTCTGTGGCCCCATTTCTTGGAGAAGATACTGGAGTGCTTTGCCATTTCCTTCTCCACCTTATTTTACAGATGAAGAAACTGAGGCAAACAGGTTTAAGTGACTTGCCTAGGTTCACACAACCAGAAAGTGTCTGAATTCAAGTCCGCCAGACTCCAGGGCCTGTACTCTACCCACTATGCCATCTAGCTGCCCCTAAAATGTATATTTCTCAATCAAAGGAATGGTTAGAAGAAACAGAAAAATTCTCCTTTTCCAACACTAGTCCTACCAGATATTTACACTATTTCTAACATTTTCTCTCCATCTCATTCCTATCTGCCCTTCCTCCATACACTTGTTCAGGCTGCTTTTCATACTTGCAATGCACTCCCTGTATAACTCTGCTCACTGAAATCCTTCTCAAATGTATTTTCCTCCATGAAGCCATCTCAGTAAAAAGTGATCAGTCCTTCCTCATGAGTCATATGGAATTCTGACCAAACCCCTCCTTTAGCCTTAGCACATTCTAAGACCTAGAATACCTCCTATTTTCCCCATGTCTCTACCGAAGGTTATGCCCATTAGTAGCCTGAGAGAATGTAGGTCCTGTGGTTCAGTAGAAAGAATACTAAATTTGGATTTGGAGAACCTGGGTTTGAATCCTGGCTATGACTTAACTAACTGTGTGGCCCTGGACATGCCATTTAATTTTGGGGGGCCTTACTTTCCTCATCTGGAAAATGAGAAGATTATAGTGGGTGATTTCTTTTTTAAAAAGACCTTCTAAGTGTAGATGCTAAAACACTTGTGCTTTCTTTTGGTTCTGCTGAACATAGGCCTTTTAAACTTTGATTTGCCAAATCTTTCCAGATGCAGCACATTGTAAGGGCAAAAGTTTTGGAAAGTGGCCCTTCCCCCAACCTACCCCCACCAGGTATTTCCAGACTGTCAGCACTCTAGCGTGCTGCGTAGAAAACTGGGGGTTTGAAAGAAAGTCACTAGGTTTCTCCTGACAAATCTATCTAAAAATCTTGCTCACATAACACTTGAATCTATAATGCCTTGCTTTGTCCCTAGTTTTTTCCTCTGTGTTAGTCTTGGCTTCCTAGCTAGATTGATTTTAAACTCCCTAAGAGCAAGGACCATATTTTATCTTTCCATTGTTGCCCCACACAGCTCCCAGCATAGTGTAGAGGACATAACAGGAGCTCAATAAATACTTGTTGATTACTCAACATTGTGACTGTGGGTGGATAATAAGCACCAGCATCAAATTCACCTCTTCAGCCTCACTGGCTTTCCTGCAACCAAAGTCCATGTCTTTCCGTTCTCTGCCCACATTCTGTAACCCATGGAGAATGACCCAAAAAAGGAGAGCAACAATTCATGCCTACCCACCCACAGTTCCACAAGCAGGAGATTCCTGCACACTCAGGGTCTGAAAAGGTAACCTACCTTTTCATGAATGAACTAGATGCCCCTCCCCTTTATGGTCACACTAACTTTCGTGTTCCATGGACATGAGTATAGGGCACCTAGTAAGCGGGGGTAGTTTAAGGTCCCTTTCAGCTCTAAATCTATGCCCACCTACATAAGTTATCAAAGCTTTCAACTGCACTACGGCTTTTGAGATACCATAGATAACACGTTTTGGAAGCCCTTTTGCCTGTTGTCATTGTTCAGTCTTTTCAGTTGGGTCCAACTTTTCATGACCTCATTTGGAGTTTTTTTGGCAAAGATACTGGAGTAGTTTGTCATTTCCTTTGCCAGTTTCATTTTACAGATGAGGAGCTGAGGAAACCTCAGGATTAAGTGACTTGTCCAGGGTCACATAGCTAATAAGAGTCTGAGACCAGATTTGAACTCAGGAAAATGAATCGTCCTGACTTCAGGCCAGGCACTCTATCCACTGCACTGCCTATCTACCCTTAGTTTTATGAATAATGAGTAGTTCCAGAACCATCATTACTAAATATCCACCTGAGACAAATGACAGAAGTAGGGCAGGAGTAGGCTTATCTGGGATGTGGTCATTAGGGCAAAGGGGCACCATGATGTTTTGTTTGTCACTGAAATGGGAAGAAGTTCCTCTTTCCCCACTGCCACTAAGTGGGTAGCAGGCAGCAAGTACAGAAAAAAGCATTCTGGGGACAGTGCTGGGAGCACTTTCTAAATTTCCTGCATTGGAACAGCCTTTATGCACCCACTCTCATTGTGATTCTGAATGGATATTTAACTAAAAGAAGCCTCTTCTCAAGTGAGCCCCGTCACTTCTCTCATGGCAGGACTTCTCACAAACTATTCATGATTTCTATGGTAGGTGACAGAAAGCTAGGTACCTGCATTGAGATGTTGGTGATTAGCTTTTGAACATCTGCACCTGCTAGCATGTGCTAGAGTGACTCAGGAGAGGCCAAATTTAGGTTATTTAAGATGCAAGTTCTTGCTGCCTTTGTTATTGAAGTGTAATTACAATGTTGTTGTTGATGATGATTTGTTGAATGCCAACAGGGTATGCTAGGTCATACAGTTCTTGCAAAAACAGTCTTTTGTTAACACAAACATATAGTAGATAAGCCTGGAATATTATTTTTGCTCTATAAAATCACCCCTCCTATACTGCTGGTTCTTTACTATTCTTACATTTATTATTCTTTGGATTTAATTGCTAGGGGAAGAAAGAGCAGAGAGCGTGATGAGATTACCTGGCATATCACATGACAAATATAACCATGGAGGGGGGAATATCATTTTTTTTAAAAGATACTGAGAATATCCAGGGAAAATGTAACCCGATTCCTGAAAAAAAAAATTCAAAAGGTAAATGTTGAGAGAAGAACTATTTTATAATTTCTCACGATGAAAGTAATTTGTCACTGTTATAAGAAATTTGAAAGTACCTGTGTAATATGGCAGTGGAAACAGAGAAATGGATATGTAATGGTGGGATTTTTACTGTTGTTGCTATCACTGATGTTTTTAATTTGGAATGAAGTCAAGGGAAGAGAAGTAAAGAATTTATAGAAAGCTGTTCTCCACATGCCATTTCTGATTACTCTAAAACTATAATCAAGAATGAGTCCTGACCTTGGGGAGAAAAAATAGAGGGAAACAGAAATTGAAAGATGACTTTCAGATAGGTATTTTAAAGTAGTTGAACATAATGATAATAATAATAGCTAGCATTTATATAGCACTTATAGAACCCTTTACGTGTTTTCTCCTTTGATCCTCACAACAACCCTCTTACTTGGTGCTATTCTTACCCCTATAAAGTAGAATAGGGTGAGAGTGAATGTTCCCAAAAAATGTTGTTGTTGCTGCTCCTGCTGCTGCTGATGATGATGGTGATGAGGAGGAGGAGGAGGAAGACAGTGATAGATGTCTAAGTAACATCAAAAATACTGTGAAAGGATTTCTTGGACCATGTTGGAGAAGGGAATGCCAGAAGAAAGAAAGATGGGAAGTAGTCAGCATGGCTACCTGAAAACTATTAGGTGGGAATATGATCTGCCTGTATCAAAGATCAAAAACTTAATGGATCTGACCAAAGGAAAGAACCTAACTCGACCATTGTCATATAGGTCACTGTTATTAATTTAGTTTAGTTTTGTTTTGTTTTTTGTTAAAAGAGACCTCTCATGAAGTGCAATAATCTGTAAATGGACATTATATAAAAACAAAATATATCAATAACAATGAAAGTGGAAAATTAAGTTAATAGGTCATTAATTATATTGAATACTAGTGATGTTTACATTATTTACTAGTATAAAATAAGTCTTTTTCTGGATAACATTTTTCCTTTACTTATTTCATTAGCATTTTTTCTTTCATCCTTATTTCAAAGGTCACATAAAATCATGAAGAGGACCCCATGATCGGAAATCCATATTGCACAACTCCCACATAAATATAATTGCATTATTATTTGTATTCAGCTTCAGTTACAATTGCTATTTGGTATAAGTCTTTTAGTGCAACATTTGGTGATAATCAGCTGTGTAACAGGAGTAGCAGGAAAGTAGCATGAGCTACCATCCAACTAGTCCATGTGTACTAGCTAAATAGTTTTTTAAAATTTTTTTAATTAAAAATCTCAGACAAGGCAAGCCTTAGAGTAAGGCAATCTATATCTGTCCTGTGTCCACATGTTAGATATTCAATGCCTAAAGTTACTTGAAAAATATTAGAAAAGCAAACTCTTGTCATAGTGTAATCTAAAATAGAACAGTGAAATCCAATGATTTAATAATACTCAAGAGATATAAACTGTGATTCATGATCATGCTAACTGCTCCTTTTTATAGACTAAGAGAGAAGATGAAACAAGGGTTTGCCACGGTACCATGGAAAGAACCCTAGATTTAGAGTCAGAAGCCTTGGGTTTGAATCCTGACTCAGCTACCGTCATGATCTTATACAAGTCACATCCTTTCTCATCATCATTTTCCTCATCTGTAAACTAAGGGAACAGAACCTTAGATGATCTTTAAAGTCCCTTATGACTCTAAATGTGTGTGTGTATACCCATGATCAAATAAATTAGTCATACCTAGATCACAGAAATTAGCTTAGAGGTCAAAGATTTGATACTTCAAAACTGAACAGTTAATGCTAAGAATATTTGTAGTCCAAGTCTTGGTACAGCAGATAATGACCAATAACCAATGACTAACCGAAAACCTCCTTTAGTGCTTATGGGCACACACCTAAATTCAACAAACATCAATAAAGCACCTACTGTGAGGAACACTGTGGTAACTCTTAGAGGTGATAAAGATAAATTAGACAAAATGTGGGTCCTAATGGAATTCAGATTTGGGGGATTAACTTACAGGAGAGTAACTTACATAGATAACTATAATGCTAGATGAAACTAGTAAGCATTTAAAAGTAGGAAGTGCAATGTGAAGTCCAAAAAATGAAAGACAATTGCTTCTACATCACCAAGGAGAACTTTAAAATACCCCTATCACTTTATTAAAAACCCAGTGACCATTGTGATATCTCTGGTAACTCATTTCTACTTCCAGAGAAGAGGAAAATTACTTTAAGAGACAATTGGTAGGGAAAACAGATCATACATCTAACGAAGACATTATATTTATACTCTAGCACAACCTAGTGGGCAATAAGATTTCACCAGTAGCTCCTGTCTAGTAGGTTGAATGTTGGAATTCTGTTGCCAACTTCAAAACCACGATTGACTACTATCGTACCCTATGTTCATCTATAAAACAGGGTAAGGATGTAGATAAATGAAGCCATACCACAGACTCACAGAACTAACTCAGAGATGGAAAGAATCTCAGTAGTCCTCATTCCTGAAAGAATCTTTCTTACAGCACACTGAATAAGTGGTCATTCATTAAGTCTTTGTTTGAAAGCCTCCTAGGAGTGGGGTACCTATCAAATGGTTTATGCATCCCTTAACAAGATATATTACTATGAAAATCAATTACCCCATAATCATTTTGATGCAGTGTTCTTTATTTTCAAACCTGAAGTAATTACTTCACGCCTCCATAACCAGACAGGATGTGGGACAAACTCTGTACTAAATATCTCCTTGAGAAGGGATCTTTAACCTTTTTTTATGTCATGAATCTCTTTGTCAGTCTGAAGAAGTCTATGGATTCCTCAGAATAATGTTTTTAAATGCATAAAAATTAAATTAAATACATAAGATTACAAGGGAAACCAATTACACCGAAATGCAGTTATAAAAACTTTAATAATAGCTAGTATTTATATAGCACCATAAGATTTGCAAAGTGCTTTACAAATATTATCTCATTTGATCCTCACAACAATCCTCAGAGGTAGGTGTTATTATAATCTCCATTTTACAAATGAAGGAACGGAGGTACACAGAAGTTAAGTGACTTGCCCAGGGTCCCACAGCTAGAAAGTATCTGAGGTCAGATTTGAACTAAGGTCTTCCTGACTCCAGCTCCAGTGCTCTATCCATCATATCACCTAGCTGCCCCTAAAATAAGTTCCTGGATCTCAGGTAAGAACCCCTACCATAAAGATCTTTGCATCCTGTTCTCCACTCTCTCTCTCTCTCTCTCTCTCTCTCTCTCTCTCTCTCTCTCTCTCTCTCTCTCTCTCTCTCTCACACACACACACACACACACACACACACACACACACACACACACATACACATATACACATATCCCCGGTTTTCCTTGTTCCTCATATTAGGGCATATGTTGGATCTAAATGACCACTGTCAATGAGACAATAATGTGCCACAATAGGAAAAGCACTAAATTTGAAAGGCCTGGGTATGAATCCATCCTTTCTGCCACTTACTACCTGTGGTCCTAGGCAAGTCCTTTCACCTCCAAGAATCTTGGTTTCCTCATTCTTAAAATAAGGGGGTTGGATCAGATGACCTCTGAGGGTTCTCCCTTCCATTTTAAAAGCTATGATGCTATAACTCTAACTACAGGGGAAATCATTTTCCCTATCCTTGGGCATTCTTGTGCCAGTCAAGACTAAATGCCGAATGGAATCTCATAGTCATAGATTTCCATCCTCCAACGTCATATGTTCCAATCCTCTCAATTTGTTGTTGTTCAATCATTTCAGTCATTGTGACCCCATTTGGAGTTTTCTTGGAGTGGGTTGCCATTTCCTTCTCCAGCTGATTTTTTTAGTTGAGGAAACTGGAGCAAACAAGGTTAAATGACTTGCCCAGGATCACACAGCTGGTAAGTATCCAAAGACAGACTCAAACTCAGGTCTTCCTGCCTCCCGGTCCAGTACTCTATCTACTGCTCCACCTAGCTGCCCAATTCCCTCTATTTAATGATGAGAAAACAGCTTTCAGAAGGTGGGACAACCTGGCCAAGATTACACAGGTAGTAAGATTCAGAGGCACAGTAAGTTTCTCTTCCTTCAGTCAGTGCTCTTTCTTTCCACTGTACCATGCCAAAGCTATAAAATAGAGGAATTAATGACTTGGAGATTTTACTAAGCACTTGAAGTGTTTTCATGTCTGGGTTGATGGACTACACTTTGTAATATGAAAAGAGGATTCTTAAGCAAGCACTCAAAAATGAAGGTTGATATGTGTTTATTCTACCTGCCAGTGCCTTGAAACTAATTGATAGAGTTCTCTTACTGGCCACAGTCTTGCTAGCAAAAAGTTCTATACTTTAATAAGTCTCAAATACACAATGCTGAAAAAGGCATTTTCCTGAAGGGAAAGAATATTTTCATTATCACAAAATCTCTCCCCAACAAAGATCAGTTCTACTTGAGAGGAACATCTGTATTGTTTATAAGTCAACCACATCCTCAGGGTCAGGTGGGCACTGAGTAACCGATTGTTCCAGGAGGAAGCCCTGGATGGGTGTTAAGTTAGACCCTCTGCAGATTTACATAATTACACAACTTGAAGAATCTGATGTGGGGAACAATGTTATAAAGTTTGGAGCTTCTCTCTGATCTGTTTGTGTATACATATACATACACACACATATGAATATTTATACACATATATATTGAACAAAATAGACAACTGAAACAGTTCAAGTCTGTGATTAGGGATTTTAAATGGAAAACACCTGATATTATGTTGAATTATCAACACTTTCTTGATTGGGTTCAAATAAGGCAGAAACAGATATTCAATTTCTATCCCTACAAGGCACATAATCTCATTTTGGTAAGCTTAGGTTACTGGAAGTCAATGACACCATCATTTTTAGTTTTAGTTTTGAATAGAGTCATGGGTCATGTGTGGAGTGTTCTTGAATAGTTTTTTGGTTTTTTTTAAGAAAAGCTCATGGTGGTTCTCGGCATTTTCAAAGGCACAATGACACTAATCACCAATTTCCTTTGCAACAATTAGCTACTGTATGTATTATGCTTCCCGGTTAATGTGGAAATTGTGAGGTTCGGGGACAGGACCAAGGACAGAAGCCTGAAGCTCTTGCTGACCAGCCCTTAGCCATTGGAATTTTCAGTCATTTTTTTGTTGACTCAAGTCACATCTTACTCTTCCTCCTCCTCATTCTAGATCAGTGACTTTAGATAGGGCCCAGTGACATTTTTAATAGCCAAACCAAGAAGCCCAATAATGACCCTGCTATGAATTCCTTCCTCCAAGCAAGGTGGAGGCTTGAGAGTAGAAATGCCAAAAACTGAACTAAAGGTAAGCACCTGAAGTTACAAAGAGAAGGCAAAGAGAAGGGCTTACTGGATTCCTGCACTATGAAGGATTATTGAGGGCCTATAACTGGAACAATCATTACACAACAAAAATGATAAAGGTAAGTTCTTAGAGGGCAAGATCTTTCCTTTTGGCAATGAGTGGATCTGAGGTCTTGTAGAGTCTACAGTGGAATGACATGAAATGCTGAGTCAGTAAGGAGGTAGTACTTGCTACCCATTGGCAAGCAGACCCAAATTTGACTTCACATTCCATTACTAACTCACTTAGTAACTGCAGGGAAATCACTTCCTCCCTCCAAACCTGTTTCTTCTTCTGTTACAATGGAAAATACATTTGTCATATATAAGAATAAATGATTTTTTGAAACTCCATAACCACTTGCTTGAGAGTTTGCTGAAGCACACCTTCCTCCATCCCATTGTGTACTTCCAATCTTTTTTTTCATGCTTCATGGCATGGTTTGAACTAGACAACTGTTGAGATCCATTCTAACTTTATGGGATGAGTAGAAATTTTCCAGCACTCTAAGATAGTAGAGGAGGGAGGGAGGTAGAGAGAAAAGGCAAGAGAAAGAAAGAGCAAAATAAACAAAATGAATTTTATATTATTAGGTATGCTAGTCATAAAAAGAGAACCAGTAAAAAAAAATAGTAGATTACTAGAAATAACTTGGTTACTACATTCAAGTCATAATTTTGATGTATATAGCAACAATAACAATAGTGCATTTATATAGCCCTCTGAGATTTGTGAACTGCTTTACACATAGTGTTTCATTGGGTTTCCACAACAACGCTGAAAGCCCTCATTTTCCCGTTGAGGAAACTGAGGCTGAGAGAAGTTCAGTGACTCATCCAAGGGCACAAAGCTAGTAAGTGTCTGAGACAAGATTCAAACTTAGGTCTTCCTGATTCCAAGTCTGACATTCTAGCCACTATTCTACCCACTCTGTGGGTGACCCTGAACAAGCAATATCTCATGCAACTTCCTAGGACTTATATTCTGTCATATACACACTGCATTCTATATTGATATACAACATCTGAAATCATAGACTTGTACCTTTTAATCAAAAGATCCTATTGCTTGGAAGTCTCTTGAATCTATAGCACTATCAGTGACAGCTGGTATTCATAAAGATAAAAATTTTTAATGTTGATATAATCATGACATTATACATTTTCTTTGAAAATTGTTAAACCACTTAAGTACATATAATACTATTGAGCGGATCATTTAATTGACCAAAATTCCCTTTTTCTTAACAAGATATTGTAGTCTTTTCCCTTTCCCATCCATTGTCCACACATCTTTTAAAATGTTCTTCTCAACACACAGGTCTGATCATATTACACCCCAGTTCAAAAATTTTCAGTGTCTTTTGCCTATAAAATGTAATTCAGGTTCCATAGCCTGGGATTTAAGAGCCTCCACAATCTCACTCCAATCTACCTTCCTGGTTATATTCCAGTCAAACTGAATTATTAGCTGTTCCTCATTCTTGACCTGTCATCTGCTACCTTTGTGTACTATTATAGGCTATCCTCTATGCTTGGAATCCCCCCCCCTTCTCCAATGTGGCCTATTAAAATTCTTCTCTTCCTTTTAAGTTCAGCTGAGGGGCTATATCTTTTATGAACCTTTTCAATCCTCCCAAATGAAAGTATTCTTTCCCTATTCAGCTTTTGCTAGAGAATCATTTCTGAATCTATCCCTTACCTCATCACACTTTACATTTTACTATCTCTCTCCATGAATAGCAGATCCCCCTAGTAGAAAACAAAAGTGCTTCAAGTGCGGTGATTGTCATTTTTTATTGTTGTATCTCCAGCACCTAGTACAGCACCTTAACAGCTGACTTTTTGATGTTGGAGGCACCATAGAAAGATAGTTACCCTAATAAAACATTGTTAGAGCTATGAATTGCTCTAACTATTGCAAAAAGCAACTTAGAAATATGCTTTAAAATTATAATCCACATAACTTTTGAACCAGATACTCCATAGCTATGCATTTATCTCAAGAAGTTCAAAAACACAAAAGTCCCATGTATAGCAATACATTCATACCAACCATTTTCAGATAGCAAAGAAATGGAGGATTGGAGAATGGATAAATGAATTGTGGCACATAAATGCCATGGGACATTACTTTGCAATAAAAATGAATTCAAAGAATTCAAAGAACCATGGGAAGAATTCTATGAACTGATAAAAAGTGAAATAAACAGACCACAGAAAGCAATATCTATAATGACTATAACAAAATAGAAATACCAAAAACCTTCAATGCTGAACACTGTGTATGATTATTACAACCAAATGTTCCCTCTGCAAACTGATGAGAAAATAAATTTCTCTCTTCTTTGTAGAGTTAAGGGGCTTGGCTGTGGAACACTGCATATACTGTCAGACTCAGTTGAAATTTGGTTAGATTTTCTAAACTGTTTTTTTCTTTTTCTTTTTTGTATTTTTATTCTTTCTTACAAGGGATGGTTCACCAGATGGAGAAAAAGGGATTTATTTTGAAATGAAGGTGATATAAAAACAAAAGCTATCAAACAAGAGCCATCTCCCAGCAGATACAAATGGTCAAAAGATATGAACAAGAACTTTTCAAAGGAAGAAATCCAAATTTTTGACACATATGAAAAAAGCTCAAAATCATTAATAATTAGTGCAACTAATTGGTTTTTTGGGGGTTTTTTTTTAGGCAATTGGGGTTAATTGACTTGCCCAGGGTCACACAGCTAGTAAGCATCAAGTGTTTGGTCTGAGGCCGGATTTGAACTCAGGTCCTCCTCACTTTCAGGGCCGGTGCTCTATCCACTGTGCCACCTAGCTGCCCCTAGTGCAACTAATTGTTAACAAACTAAAGCAACTCTATGGTTCTACCTCACATCCATCACATTGGCAAAGCTGACAAAAAATTATAATACCAATTGTTAGAAAGCATTAGGAGAAAACAGGAACATTAATTCACTTTTTGTAGAGATATAAATTAGTCCAGCCATTCAGGAAAGCAATTTGGAACTGTATCCCCTCTCCCCCCACAAAAAATCATCAAACTGCATATTTGTCAACACAGCAATACCTCTATTAAGTCTATGCTATACCCCAAAAGAGGTAAGAAAGAGCAAAATGACCCATATGTACAAAAACACATGTAGTAGCTCATTTTGTAATAGCAAAGAACTGGAAACTAAGAAGGTTCCTATCAATGAATGGATAAACAAACTATGGTATATTCATATAATGGGAGACGTAGGGTATCATAGGAAATTACAAAACGTATAGTTTCAGAGGAACTTAGGAAAGGCCTGCATAAATTGATAGAGTAGAGGGAGCCAAAGAGAACAATTTAGACATGACAACATATTAGAAAGAAAGCTAACTTTGAAAAGACTTAAGAACTCTAATCAATGCAATGACTACAATTCCAGAGGACTGATGATTAAGTATGCTACTCACCTCTTGACAGAGAGGTTATGGCTTTAAGACACCCAGACAAAAAACATCTTTTTAGATAACAGCTAATGTAAGGATTTGTTTTGTTTGACTATGTGCCATTGTCACAAAGGTTTAGATTTTCTTTTCATTTTTTACTTTCTCAATGGGAGGAAGGAGGTGGACAAAAAGAGATAGAAAGACAAGAGACAGAAAGAAAGAGAAAGAGAGAGAAAGGTAAGAAAGAATGAAGGAAAGGGTCAATGAAGTGTCTTTTTTTTAAATAGAGAAAAGAAGAAAGGACAGACAGAAACCCAGACAAGCAGGAAAGCTTTGAAAGCTACAAGCTGAACTTATCAAATACCTAAAAAGAAAAGAGAACTACAATTTCACATGCATTTCTCTTTTTTCTGTTCTATTACATGCATGGAAATGCCTATTTTATTTGCTGGCATTAAGCACAGAATAAAAATAAATGTTTAAAAATCAATCATTTAAAATTTAATTAATAATTGACCTTTATATAGCATTTTGCATATATTTTCTCATTTAATCCTTACACCTGTCATGTGAAATGCTACAGGTATTTTATCTCTACTTTACAGATTCAGAAACTGAGATTATTCCATAATCATACTGCAAGTAAGAATTCATTCATACAGCAAGCACTCTTTAATGCCAAATTTTTATAAGGCATTGTATAAGACATGAGGATATAAAGATAAGAAAATGAAACAATTCCTACCTACAAAGAGTTTGTGTAGGCAGAATTCAATCCTAGGTGTTTCCTGACTTCTATACCAATAACATTTCTTTCTCCTTAATTCTCTTACACCATTCTGCCTTTCTGCTTCTTTGAATGAATTAATAAAGATGAATACTACATACAGAAAATATGCAACTCAATACAGTTCTTCTTCTAGCTCCCTGGATGATCTTCCTTTTAGGAAAAAAAGCAATCGGGGGTGTTACCTGGCTTTATGCTTCAATGACACCATAATTTCATTCCTTCATCTCATCAGAACCTTGTACTCTGCCCCTGGAACCACCCTGGCACTAATAGGTGATTTTTACCTTCTCTTGCCTGGAACTAAGCCTCCATTGTAATTTTCTGTTCACCATTTCTAAACCATGATACCTTGGGCATACTCCCACCAAACCCGCTTTCTAATTCCTATGTTCTTGTTATCTTCCTCCATTAGAATGTAAGCCCCTTGACAGTAGGAACCATTTTGCTTTCTTGTGTTTGTAGCCATAGCATTTAGCAGAGTACCTCACTCCTAGTCAGTACCCAATAAATGCTTTATTGTTCACCATCATTCATTCATTCATTCATTCATTCATTCATTCATTCATTCATTCATTCATTCATTCATTCATTCATTCCTCCAACGGTTTAGAATCTTTTATTAAGGGGATTCGTTCTGTGAAGTTTGGATTCTGGTCAAAGGACAGTACTTGAGGACATAGAGGGCCACATGTGGCCTTGAGGCCACAGGTTCCCCACCCCTGGCTCAGACTATAACCTATGGGGCAGCTAGGTGGTGCAGTGGATAGAGCTCCACCCTTGGAGAAAGGAGGACCTGAGTTCAAATCCAGCCTCAGACACTTGACACTTACTAGCTATGTGTGACCCTGGGCAAGTCACTTAACCCCAACTGCCTCACCTAAAAAAAAAAAAGACTATAACCCACCCTTACCTTCTCAACCTGTGCAATTCTTGTCTGTGTCCTACTATGGATCTTCCACAGAGGGCCTCCCCAATGTAATAGATGCCTCCTTTCCTTTGGGTCTTTTTGAGTTTAATGGGTATCAGTATAGCACTTGGGCTATCTATCTGCTAACCCTCAGTTTCACTATTGATTTTGCAGGAAATTCAGTCCAGTACTTGGTTTTTGTCTAGAGTTGTGTTTCTCCCCAAGAAGATTCAGAATTTTTGCCATTAAGAATTGTACTGGTGCCCAATTCTCCATCACGTTAAGTGTGAAGAGCTTACCTATTCTAGGCCCACAAGAAAAGCCTTATTTCTTATTATCGGGACTGAAGAAAAGGGAGGATATCTTTCCTCTCCTCTAGTCTCATGGACCTTCTCTTCCTTCTTAATAGTGGGGTCACTATGAAATAAAAAAAGTACACAGGAAGAAATAATGCAGCCCTGCTTGTAGTCTAAAGTGAACCTCTTGATGGGGCATTTTTGCATGCTGTGAAAGCTGTAGGGAGTTGTGATTCTCTGTTGGAACCAGAGGTAGTCTTGTTTTGAGTGACTAATCAGGAATGGAGTGAAGGAAGTGTTTTCTCCCCTCTGCAGGGCTTCAGCAGAAAAGTACATTGGCCTGAGAGAAGCAGGAGCTTTGTTTTCTACAACTACCCATGTGACCTTGGGCACATTTTCCTTCCCTGATCTTCAGTTTCCTCGTTGGCAGAATAAAGGGATAATAATACCTGTAGTACCTACCATTGCCAGTTGTCGTGAGTTTCAAGTAAAAGAATGTTTGTAAAGTTGTTTCTAAAAAAAAATTTAATCACTATTATGCACAAGAAATCCCTTGATTTAAAGAATAGTTTTGATTACTTCAATTGTGCATTTTTGGGGGGAGGGAGGGGTGTCCTTTTTTTTTTTAATTTAAGACAAGTAACACAAAGAATGAGAAGTAATGTGATACTGAAAATAGAAAACTGACCTCAAAGTCAGGAAGACCTGGGTTGAGGTCCTGCCTCTTACATATACTGGCTGTTTGACCTTGGGCAAGTCAATGAACACCTTAGGGCTCCCAGCAACTCTCTAAATTGCTAAGCAGGTACTCAACTACAACTGTGAAGAAACTTTCCTCACCAGGAGTTACTGATATGAATGAAATCATAGATCCACTAAAAAAATGTATAAGGAAATATACTAAGACTAAAGACATAAAGCTATTAAATCATAAGATTCAATTGGACTCTCTGGAGCCAAAAGGGAAGAGTGAGAGCTGAGTAGAAGAGTAGCTTGGGCTTCTATCATGCTTTTCTTTCCATGATGTCAAGGTGCTTCAGCTGGATGACCATATTGAACGGCACCATATTTTAACTGGAGGACTGGAGAAGCGTAAGCTGAAACACTGAAAGGCCACAGAACCAGCCTTAGGTCACACAATAACAACAGCTCACATTTATAAAGCCCTCTAGAATTTTCAAAATGCTTTCTTCACATCAATTGTGTATGACAGTCAGTGCAAGTATGATTATCCCATTTTTCAGATGAGGAAACCGAGGCTCAGCCAGAGAAGCCAAGTTGCTTGTTCAAGGTCAATACAGCTGGTTAAGTGTTAAAGGCCTGAGTTGGGGCTCCAGCCAGGTCTTCTGATTCCAAGTCCATGACACCATTACATTCTCCTATGCCAGTAGAACTAATATTTAAACTGAGCTTTCAGTTCCCCAGCCTGTGCTCTTTTTCTATCATACTGTACTGCTTTTCGTGGAATGAGCTGAAAGCAACACTTAGAAGAGAATATGCCGGCCCCAAGTACACCTCAATACCCTGGTCCCCAAATAGAAACAGCTGGGGGGCCAGGGAGACATTCCCTATCCAGAAACTATCCCCAGCTGAGAATTTTCTTCCCAGTAGAGTGAAGGGTGGAAAAAAAAAATAATAAACCCACAGCAACAGGCGGCTTGATTTACTTCTATGACTTCATCAGGGCAGAATTTTAATCACAAGGAAAGGTCAAGCCCAAACTCTAACTGGCTGAGTGAGACTAACCCCTCCCCTACCCCAGACAAGAAAGACAGGCCTACTGAAACTTCCCAGGAACTTCCCAGGCTTTCTCTCCTGATCCCTGGCTTCAGAGATAGGAAGCCTAAGACTAGACTAGGATTCAGAGGACTTGGGGTTTTGTCTGAGTTCCATAACTATCATGCTCTATGACTTTGGGCAACCTCTCTGGGCCTCAGTTTCCTCAACTGTAAAATGAAAAGATGAGGTTAGATGAACTCTTAGGCAGGGGTTCTTAACCTGGTAACAGTGAACTTTTTAAAACTATTTTCCATAATTATTTCAATATAATTGGTTTCCTCTGTGATCTGATGCATTTTATTTCACACATTTAAAAATGTTATTTTCAGAAGTGGTCCATAGGCTTTGCCACACTGCCAAAAGGGGTCCATGACACCAAAAAGGTTGACTCCCTACTCTAGGGTATCTTCCAGCTCCAAAAATTCAGTCTATGGCCACTCCATGGCTAAAAGAAGAAAGAAAATGGCTTTTTATTGCTGCCCAGCTAACATCCCTCTGACAAGCCACCAACCTAACCATAGGCCTTGTCTCTCTTTCCTCATGCTCAGCTGATTTTTAGAACTTGAATCACTTGGGTGAGGTCATCTCTCAGACAGAAAAGCTCACTGCCTCTGTCTGGCTCATGGGGAAATAAAAGATAGGCCTGTCACAGCAGGTAATTGTACTTTCATAGCACTGTTGTGTTGGGAAAACTCAAGTCTTGTTTTCTAAGTAAACAGCTGCTGTGGGAGGAGGGAAAAGATGTTTTTTAATGCAGCAACAACTATTACCTGTTCTTCTCCAACCTCTCCTTCTTTTCTCCTCCCAGCCCTGCTGGCCATACTGAATCACAGCTCTCACTGTAGAATCATCAACCAAAGCACCTCGGAGCCAGCAAGGATCTCCAAGATCATTTATGCCAGCCCCCTCATTTTGTAGATCAGAGAACTATGAGCTGAAAGGGAATTTAGACATCATCTAGGCCAATCATTTTAATTCAATTCTGTGTGTTTCTATTAAGCACCCACTTTCTGTGTTCAAGTCACTGAACTAGGCACTGGGAATACAATGACTACAATGAAGTTGTCCTCACTCTCAAGAAATATTCTACTGAGGTGGGAACGGAGGAAGGTGCAGAATGTTCACAGAGATACAAAATGTAAACAGAAAATAAGTGATTTCAAGAAGAAAGGGGCCTTGAATACCAAGAGCGAGACGGGGCAGGCAGTGTTGGAAAATCTGGGAAGGCCTCCTGTAGTAGGTGGCAGCTAAACTCTGGATTTGAAGGATGCTATAGAAACCAAGAGGTGGGAGTGGAGGAGGGAGTGCATTCTATTCGTGGGGGACCACCAGTGTAATGATATGGAAGTGGGATAAGAAATTAAGGACCACCGAGATGAAATCTTCTATGTAAGGTCACAGTATGTAGCTAATCCCACTTGCTTCTGCTTTCTAACTGATTTTGAAACTTTATAATGAAAGTAAAGTCTCATGAAGCTTATTAATTCTACTTCAGCTTTCAGTGTCTCTTATGAAGTGAGTCTAGGTCTTTAAACAGATGTGTTCTTGAACAGCGAAAGCAAGCCCTCTGCTCTCTTTGTATTCCTGAGAGTTATAAGCCTGGCTTGATCCTGTGTTTCTGATTAAATAGATATCAGTATTCAATAGCAGACTGCCCTGAGATATAATTCTCCTTTTTAATTTTTATAATCATTATTTGGCTCAGTAGGATACTTAATAAGTGGAATGTGAAGGAACCCCTGGGTTAAAATATTTATGATATGTATGACATAGAAAGAGTTGAAGCTAACTTAAACCAACAATGATCAACAATGAAGAATATCAATCTTGCCCGCCCCCAGCCTCCCAGCTTCCTTTTAAATGTTGTCTTTCTCGTTAGAATGCAAGCTCCTTGAGGGTAGGAACTGTCTTTTTTTGCTTGTATCTGTATCACAGTGCCTGGCACTTAGTAAGTACTTAATAAATGCCTTATCTATCTATCTGTCTGTCTGTCTGTCTATCACCTCTACTACCACTGATCATAAATTGTGTGTAGGACTGCTAATATCCAGACCTAGAGCATAGATAAAAACAGCTGATCATGATTTCAGGAATTTCAAGATTTGCTGCTGAGGCAGGTTTCAGTGCTGAGAACTGCAAGTTATTATGAAAGGCATGGGAGAGGTAACACAGCATGGGAAGAGGAACCCTTATCCTCAAAACACCCGAAGGTCCATTTGTAGTTGGGGTTCAAACACATACACACACATACATACACACCCCTTTTTCCACAGCTCTTCTTTCAAGAGAACATTCAGAGATACTGAAGAAAGGATTTTTGTATTGGAAGAAAGGTTGGAGCACTTAGAAATGATCTTTACAATTATGATCCCAAAGGTTCAGGGTGAGCAACAAAGCAACCTTTGGATTTCTGTCCCCACCAAGTAACTGAAAGCAAAGCGTGATCTGCTTATAGCCATTCAACAAACACGTATTAAGCTTGTTTGCTATGTGTGTCAGATACCACACTAGGTAGTGAGGGAAGAGGGCAAGGGGATGCAGTAGTGCAAAGACAAAAATAAAAATAATTCCTGTCCTCAAGGAGGTTACGTAATACTGGAGGGAAACAGCATATACACAGATAAATAAATACAATAAAGTAATTTTTAGGGGGGAAAGGTAAAAGGACTAAAAATAAAAATCGTAGATATCTGGAAAAGTCCCATCTAAGAAGTAACTCTTGATCAGAACTCTGAATAAGCTAGGGATTCAAAGAAATGATGGTAAGAAGGGAAAGTATCCTATATTCTGTGAAAGTACAACTAAGGCCTGTCAGTATAATGCTTTAAAGGGACTGTGAATAGTTTGAGGCATGCCATGCCTCTTCTTCTCATAGGAGATGTAAGCCTTATGGTCTACAGCGACGCTTCAGTGGAAGATATTCACCATTTAAAGACTGAAAACCAAGTACAGTTTAAAGTGTAGGAAGTAAAAAAAAAAGGCCTACTCAGATCCTGATGCTCTACTCTCATACACTGCAGACAATGAAGTCTCTATAGGCCCTGGCATACCTCCCACAGGGGTCTCAAGTCCAGAGTAGTGCCGCTCAAGCCTATAACTTCTTGCAGAATTATTTTTGGCCCTCAGTGTTCCAAGCAGTATAATTATATTAGAGGGATGAAGACTGGACTTAAGATTTCCTGGGATAAGAAGCTCTGGCAGTTTGGGCAAAAAACAACACCCATTCCTATTAAAAACATTAGAGAGCTTAAGAATAAATGGAGTTTTCCTTAAAATGATAAGTAGCATCTATCTAAAACCATCAGCAAGCATTATATGTGATGGAGATAAGCTAAAAGCATTTCCAATAAGATCGGGGTGAAACAAGGATGTCCATTATCATCACCGTTATTTAGTATTATACTAGAAATGTTAGCTTTAGCAATAATAAGAAGAGGAAATTGAAGGAATTAGAATAGGCAATGAAGAAAGCTATCACTCTTTATAGATGATATACAGAGAATCAAATAAAAAACTACTTCAAATAATTAACAACTTTAGCAAAGTTGCAAGATATAAAATAAACCCACATAAAGCATCAGCATTTCTATATATTACTAACAAAACTCAGCGGTAAGAGGTAGAAAGAGAAATTAGATTTAAAGTAGCTGTAGACAATATGCAATATTTGGGAGTCTATCTGCCAAGAAAAACCCAGGAACTATATGAACAAATTACAAAACACTTTTCACGCAAATAAGTCAGATCTAAATAATTGGAAAAATATCAGTTGCTCATGGGTAGGCTGAGCTAATATAATAAAAATGACCAATCTACCTAAATTAATTTACTTATTCAATGCCATTCCAAACTACCAAAAAATTGTTTAATAGAGCTAGAAAAAATAATTACAAAACTCATCTGAAAAAACAAAAGGTCCAGCATATCAAGGGAATTAATGAAAAGAAATGTAAGGAAGGTGGCCTAGCCATACCAGATCTTAAATTGTCCTATAAAGCAATAATCATCAAAACTACTTGGTACTCGCTAAGAAATAGAGTAGTGGATCAGTGGAATAGGTTAGGTGCACAAGACACAGTAGTCAATGACTACAGTAATCTACTGTTTGATAAACCAAAGACCCCAGCTTCTGGGATAAGAACTCACTATTTGACAAAAACTGCTGGGAAAACTGGAAAATAGTATGGCAGAAACTAGGCATAGACCAGCATCTTACACCATATACTAATATATAGTCAAAATGGGTACATGATTTAGAAGCTCTAGTAGGGAACATCCTCTATCATCATAGAACAACACCTTCTCTGAAAGCTAAAGTCTTAAAAAGTTACCTAAAGCACTGAGAGATTAAATTACTTGCCCCCAATCACATAAGTGGTGTCAGAAGCATGACTTGTACCTGGGTCTTCTTGGGGACCAACTATCTCTCTGTCATGGTGCCCCCAAGGTTACTATTAGCTTTAACTAGACCCATTCATTTACATCCATATGTTACCCAGTTCCTGACAGAAGTGATAGATTCAAAATGCAGAGTGAGACATATGTTTTTGCACAAGAACAATGTGTTTATTTTGCTTGACTATGTTTGTTACAAAAGTTTTGTTTTCCTTTTTTTCCTTATAAATGGTGAGAATGGAGGGAAGAGGAGAGAAAATACACACTTGTTAATTGAAAAAGAAAATTTAAAAAATAGTACCACTGGCTCCTCTGTCAACTGCAAAACTCTTTGCCTCCAGCAGTAGGTCTCTCAAAAAGCTGGAAAGAATAATAATAGCTAACATTTATATAGCACTTATTATATGCGAGATGTTTTACAACTATTATCTTATTTGATCCTCACAACAACCCTGGGAGGCAGGAACTACTATTATCCCCATTTTACAGATGAGGAAATTGAGGTAAAGAAAAGTTAGGTGACTTGCCCAGTGTCACACACCTAAGGACAGATTTTAACTTAGGTCTTCCTTACTCTAGGACCAGCCCTCTATCTCTTGCACCATCTAACTGCCCAATCTCCCCTTACCTCCAGAAAACATCCAGATCATTCAATGAATCACTGCCAATCAGACTTAATATCCTTGCTGCTAGTGAGAGGCAGGAACAGCAGGAAATGGCTTTGGAGAAAGAATGCTTTACATGGAGAATTCAGACACTTTGAGTGGCTTAGCTCCTTCCTCAGGCCAGAAGCTCTAAGTAGATCCACTTGTCAGGAAGCAGTGGTGACATGGCCAGTATTATGCAGCATTATCTACACTTCAGTGCATATATCTCTTAAAATTTCAACCTACTGTATTGGAAGAGGGCAAGGAGAAGGAACCACCCATGAAAGCAAGAACAACATGATATCTCATAAAGTAGAACCAGGAACATTTACCTTTTACTAGGATTCAGCAGAGCTTTTTCATCCATTCTTATGACAAACACTTATTAAGCATGTACACTGTGAGTACTATGCTTCTTCTGAAGATTGACAGAGACAAAAAGTCTAGCTAAGTCCCTATCCTCAAGAATCTTGCAGGCAGTCTGATGACAGGCTACGATGCAGACACATACAACTGTAATACACAATATTTCAAGAAAAGTTCATTAAAGAGCTGAAAAGCAAAGCATTATGAGGCATAAACAGAGCAAGATTACAAGATTGTAGGATCTAGGGCAGCTTTGTGGAAGGGGGAGCATTTGAATTGGGCTTTAAAGTATGAATGACAGTTCAGTAGATGAAGAAGATGGTTGGTTTGCAAAGATGTCCACACCAAAATAACGGAATGGGACGGAACCTAATACTCCTCATTCCTTAGCTCTCATTGAATTCAGTATTGGTGATCACAAATACATCTCTCTGATGTGTTCAAATGCATTTATGTCCCCACCTAATGTAGAATGTAGTTTTACTGAACACAATTCTAGCAATCAAATCTTATAACGCCAGAGCATATGTAATGCAAATGTCACATTCACCAATTATTGTACCTCTCTACTCACTATATGTGCCCATGTACTTGATGTATGCTATAGTATACTACATCTTAATACACCAGAGAAATTAAACATACATCAGGCTGAATACAACTTTATTTACATGACATTTTCCATGTAGAATGTGTCCCTGTGCCATTTGCAGAATTAAGTAATAGCAAAGGGAACAAGACATTGGCAAGAAGAGAGAAAGATTTTCAAATGGGATTTGGAAAGAGATAGAGAGCTAAGGTGATACATTATTTGACAAATATAAATGCACCCTCAGATATGATGCCTGCCCTATGAAGCACATAATTTAGCTGTACACATAAAGCTATCTTACTTCCACAGACACTGATGAGCTTATTCCAAGGGGAAAAGGAGAAGCCAGAAGGAACTATGAGAAAAATGAGATTAGGATGTTCCAGAAGAGAAAGAGACACTGGCTACTCAGTCACATTTTGACATCTTGGGTTGATGGAAAGAGTTCATCTTATTTAAATATTTATATTAAAGTCTCCTTAGCCAGTTTTGAACTAATCAAATATCTCATTGATAAAGTGAGCTAATTCTAATTGTTATTATTATTATTAATAGTAAAATGTATTAAAAGAAAGCAGCAGTCCTCAAGGCATACATTTTTATGGCTATTTTTGAAACACAATGACAAATGAGGAGGGAGCTATAATGAGGTGGCTCCTCTGGTCAACTCACTGACACTTTCAAATCATTTTCATACATAAAAGAATTTGAGGGCTTTAAAAATCTGGGATTTGCTGTTATCAACAGTCTAGGACTGACAACAATCCATGACTCTATGTTGGGGAATTGCTGAGGCACATAGAGATTAAGTGATTTGCCCAAAGTCACAGCTAATAAGTATGAGACACTATACTTTGAACTCAGGCCTCCCTGACTCTAAGTCCAGTATTCTAGCCACTGTATCACATGGTACCCAAACTACCTTTCGTTCTTTTGTACCATATATATATATATATATATATATGTACATATATATATATATATATGTGTATATATATATGTACATATATATATATGTAAATGAGCATATATATACATATATATATGTACATATATATATGTATATATATATATGTACATATATATATATATGTATATATATGCTCATTTACATACATCTTATTGTCTCATTAGAATATAACTTCCATGAAGTTGGAGTTATTTTACTCTTGCCTTTGTATACCCAGTGTTATCCCAGCACCTGCCTAAAAGTAAGTATTTAATTGCTGTTTATTTATCACCAACTCTTCGTTGTCCCCATTTGGGGCTTTGTTGGCAAAGATACTGAAGTGTTTGCCATTTCCTTCTCCAGCTCATTTTACAGATGAGGAAACTGAGATATGGGGTAATTGAGTTGCCCAGGGTCACACAGCTAGTAAGTGTCTGCGGCCAGATTTCAACTCAGAAAGATGATCGTCCCTGACTTCAGGCCTGGCACTCTATCCACTACACCAGCTAGCTAGCTGCCCAAGTACTTAATAAATCCTAATTAATCCCTCTTGTGGCTCAGGGAAGAACTAAATCTCCATGTGTGAGAAATGTATTTCTATGTGAAGACACAAGGACTCTGCTCTTTGCTATGACCAACACATTAATGGTAACAAAGCTGTCATCATATGTGACATCTTTAAAAGGAGTCAGCCCTCATGTGTTGGAGACTTACTGATAAGCAGACTTGTTGCTGAAAGAGCACGGCTGAAAGAGCTATAATTACTGGCTCGATCCGGAGGAGACCTCCAAGGTTCACCATGATTAATACACTGTTTTTCTGAAAATGACAGCTTAGAGAAGTCACACAACAAAATGCTCTAGCTGCAAAAAAGGTGAAGCTAGACATGTCTGGTTCATGTCATTTGCCAATTTGATAAACATGATATCTATGGCTTCATTTGTACATATGTTTGTTTACTCCTTTTTCAGTCATGTCCAACTCTCTGTGACCCCTTTAGGGTTTTCTTGGCAAAGATATTAGTTTGTCATTTCCTTCCCCAATTCATTATACAGTTGAGTAAATTGAGGCAAACAGGTTTGAATGACTTACCCAGGGTCACACAGCTAGTAAGTATCTCAGAATAGATTTAAATTCAGGAAGAGGAATCTTCTTGACTCCAGGCCCAGCACTCTATCCACTCTGCCACCTAGCTGCCCATGCCTTCATAGATATTAATAATAAAATTGTTTAACACAGTAGGGCCAAGGGAGGAGCCTAGTAACAGACCACTAGAGACATAACTGCTCTACTACCTAGACTATCTCTCCATCTTATCAGCAGGGATAATATGAGAAAACGTGAAATGGATTGCTGAATTTCAGAAGAAATGTATACATTCCATTGCCTTGATCTAGTAAAAAAAAATTATATTAGTCTGATCTGATGTACAGGATAATAGACTTTAAAATGGGCAGGACCTTATAAGCCACTAACTCAAAACCTTCATTTTATATATGAGGAAACTGAGGCCTAGAAAGTTTCAGCAACCTGCTGAAAGAAACATGGGAATGGAGAGACAGAGCCAGGATCTCATCAGGGTCCTTTTCACTAAAGACTCAGCTTCCCACTTGTTCTTAATGAACCCATAAAGGCTTTTAGTGATCGCTGCTTCTCTTATAAAGCTTGTAAAAATAATTTAGCCTCAGACATTGATGAGCTGTGTGACCCTAAGCAAAGTCACTTTCCCCCTGTTTGCCTCAGTTTCTTCATCTGTAAAATGAGAATGATAATAGCACCTACCTCCCAGGTTTGTTGTGCAGATCAAATGGAGGTAATAATTGTAAAGCACTTAGTATAGTTCCTGGCACATAGCTTACTATAAATTATTACTATACTATACTATTACCATAAATATGTTGTTTATTGTTATTATCATTGTTATGCCTTTAATATTCAGAACTTAGTGCTACAGGGCATTATCATACTTGAACTTATTTGCATATAGTTGCTTTAAAACCAAAGAGAGCAAAACTAAAACTATGAGAAATCATATAACTATTTGGATACCAATGTATGATTAAATAAGATCTGTTAATTTCATAAGGGAAGCCTGTTGAATTATTACTTTTTAAGTAAAAGGTGAATCTCTGAGTGTCAGGAGGTTCTGATTTAAGCCATTCAAATATAGAGATTAATAAGGTAGAGAAGTCTGAGTCTAAGTCTGAATACTGAAGAACCGGATGACTGGAAACTAAAGGAATAGCAGGAGGACTAAAAGAGCTTTATCTGAGCTGTTTGGAAACTAAAAATTAGGAATCCTCCCACTGACAGAAGATGTCCACTCCTTGACTCCTGATTGCTTGGTGGGTGGCTCCGAGAGTTTGAGAAAGATGAAGTTTTTCAGATGTGCCTGCAGTTCTTCGCTGCTCTCCTCCAGTTTGAAAGGAAAATCAGAAAGGAAAAAGAGATTTTACAATTGTTTTGCTGATACTAAAATTTAATCAGAAAACATAGACTCCTAGTGGGTGAAAAGCTGGCGAAACTTGGTTTGTGTTACTCAGAAAGTCTAACTGAGCTGTTTGCTGTGAGTTCTCTTCCAATTGGACAACACATTCCAGGGAATGAAGAGCTGAGTGCCCAATGATAGCCAGACTAATGATCTTTGTAGTTCTCTGGCCTAAAGGGAACTGCTATCCGAATTAATCCAGGAAACTTTTCCAAACTACCCCACCCCCTTTAAGGATGATTGGAAGTTGAAAGAGCTTGTAAATACTACAACAGTTGCAGTAAAAAAAAAGAGGATTTGCCCAGCTGGAGAGTAGCAGAGACCAGCAGATAAGCAGTTATCAGAAGAGCAGTTATTCTTGAAGGGACTAATGACAAGTCAGCGTTGCAAAGTTGTGGGTCACCCAAGAACATTTTCCTTCCTTACATGCTTCCCTGTCAGGTTCTTGTAAGTGCATTCCAACTCTCCCTAACAGATAGTGGGTGAAGTTTATTATTCCCACACTTGTATTAATATGTAAGTGCCCATGGAATGGTTTATCATTTTGTTTGCCTCACTGCTAAGTACATGGTTACGTTTAAGATTTTGCATCATTATTGCGAGTTGCTGGTTTGTGAAAATGGAAATTCACCTATGGTGGTTCATGAACTAAAGCCGTAAAAGAATTGTATCACACACACACACACACACACACACACACACACACTTCCCAGGGCTACTCTTAGGACCTTAAAGAAATCGAATGCAACTGCCTAGTGATAGTTCTTGCCTGGGGACCTAAATCTACCAGAGTAAGAGAAGGTTTGAATAAGTAACCCAATCTAAATAACTAGTAGGTGTTTACACACAAATAAGGTGTATGGGTGGCCCCATCAATCCCTAGCTTTTACTTAGAGATGTGATGGAAAGCTACAAATAATGACACTTATCAAACCAAAGTGAATTAGGCTGCCTCTGGAGGCAGTAAGCACCCCTTCACTGGAGCTCTTAAAGCACAGGACAGATGAACACTACTAGGGTATGATATAGAGGAGATTTTTATGTTGGATCTCACTTCATTTCTCTAAGGCTCAATTTCCTCATCTATAAAATAGAGATAAAAATACTTGAACTACCTATGTCACAGACTTGCTATAAGGAAAATATTTTACAAATTGTAAAGGATTACATAAATGCAAGTTATTATTGCCATGAAGGCTTGCCTGAACATAAGAAAGGCAAGATTGGGAAACTTAGATGATGAATGACCTCCTTCACTTGGCTTATACCATCTAGAAAAAAAGTTGTGCTTAAAATAACCAGCCTATTGAACAATGTGAAGCCCAAGTCAGGTTTCAGTATCTTGGAATGCATTTGGGGCAGAGATGAAGAAAAGAAGAGGTATCAGTGTCAGTCAGACTGAAGAAGAAGGCAGGTGCTTGGAATTTCATGAGCTCTACAAGAGTTTCAGGGCATAGCTTCAGGCCTAGTGTTGGCCAGTTAGCACTGGGAGCAGTGATGAAGGGACCATGGAAGGATGGACCCTAATTTTATGTTCTAATAAGACTAAAGACCAAGAAAATGAATTTATAGGGAGAATTTCAATGGTTTTGCTTAGGAGAGTGAAAGATGAATTAATCAATGTATCCTTGACCAAGCAAAGAACTAGAGAATACTGGTTGGACACTAGGACCCAGTGAAAACAGGAGAGTTGGGTAGAATGGTAATCTGGGTGCTTGAGTCCCTTTGTTGCCAAGCAGAGATTTACCAACAAAAAAAAAAAGCAATAGGACTAGCTCCAAATCAAGGATATCTGAACTCTTCCTAGTTCTATTTCAGGAAAATGATTTCCCAAGTACAGACACAAGGTAGGGTGGGACATAGTTAACATATGGCTATGGCATGACATCATGAATAAGGGGTCACCCTTTAAGGATCATTAGGGGCAGTACCGCAATAGCCATGGGAGGTCATCAAAAGGCCCTCATGCTTTCAAGTACCTATTAATCTAATTGCCTATGAAAGGGTGCACTCTGATTTCCTACCTATACCTGAAACAGGTATACCTTGTCATCACTTAATTATTTTCTTG
This sequence comes from Phascolarctos cinereus, assembly GCF_003287225.1. NCBI lineage: Eukaryota > Metazoa > Chordata > Mammalia > Diprotodontia > Phascolarctidae > Phascolarctos > Phascolarctos cinereus. Next base: position 123,021,126 of record NW_027555736.1, read on the forward strand.
GCCTATTTCTTTGGCTCATCAACTGAGACATTGCATCTTGATTTGTGATTCCACTTTATCCTCTGGAATCTACTCCTTTAGTTCCTTGACAAGGATCCCATTTCCACATTCACTCCCACCCCAATCTTGCTTGACAAACCACATTTTTTTTCAGCATCCATTCTATGGTGACCCTAAACTCATGGTTTCTCCAACATAGCTAGGATGGACTGGCCACAGGTAATGCTTCACTGCCTTCTGCTGTTGACAGTTCTACCTATCCCAAATATATCTACTTGACCCTGTGATCTAGTATCTTTCCTCGACTCACTTAGGTTCAACAAGACACCAAGTTTTGAATGAAGTTTAAATGAAAAAAAAATGTAGATTGCAGAGTTTCTAATCAATGTATGAATGGAAAAAAATTATTAAGCACTTACTTTCTACAAAGTACTGAGATATTACAGAGAGGATACAAATAGAAAAATAAGAAATTCCCTGCTCTCAAGAAGCTCACATTCTAATAGAGGAAACCACATATATAGAAGGATCCTGTTACAAATCAGTTGACAAGGTGGTATGGTTCTTAAGGTGCGTGGTAAAACAGATGGTAAGGCTTCTTTAATGTCATGTTCACAGATATTATGACATCAGTTTCTGATGCTGAACCATTTGGCACCACCTTGCAAGGACTTTGATGGTAAGTACATTCTTCTGTGAGTCCTCAGTAGCTACAGCCATAGATCCCAAAGAAGCAATTGCCAGGCCACAACTTCCCAAGGTTTGCTTCCCAAGATGATGGCTGCAAGGGCTAGGCTGGAGCAGGATTAATGGTCTGGAGAGGAATGGGGGAGTGATCTTAATGTCAAAACTTGAGGCAATGGAAAGACCAGCTTTCCAACATGCAGTTAGGACAGACCTCTCTTTAGCTGTCCTACAAGAGTGACATGGAGATGGCTCATCTTAATGGCTCTAAGAAGTTACAAAAGAAGAGATAATTCTTGAAGAGAGACATGCAGATCTAAGGTTGTCACTGCAAACAAGTCAATAGCTCTTTCCCTAAAGGCTTCACAGTGACAACAGTACAGCCTTCTAAGTGAGTCAACATGGGATAGTGTGAATTGCAGATAGAAAGGTTCCAAGTGTGCCAACAATATATTCTGTGTCCATTTCCTACTGGCACTAACAGTATTTGAATGGGAAATAGTTCCTCTGGGATGTCTCTGACTGATAAGATTCTAAGAGCTTTGCCATCCACTACCATAGGAGTGGGGTGAGAATGTGCCAAGGGCAAGGTTGAGAGTGCCAGGCAAATCTCTGTGCGTTAGAACCTAACATGCATCAGAACACTGAAGATAATCTGCTCCCTGCCCTCACAACAGAAACAATGAGCCACCCTGTGAGGTGACAGAAAGGGTGACTGTGTGTAGAGATAGACAAGACATGAAAGGCTAAAAACAGCAAGGATATTTAGTTACAACTTCAGGTTTGATAAACCTGGGTAGGATCATAGAATCACAGAATCAGATTTGGAAGGATCCTCAGAGGTAAAAGATGAGCTCATTCAACACTCCCCCTACATAATGAAGGAGTAAAATTTGCTCTCACAATTTTTTATATGAGGATATTAGTGGCAGAGCCCAGGATTAAACCCAGGGTTCAAGCATCCCTCATTTTTACAGTTTAGAATTTACAGAATTGGCTAAGTAGAATATTATTTGGCTTTACCAAAATTTAAGTTTCACATTTAAAGGATTTTTCAGATTAAAGGCAACATGTGAAATGGTAGCTCTTTACGGTAAAGGGTAATATCTCATCCTAGCACTATTAAACCTTGTAAATATGGAGACAAAGGAAGTGGTAGTAAGTTAAATAACTTTGATTATGGTATTTAAGGTGTCCCCAGTCATGTAAGAAATTCCTTTAGGGAAGATTGGAAGAATGGAGGAAGAGATATCTCACAATTTTAAGTCCTACAAAAGTCCTGCTAACATCTTAACATCCAGCATGTCCCAAGTTTGCTAACTATATTAACTACAAAAAGTTTTCAATTAAGTCTTTTAAAGACTTCCGTCTTCCCCCTCAAAAATACAGTATTTTGTTTTATAATCAACATGAAAAGGAAAATAAGATTTTGTTTCTTTATATAGATATAGAAAAAAACACTCAACTTTGAAATCAGAACTGGGTTAGAATCCTAGGTCTGCTATTTCTGACATGTAACGTTATGCAAATCACTAAACCATTCTAGACCTCACTTTCCTCATTTTTGAGATGGGGCAGGGATTGAAATAGAATTTCCAAGATCCTTTCCATTTCAAAATTTGATAATCCTTTGATCATTACTCTCTAGGGAAAAAAGGGGACCTATACAGTCTGTTACCTCTCCCAACTAATAATTCTCGTATTAAAGAAAAATGAGGACACACTGGTGTAAGGAATGTAGGGCAACGAGTTATTACTGGAGCTGATAAGTAGGATCCATAGACTTACCATCATTTGGGTTTCAGAAGCTTAAGGATGTAATAAGCATTTTCTTGGGTCAGTTCTTGACCTAGAAGATTATTTATTGAAGGAGCTGCTTTTTAACCAAATCCCCAAGGAAAATTTTCATCAAAGTACTAATTATGAAATCTGGTCCTGCCTATAATCTGCAACCTGAGGACAAGCTGTCCTTATCAGCATATGGCCCTCTGATTAGAGACAGAATGATGCATGAAAACTTCTTTAAGCCTATTAAAACCTTTTCTAAAGTTCCTGGCCTCTCATTTGTCTTTTCCCCCTAGTCAAATAAAGATCAGAAGGTAGAGCCCAAGTGCCAACAATGTACTTATGGACATGAAGACAGGTGTGTGGATTAGATAGCAATTCTAACTGGGAACCCACAAACCAGATGAGGGGCTCTCAATATCCATAAGATACAATTATGTCTTGCTTCCAACCACTGAAAGTATCTCTCTGAAGAGCTTACTCTGAACACGTGGAGTGGTACTGAAAACAAGTGTCTTTTGGTAAGGGCCTGATGAATGAATGTGCCTCCCCCTGTATCCAAAACATTGTGCATGTACAATCAAAACCATAATGGCATGGAAGAAGGACCATAAAGGGAAATTCTAAACTCAGTGGTTCTGGTCCAGCCAAACTTGCACCTAGATGAACTAAATAAGTTTGCTCCATCTCCATATAATTAAGATTTTCCAAGAAAAGGCAATGAAAATAGCAAATGTACCTCAAAGTTCATTACAAAGTTCACTGCAAGGAGGAGTTCCAACTTATCAGTCTCCAAGGAAAGTAAGACATTATTAGTAAGTAAGCCACCTTAGTAATTATGAACATTTATATAGCACTTTACGGTTACAAGGCATTTTATATGCATTATCTCACAACAAGTCATGAGAGACTTAGTAGAAGTATTATTATCCCCATTTTACAGATAATGAAACTTAGAATAAAAGAAGTTAGGTGATTTTCCACACAGCCAGTAACAGAAGTCAAGACTAGAACCTAAGTTTTCAGTCTTTTTAGTCAAATATTCTTCCCATAATACAATAGTGCACCTCTCCTGTTCCTCCTCCACCTCCCAACCTTCCCAAAGTGTTAAAAATTAAAAGTCATCCACAGGCTATTAGGAAAATCATCCATTGTCCCTTTCTCATCCCCCTTGGGTTTTCTCTTCTTAGCAAATGTTGCTACTTTACACAGATCCCTGGTGTCTTCAGTACATTGAGCATGTATGTATACACACACATGAACACACTCAAAGCTGGTAATGGAAAACTACCTGAATGATTCTCCACCTGAAACTTCTTTCCCGGCAAAGAATTGGGGTCACTGAGTTCCCCCAACTGCATATATTAGGGCACCCAAAGAAATGAACAAAGGAAATATAAACTCAGATCCCCCTTCCTTCCATATCTCTTTCTCTATTCTCAGCTTCTGACTTCTTGCTGCCTCCAGCACAGCCCATTAATACAAAACCTTGGCTTGCAGCATTCTCACCTTGAATGAACTATACTATATGATTTTGCTGAAAAATCATAAGCCCCCTAAGCACACACAGGGCTTTGCCTCTAAGTTCTGGCAAGAGAATGAAGCAGTTATACCCAAGGGAATCCATTCTCATGAGCCTATCCCTATCATGTGTAGGGGTATTAAGTGCATGTGTCCTATAGCAAGCTATGCTGGCTGATATGGCCATTGGCAATTCAGACTGGTGCTTTCCCTTGTTAACGTAACTTACCAGCTTACAGGTCCTGACCCAAGACTGTGTTTGGCTCTGGTGAGTGCTGTTCTGGCTTTTGAAAGACAGTAAATTATGGGCTGGATGTTTCCAGGGAACAGATAACAACTGGTGAGTATATATCTAACTTGAGTTAACTTGCCCCAGTCTATCAGTAGAATTTCCAAAATTATGCTTAGCACCAGCAAAGGGTGATGTTCCACTGTACCCCTCGTTATAGATATTGATATTAAGGCAATCAGAATAGAATCTCTAGGAAATGGGATCCAGAAGCACTGAATTTAATTCCCATATTATCCTGAACCCTGTACTCACTAAAAAGGGCAAGAGATCTAGCTCCATAGCTGAAGTTTTCAGTTCAATAAGCATTTATTAAAAGCCGGTTATGCACCAGGAACTGTCCTAGGTGCTAGGGATGTAAAGACAAAAATTTTAACAGTCCTGGTTCTCAAGGACTTTTTATTCTACTGAGGGAAAACAATACATGCATAGATAAGTGAATACAAACTATGTACAAAATATATTGAAAATAATTTTTAAGGGGGTGGGGTGGGGAGAGACTAACAATTTAGGGAATCAGAAAAGGCCTCTTAGATAGGGGAGCCAAAATGGCAGCCTAGGAGCAGTGATCCAGTTGAACTCTCACAACATTCCCCTCCAAATACCTTTAAAATAACACTGGAAATCAAATTTTGGGGCAGTAGAACCAACAAAAAGTCAGGGTGAGATTTTTTTTTTGCCCTAAGAAAACTAAGAGGTAGGCAGGAGAAGTTTGTAACACCTGGGTGGAGGTCTGTCCAGAGTACACATACACGCATAGCAGTAGCAATAGCAGCAGCAGCAGCTTCCTTCTGGAGCTCTCAGCCCAGAGACCATGAGGGCTGCTCAGAAAGAGATTGTAAGGGACCTTTTGCTGGCACTGGGTCCTACTGGTACAGATGGACAACTCTATGGCCCATACACAATTCTTGGTCATAGTTCCAGGGAGGATAGAAGTATTGTGGTCTGTCACAAGAGAGCAAGGGCCCTGGTCACAGTACCAAAACAGAGAAGAAAACTAACCCATGCAGCTGCAGGGGAACAAAGGTTCTTCCTTGGTGAAGACCAGAGTGGAGACCAAGACAGCAGTGACCATACTTCTCCCAGGACCACATCACCTTGGAAGCCCAAAACCTGCAGACCCCCAGAAATACCTCTGAAAACAGCAGCACATAAAAGCCTAAAATTTGTGACAGTGCTTCCACACCCAAAGGTGAGAAGAGTTCAACTTTAACATAAAGTTCAAAGCCAAGAGACAGTCTGAAAAAGTGAATAAACAACAACAAAAAATTGACCATAAAAAACTACTATGGTGGCATAGAAGACCAAGACATAAACTCAAAAGAAGCCAACAATGTGAAAACAGCTATCACAAAAAGCCTCAAAGAAACATGCTAATTAGACTGAAGCCCAATAAGAATTTTTTGAAGAGTTAAAGAAAGAAATAAGAGTGGTAGAGAAAAACTTGGGAAAATAAACTAGAGTGATAAAAGAAAATTATAAAAAGAGAATTTGTAAAGTAGAGACAAAAAAACTGAAGAAAATATCACTTAAAAATAAAACAGAATTTCCCTAATGATAAAAGAGGCACAAAAATTCATTAAAGAAAAAAAAACTCCTTTAAAAGCAGAATAGGCCAAATGGAAAAACAGGTACTAAATCTTACTGAAGAAAATAACTCCTTAAAAATATAATTAGGCAAGTTGAAACTAATGACTCCATGAGACATCAAGAAACAATAAAATAAAGTCAAAAGAATAAAGAAATTAAAAAGTGTGAAAATCTCATTGGAAAAACAACTGACCTGGATAATAGATTAAGGGTACATAATTTAAGAATTATTGGACCACCAAAAATCATAGTCAAAAAAAGAGCTTAGACATCATCTTTCAAGAAATTATCAAAGAAAACTGCCCCAATATCTTAAATTCAGAGGGTAAAATAGAAATTGAAAGGATCCACCAAACACCTCCTGAAAGGGATCCCGAAATGAAAACTCCCAGGAATATTATAGCCAAATTCCAGAGCTGAAGAGAAAAATAAGGAGTCAGAAAGAAACAATCCAAATAGTGTGGAGCCACAGTCAAGATCACACAAGATTTAGTGGCTTCCATATTATAGGAGTGGAAGGCTTGGACTACTATATTCCAGAAGACAAAGGAGCTAAGATTACAACCAAGAATTATATAATCAGCAAAACTGAATGTAATCTTTTTTGGGGGTAGAGGGAATAGAAATTTAATGAAACAGAAGACTTTCAAGAATTCCTGACGAAAAGACAAGAGCAGAATAGAAAATCTGTCATTCAAAAAAAAAGACTCAAAAGAAGTATAAAAAGGTAAATATGAAAGAGTAATTATAAGAGACTCAATAAAGTTAAGCTTTTTGCATTCTTACATGGGAAAATGATGCATGCAACTCCTAAGAACTTTATCATTATCACAGCAGTTAAAAGCAGTTTACATAGACAGGGGGCATGGGTGTAAGTCAACTATGTTGGAATGATCTGCAAAAAAAAATAAAAATGAAAGAGAGAGAAAGAGATGCACTGAGAGAAGAGTGAAGGGAGAGGCAGAAATGGGAAAATTTTCTCACATAAAAGACAAGTATAATTTACCCAGTAGGGAAATAGGAGGTAAGAGGATAAGAGAAAGGGGGGATGATAAAAGGGAAGGTGGATTATGGGAGGCAGTGGTTAGAAGCAAAATAGACTTTTGAGGAGGAACAGGGGAGAGAGAGAGAGAGAGAGAGAGAGAGAGAGAGAGAGAGAGAGATAATGAAGCAATCACAATAATGAAGTGATATACAGTAATCACAACTGTGACTGTGAATGGGATGAGCTCACCCATAAAACAGAAGTGCATAGCAAAATGGATTAGAAACCAGAATCCAACAATATGTTGTTTATGAAAGACAAACTTGAAACAAAAGGATACACACAGAGTTAAAATAAAGAGCTAGAGCGGAATCTAATATACATCAGCTTAAGTGAAAAAAGACAGGGGTAGCAATCATGATCTCAGATAAAGGAAAAGCAAAAATAAATATGATTAAAAGAGATAATCAGGGAAACCACATTTTGCTAAAAGGTACCATAGACAATGAAGGAATATCCAAATTTTTATAGCAAATTTCTCAGATAAAGATCTCTCTTCTCAAATATATACTAAGTATAAAACTGAGCCAAATTTATCAAAATAAGAGCCATTCCACAGTTGATAAACGGTCAAAGGATGTGAACAGGCAGTTTTCAGAAGAAAATGAAGCTATTTATAGTTATATGAAAAAATTCTTTAAATCACTATTGATTAGAGAAAGGTGAATTAGAACAACTCTGAGGTACTGAAAACAGAAGTGACAAATGGTAGAGGAGATGAGGGGAAAATACATTCACTAATGAACTGTTAGTGGAGTTGTGAACTGGTCCAACAAACCTGGAAAACATTTTGGAAGTATGCCCAAAGGGCCATAAAACTGTATAGATCCTTTGACCCAGCAATATCACTAATTCTGTATCCCAAAGAGATCAAAGAAAAAGGAAAAGGATCCATATGTATAAAAATATTTTAGCAGCTCTTTTTGTGATGGCAAAGAATTAGAAATTGAGAGGATATTCATCAATTGGGGAAGGGCTAAACAAGTTGTGGAATATGATTATAATTGAGTATTATTGTGCTATAAGACATGATAAGAGGGGTAGTTTTAGGAAAACATGGCAGGACCATGTTTTTGGACTGATTCAAAGTGAAGTGAGCAGAATCAGGACAACAGTGTACACAGCAACAGCAATATTGTAAGGCTGATGAACTGTGACTTAGCTACTCTGATCAATACAATTATCTAAGATTATTGCAAAGAACTCATGATGAAAAAACGCTATCCACTTCCAGAGAGAGAACGGATGAACTCTGCATGTAAGCTGAAGTATAATTTTTTCACTTTATTTTTGGAAATATGGCTAATATGGAAACCTGTTTTCCATAATTTCACATGTATAATTGATAATTGCTTGGCTTCTTAGTGGGTAGAGGATGGGGGAAGAAGGGGGAGAATTTGGAAGGAAAAATTTTAAAATGTTTAAAATAAATAAATTGTATTTTAAGAGGCCTCTTACATAAGGTGCCATGAGCTTAGAAAGTATCTTCCATGTGTCCTCATGCTCATACCAGGCTAGACCACTTGATATTCCTCATCTGCAAGAGGAGTAGCCCCTGTTTTATGTAGACTAGAAGCTTTTTGTATGGATTATCTTTGTTTTGGCTTTCTTGCCACCTGAGGAATAAAAAGCCTAACATACAGGGAAGTCAGGGTTGAACATTTTAGCAGAATTCCTGCTTCCCTTCAGGGAATATCTTGCTGAACTTATTATTGCCCTGATGAACACAGACAAATAGCCCTTTAGATAAATTATATTATTTTTAATCTTATTTTAAGTAAAGTGGTTTTCAATTTTTTTTCATGTTCCATGAATGCCTCATTGTATTTTAATCCTGAGCCTGAATAACTCAACTATCCTAGGCCTGTTGTAGAAAAGTACCCAGACTCAATTCTTACTGGTGTTGAAAGGCCCAAGTCAAAACCTACTTCCTCCATAAAATTTGTCTTATCTCACTAGCTGGAAGTTTTCTTTCTTACTTTCCTTCTTTCTTCTTTCTTCCCTTTATTTCTTCCTTTTTTCTCTCTATTTTTCTTTCCATTTTTATAGCTTTCATTGTGATTAGGAGAGCACCTTGTACATAATCAGTGCTAAATAAATATACATCATAGAAGTAAATGGATGGATAAATGAGAACTAAAAGCATCTTCTGGACCAAATTTAAAAGTTGGCCCTGGATTTATCAGGCACAACCCCACCCCTTCCCCTGACTCCAGTTTCCAATCAGGAAATGAAAAATTATTGGAAGTTTAAAGGAATCCTTCTTATTAAAGGGGATACATTCTCAAGGAATCTTAGAGTCAGACAAGGAGTTGACTACTTTAGATAAAGAATCAATTGTAAATTCTTGAGGGACTCCCCTGATAAGACTGAATTTGAGAAGAGTGGGAGCAATAAGAACTGGGAGTTGGCAAATGAAAGAAATACCAAAGAAGAGAATTCAATTTGTACCCCCAGCTCAGCAAATGCCTCAAAATTTCCCATCCTTTTTCCCTGTTTGGCTAGCAAGAAGTCTTTCATTTTAGATACTGACAGATGCTGTATCTTATCAACTTTATCCCTTTACCATTTGGCAATCATCCCTACAAGATTTTTCTTCTTCATCTAGTTTCTATGTTACCACTGAAGCTTGAAATTAATACAGATTTCCATTTGTTTCCTTATTTGTGTTACTGGTAGAATAAAAATTGAAGACAAATTAGGAAGCCCAAACTTCACCAAGAAGACAAATCTTAAAACATGTTTCTAAAGACTTCCCAACATTTGACATTTTTTAAAAAGTACATAGGTATGTAGCTATAGCTCTAGAGATATATATGTATATATTCATGTATGTATACATTCATGTGTATACATATGTGTGTATTTATATATGAATATGTGTGCATATATATGTACACATATACACATATCCTTCTGAATTTTTAAAACTCTGCTGTTCCTCTCTGAGAGCAGAAATAATTTCCTCTATAATGGTCCTTATTTATATGTGAAAGATAGAAATCATTAAATATCTCTAGAAAAAAACAATCTGTTGGTAGGGCCTTTGGTCATATATTTAGAGAAAAATCCCCTAATTCAATTCAATGAAAGATAGATTCTGAAAACCAGATGTGAACTTAGATATCACTGACGCTGGTGGTGTCAAACTCAAATAGAGTCCACTAAACCATCTATAAGCATCCCTGTGAGCCTCATATTGACTTAGAAAACCACATAACATTATTTATATTGTTAGGTATTTCCCAATATATTTTAATCTGGTTCCCTGTACACAGGACTGTGCCAGATCACCTCTGATCTAATCTATGTCATTTTACATACGAGGAAACAGCCTGGAGGAGGTATAGTGACTTGTCTAAGGTCACATAGAAAGCTTGTGGTAGAGCCACTCACCCAGGAGTAGAATCCAGGTCTCTATACTTCCAGGTTAGTTAGTGCTCTCCACCACCATCACCTATTTCTAGCACAGAGAACAAAACTTCTTGTTGTCTCAGAATATTCCTTGTATGGCAAAGTTCACATGCTCAATCAGACTGCCCCAAAAGCTCCATTTCCCTTAGACCACATCTCACCAGTTCAGTTTTGCTATTGCCAATGCCCAAGGCTAACTTGAGATAGGAAGCCAAACATTGTAGAAAATATCTTGCAATACATAATAGATGATATTGTGAGACTCTAGGGTCAAAACGAGAGAGAGAGAGAGAGAGAGAGAGAGAGAGAGAGAGAGAGAGAGAGAGAGAGAGAGAGAGAGAAAGCTATATTATATATTTTGGCAGTGATCAAGACCCTGGAGATGATGGGTAGAAAGAACATAAAAGAATAATGTACAGTGACACCACAGATAAACGCAAACAGAAGCAAAGAGCTGCAGTATCACAGTCCTGTGCTTGCCAAAACTGACCAAATAATTAGGCATTTTTCATGTTCCAATAAAGGTACATAATTAGCAGACCTGGGAAATCATAGCTGGGCAAGGATTTATGGTGTCAGAATTGGAGTGAAGCCTACAACCTATGAGCCTGGCAATTCACCATCTTCCCCATTAACACTAGCCACATGATGAGAGGTGTAGTGGACTACTGAAATAGCCTCCTAATAAGTCTCCCTGCTTCTAGGCTCATCACTCTTCAACCCATCCTCCACATAGCTAACAAATTGATATTCCTAAAGCACAAGTCCGATCCAATCATTTCTCTGGTGAAAAACCTTCAAGGGCTCTCTACTGCACTTATGATAAAAACCCATCTCCTTTGTCTGGCAATTAAAGCCCTCCACAACCTGTCTGCATCCTACCCTTCAAGGCTTATTACATTTTGCTCCCCCTACTAGTACACCTACTAAAGCTTCTTGAAAACAAGATTTTTTTTTTCATTTTTTCTTTGTATCCTTTCCACTTAGCACAATGCCTGGTACATTGTTGTGGTTGTCAAGTCGTTTTTAGTCGTGTCCCACTCTTCATGACCCCATTAGGAATTTTCTTGGCAAAGATTCTGGAGTGGTTTTGCCATTTCCTTCTCCAGCTCATGTTACAGGTGAAGAAACTGAAGTAAATAGGGTTAAGTGACTTGCCCAGGGTCACACAGCTATTAAGTGTCTGAGGCCAAATTTGAATTCATGAATATGAGTCTTCCCAACTTCAGGTCCCACACTCTATTCACTGCACCACCTAGCTGCCCCTGGCACATTGTAAATGCTTAATAATTGCTTGTCAACTAATTGATTTATAGTCTTTCTCATCTAGTCAAACTAGCTTACTTACTATTCTCTGTACAAAATAAATACCCATCTTACACAGTAACTTTGCACAGCTCTCTCCCATGCCTGGAAGGTTTTCCATCACACCTGCCCCTTAGAATCCTTAGCTTCTTTTAAATTCAGCTCAAATGCCACTTCTTACAAGAGGTCTATCCAGATTCCCCATCACCACCAGCAGCGCCAATTACTAGTATCTGTTCCCCAATATTACTATGTATTAACTTTGAATATATATTTTATATTTGCTTGTCTGTTCACATGTTGCTTCTCTCCAATAGAATGTAAGCTCCTCGAGGGAAGAAACTGTTTCATTTTTGCCATTTGTATTCACAGATGCTAGCATGGAGCCTGGAACATAGTAGGCACTTAAGAAATGCTTGTTGGGGCAGCCAGGTAGCACAATGGATAGATCACTGGCCCTGGAGTCAGGAGGACCTGAGTTCAAATCCAGCCTCAGACACAATACTTACAAGCTGTGTGACCCTGGGCAAGTCACTCAACCCCAATTGCCTCGCAAAAAAAATAAATGCTTGTTAAGTGAATGAATGAATGAATATGTGGCTAGGCCTCAAGAAACATAGATTCTATTCCTAACTTTGCCACTAACTAGTTGTGTGACTTTTGGTAAATCAACTCCCTTAACCTCATTTTCCTCATCTATATAAGGAAGGGATTAGACCAAGGGAGCTCTAAGGCCTTTTTTTCAGATTAAACATTCTATGCAATTAAAGTAGGAAAAAGTGAATAAATACTTTTCTCTTTTTCCCCAGAGGTATGAAGGCCACATAGAGAGTTATTATGCATAGTATTGTTGGCAGTGGAGCCAGACTTAGACTCGGGCTAAGAAATAAAATGCTTTTACTATAAACTGTCCTGTTGGGGACCCTTCTTTTCTTGTTTTCATTTACTCTCTCATTTTCTTTAGCTTTTCTTTTCAATGCCCAGCCCCATGAGGGGAAGTTCATTGCCACATCATAAGTAGCACTCTGTTCAAGAGAATCCAAAGTCCTCATTAGACCCACAATGAACTCTGAGAGAGCCCAGGAGCTGCCAGATCCCTAGTATGACATATTGCAATAAATGTTACTTTAGTAGGACCGATGCAAGAAGATTGGTTCAAGTTTAAGGAATGTTGGGGACATTGACCTATAAAGATAAATTAATGTTTTCTCATAATCTCTGAAGAGAAGAAGTTGTAGATCTGCCTGGACTTGTACTCCATCCCAGGACATCTCTGGGAAGGTAAGTGTGGAATGTCCACGTATACATGGGTGAAGGGGTTTGGGTGGGGTGGAGATGAATATCGAAGAGTTTCTTGAGTATATTTTGGTCATTTTTAAGCTAAATCTCAGATATCATGTTTTTCGTTTTCTCCTCAAGCATAACACAAAGGGAAATGCAGTTCTTTAAATATTACAGTTAGGTGAGCTCTGAGTGACAGAGGTTTTGCTGTGATTTGTTAGGAATTAAGAAGTAAGAAAATAGGCAAGAAGCTCAGAATATTGAGCAGAAATAGGCCTGAAGTTGGAATCAGATGATCAGAGCCATAACTAGGGTGGGGAGACTGGGACTTTGCCTTGTAGAACCTAAATTTAGAGTGTACTGACATTCCTTGCAGAGCTTCAGAAGCACAGAAGTATTTGAGCTTAGCACCTAGTTTACAAAAATAATCAGCTTAAACAGGAAGTTTACCAGAGAGCAGGCTAGCAGTTCTACCCAAGATGGGTTGTTGTTTGGTTCTCCCCCTGCCCACCTTAAAGTATTTTTCCCAAGAAGCAAGACACTGCGTTTCATGACACTTGCCTAATAGGGGATCTTATGATACTTGCCTCAGGCACAAAAATTGCTAGTTATAGCTCTGCAGATAATCCTAAATACCTGAACACATCTAGCTATTAGGGTCTTTTTCTTACATTGTAAACTTCCTGAAAACCCTAGGACACTCCCTTGTGACCTTAGGTCAACCATATATTCTCCCTTTTAACTCTACAGTTCTCTGATTCAAGTTAAGAAAACTTACCGTTGAAAGACAGTAGACCCATTTAGACACATATGACCCACCCTCACTCTCTCGGCCCCTTATATTTCCTTCCTGAGGCTCTGAAAATTCCCCAAAGGTTTCATGTCTGACCTACCCACAGCCGTATAGGTCTTTCATTATCGATCAAACTATTGCCCCCACCTCTGCTTTTCTGCCATCAATCTGATCATTTCAGCTCAAACCTCTAATCTTAGCAGGATCAGTCATGGGAGCAGAATCATTGGGATCACTGAGTTTAGTATTTAAATACCCAAGCATCCTTTAGGTCAAGTTCCAGATGGGAGACAAAACTGACAACTCATGTTCTACCATTGATTCACAAACTGAGCTTCACGGCACTGAGAGAGAGCAGAGGAGCTTGGCTATGAGTCAGGGCTATCCAGGGGAACAGTAAAAATAAGCCAGCATTCTCGTGAACTCAGAATCTTCTTACCTGGAGGGTAGAGAGAAGGACTTGCAGGCCACTGGTTTCTTGTTCAGCCATCCTGATCCTCAATTCACCAGCTCCTGCCCTAAATCTGGAAAAGTATCTGCAGACGATTGCCTGGCTTAGAAAAAATCTGCCAAGCTGACCTCGACACTGGCCTCGTAGGAGCTGAACAGAGATCTCATCCACACATGTTGCTGAGTGCTAAAAGTCACAGCAATGCAACCCTAGACCTCAGCGGAAAGATAAATGCCCCCCAACTCCCTGCTGGCTTGCCCACTGTGACAAGAGAGATTCATTTCCTATATAAAGAATCTGAGGGATTAGGTAGAGGACAGGCCTATGAAAAGGCCCCAACATTTGGGGGTGGGGGTGGGGATGGAGGGAACACTAGTGAGTCACTCACCTCTAGAACTGTAATGGAACCCAGGGAGAGAAGAAGCCACCTTGGATGGCTGACAGGAATTCCCAGCTGACCAGCCATTTATTTCCAAGAGATCTAAACAGACTCTCTCTCCCCCTCCCCTACATTTTTTTTTTTGGTCTCCTGCCTGCTCTAATGTAACAGGAGATCTATAGGGCCTTACACAACAGGGTTGCAATGTAGGGCAAAGGAATGGGATTGGCGTCCATATCTTTGTGGCAGGAGTGTTTATTTGCAAGGACATTAGATAGTGCTATATCCAGTCGCACTGGCTAACATCCCATATTGAGACACAAGAGGAACAGGAGATGTGAACAGAGTTTTCTGAGGAAAATCAAGCGTCAATCATAACTATTTAGTATCTGCTGTCATGTTTGTCTATAAAGATTACCCAGGACTAAAATGTTATCCGAACTAACTCGCCTGCCTCAATGCCCTTCTTACCATAAAGACTTGGTAATGATCAATACTGAGAGTTCTACTCTGTTCATTTAGTTTGAATATTTTGATCCAATATATTTACATAGTGTAGATTCCCAAGCAAAATTCTGTGAAATTATAGATGCAGGCTAAATGGAGCTTGACTGCTAAATGACACATAGCCAGAGAAAATGGCTGTCATCTGCCTAAAGAGTACTCCTAAAATCAACGTCCTTCTCTCGTGAGGGTGAGGGGCAGGAATTTAGGGGGGAATTGGGCTTATATGAGGGTCTCAAACCCATGCTACTCTACCTCCAAATTTCAAGTAAGCAGCAGCCCAAGCACCTTTTTGAAGTTTCAGACCAAAAAGCATTTCCATTTCCTCATTATTGCAAGTCTCAAATGCCACAACATCCTAAGGAAAATTTGGCTTTGAAGCTAAAAAGTGAATAAACATTGGGGAAAAGCAGCTTTTGGAGATCACCTGTTGCTGTCAGGAAAGCTTGGGTGGTAGAGCCTTTGATGTCTGGGGTTTCCAGCATCTCTGAGACATGCCTGTTCTTGGCAAACTCCTTGCTCTAAGGACAGCTCAAGTTCCTACCAAGGAGGACAAAACCCATGGGTTAGCAGGATATCCTTTAATGCTCTAGAAACAAATGTTTAATAAAGACAATGAACTCAAAATTTTGAATTGTCCCATTTGATTGTCTGAGGGAAGCCCCAATTTTACAGTCTTGTCCATCCTCTTAGAAGAATGAAGGGAGAAGGGAGAAGAGACAAGAAGAAACCCCAAACACAAACCAACAATTCTGCTTCCCTTTATCAGAATTCCTAAAGTTACCTGTAATCTGAAATTACAGAAGACAACTATAATTGGTCTTCTTTTATAAAAAAAAAAATTCACCTCCTTTCTCTACAAATTAAGATATGCCTGAGAACAGCTTGTTGGAACCACAGAGGACAAGAACATTATAGACCCCTTATAGATAAAATAATCATTTTGTTAGGCATAATAGATACCTATGCCCCAGTCCCACAGTTTCATCTACATTAGCATTTCCTGAGTAATAAAAGAATTGGGCTTATTCTTAGTAGACAAAGCAAATGGTCATTGTAAGCTCATTCTAGATGGCCCTTACTGTGTATCATTTATAATTAGTTAGCACTGCTCATTTTCCCAAGAGGAGGCCTAGTGGCTTCCAAGGAACTCTACATCCAATTTATGTGTCCAGTTTTATTTCACATTACTCTCTTTTACATCCTCTACATTCCAACCAGATTGGTCTATGAGCTATTCCTAGACAGCTGTCCCTGCCCTTTCCTGTATATGGACATCTGTACAACCTCTCAGCCATGCCTACAATGGACTACACCCATTTTTCTAGCTGTCAAATTTTTTCTCTTCTTCTAAGACCTAGCTCAGGTACCACTTGTCCTTTGAAGCATTCCTTTATCCCATCCCCAGTTAGAAATGAGCCTTGAATCATGCATCTCCATTTAATCCCTCCAATACCCTTCATCATATTCTGACTCTTAACCTCTGAGTAAATCATAAACTCCTTAATGGCAGAAATTGTCATTTATTTCATATTTGTATGAAAAAGCGCAATACTTTAGCACAATGACTTTCACATAGTACACACAAAATAATGTTGGATAAATTAAATTGATTATTGAACCCTGACTACCAAGCCTTACCCCAACACACACACACACACACACACACACCCCTTGCTTAACCTAAGACCTTTCCAAGTTTCCCATCAAAATTTACCTTTTCTGTGTCCCATCTCCTCCATACCCCAAGGAAGATTTACTAATTCACCTTGAGGTGTCAGTATCTGATGACATTTCCTTTGTAATAGTAACCATCAAAATCTGAAGTTCAAATAATCACTAGTGATGCATTTGTTATACAAATGGTAGGCATATAGGGCATCCTAATAGGTCATTATTTGGAGATTTGAAGGATAGGCACGTTCCACCCTTCAAACCATATCACAGAAGCAGTTTTAATGTTTTAGGTGAGTGTAAGTTGCTTATGCTTATTTGCAAGGTAATACAATACAATACAATACAATACAATACAATACAATACAATACAATACAATACAATACAATACAATACAATACAATACAATACAATACAATAACCCCTTCAATGAGAAAGATAGTAAAGCAGCCAGACAGCTAGATACCTCACAGTAAATCCATGAGGAACGTAATCATAGTACTCAATTCTTTTTATTCAAAGGTATTTGTGGAGATATGTGTATCAAGTGAAATAATACATAAAGCACTTTGAAACTTGTAAGGCACAACATAAATATGAGCTTTTATCACTGTGACTAATAACAGAATCAGTGGGGTATAGTAGAGGGAGTCAGGAAGACCTGAGTTCAAGAGCCTCTAGAACCTGCTGTCTGCATGACCCTAGGCAAGTCATATCATCCCTCAGTTTCCCAGGCAGTCCCTCAAATTTATACATCATAGAGATGATGATAATTTGCATTGCTTAGGGAAGAACCTCACTAGGAGTTAACTTACCTTGTTGAAAACAAAAGACCAGTCCAAAACAATTGCTCTTACTATTACAATTTAATGTATGTGGAGGCAGACACAGCATAGCATGATAGAGGGAATACTGCACTGGAAATGGTGAAAGCTGGGTTCTATTTCCAGCTCTTAAATTTGTTAACCATGTGACCATAGCCGAGTCACTTTATTGCTGTGAGCTTCAGTTTCTTCATCTGTAAAATAAAGTGGTCATCTCTAATGTCCCACCTAGCTCTAATGTCCTAAGGTTCCAGAGTTCAGAATTCTCTGAACCTTCACGGCCCCGGCTGTCATCTCCCTACTCTTCTGCCTTCTTGTGCCATCCCACACTGTTCTAAAGGATAATATACTGGCCTGAAAGCTCTTGGTGCTGCCAGCCTGCATCTCTGACCTACCCCTCCCATGACTCTTCTAGGCTAACTTTTGGTTGGCTATAACAATATGTTCAACCAGGGAAGATGCAGCTTCTCAAAGTGAAAGTCAAAATAGCCAGCTTCAGTCTACTTCAAGACTTCAAAATAAACAGAGGAATGGGTACAGCGTGGGGAGGATTTCATTTGGAAAGAGAGGTATATAGTTGTCTTTAAGCAAATACTGTCATAGAATAGGCATTTAAATTGATTCAGTGATAGTGAAACTTTTCTTTTCATTGCCAACTCTTCGCCATAAAATGTTTTTAGTTTAAAGAGTTTTTTAATGTAATCTAATGATGGAGACAAGGCAAGCACAAATTATGGCAAACTTTACCAGTCCCCCACATCTATCATATATTTATATAAATCTTTACACTTATTAGTTAAAAGGGAACCTAAGGGATCTATGCTCATCTAAATGAAATGTTATCATCTTTATGTTACTATTACTTCTTGATTTAATATTCTTTTGTGTGTGGGCAAGTCACTCTTCTTTTCTGGACCTCAGTTTTTCTTAACCTATATATAGAACATATGAGTACACAGAAAACCACCCTAGGTTCAAGGTGCTCTATGGGTCATCAACCACTCAAAACCATAGCTCAGAAGTACCCACCAGGGGCAGCTAGGTGGCACAGTGGATGCAGCACCAGCCCTGAAGTCAAGGAGGACCTGAGTTCAAATCTGGCCTTAGACCAAACACTTGACACTAGCTGTGTGACCCTGGGCAAGTCACTTAACCCCAATTGCCTAAAAAAAATTTTTTTTAATTTAAAAAAAGAAGTACCCACCAATGCTTACTTTTACAAAGATAATCAGAAATAATACACCAGTTCCAAGCAAAAGAAATAGTGTAGCAAATTAAGTGATGATAAGAAATACCTATCAGGCTTATATTCTCTCATAAGTTGCCATATCACTAGTGGAAGAATGCACACACACTCCCGCGCTAGTATAGTTGATCAAGGAACATGCATGAAGGGGAACACACACATGAAAAACACATGATCAGAACGCTGATATTATATTCTGTTTTGGGGGATAGAGACATGATACACACACAAATACAAATGGCTTGAGGAGGAATAGCACTAAGAATTGAGACATCAGAAAAGACTTTTAATAGAATGTGGCACCTGAGCTGAGACTTCAAGAAAACTCAGGTTTCCAAAAGGCTGAGATGAGAAGTAAGGGCGTTCTAGGCATGGAAGATGGCCTATGAATGGCCTAGAGACAGGAGATGAAATTTGATTTTGAAGCACAATAAATATCTTCTACCTGTGACTAATTCAAGAATAAGAAAAGCATCCTTAGTGACCACCATTATGGCTCCACTATGCCCTTCACAGGCACCCCAAGAAGCAGTCTGCCAACAACAAGCTTTCTGAAGGTTTTGTCATCACTCTATTGGGATTTACACATGGCTGTTCTGATCCAAGGGAGTTAAGGCTGACTAGCATAGCAACATATTAACCATCTGTTATTGTGCAACACGCCCACAATAAGCTATAATGATCAGAAATGGCTGCTGTTGCCTGTATTATTTTTTGCTTTTCCTCTTGGAAGGATAAATACTTCCACATTCCTTGTTATCTCTTTTTTCTCTTTGAATAATCTGGGTTCTACAGCCAGGAGGTGGCTAGCATACCTCTCTGACCTTTTTTTTTCTTTTTTCCTTTTTTTTTTTTAAGAAACAGGATAAGGTAGTTTAAAAAAGCAAGGGTTTTGAAAAGCCTGAGGTCAAGGTTGGGCTCTGATGCTTACCTGGTTATGTGGCCCAGCACACATATAAGCTATGTGATCCCAGGAAAATCATTTAACCTCTTTCAGCCTAAGTTTTCTCATTTGTAAAATGGGGATAATAATAGCACCTACCTCACAGGGCTCTTGTGAAGATCAAATAAGATCGGAGTTATCCAACAGAATAATGGGCTGGCTATAGGTGTGATGGGTTTGTCTTTACCAAAGATGTTCAAGCAAAGGCTAGATGGTCATTTATTAGAGATATTGCAGAAAGGATTTATATACAGGTTGGTCTTAGATTAAATTTCTGAGCCTATTAGCTTAATCTAGGAACTGTACCACATTATCTCTACACATTTTTAAAAAGTTGTAGCTGAATGGAATTGTTCTTCTCAGAATGCTGAATTTTTGACAACAGTCAAAAACAGCCAAAAAAAAAACCTAGATCATGCATTTCTCAGTCATCTAGAATATATATTTGTATGCATGCATACCTTGTTAGCCACCATGAAGATCACTGCAACAGGTATGCAAAAAGAATGCATTGTCAAGACAAAATAAAAGAAAAAATGAAAAGCTCAATAGGATCTTTCCAATGAAGTGTATGTCACACACATATAAATATACATACAAATATACATGTATACATACACCATATATGTATAAAGTGTATATAACATATATTATATATGTAGGTGTGTATATATGTGTATGTATATATATGTGTGTGTATATGTATATATGTACATACATACACACTCACACACATACTGACACTCAGTGATTTCAATGTGAAGCATGGCCCAAGAGAGGACAACCAAATATGGTGAAAAACATTGTCTGAAATTAAGAAATGAGAAATACCAAAGACTTTTCAACCACTCCATCTTTGTGATGTGTAAGATATAAGGCTCCTTCCTCCAAAAGTGTCAGAAGGTACTGGACATGGAGATCACTAAATGATGCTATAAAAAAATGAAATTGGCTCTCTTAATAAACAAAAAATAACTGGATACACACTTAGCAATCATTCTAGAATCTATTATCTTTCTGTAGCCAGACATCAGCTTTAGCAAAGGACTCAGTAAATACCAAATTAGAAAAAAAGGATAAAAGATGAGACAACACTGTCTGTGATGTCAGTAACTGCAACCAGATATGTTGAAGCAAGCTCCAGATTCCAAGAACAGGAAATAAAAGAAAAGACATTGATTCTATAGGTATGCTTTTTATTTATGCCTTTTGTTTTTTGCGCAATAGGCATTATTAACCCCTTCCGCAGTCCCCACTGCCCCATCTATAGAACTGCCCTTTGTCACATACACACAGAAAAAGAAGTTAAGTAAAACCAAGTGGGACAGTCATCATATCTAAAAATGTCTGCAATATTTTACACCTATAATCTGCCCCTCCCATTTCATTCTCGAGAAGAGGGAAGAAGAGGAAGGAGAAGGGGAAGGGGAAGACATTAGCAAGTTCCTGGAGGCCAGGGATTGTCTCACTTTTGTATTTGTATTAACAGCACCTCACTCAGGGCCTAGCACACGACAGGTACATAAGTACCTGTTAAACTTTTAAATATGTGCTTTCTAATCTCCATGTAATCCTTATTTGACTGGTTTACATATGTAATGATGCCATCCTTAATGAAAACATGGAAAGGATGAACAGGCAAGCTTTTATAGACAATTTGCTATAGAAAATCACAGTTTCTAGGTCCCAGCCCCGACTGATAGGTGTAAAGAATTTAAAGATCAATAACCAAGAGACATAGCAGGACTTTATATGTATTTGATGCCATAGAACAACATGCAGACTTAAAGATTCTCCTCAAACAAGACACTTCTAATGCATTTGTTAAAATTATATAAACTCTGGGGCAGCTAGGTGGTGCAGTGGATAGAGCACCAGCCCTGAAGTCAGGAGGACCTGAGTTCAAATCTGGACCCAGACCAAACACTTCACACTTATTAGCTGTGTGACCCTAGGCAAGTCACTTTAACCCCAATTGCCTTAAAAAAAATTATATAAACTCCCTGACAAATGTGACTCCCTACTACAGGTAATACTCAGCAACTCAATGAACAAATTCTATATCAAGTGAGATGAAAAGCAGAACACTATGTGCTTATACTGTTACCAAGCCTATTGTTCCTCAAATCCACTGGAGTGCAGGTCTCTTGAGATCATTAGACCTTAAATACAGAGCATGAGTACAACTCCACAAAAGAAATATATAAGCCAGATCAAGAAAGAGATTGATTTAATAGGAATGATCAGACTCCATAGTGCCCTGTCAGTAACAAGCACACGAATCTAGAAGAAAATGAAATACCAAGCACAAGGTCTACTGACTAAAATGATTAACTTAACAAAGACACAACACCATCAAAAAATACTTCCACGTGAAAGAAAACTGTTCTTAATGATAATCTTGAGCCATAAAACATACAATTATCTCCTCGGAAGCAAGTGTCATTATATTACCTCTTCTAGGCCTAGTTGGTGTATCTGAATGCAAAGCCACCTGGATGTCCAATCAGAGAGACAGAGACAGAAGGCAGAGACAAACCTTCACTTTTTCACTCTTCAGCTCAACTCTAGGTCAGAGCAGATCTCGCTCTAGTGAGCAAGGCTGCTACTATCTCATTGCTGCCTAAAAGGGAAGAGAATCAGAACAAAGCCAGGAGGCTGTTATACCCAGAAGCAAAGAGAGGCACAGAGAAGGTCAAAAGCAAACATTCCAGAAGACCTGGCTGAAGCCAGGCCTGTTCCTTTCAGTCAAATCATGTCACCTGTTCACAGAATATATACCCCCTTTCTATAACCCAAAGAGACAACTCAGCTCTCACCCCACAAAAGATGAAGCAATGCCTGTTTCTATTGGAAGATCTGCCAGTGAAATGAGTCCATTTGGAATTTAGGGAGTCTGTCTCCTCTAAATGAACATAAAGCCAGCCACCTCTTTTAATCAAGTAGACATGATACCTCAGGAACCACATGTCTAGACTAAGAGGGTCTTACTCAATTTAAAAAAAAGGAATCCCCCCATACCAGGGATCTGGGAACCATCTCTTCTCTAATGGAAACTAGGTAGGGGAAGGGTAGATTATTATGCTAACCACCTAAACAGCTAAAATTGCCAGATATTTATTATATATCATATCATATATCATACATAGCATGATGTTGAAACAGAGGAGACCTTACTATGCAAAATGTTCAATAAGGTATGCACTGTTTATCATAGAAGATATCCATCACAAAGTCCAAACAAAAAAAAAATGCCTTATTAGGGATGAAATTCTCTGAACGTCATCATTCACAAATGACCCAGTGTTCATGGAATCATAGCCTCCTCAGTGAAATCCACAACAATGTGAAGGAGATTAGAGTCAGAACAACCTGGATTCAAATCCTTCACCAAACATCTATTAGCTATAAGACCCTGAAAAAATAACTTAACCTCCCTCTCAGTTTTAGTTTCCTCATCTGTAACAAATGAAAAAAAGGAGACAGGAGGGCAGTATAATTGCATCTCCTTCACAGGGAGATAGAGAATACCAAATAAATTATAAAATACTTAGCAAACCTTAAAATGCTGGAGCTAGTGATGGCTCAGCATGAGAGAGTGCCAGGCCTGAAGTCAAGAAGACCCAAGTACAAATCTAGCCTCAGACACTTACCAGCTGTGTGATCCAGGCAAGTCACTTAACTAGCATTTGCCTTAGTTTCCTCAACTGTAAAATAGGGATAATAATAGCACCTACCTCCCAGCATTTTTGAAAGGACAAATGTTTGTTTTCTAAAAAGTGCTTAGCACAGCTGGCACAGAGTAGGAGATACATAAATGCTTATTCCAATAAATAGAGAGATAGATAGATAGACAGATAAATAGATAGATAGATAGATAGACTGATTGATTCGCATATGTATGTGTAGCCAATCCAATCCATTAAACATTTATTAAGTGTCTACTATGTGACAGGCACTGTGCTAAGCACTGGGGATATAATTAATAAAAATAAAGACAGTCCCTGCCCTCAAGTATCTTATAATCTAAGGGGGCAGAGAGGAAGCAATACATAATAGAAACCAGGAAATGGGAGGGGAAACGAGGGCGTATCTTGTTCTGTAGAGTTGAAACCAGGAGCAGAAGTACATGCAGAATAGAGTGAGCCTGGAAGGTCTAGCTTCTGCCCTATAGTATAAAAGAAGGCATTGGGAGGAGTTTGGCACTCCACCCTACTGTTTGTTCAGTCATGTTGGACTCTCCACCAGCTCCAGAAGGCTGTCCAAGCTCATATTCCTTGCTATACCCTCCAGCTCTCTAATGAGAAGGGAGAGGAGACTGAGGAAGGTGGTGTCAATCAAAGCTTGAATTACCAGCATGGTGGCAAGTATAGAAGTGATAAGTGTATCCTGGGAGAGGCATCTTGTTCTGTGGAGTTGAAACCAAGCAGAGCAGCAAATGCAGAGTGGAGTGATATGTATGTGTATGTATATATGCCAGTCAAGATATATCTAAATACAAATGTACTATGATATATACGATCAAACATAAAATAGATTACATATATATACACACATACATGCATATACCTACTTAAGCATATGTGTGTCTGTGACCAGCATGAACATCTGTGTATGTATATGTGTGATTATGTGCATGATCAAACTTGTGATCTCATCAGTATGGGTAGTTGCTTCTAGCAATGCAGAGCAGTCTTGTATCACTTCTCCTAGGCCCAAGAGAGTCTTAAGACTCTCAAACATGGAGCACTGGTAGTTTAAGGCATTTGTTCAAGGTCACATAGCCATTAGGTGCTGATATGAGAGTTCCATTCACATACCCCTGACTCTGAGGATAGCTCTACATTGACTATGCCATGCTACACACATGTGTACTATGAGCTGGACCCAGAACTGAGTCAGTGGGACCAGTGGGGAGATTTCCCTTCAGTAAAGCAGTGGTCCTCAAGCTTCTTGGTGTCTGAACCCCTTCACACTCTTAAAAATTATTGAGGTCACCACAAAGAGCTTTTATTTATGTGGTTTTTATCTATCAACATTTACTATAATAAAAACTAAAACATGTTCATATCATTATGAAAATCATCTTGACTTTGGAGACCTCCTAAAAGGGCCTCAGTAACCTCAGAGGTCTGTAGTAAAGGACACCCATCGTGGTTTCAGAAGATAGAAGAATATCAAGGGACATTTATGAACCTGGTATGTGACAATGGACTCATCCTCAAGAAATTTGTTACTCTTTGTCTTCAGAGACCAATAGGGGTAATTGTGAAAGGGAATACCCTGAGGAAGAAAACATCTCCAGCCCAGATAAGACCAATACAAGTTGGGAAGGCATAGAGGGGTTAAACCCTGTAATGGTGGGATGTATAGCCCCGCTAATAAAAGTATCTGTCTAAGTATCAAAGTAAAGCTTTCTCCTGGACCTTCACATCACCACAGTCTTTTCCTTAACCCCCACTGCCCTTCCAACACACACACACACACACACACACACACATACACACACATTCATAAATGTATGACATACATATGCACAGACTTCAGGTCTCCTATGGGTTCTTGGTATTTCTAAATTTCATTTTTGTTCCCCTTTGGACTATCAGAACATCCTAAGCATTTTGAAGTTCTCAAATGGCTGCAAGAGAGTCTTTTTTTTAGACAAACACTTACCAGTGTAGGTCACTGGACTCTGGAACAGCAGCCCAGAGGTCAGTGCATCCTTGGTCATAGTGAGCCAGAGAACTGACCTTTTTGCTAAGCAGCCACTTTGGGCCCTCACTTGTCAAAGATGTTTAATAAAGTGCTTTTGGATGGCCCAAAGCAAGCTTCGCAATACCCCAAACCTGGAGTGCTGACAGGTGAGGAATGTACATTGGCCCCTTGTGGCTTGCCCAGCCAGAAGGCATGTGGAATCCAGGCTCTAGAGCAGAGGTATCAAGTCACAAACCAATCTAGGGTCAAGGGCCCTTCAGGACAGGTCCACAGGGGGAACACAGAGCTATCAGCCATCAAGGCCAAAGGTCAGGGACATTCTGCTATGCCTTGGTCCAAGCTCTTGGCAAGAAAGGCAATGAACTGTCAATATAGGATATTATGATTAAAAATCAGAAAGGTCAAATACACAACCAGAGGAAGGATGTGCTACTAAAGGACAGGGCAGGAATGTCTCAGATTTTACCAGAGATTGCATTCACAGAATAAATGCAGCAGCTTGTTTCTACTAATAAACATCTTTTCTTTAACCTCAGAAACCCGGATTTAGATTCTGAATTGAGCCACCAAAAAAATCCACTTTGGCCCTTAAGTATCACATGAAATCTCTTTGAAAAAGTTAAAGCACTTTGCAAATACAAGGTTGAGCAATAGCCAAAGAAATTTATCTCTAATAGTGGAATTTCAGATTTCATCTAATGGTGCGGTGCAGGTATTTCAGCAGGAAGAAACAAATAGGGGGATCATGAAAGTTTTTTTTTTCCAGAAGAATTTCTATACCAATAACTTTCTTGGTTTCCCTGTCTGGAATTTCTCTCCACTCTAATCCATCCGTCAAATTGATCTTCCTAAAGAGAAGGTCTGACCATATCATCTCCCTCCTTTCTCCCCCAATAAACTCCAGTGTTTCCTTATCACCTCCAAGATCAAATGTAAAATCAACTGATTAGCTTTTAATGCCTTTTACAACCTGATCCCTTCCTTTCTAGTCTTCATACGCATTACTCCCCTCATATGCTCTATGATACAGTGACACTAAGCTTCATTCTATTCCTTGCACAAGATATTCCATTTCTCAACTCCAAGTATTTTCAGTGGCTGTCCCCTATGCCTGGAATGCTCTTCTTCCTCATCTCTAACTCCTGGCTTCCCTGGCTTCCTCCAAATTCCCACTAAAATCCCACCTTCTACAAGTAGCCTTTCTCTCTCCCTCTTAATGCTAGTACCTTCCCTCTATTGATTATCTCCAAAGTTTCTGCCTCTGCCATATTTGTTCCTAACTATTGCATGTTGTCTCTCGCATTAAACATTGAGCTCCTCAAGAGCCAGGATAATTTGCTTTTTTTTTTTTTGCATCCCCAGAGCTTAGCACTATGGCATGATGTTGGTGCTTAATAAATACTTGATGACAATTTGCCAGAGGGGTCATGAGCTGAGCCTTGATGGAAGCTAGAGATCACAGAAGGTACAGCAGAGGAGAAAATTCATTCCTGACACAGAAGGCAGCTTGTGATGACTCTACATCCATTATGACATGCTGCAGAGGTGTATAATGAGCTAAGGTCACAACGGAAGCAGCAAGGATCACTGGAGAGTTTTCCTTTCCTTCTTCTTCTATCTTGGTGTCATAGAGGGAAAAAAACATTGAGATTTTCTTGATCCCAAGCTTATACAGATCCATCATAAAACTGTCTTTCTCCTTTCCTTCCCCCACTCCTCGATTTTCGAAGCCAACCCAGTTCATAGTAGTCACTAAGTACCAGGGTTTCATCTCTCTTACCCAATCTAAGCAAACTGAGCCCCAAGGACATAGGAGGGGATCACACTTATGGAGCTCAAAGAACCTTTATGTACTCCCAGAGCCTGCCTTCTAATATCCTGCCTTCTAATTCTGAGATCTTTTGAGTAAAAGATGAAGACACTGAATTAGCAGGCCTGTTAACTCTCATAAGAAACCCTTTGGGAAAAGATGATAGGATCATTTCTTAGAGCTGGAAGGTAGAGCAGAGGGTTCCATTCAAACCCCCTCACTTTTACAAATGAAGACACTGAAGCCCATGTAGGTTTCATGTTTGGTCTAGGGAAAGGGTAGGGAATCTGCAGCCTTGAGGCCACACATGGCCTTGATTTGTTCTGTGAAGTTTGGATTCAGTCAAAGGGCTACACATGAGGACCTTGAGGGTCACCTGTGGCCTCGAGACAACAGACTCCCCAATCCTGGTCTATGGTCACATATGTAGTGGAGATCAGAGGCAAATTTGAACCCAGGTCCTCTGACCCCAGAGCCATGCTCTTGCTGTTACAATCCCCCATGTCAGAGTCTGCTCTAGCTAGAGAAGCACCATAAAGCCTACTTCAATAGATACATTTTGGAAAGATTCCTTCAGTAATATTCACTCTTTTTGGAGAGCTGTTGATGGCTCTTACTACCTGTTGTGTGATATTATCCTAAAACCACTCCATTAAGCAGCCTCCATACTTCTACCAATCTAAGAGGTTGGGTTGACCATCAGCCACTCAGTTCACCTATCTCATCTATTCACCTATCTCACCTATGCCACTGAGGAAATTGTCCCTGTCTCCTTTCATCTCAGGCCTGACCTGCTTCCTCCATCCTCTGGGTATGTACCCCTCACCAGTTTCAACTCACAACCAATAATCTATGCAAGCTCCACAAATGTCAGCTGTCAGTGTAGCTAGACCCTAGTACCCAGCCTTTAGCTACCCTTCTGCAGTGCAAGCACTAAGACCTTGCCAACTAACCCTGACTACCCTCATTCCCAGTAGCTTCTACCAAGTTGACTGATCTAGAGTACTAAGCACCTAGACTAGCAGTTAGCAGTCTGATTAATTAACCAGATGATTGATATGCTACTGCTAGAGCACCCGTGATTTGTTAGGTGCTACAACGAATACGCCAAAGACATAGTATCTCCCCTCTTGGAATTTAGAAGCAATATTTCCATTAAACTGTGTGCCTGGTACAAAAATACCTCTGTTCCCATCTTTCATCTGTTTGTGAATGGCTCTGTTCCATTCAACTAATATTAATAAACACATATTATGTGACAAGCCCTCTGCTAGGCACACGGGATACAACAGAGATGAAATAGTCCCTCCTCTTGGGGATCTCATCTTACACTGGGCAGGGAGTGGAAGGAAAGTGGGGAGAAGATATGTGCACAGATAATAAATTAATACAAGCTAATTCAAGGAGGAAAAGAGCAAGAAGAACCAGGGTACCAAGAGAGGCTTCATAAAGGAGATGGCAATTGGGCACTTGAGCTTCCGAAAATAAGGATTTTGCAAGGTAGGGAGGGCATTCCAGGCATTGAAAAGAACTTGTTAAAATACATGAAGGGGAAGAGAATCTATGAAGTTTGGGGAAGAGTAAGAACTGTAGTTAAATTGAAGCATAAAATGAATGAAAGGGAATAACATGAAATAAATATTGCAAATCTGTTTGGCGTCAGAAAGCGGAGGGCCTTAAAGGACAATCCTGAGACATTTCTCATGTATTCTAGAGGCAGTGTAGATCTACCAAGGGTCCCTGAGAGAAGGAGTGAAATGGTCACACCAGTGTGGTAGGAAATTTATTTTGGCATCTCTGAGGGAAATGGATTGAAGAGGGGAGAGACTGGTAGGAGGGAGATAGGTTAGGAGGTTATTACATTAGCTCTAGAGAGAGGCAATGTAGGCTTGAACTAGGATGGAGCTGTATGAACTAGAGAACCTAGGTATCAAAGTGGATAAAATTCTGAGCCTGGAGTCAGGAAGACTGGAGTTCAAATTTGACCTCAGACACTTCCTAATTATATGACTCTGGATAAGTCACTTAGCCTCTGTCTACCTCAATTTTCTCATCTGTAAAAAAGGGATACTAATAGCACCTACCTCCCAGGATTGTTATAAGGATCAAGTGACATATCTGTAATGTGCTTAGCACAGTGCCTGGCACATAGTAGGTGCTTAAAATGTTTCCTTTCTTCCTTCCTGCATGATTGGTAAAAAGAGAATGGATCTGGGAGATTTAGTCAGCCAGGTCTGCAAAATCAGAGTTATCCTAAAATTTTCCTTCTCCATCACATCTCCTATACCCAATCATGTGCCACATCTTGCCAATTATAACTCCACATCTCTCACATCCATCACTTTCTTTCTACTCAGTTACTTTGCTAGTTCAGCCTCTCACTAACTGTTAACCTTGACTTTTGTAACTGCCTCCTAATTAGAATACTAGTTTCTCTTACTCTGCAACCCATCCTCAACTCCAGTTCAGGCATATCTCAGGGATATTGTGAGTTCATTTCCAGACCACTACCTCAGTAAAATAAATGTCACAATAAGCAAGACTCATAAAATTTTTTGGTTTCCCAGTGCATAGAAAAGCTATATGTACACTATCCTGTAATCTATTAAGTGCTCAATAGTGAAATGTCTAAAAAATGCACATAGCTTAATTAAAATTATTTTTTTCCAAAAAATGTTAACCATTATCTAAGCCTGCAGTGAGTCAATAACCTTTTTGCTGATGGAGGGTCTTTCCTCAGTGTTGATGGCTGCTAACTAATCAGGGTGGTAGTTGCTGAAGGTTGGGGAAAGGGGCTGTGGCAATTTCTTAAAATAAGACAATGAATTTTGCATCATCTGTGGATTCTTCCTTCCACTTGAACACTTAGAGGACACTGTATGGTTATCAATTGGCCTAATTTCAATATTGTTGTGTCTCAGGAAATAGGGAAGCCTGAGGAGAAGGAGAGAGATGGGAACAGCTGGTCGGCGGAGCAGTCAAAACACATACAACATTTAATGATTAAATTCACTGTTTTACATGGACAGGGTTCACAGTGCCCCAAAACAATTACAATAGTAACATCAAAGATCACTGATCACAGGTGAAGTTTGAAATATTGTGAGAATTACCAAAATGTGACGCAGAGACACAATGTGAGCATATGCTGGTAGAAAAATAGCTTCAAAAGATTTGCTCAACACAGGGTTGCCACAAACCTTCAATTTGTAAAAAACACAATATCTGTGAAGCACAATGAAGTAAAGCACAGTAAAATGAGGTATGTCTGTGCTACAAATGAATTGGTGATCTCATAGAAGGAAAGGAGGCCTTTTCTGGGTCCCCAGTGTCCCCTCTAAAGTTACCCTCCATTTATTCTGTGTCTACCTTACATGTACAATGTCTTCCCTATTAGAATGTAAGCTGCTTGAGAACATGGACAGTTTTTGCCTTTCTTTGTATCCCCAGAAATTAGCAAAGTGTCTGGCATATAGTAAGTCCTTAATAAATATTTGTTGACTAGCTCTCATTCTCATAAATTTACTATAGGGTTTATACAACATAATAAGGGTCAAGGAATTGCAATTCTTATATTCTCTTAATTGCATATCAATGGAACACAAAGACTGTCCAGTAGTTATATCTCACTCTTGCTCCATAACTGGTCCATCTTTATTTTTTTTTGTATCCACACATTTCATTTATATTTTTCTTGCATAAGCCCTTGTTTGTAATGTGTTACATGTTACTCATAACCCAGCATGCTTCTCTCCTCGGGAGTTTTGTGGTACAGTCCATACAAATACTGGACTTGGAGTGAGGAAGACCTGAGTATTAATCTGATCTCAGACATTTACTAGCTGCATGACTCTGGGTAAGTCACATAACCTCTTTCAGCCTTGGTTTCCTCATTCGTAAAAGGGGGATAAAAATGGCACTTACCTTGCAGGTTTGCTGTAAGAATGAAAAGTGCTTTGCAGACCTTGAAGAGCAATGTAAATGTTAGCTACTTGAGGTGATCTGAACTTCAATTCTTCTTTACACAGTCTTCTTCTGATGCCTAATTGGGACATGAAGGAGAACCTGGGTTCTTAAATGTTGTGACACAAATTCTGTCAAGTTCTACCATGCAGGCAAGGCTTTGGGTATGTTCCTAGCATCAGACTATGTCTGCTTTCTAAGACCAGCCTAGTTTAATATAAAAAGACTTCTCAGGAATCACCTGGAGACTTGGTGATGCACTTTTTGGCTATGGCAGCCCTATCTGTCTTCCACACAGCTAAGCCCAAAAACCCTGGGAACAGAGAATCCTCCGTCCTACAGATTCTGCTTCCAGCCTGGCCTGGATGATGATACAGCAGAAGGGAAGAGGAACGAATGTCCCAGCCATAGTTCTGGGAAGCAAGTCTTGTAGAGATATAAAATGGCAACTACTCCTGTACATGCCACTGCCCCTTGCCTCCTCATCAGTCATAACTATTGAAGAGCTTGAAAAGAAAGTTTTCTCCATCAAAGTCCTTGGCACTGATAATGGGGCAACACTAGAAACTTATATAGATTTAGTAATGGAAATGAAATGAAGGAAGATGCATTACCATCTGCTTTGCCCCACTACCTTGGAATGATGGGGCATTTCCATCTGACTTGTAGCTGAAATCTTCCATATATATTGTCTCCTCTACTAA
The DNA here is from genome assembly GCF_003287225.1 of Phascolarctos cinereus. NCBI lineage: Eukaryota > Metazoa > Chordata > Mammalia > Diprotodontia > Phascolarctidae > Phascolarctos > Phascolarctos cinereus. Next base: position 123,053,047 of record NW_027555736.1, read on the forward strand.
CAATGAATCAGAATAATAACAACTACTTCTTGTATGGTGCTTTAAGGTTTGCAAAGCACTTCAGAAATATTATTTCATTTGATTTTCACAATAACCCTGGTAGGTAAGTGCTATTATCATCTCCATTTTATAGATGAAGAAATCCAGGCAGACAGAGGTTAAGTGACTTGTCCAAGGTCACAACCACTAGTAAATCTCTGCAGCCAGATTTGAATTAAGGAATTCCTGACTCCAGGTCCAGTGCTCCATCAACAGTATCACCCAGCTACCCCCACACCATTAGAATGTAAATTCTTTGAGAGTAGTTCTATACAGTTTTTGTATTTGTATCACCACTGTTTTGTACATAGTAAGTATTTAATGTTTTAAATTCTTTTTATTCATTCCCATCCGACCATGTCACTTCCAATCTCAAGAATCTTCCTTGGTTCCCTGTTACCTCTGGGGAAAAATAGCAACTTTTCAAGTTGGCATTTAAAGTCTTTCATGATGTGTCTCCAGCCTACTTTCCCAAATCTCTTTCTCATTAATATCCTTAACACATTACATTTCAGCCAATATGAACTACTTTATGTTTCCAAGCCTCATCTGTCACCTTCATGCTTTTGTATAAACTGTCCCCCATACCAGGTATGCACTCTATCCTTACCTCTACCTGTTACAATCCTTAGCTTCTTTCAAAGAGAAGTCCTCCTATGAGAAGTCCTTCCTGATCTCTCCAGCAATTTGTGTTTTCTTTCTCCACAAATCATCTAATATTTATTTGTTTACTCATTTCTATCCTCCAGTAGAATGTAAACTCCAGGGAAGGAGCTTTTTTTTTCATTTCTGTCTTTGTGTTGGCAGTTCCTTGCATTGGCAGTTCCTTGCATATATTAGGTGCTTTGCAAATATGAGATGAATTTAATTGAATTGGAATGAGATGTTGTGGTGGTAGAATCAGTAAGACTTGGCAATTAATTTGAAGTGTGCAATGTGGGAGAGGGAAGAGTAGCAGATGATTCCAAGGCTAATCCTGGATGACTGGAGAATGTCAGTTACCAAAAGCAGAAATAAGGAAATGTGGGTTTAAAGGGAAAGATGATAAATTCCATTTTAAACATGCTGATTTTGAGACCTCTGTAGGACATTCAACTAGAAATGACCAGTTAGTAGTTGAATATACAGGACTAAAGTTCAGAAAAGAAATCAGGGCTACATATAAAGATTTGGGAATCAGCTGCATAGAGATAATTGAACCCATGAGAGCTGATGAAATTACCAAAAAAAAGAGACTTTAGGGATAGAAATATATGTGTGTATATGTATATTTATATATATATATATATATATATATATATGTATATATTAAGGATTTCAGAGCTAGATGATGATACAGCAGAAGAGACTAGAAAGGAATGTCCCAGGAGGTAGGAAGAGAACCAGAAGTAATGACACAGAATTCAAGGAATGAGAAAATATCCAGGAGGAGGAGGTAGTCAACAATGGCAGAAGTTATAGAATAGTCAAAAGAAAGTGATGGGAAAAATGTTAATAATGCAGATTAAACTTCAGAGTGTGTCCTGCATGCATTTTCCCCCAGAGATATGGCTGTTCAGCATTTACCAGAATACTCCTGCCTCCTCCCTTTCCTTCTCTGTGTGAGAACACAGGTGCCCTTCCTTACACTATCTGCTCCAAAATAACCAGATGTTGGAGAATCAGAGCCTATTCTCATTATATCCTCTTCCCTTTTCCGTGACACCCACTGGCCTAAGTTGCCCCTACCCCATTATGTCATGCAGTGTGGAAATCATGGAATGACTCAATGAGAAGGGACAAATATCCACACCTGGACCTATTTATCCTTCCTGAATTCCCATAATATGCTCCATTCCTACTAGTTCTTCCTGAACTTGAGAAATTCCTTTATAGCAAATGATCAGGAAAACCATCAACATGATTACAGTTACCACATAGCTAGCAAGGAAGGGGAAAAACTCTAATATTTGTTTTATAATCATGTGAACTATTTACCATTTATGAATAATCACCCTGCAACACAATTCTCTATTTCCTGAAACATGTCAGATTAGTTTACATAAATTATATTTGAATATTAATGTTCAGCCTTCATACTTTATTGTTCATTTAGCATGGTCTCGTACCCACCACTCTAAAAAAATTAGAGGACATACCATTTACAACAGAATGATTACTTTGGTGGAAAGGAAGACCTCAATCACTAAGAGGGCTCAGCAAAGGAAAGAGCCCAGCACCAGACTGGCAGATGGTACATAGTTCAACACACTTACTTAAAGTTTGTTAGGGAAGCTGTATTGAAATGGAGAATTTGAACAGTGATTGCTGCAGAGTTAGAAAGAGAAGAGATAGTAGAGAGCGTGCATAATACCTGTCAGCCTCCTGCTAGGACCTTTGCAGAACTGTAGTTTAAGGATCTATCACTTTCACAAGCAGAAAAAAAAAAACCTTAATGTGCACTTTAGATTGGAAAGAAATCCTGCCTCTGGGATTATGCCACACCTGTCTGCTTTATTTTTGGTGCCAGAACCTGGATCTGTGTGTCCCATCAGCAGAGCAGAAAGGAGAGCAGAAAGTCTCCTCACCCTGGAAAATGATCCAAAAACAGGTTTTATGAGCTGTGCTAGCACACTGTGTCTTGGTGTGATTAATCCATCTCAGCAAAATGACTTTAAGAGCCAATTAAAGGCAGCTTAAAGGAGCTATTTTACATTGTCTCTTTATTCTGTTGCAAGTGACAATTGTACCTGTCAGGAGAGCTGTGAAAAATGATCAATTTCTATGGCATGAATTTTCATAGGAAAATAAGTGTCACACTGGGACAAATCAGTTGTCCATCTGGTCTCCCATCTCCTACAGTCCTGAGATTAAGGTATAAGCAGTGGAATGCTACTTCCCAGCTCAAGAAAAATGGCTCCTGGTTGTCCAGTAGTCTCTCAAAATCCCTAAAATATTACTTTCCCGGGGAGGGGGAAGGGATGAGAGGGGAAAAGGAATACACCTCATCACATCTGAGTGGAGTATAAGTAGATATATGCCATTGAAAGAGGAAATTGTCTTGTCTTACTAAGGAAAGAGAAATTCTACCCATTTACCAAGGGACATTTTTTTCTTCATTAAAACGGCAAGCACTTAGAGGCAAATGAGCAAAGTGGAGGCAATTATTTTATGTTTCTTTTAGTCACCTTGTGTTTCAAAATATAAAGAGAGGCCTCATGGAATGCTATAAGAAAAATCCTCTATCTTCATTAAAGAGCCTCCAACTTAATAGGGCTATTCCAAACCTCAACCAGAATTCTGCAGGGAAACTACACATTCCAGAATAGACTTTGTCAAGGAAAGAGTTAAACCCTAAATGAAACAGCTCCCATAGCACAGCCCTGGATCCAGGCCAGACTGTCAAACTGTTGATGGAAGAAACCAAAGGCTCCGGCTGCCACCACATGGGAAAGTAAACATTCTCTGGCATGGAAAAGGAACACACTCTTGGTTACTTAAATTACTACTACTTAACATTAAGCAGCTAGATCGGGTGTCATATGGAGGGAAACGGCTGTCTCAGCCCAGGGTTCAGTTTCTGTCAGTCTTGCCTCATGTTGGTTATTGGTTTATTATGGTGCTATGTCGACCCTTCATCAGGACAAACACTCAGCAGCTGATCACTATGGGAACTCAAGGTCATTTGGAAGGCCCATCCTCATCAAAATGGTGAAGTCATCCAATCTGCTCTTCCGTTCCCCATTACCCTCTCTGATATCCCCAGTTCTCTTGATTTTTCATAGGAAAATAAGAATTGTGTTGAGGGACAGGGATAATGTTGGAGATTTTTTATGAATATAAGGCTCTGACTTAAATTGTATCTCACATCCAAGCCCACCCCTTCCCAAAGAAATCCAGGTTCCATAAATTTCCACATCACCTATCAAAACTTACCTGCCCTTCATCTCATTATATCATGATGTTATACTCTAATAGGTACTAGCTAGCTGAGCTAATCAACTCATTTGCACAAATATCTAGTCATCTATACTTGACTTTATGCTCCATGAGGACAGAGATCACACATTACTCTTTTTTGTATTGCCTTCACCTTTATGATGGTAGGCAAATAGCTACTAAATAAATGGTGTATTGATGGGTTTTGTCTCCTAATTAATGCAGTAGCATTTTAATGGGCAGTCTTAAATCTACCATAATATCTCTGGGGAATTCCAGGTACCTTGACAATTTCAGGGAGGGAAACATTTTTGATAGAAATCCTCAGATCCCATCACAGGCAATCTGTGAGACACGTGGAAACAGAACAAGGGGTCCAGGCAGAATAATAGGATAAGAGAAAATCTTGAGTTGAGGAACCTGGCATACAGGCACTTAATAGATGCTTATAGACTGATTGACTAAAAAAAAATGCTGACTAAATGAAGGGTGAGGACTAAAGACTAAAGAAGTAGAGGTCCAGAAAAAGAGATAATTTATAGAGTCATAGAGAATCATTTAGACCTGGAAGGGGACTTAGAGGCCATCTAGTTCAACCTGCTCATTTTACAAATAAGAAAACTCAAGCCCAGAGAGGTCAAAGGACTTCATCCGGGTTACATAGCACTCAGTGGCCGATCCTGAAACACTGTCTCCTGATTTCCAATACAATTCTCATTCCATTATGCCATACTCCCTCTTGGAAAAGCAGCAGTATTCATGTACAATGGCCCCGTTGCTCTTAAGTGCCCTATTCATTCAGGTCATTTAATTTTTTTTTCAATTCAGCAAAATATTTTGCTAACAAGCTTTGCCTTTTCTTTCTTTTGCCTGGTCCACAAATACACAAGGGAATAATAGCATGTGACACACTAATTCCCCAGATCCCGGGATGTTTCATTCATTCCCTGAGGTTATCAGCTCCTCAGGGGAACAGAAACACTCTAGGGAATTTTGGTTAAGCCTGTCAAAACCTGTCCTCAAGAACTGGAGAATTAAATGATGCCATTAATGGGCATTTCATTGCTTCCCTTGTGAAGTTATTCATCCAGCGAGTCTGATGTGCCCTTATTCATGCCTGGCTAGTTTTACTGCCATTAAGCCTGTCTATTTGCAAAGCCCCTTCTGATCTCTCTCTCTCTCTCTCTCTCTCTCTCTCTCTCTCTCTCTCTCTCTCTCTCTCTCTCTCTCTCTCTCTCTCTCTCTCTCGTTTTTTTAATCAGCAGCATCTCTCCACCATCCCTGTTAACATTTTCCAGATGGAGAAATGGAAACACTGAAAGGTTGTGTGGCTGGCTTAAATATACCATGCTTAAGTAGCTGGGACAAGACTCAAACTCACAACTCCGGAGTCTACTATGAAGCTTAATCAAGTGAGCTACAGTACAATAAATACATTGTACCTACTCCTTTCTCCTGCCCTTTGTAACTCAATTTTCTCAACAGCCTTCTCATGGTCCTATGTCCACACCATGCCCATTGCTTCCTCTGTAGCTTTCCCCATCCCTTTGTCCTTCTCTGTAGTGCCCTCACCCCGTCCCATTCTCTCTGTCCATCCATTCAAATTCTAGCCAGATTTCAAGGTCAAAAAAGTTCCACACCTTCCACAAAGCTTGCCCAAAGTGAGATGTTATATAAAAGCACTGAATGGGGAGCTAGGAATGTCTGGGATCTACTCTCCCTCCTCTGCCACTCACTAGCTACCTGACTCTGAACAAATCACTTCCTCCGTGGAACTCAATGTCTTCATCTAGAAAAAGAGTAATAGGACTAGATGATATGTAAGGTATTCTCCAATGCTAACATTTTGCGATTTGGTCTAGCTTACCCAAGTCTCCCTCATTTCTAAACATTTGTATTTATGAGCTATCTCATAAAACTAAGCAATGAATGGATTATAAGTTGTCCTATTATTAGGTAATTGTTTCATATGCTGAATTGTAGGTCCTATAAGAGTAGGGACTATGCTATCTTCTTTCCTATATCCCCTACATTATTATCTACATTTAAAAATGTGTATTAGCCTAGAGATGGGAAGATTCAATCAGAAGACCTTTCAATGAGAACTGAAGGAGAAGGAGAATATTTCCCACATACATTTATCAAGCCAGATACCATGGAGAATGTGAGGTATGATATAAGATTATCCGTGTAGATGATTAGCAATTAATTCAGAGGAGATGATATTAAGAAGAGGAATAGAAATAAAGCCCATGGTCTCAGATGCCCATGCACAAAAGTATAATGAGTGAATAATAAAAAAATAAGTAAATAAGCAATGAGGTAAGTTTGACCTAGGTTGGATAGGTGGCACAGTAAATAGAGTGCTGGAGCTGGAGTCAGAAAGACTCCTCTTCTTGAATTCAAATCTGGCCTCAGACACTGCCTAGCTGTGTGCCATTGGGCAAGTCACTTAACCCTGGTTTGTCTAAGTTTCCGCATCTATAAAATGAGCTAGAGAAGGAAATGGCAAATCACTCCAGGATCTTTGCCAAGAAAACCCCAAATAGAGTCAAAAAGACTCAGACATAACTGAAAACAACTCAAAAAAATAGTTTGATCTTATAGGTATCAAAACTTGATAGGATATAATTTGAGAAAAGAATAAAATTATGGAAGACCTGTGCCTTGTTAAAAAGGAATAGATTATAGAAAATGAGTTGTAATGAAGCATAGTACATCAAGTAAATATACTCATTCAAGGAAATCTATAACCAGGGGAACATGATGGAGAGCAGTAGTTATTAAAGTGTGTTCTGTAGCCCACTAGGGGTCCACAAGACACTTTCTGGGGGTCCATGAGGTCAAAATAATTTCCATAATAATACTAAGATACTATGTGCTATCAAAATGCTCCTTTTTCCAACTGCGTATCTGTGTGATGCTGGATTTTTTTTAGATAACTTTAACCAAAACAACATTTCTCAACACACTGAATGCAGAAGCAGATGTGGAAATCCAGCTGTCTTCTATTAAGCCAGGTATTAGAGAGATTTGTAAAAATATGGAAAATAATGACAGACTTCTCAGTTTGTTTTGAAAAAACAGTTATTTTTCATAAAAATATATTATTTATATTAACATGTTATAGATGTATTATTGTTCCTTTAAATGAATTAGTAAACATTTTATAACTTACCAGTTTTAATTTCTAATATGGTCAGTATCAATAGAGCAAACCAATGTAAACAAAAGCTCTTTGGAGTCCTCAACAATTTTTAAGAGTGCAAAGGGCTCCTGAGAGCAAAAATTTTGGGAACCATTGGTGTAGAATACTTGGATAAGGACCAGAAATAGAAGGAATTTTATGGTGAGAGTATATAATACATCTATCTAGAAAGTGCAAAGAAATCTAAAATGAATATAACTGAGTGGGAAATATAGCATATGTGAGAGAAAGGACCTAAATGGAGGTTTTCATGAATCTATCCACTAGGAACATAGTAATCATTTAATAAAATTTTTCATCTACATATTACATATATAGTGACAGATAGATAGATAGATAGATAGATAGATAGATAGATAGATGAGAGATTATATAAACACACAAATATATGTGTATAGGAAAGACTTTCACACACGTATCTCATTTGAACTCCCTAACAACCCTATAATGTAGAATATATAAATATCATTAGCCCCTTTTGTAGTTGAGGACATTAAAGTTCAAAGAGTAACTGAAGTTCTATTCACTTAATTCCATAAGTCATTGATATAAAACTTAAGCCCAGGTCTTCTCTCTAGTAACTAAGTAGCCTTGGATAAGTTTATTGTCTTACTAAGAGTGACAGGAAAGAAAAAATGTGATACCAGTTTTAAAAATACAAACAAGTGCTAAGTTTTAAGTTTCAGACTATAACAGCAGAGAGAACAGTAGGAGAAGGCCATTGCAGGTGAACAGAATATCATGAGCAAAGTCACGTGGAAGGTCAGAGAATGCTAAAGTGCATGAATAAGTAATGTGCAGTAAAAGAATGACCTGATTTAGGGGGAAGGAGTGTTTAAGGGAGTGAGCAGAAAGTAGAAAGCTGTAAAGTCAGGATTAGAGCAGATTATGGCAAACTGGGAATACCAGGTTAATGAATTTGAGCTTGATCCTATAGGAAAAGCTTTTAAAAAGAGAGAAGGGACAATAAAAAAGAAAAGACAGAATCATTTACATGTAGGCTCACTGCCTGAATCACTCCCTTGGTCTTTTCTGATGTCTCTTAGGTTCTGGTTGTATGGCAATTTGTTGTTCAATATTACCCAGTGGCTGAATGACACTGATGCTTTACCTAAAGAGCTAACAACCACAGGACTGAAGGAAAAACACTGGAAGTTAGGAAACAAAGTCTTCCAATTATGGTCCACACGACCTGGAACAAGATGTATAACTTTTATGGACTTCAGTTTCTTCATTTGTAAACCTCCAAATCATGGTACAAAGTCTGGATTTGGTCATAAACTCAAATAAAAATAATTCCTAAATTCATTTCCACCCAAAGAGCCATATTAACAATTGTTTCTGCCAGAGTGCCTTAAAAGTGAGATGAAATTGAAATGCAGGCAATCGACTAAATGATCTTTAAGGTCCCATCCCTTAGAATGTTAAGTTCAAAAAAGGCAGAGACTGTTACATTTCTTTTCTTTGTATCATTTAATAACTGATTACCAAAATTCAGCTTTACAATCACATTAAAACATAAGGCCATATGACCCTTAAGACTCTTGAGTAGGCACAGAAAACAACCAGAAAATTCAGAATAATCCAAGGCAGAAATTTGATTGTCGTCATTTTAATTTCATTCAAACTGATGTGTCGCTTTTGCAGGAGACACACAAGAAGATGCTACCAACAGCCATGTAGTAGACGGAGAGGGACTAAGAACAGCAGCCAGATGCTTGTCTACACCTGCATCCCATTGGCGTGGAAGCCATTAGGACTTTACTGCTGATATAAAAAAAAAGACAAAAAATCCTTCAAACTTCTGGAAAATCCTGTTAAGAAAGCCTGGCCCTCCTGACTCTCAATCGTTCCATATTCAATTCAATTCAACAAGAAACTACATGTTTATTGAGAGGCAGCTAGGTGCCAGGCTAGGTGCTTGGTACCTGAGATACAAAATTAAAAAATATTGGTACCTCCCTCAGGGAGCTTATATTCTAACAAAGAAAATGAATATATACACAGCTCAGTATGTAAAACATGAATGTAATAAACACAAAACATTTCTATGGGAGGAAAGCACTAACAACTTGGGTAGAGATCAGAGAAGACCTCATGGAAGACGTGGCATGTGAGCCAAGATCTGATGGAAGCTATGAATTCTTTAAGGTAGAGGTCAAGAAACAGAGGCTTCAAGATTTGGGAAGAGAACCTATGTAAAAGCATAGAGATGAGAGAAGGAATTCCATATACAGAGAACACCAAGTAGGCCTGTTTGCCTGGAACAAAAGAGTTTTGGTTTTTTTTTATTTTTAATCTGTAAGATTAAAAACAAAGATATAGGAAGCGACTAAACAGCCTTGAGCAGGAAAACAACATGATTAGATCTATTCTTTAGGAATATCAATTTTAAAGTCCACTCTCTCTCAGAAACTATATTGCTTCATTTGCTTCATTTATTCATTCCCCTATGGGCTGTTCTTAGAACTCTCTGGACTTTACCATCATGACTTAGCGGCTTTCTCACACTGGAACTTCCCTTAATGCCTATGGCCTTCTCAGCCTGAGATATCCCTCTACCATAACAGCCTACTTATTCATTAGTGAATTCCTCTCCAGGCCTCCATTTTGAGGACATGTCCAAGCTAACCATGCTTCATTGCCCTCCAGATTGGACTATTAACTCTAAGAGCTTTTCCATCAGGGCTCAGCTGTCCTCTCATGCTGGAACATATCTCAATACTTGAGCCTTCTGACCCTATAATTTCCCTTCATTATTCTGACTCTCACTCCCATTGGAGAGTTCTTTTCAAAACTTCTAATAGAGGGTTGGGCCCAGGCCAGTCATGCCTCATTCTCCTCCTAGCTATGCTTTTTACTGTAAGGACTTTACCACTATGTCCTCATTCAGGTACATCCTGTCTGCTACTCCCCTTTCTTTCAAGATTCCTCTTATGTGTTACTTTCCCCCATTAGAATATAATCTCCTTGATTTGTGACTTCTAGGAACCAAGATGGTGGAGTAAGCAGTAAATCACTGTAACTCTCCCATATTCACCCCCAAACAACCACAGAATAGCACCCAAAGACAAAGCCTGGAATAGCAGAACCAGCAAAAAGATGGTATGAAACAATCTTTTAGCCCAAGAAACTTGGAAGATTGGCAACAAAGGTCTGTCTCACTCAGATAAAAGGGGAGCACATTCCAGGACAGGAAACATCCCAGCAAACCAGCAGCAAGCCCCACATCAGCAAAGCAGCAGGAGATTCTGAGCCCCAGTGTGGAATAACAGGCAAACACCATCACCAGGATCCTCCATGTGTTTTAGCATAGCCACGGGAACTGGCAGATTCCAGCTCTGAGAACCACCACATACTTTAGCACAGCCCAGGGCAATTGGGCATCCCCAGCATGATGACAAAGTAGTCCAGTCCTCCACATGCTTCAGTGTAGCCCCAGGGAAACACAGAAACACCCCACCAGGCTTCAGGACACACCACGCACCACCACTAGGACCCTAGCTTAGCACAAAGTAAACTGCCAGACCCCTACAGTCTCCAGAAGCACCAGCCACCCCAACCCCACCCCTCAGCACAACACCAGACACAAGAGTCCCCTGCGGGCCTCAGGGCAACATCAGCACAACAGATAAATATACAGGGCCTACAGCCAGTGGCACAAGAAGCCTGAGACAGTTCCCCTTCCACTTCAGGTGCAGAGCTCAAATTTAAAACAAAGAAAAAGGCCAAAAAAAAAACAGATGAGCAAAAAACAACAACAACAAAAAGAATCTGACCATAGAAAGTTATTATGATGACAGGGAAGCCCAAGACACAAACCCAGAAGAAGACAATGTCAAAATATCTCTGGACAAACCCCCTTAAAAAAAACAGGAAGTGGTCTCAAGCCCAAAAAGAACTCATGGAAGAGCTCAAAAGTAGCTTAAAATCATATAAGAGAGGTAGAAGAAAAAATGGGAAAAGAAATGAGAGTGATGCAAGAGAATTACGAAAAAAGAGTCAACAGCTTGGAAAACTGCTTAAAAAGCAGAACTGGCCAAATAGAAAAGATAGTACAAAATCTAATTGAGGAAAACACCTTAAAAGTTAGAATTGCTCAAGTGGAACATAATGACTCTATGAGACATCAAGAATCAATCAAACAAATTCAAAAAAACAGAAAAAATGGAAGAAAATGCAAAATACCTCATGGGAAAAATAAATGACCTGTTAAAAATAGATGCAAGGAGACAATATCAGAATCACTGCACTACCTGAAAGCCATAATCAAAAGGAGGATCTGGACATCATCTCTCAAGAAATTATGAAGGAAAACATCCCTGGTGTCCTAGAACCAGAGGGCAAAATAGGGATTGAAAAAATCCACTGATCACCTCAGGAAAGAGATCCCAAAATAAAAGCGCTAAGGAACATTGTAGCCAAATTTCAGAACTATCAGGTGAAGGAAGTGGCCAGAAAGAAGCAATTCAAATATCAGAAAGCCACAATCAGGACTACAAAGGACTTGGCAGCTGCAACATTAAAGGATCAGAGGTCATGGAATATGATATTCCAGGAGACAAAGGAGCAGAACTACAATCAAGAATTACTTACCTGACAAAATTAAGCATAATACATCAAGGGAAAAGATGGTCATTCAATGAAATAGAAGGATTTCGAGCTTTCATAAGGAGAAGACCAAAACTAAACCAAATATTTGATCACCAATATCAAGACCCAAGAGAAGCATAAACAGGTAAAAAAGGGAAAGAAAACATAAGGGATTCAACAGAGCTAAACTATTTTACATCCCTACACAGGAAAATAATACTTGTAATTCTTTAAAAAATATGTCACTAATAGTACAGCTAGAAGAAATATATATATATATATATATATATATATATATTATAGAGAGAGAGAGAGAGAGAGAGAGAGAGAGAGAGAGAGAGAGAGAGAGAGAGACAGACAGACAGACAGACAGAGAGACAGAGGGTACAGGTATAAGGTGATTTTGAGGGAATGACATAAAAAAATTAAGGGATGAGAAAGAGAAATACATTGGGTGTAGAAGAAAGGGAGAGGTAAATTATTTCACATGAAGAGTCAGGAAAGACTTATTACAGTGCAGAGGGGAAGATGGGAGGGTGAGCAACAAGCATCACTTGAACCTTGTTCTCATCAGTATTGCCTCAAAGAGAGAATCATATATACAATCACTTGAATATAGAAATCTATCTTACCCGGCAGGGAAGTAGGAGGGGAGGAGACCAAGTAAAGGAACAGTGGGGACTGACAGAAGGGAGGGCAGATTAGGTGAGATGGTAGACAGAAGCAAAACACTGGTGAGGAGGAAAAGGGTGAAAGGAGAGAAAACACAGACAGGAGGGAGAATAAGGTAGAAGGAAATAAACAGGTAGTAATCATAACTGGAATATGAATGGGATGAACTCTCCCATAAAACAGAAGTGGATAGCAGAGCAGATCAAAAACAAGAATCCTACAATACATGGTTTACAAGAAACATATTTGAAGCAAAGAGGTGCACACAGAGTAAAGGCAAAGGGCTGGAGCAGAATCTATTATGCTTCAGTTGAAGTAAAAAAAGCAGGGGTAGCAATCCAGATCTCAGACAAAGTAAAAGCAAAAATAGACCTAATTAAAAGACACAAAGAAGGAAACTACATTATGCTAAAAGATACAATAGATGATGAATCAATATCAATACTATATATATGGATGGATGGATGTATGCATGTATGTACCAAGTGGTATAGCATCCAAATTCTTAAAAGAGAAGTTAAGTGAGTTACAGGAAAAAATAGACAGCAAAACTGTAGTAGTAGAGGACTTCACCTGTCTACTCTCAGAACTCAATAAATTCTACCAAAAAATAAGCAAGAATGAAATTTAGGTGGTAAATAGAATGTTAGAAAAGTTAGCTATGACAGACTTTTGGCATGATTTAGACATAAAGGGTGATACCATAAGCAAATTAGAAGAGTAAGGAATAGTCTATCTGTTACATCTATGGAGAAGGGAAGAATTCATGATGAAACAAAAGACAGAGCATTACAAAATGTAAAAGAGATAATATTGATTACACAAACTAAAAACCTTTTGTACAAACAAAACCAATGCAATGAAGATTAGAAGGAAAGCAGAAAGAATTGAAGCAATCTTTATAGCAAGTATCTCTGATAAAGCCTAATTTCTCAAATATATAGAGAACTGAGTGAAATGTACAAGAATACAAGCTATTCCCCAATTGATAAGTGGTCAAAGGATATGAACAGCGAGTTTTCAAATGAAGAAATCAAAGGTGTCTATAGGCACACGAAGAAGTGCTCTAAATCACCTTTGATTAGAGAAATAAAAATTAAAATAGCTCTGAGATACCACCTCACACCTATCAGACTGGCTAATGTGACAAAAAAAGAAAATAATAAATATTGGAGAAGATATGGGAAAATTGGGATGATGACGCACTATTGGTGGAGTTGGGAACTGATCCAACCACTCTGAAAAGCAATTTGGAACTCTGCCCAAAGGGCCAAAAAATTGTGTGTAACCTTTGATCCAGCAATACCACTGCTAGGTCTGTATTCCCCAAAAAATCATGAAAAAGGGAAAAGGACCTACATATGCAAAAAATATATAAAAGCCCTTTTTGAGGTGGCAAAATATGGAAATTGAGGGGATGCCATCAATTGGGGAATGTCTGAATAAGCTGTGGTATATTAATGTAATGGAATACTATTGTGCAATAAGAAATGATGAGCAGCAGATTTCAGAAAAACCTGAAAAGACTTGTATGAACTGATGCAATGTGAAATAAGCAGAACCAGGGAAACATTGTACACAGTATCATTAACATTGTGTGATGATCAACTATGAGTGACTCAGCTCCTATCAGCTACACAATGACCCAAGATAAGTACAAAGTACTCATGAAAGAAAATGCTATCCACGTCCAGATAAAGATCTGGTAGACTCTGAATGCAGATAGGAGTATATTTTTTTCACTTACTTTATTCTTTCTTGTGTTTTTTTTCTTTTGATTTGTTTCTTTTTTCACAGCTGTGATGAATATGGAATTATTTTGATATGATAACACTTGTATAAACCACATCAAATTGCCTACCATTTTCGGCAGAGGGGAGTGAAGAGAAGAAGGGAAAAATTTTGGAACTCAAAATATTGTAAAAATGAATGCCAATAATTTTCTTGACATGTAACTGGGGAAAAAATAAAATATTATTCATAAAAGAATATAATCGCCTTGAGGGCAAAGAGCTTTCTTTTTGCTCATATGGTATCCCTGGTCCTTAGCAGAGTGCCTAACATATAGTAAGTATTTAATAGATACATGTTACCTGCCATATTCAACAAAATCCACCTTTATTTATTAAGTACATATCACATGCAAAGAATTAACATCAAGGGATATTGGGAGAAATACAAAGATGAGCTATATTCCATGCCCACTGTAGCCCAAAACTTATCAATGAACATATTCCAAATTTTCAAAGACCTATTAAGCATCTAATATGTATAAGGCATTATCCAGGCACTGGATGAGATAGAAAATGAATAGATATGGTCCCCACCCTCAATGAAATATACATTTATGTTACATTTATATATTTTCTAAACACAAATAATATGTTATATATACAAATAATATGTTTTATATATTTATTCTAGTTGAAGGTTAAGAAAAATAATTACAATAAAAATTAGAATATAATTAATAAATAAGAAAAACGTAACCTAATCTGCCTAGGGTACATTTTAAGAAAGGGATCATTGCCGCATCAGAAAAGAGAAAGCTTCATAGAAGAGGTGACATTTGAAATGGACCTTGAAGAACATGTATGGTTTTTTAGTATCTGAGCTGTAAGAGAACTCAGTGGTCATTTTGTATAACTCAAATGTCATTTTGCAAATGAGGAATTTGAGACCCAGATCAGTTAAGTAACTTGCCAAGATCACAAAGTTAAGAAGCAGCAGACAAGTATTTCAATCCAATCTCTCTGGCTCAAAATCCAATGCTCTTTTCATTAAACCACACTAAAGCCAGCTGAGATAAAGAAGGGCATTCCATGCACAGGGCATGAAATAATCAAAGACAGAGATGAAAAAGTATAACACCTATCCATGGGTGATAAGAAGAGAACTGTGAAATTTGAGTGAGATTATAAAGGACTTTTGATGCTAAGTTAAATAGTTTGTACTGACTTCCAATCCCATCTTTTAGAAGAAGCCTTTCCCAACACCTCTTAATTCTAGTGCCTTCCTTCTGTTAATTATTTCCTGTCTATCCTGTTAATTACATACAAAGGCTACTTTGTATATATTTGCTTGCATGTTGTCTCCCTCATTAGATTGTAAGCTCCTTGAGGGCAGGGACTGTCTTTTCCCTCTTTTGTATCCTCAGCACTTAGTACAGTGCCTAGCATATAGTAGGCACTTAAATGTTTATTGATTGATTGATTTGTTGGACAATGGGCAACCATTGGAGATTTTTGATCAGGAAAGATAGTGATGAGATCAGAATGGATAAGTAGTATGCCTTCTCAACTGGAACTATCACTTTATTGACATTAAGCTGAAAAAGAAATAACCCTCTCCACTCTGTCACCCAACCCCCTAAGACACATAGTCCCTAAATTACTAAAAGGACTCTCATGGATTCCATGTAAATATGACTGTCTCCTGACACAAAGCAGAAAGGGGTATCAGGCCCCATCCTTATCCCTGAGCAGTGACTTTGGTGAGATACAGCAGCTCCCTTGCCAGATGCAGACCACTAATATCACTCATACAAAGCAAGACTTCTTGGAAGGATATCAAGTCTATCCGATTTCCTAAGAACCCACTTAGCATCAAGGAATGCTTCTGAGTCACAGGACAGCTCTCACCAGTAGCCACAGTTTTAAAGCATCTTAATGAAATGAGCTTTTTAATCCCCATCTGTATTGAGTACCAGCTTCCTTCCTCAAGCGTCTGGGCTGCTCTAGCCTAGGCAATTTGACATCTGATTTTTATTGTATTTTACTTAGCAAGTGCCTTTAAGACAGTTTGGTTTACTGTAAGTATGGAATTGTTGGGGTGTTTTTCTGAATAGAAATGAGACTTTCCATGCAGCTGTTTTCCAGTACTCAATCCCCAAACATTCTGAACACACCAAGAACACTAGAAGAAACAGGAACATGAGATGAAGAGTTAGAATATCTGGGTTCCAATTCCAGCTTTGCCATTAACTTTTTGAGTAATTTGGGGCAATCATGCTACTTTTAAGCACTACAGGCCTCAGCTTCTTCATCTGTAAAGTGAAAGGGTTAGATTGTACTCTGCCTTCCAGTTATGAATTCTACGAGTTTATAAATATTGGGTAGCAGAGAAAAAATGTAGCAAGAACACAATGGTGCTAAAAAAAAGTTCGACAGTTATTCCTACTTATGAGAAATCTTAACCTGGCTACTCAATTAAGAGAACTCAGTCATCTTCCCTAAGAATAAAATCTGTTCTAATCTCTTTTTTGTCTTCTAAGACATGTAAGATATCTAGTAGTCTCAACCCTCTTCTCGAAGAGTACTGTGACTTCTAATATCAATATGGATACTGAATGAATTAATTAAAAAGAATTTATTAAGTGCTTTCTGTATGCAAAGCAACAAGCTAAGGGCTAAAATACAAATAGAAAACAAAACATCTTTATTTTCAAGTGGCTCACATTCAGTGGGTGAGGTAACATGTATAGAAGGTTTCAGCTGCAAGTTAGATGGAAAGACTCCATGGTCCTTAGAGATCCAGAAGGTAAAAGCAATGGTAATGCATCTTCCTTGATGTCATTTCCACTGATAAAAGTATATCAGTTTATGATGCTGATTTGGCAGTGCCATGGACTTTGGCGTCAAGAAATTTTTTTCTTTCTGAATTTTTAATAGATATGGTTGATTTCAGTCATTTTTCAGTTGTTTCTGACTCTTCATGAACCTATTTGAGGTTTTCCTGGCATTGGTTTGCCATTTCCTTCTCTAGCTCATTTTACAGATGAGAAAACTGAGGCAAAGAGGTTTAAGGGACTTGCCCTGGGTCACATAACAAGTAAGTGTCTGAAGCCAGATTTGAACCCAGAAACATGAGTCTTCCTGACTCCTGCACCACTTAGCTGCTCTAGATGTGGTTGCAGCAACCAAAGAAACAGTTGCCAAGTTGCATCTCCAACATGGTTTTCTTCCAAGATTATGGCTGCAGAGGATAGGCTGGAAGCAGAAGCAGGTCTGGGAGGTGCCACCACTGCCAGGGCTCTTGGGCTTACTTTCATGTTGGTGAAATTGGTATATCAGTTGGTATTGGCGGCAGCAAGGAAGGTGGGCCACTTTTCCAATGATGGCTACACGGCCTATGTTGAAAACAGGGCCAGCAGACTGAAGGCACTGTTACTTATAATGCCTTTGGGTTCAGGGTACTCATCCATCTCCAGTGGAGTCTATGGGAAAGTGGTAATCAAGGTGCTGGTGGGGATTTGATCTACCTGGCAGGGTACTTTAACTAGACTAGCTTAATCCCTTGCCTTGTTACCTTGTGGAAGCTGAAACATGTGTCTGTTTTATGACCTGAAGATGTAGGAAAAAATCATGTATTTCCTTTCTAGGATATCATATTGTGTATGCCAAAATATCTAATGCAATCCTGGAAGATTGCTTAGTGCATCCCCCTGCTTTCAAGAACTGAACATGGTCTGTCCTAGGAAAATATTTATCTACTCTAGCCTTAAAATCTAGGGTGCAGCCAGATGGTGCAGTGAGTAGAGTGCCAGGCCTGATGTCAGGAAGGCTCATGTCCCTGAATTCAAATACCGTTTCAGACACTTATTAGCTGTGTGACCCTGGGCAAGTCACTTATCAAAGTCCCCCTTGATAATGTCATCCAATAGGCATCATGATGTAGACAATCTATGTCATAAAGCCAAAGGGTTGGGGTGGAGGTGGGGGGGAGGAAGGAACTGCTTTTATCCTTTCTCCACCTGTGAATTCCAATGTCAGGGTTGTGCATCAGTGGGTCCTCCTTGCTTGATGCAGGAGAAAAGAGAAGGTCTATCTATAGCTAGTGTTCTGTTCATTGACATGAGGATTTTCTCACCTCCATCCAGTACTCAGGGAGGCAATGATAAAATCAAGTCTAGCCATGCTCATTCCACCACACATAAGGCATATATCTGATATCTTCAGTTAGAGTCCATGTCACAAACTGGAGCAACAATTGGATCAGCTGCTCACATCTTGAATTCTACAGACACATGAATTATATGGAGCATTACTTGCATTGAGCAAGAAACCCTATTCATGAAGGATTTGCATGAAACACAGAGAACATTCATCCTCCCACCCAGAACAAGTGGTTTGTTAGTTCTACTAAACAGAAGCACAGCATCTCGTTTGAGCCTTCTTAACACACAACAGAACAAAAAACCTCTCTAGCCAGATTAACTGCAAGCCAACTCATAGGCCTGTTGGATTTACGTGTAGGGAAATTAATGCTGACAGATGTTTAACAACCGGCTTTCTGAAAAAGTGTATACAAGACACACTTTTTAGCCTCACCTGTATTACTAACATTTTCTCCATCAGTTTCTTAAGGCTATACAAACAATAAAACTATAAACCAAGCCCTGATTTGTAGTATTTGCTGATTTGCAAAGTGTAAATGCTCACACTGAAAATTTGACAATCAGCTCCAGAAGTCAGCATGAGCTGGCTCCAGCATAATTGTGCCAAAAGCTCTCTCCACTGCTTTATATGCTTTAAGAGGCAATGAGTCTTAGTGGCAAGGACATTAAAGGTGGGGAGCACCACCCAACCAACTGGCATTTCCCTAGTCCTATGGCCAGTAAATTTGTATCTCCTGTATCATCATCTCCTAGGGGAGGGAAGGGGAAATGAAAGAACATATCCCTTTGGGACCACCACTCCATCTCTGATACACTTCCTTTCATCCTTCGTCTCCTTTCAACTTCTTTCTATGTTTCTTTGGATGTTTTATTCTCATTGGAAGTCACTGTATCTCTGGCCATCTCGTACAGTGCTGCTTGTTTTTCTTCCTCGAATGTTCCCACAGACACTGGGCCAAGAGGAATGGGCTAGTTTTTGGCTACCCACTGCCACTTCTAGGTCACCCCTTTGCTACCATTAAGCAACTTTTCTTTCCTCCTTTGAATTTCCCTGAATCAGTTTATATCATCTAGTCAAACCCATGATGCTAATCTACCAGCCTCTAAGACACTCCCACCTTTTTCAAGATGTTCAGTACCTGTGTGAGAGTTTCTTTTTTTCTCTCTCTCTCTGTCTGTGAATCTCTCTATTTCTCTCTGTCTCTCTCTGTCTGTCTCTGTCTTTCTGTGATCTCTGTGTGTACGTTTCTCTCTATGTCTCTTTCTATCTCTGTCGCAATCTCTGTGTGTGTCTCTCTGTCTGTCTCTGTCTCTGTCTGTCTCTGTCTCTCTGTCTCTCTCCTCTCTCTGTCTCTGTCTCTCTCCATCTCTGTCTCTGTCTCTCTGTATCTCTCTGTCTCTCTCTCTCTTTCTCTCTCTCCTCCCTAGCCCCAGACTTCACATTTGGAGATATCAGTATACATGCTGACAGTTCCTCAAATGCCCTGGCTTCCCAGTTCGTAAACGCTTTCTATTCTTATGATATCCCTCAATGACTCACAGAAATATCTCCCCATTTCCCAGGTATAACTATACCACTTCAGTGGTTGATGATTCTTAAATTTCTTTTTTCTTATTATAATCTCCTATCTTTTATATGTTCTCTATACCTCACTCATCCCAAATCTTTTCTTCACCTTCATCAAAGCTCCAATCTCTTCATCCCCCTGCCCCATTCTCCAAACCTGTCCCCCTCTTTTTGGTCTCACTTTACTTTCCTCAAAGACTCAAATCCGTAGTTAACCAATTTGACAATATGTTGCACTCCACCTTTGACTCCCTTGCCTTCTTACCCTAGTAACACCCATGAACTGCCAGTATTCAATTCTGCATCATTCTCACTATCACCACCACCACCAGCAACAACTTTCTGTACTACTACTCCCAAGCTGATGAAGACCAATGGAGAAAGTCACCTCACCGGGCTGGGAAAGCCCACTATAAATTTTTGTTATCTTAGAACAACTTACTACTGTTCAGCAAAATTTTTATTCATCATTGATTAACTCTCTATCCTTCTCTACTCAGAGACTGCTCCCAAATTTCTTTCACCAAGCCCTCAACATCTTCCAACTACCCTTCTCTCTCAGTAGATGTCTTCACCTACTTGACTAAGAAATTTGAAATCATCCACAGTAAACTCCCTGGCCTTTCCACTTCTCACTTCAAAACCTCTCCATATATTCACTTATCCTTTCCTTACTTTTGTTTCAGATTAAGAGGTGGCCCTTCTCCCCGACAAGGCAAACTCCTCTATATGCACCCTTGATCCCGTTAATTTCTGTCTACTGCTTCAGTTCACCCCACTGATCATCCCCTGTTTCTTTCTGGTTTAAACTGGCTTTTCCCCTTTTGCTTACAAACCAACTCAGGTGTAAACCATTCAGTAAAATCTTCAGTGCTGCCACTTTCTCAAACTTTTGTCCCATACCTCATCTTCATTTAACTACCTAATTCATCAAAGGGAGGAAATGGTCTACACTTTCTGTCTCTCCTCACTACCCACTCCTCAACTCTACTACTCAGCTGAAACTCTACTCTCCAGCTGAAACTCTACTCTCCTATGTTGCCATAGATCTCTTAAATGCTAAATTCAGCATACTTTTTCACATCTCCTTCTTTCTCTACAGGTTTTGAGGTTGCTAATGACCTTCTCCTCCTGGCCATTCTCTCTTTTCTTATTTCTTATTTCTGTGATACTGTCCTTCTGGTTATTCTCCTACTGTTTGACCACTCTCCACATCACCTATATCCTTAGCCACAGAGCCCAGCATGTTCCATCTTGGCCACTGCCTTTTCTTTCTTTAGTGTCTCCATGGGTGAGCTCATCCACTTCCCTGGATTCAAGTATCTTCTCTAGACAGTTAACTCCTGAATCTCTGTGTCCAGCCCCAATCTCTGTCCTGTCCCTAGTTTCATATCATCTACTACCTACTGCCTACTAGACATATAGGTCTAGATGTCCCATACAAATCCCAAATTTAATATGTCTAAAACAGAATTCGTGGTCTCCCTCTCATCCCTGACCATACCGACTGCTCCTCCAAACTTCCTTTTTTCTGTTGAGGACACTGACATCTTTCCAGTTCCCCAAGTTCATACCCTCAGAGTCATCCTTGACTCTTCCCTCTCGCTCATTCCAAAGCCAATCAGTTGCCAATCCTTATGAATTATATGTCCCTCAGATTGCCTTGTGTTTTACTTTTTGTGCATCTATGACTGTAGATTTAAAGCTAGAAAAGGCATCTGAAGGGCTAGATAGTGCAATCTGCTCATTTTTATAAGCCAAGGTGTCTTTAAAGTTACAAACTGGTAAAGGGATATGACATATACAAAAAATTATAATAAAATATCAACTGGATGAAGAGTATTCTTGATGAAAACATGAGAAAGGAATGCATAGGATGGTTTTCTACAGCTGATCACATAGGTGAATGGGATCATAGAAAATCTTCATAGTCACACAAACTGATGCTCAGAGAGGTTGTCAGAAAAAGGATTTTGATCCAGGTCCTGTACTCCAGAGCCTAGGATCATTTCCCCGTACTACCTGCTTCTTGGGATACCCCTTCTTCTTCCCCCCAATCCCCATGTAAGCTCCTTGATGTTTTTGACTACTATTTAATAAGCATCTCCTAAATTCATATGACAATAATGTATTCTCCTGGATATCTTGAAAAAATTAGGACAAATTAAAGCCAGTGAAATCATGCAAGGTAAATGAATGTTTGCATTTGAAGACCATTTGTTCAAAAAAATCACTTTTCTAACAACTGTGGCTACTTTCTTCTCTCCCAGGACTGGTTAGGGAAGATGTTCAAACTTCGTTGTCAGGTCTCCCTGCCTGTACATCCACATTCCTCCTCTCTGTTGGCCTAAATAAAGTTTTCAAAAGAAGGCTGATAGGTGCTGATTCTTACTGAAATATATCACTTTCAATAAAATATAATTATTTATTTAATTAAAATAGTTGCTATATGAGAAGTAGTCTTTTTTTTAAACCGAGCAGAGAATGGAAAAGCCCTCATTCATCTCCACGGTAGCTTCAGAGACAAATTGGGCTGCCTTTTTATAGGCCAATTCTCACCACTGCTTTGAAATGGATCCCTCAGCCATTCACATACAGTAATTCACCCAGTGAATAAGGTGCTTTTTTTCATTGGCTGCCTTTCAGGACATAAAGAGGACGCTCAGCAAGCCTTGCGAACCCAGGCTATGAGATGAATAATTCATGGCCCTTCTCCTCCCGCCCCTCAATGTGCTCTTCTGTTTCCTTTTGCTTACATTTGAAAGAAAACTTAGTGCCTGTGATTGACACTCTTTGGGCACCAGAATCCTCTGTTTATGCCATAGAAGAGGGGTAGCCAAAATAGTGGCAGCTGTACTCAAAGGCATACATAGTCCTTATCCCCACACAGTCCCTCAGGGTCAAACTATTAAAAAGCTAAACATAGTTGGGGGGAGAGAGGGGCAAAGAGGAAGGATCAGAAAGCAGAAAGAGAAGTGTACATATTTATTATGGCACTTCATCTCTAGATTTTCCATTAAGAAACTGGAAGAAATCTCTTCTATCCTCATCTCACACTCACCATTACTGATTTGTTTGTTTGGAGGAAAGGTATTGGGGAATCTTCCATACTAAGGGTAGTAATGATCTTCCTTTTGGTGAGCTATTAATAGGGCAAATACTAACTTTTATTATCACAAGTAAATTATTAATTTATCCCCTACTCCTCACGCTGTGTATTTATTCTTTTCTACCAGTATTGGGACAGCAGATGGCATAGTGGATTGAGTGCCAGATTTTAAGTCAGGAAAAACATCTCTGAGCCTCAGTTTTCTCATCTGTAAACTTAGGGATAATAATAATACCAATCTCAGAGGACTGTTGTGAAGATCAAACCAAAATAAGATGATACACGTAAAGTTATTTCTAAACCTTCAGGCACTATATAAATGTTAGCTTTAGTTACTGTTACTGGTATTCCAGGTACACCCCATATACCTCATTTAGTGTATGAGACTGAGTAGTGTAGCACAAGGCCTGAAATATAGCTTGATGAAAGAATATGGAAAACCTTAAATATTAGGCTAAGGAGATTGCTTAGCAAAATGCCCATGTTCATTTTTCACTATGAATATGAGCCAGGGACATAGATATCATGGAAGATGCCTGTGACTGACCTAATGGCCCCTGAACAATGCCCTAAGAATCACCTCCTTGTAGTTGTTCACGGTAAAGGCGTAAGACCCAACAACAGTATATCATAGAAAGGAGTGTGTCGAAAAGTTTGTAATAACTATTACTTGCCAGAACTTTTGACAATGATCTTCTCTGCTTCATTTAAACTAGAAAAGCTTAAGTTAGGAAAAAAAAAAAAGAAAAGATTAAGTTAGGTGAATACAACGCCTCTCAGTGAAAGACTTGGCCAGATGACAGGAAATTACAATAATACCCAACTCCCCACCCCCATCTGTGGTACCCATCTTCCCAAATAAGAATGAGAAGGTATCTTCTCCAAATATTTCTAAATGTTGAAGGAAGATGGAGTGGATATATGACAGAAGGACAGAATAGCATAACCTTCCTATATATTTCAAATGATGTCTTCCTAGACTTTTGAAATGATCGTTTTCTATTTCTAACTAATACTCAATTTTCCTTGAACTTCATTTTGGGTGCTCAAATACTAAAATGGTAAAAAAAAAATAGTAAAACTTTTCTCTTGCTATAAAAGGATACTAAACAAAATAAAGATAACCTCAATAATCCTCATTATATAACATTATATAAATGTAAGCTATTTTTGAAGTTTTTCATCTCTAAGGGTCTGAGACAACCTGAACAAGCTTACCAAGCAAATCAAATAGCTGAGCATGGTAGCACATACCTATAATCCCTGCCACTGAGAGAGGCTAAAGCTGGTGAATCACTTTAGGGCAGGATTTCTGAGCTTCAGTGGGCTAAGTTGATCAGTGCCCTCACTCCCTTTGGCAACAATATGGTGATTCTGCTAGGAGCAGGGGAGTACCAGGATGTCTAAGAAGGGATTTACCAGAGAAAGAAAAAAAGAGGAAAGGGAAAGGGTAAAGGAAAGAGAAACAGAAAGGGAAAGGGAAGAGAAAGAGGAAGTGGAAGGAGAGGAGAGGAGAGGAAAAGAAAAAGACTTTCATGCCTGCAGTAGCTTAAGGATCATTCTATACATAAAGATTGCCAATAATCAATTATTCAGTATACTAAAAGACAGTGAGATGGACACTGATCATTCCAAATGTATTATTGCTTAAAAAGTGGGGGGAAGGGGTAAGAACTTACATAAATACAACATTAAGTGACTCCTAGACTATCCTTGACTTTCCTGAATCAAGCTTTCAGTTGGCTAAAATAAACTCAAAATGTACCACCCACTGTGGTATGCTAGTAAAATGATATCCCCTACTGAGAAAGTCATTGAAGCCATTTACATATGACCAGCACAATGAGGACTGACAGGTCTTTTTAAAATGATTGGAAATGCTATTTGTAAATAAATAAATAAATAATAAATAAAAAAGCCCTACACATTACTCTAATGGCCTTCTAACTCAAGTGTACCTGGCAGTTTACAAATATTAATCATTATCTTATTTAGAAAATATTTAGGGACCTAGAAAATATCAGGCTGAAATTTTCCAATGCATTTCAGCCTAAGTTTTTTTTTAACTTGAGTTTCTTGACTTTCTTATTATGAAGAGAAAAAAATGTTAAATGAAGTGAGAGAATGGCTATTGTAAAATCAGATTGTAGAAATTTACTCACAATTGTATCTTATTTTTTCTGCCTTCACTTTTCTAAGTCTAATGTTGTCCTTGCTGGGAGTTTAAAAAATAGAACAGCTCATAATTCAGAAGTTAATTTCAACTAAAGAGAGGGATAGAAAGAATCCTAAGCTGAGAGTCAGGAGATCAGAGTTAAAATGTTGACTTCTGCACTACCTGGCTGTTTAACCTTAGGCAATCATTTCCATCTCTCTGTGCTTCAATCTTCTCCTCTGTAAAACAAAGGTGTTGGACTAAATGACCTTCAGGCTCGGTCCAACCCTAATTCAATGATTGCCTAAGTATAGTATTGGCCCCCAAGCATTTAGACTGAACCCAACACGTTTCTGACATACCAATTGAACACACAATCACATAAACCCATAAAGCTGAGAGTCTCTCTGGAGTACGTGCATACTTAAGGCATATTATGTCACATCTGCATTTCAGGAAAAGTGATGCCAATATCAATAGCCTAAGGCCTTGAACTGGGGGATTGAAGGAAGGAGGGAATAACAGTATATCACTCAACCATATTAGTCATTTTAAAATTTTTCCTCAATTTTGGCCCTAAAAAGGAATTTATTCTCTCTCTCTCTCTCTCTCTCTTCTCTCTCTCTCTCTCTCTCTCTCTCACACACACACACACACACACACACACACACACACACACACACACTCACACGTACATTTTGGTTTTAGACTATACCAGTTTGGGGCTTAGGAACTCTAATACAATATGCCTATTTGGGCATCTTCTCTTGTAACTGCTGCTTTTTTTTTTTCAATCAATAAAACATTGCAGAAATGATTGTTTAAAAGATGAACATTGGAAGCTGCTGATGCTTTCAGCCCTGGCAGTACCCTCATAACATTTAAATGTGACATCTTCCACAGTCTAACTGGTACTCCTGACTGGCCTAACCTTACACAAAATTTCCTTGTGTGACTTTTGTATTTGGCACACAGAGACTACTGCTTCTGACCTGTGGCCTTGGTGAGGAAGATGTGTGACAGGGCCAGAGGAATACTGACGAAAACTTCTCCCAATTGCCATGTTCATGACTGGATAGTTGGATTGGAATTCAAAGAGAACCCAACATTCTCAGAGGCAAGAATTGGCATTGGTACCTATGTGTTTTGGATGCTCCTTGCTCTGAATGCCTCTCGTTCAGGTTACCTAGAAATGGAACATGCATTACCCACCACAAGTGTTGTCTCTTAGGCCCACGCTATGTACAAAATCACAGGAGCTCCAAATGCAAAGGGACCCCGTCACTCATAAAGTACTAAACATATCTGAAAAAGAGTCTGCCCTTCAGGATACCCAACAGATGGTCATCTAGCCTTTGTGTGAACAATTTAACAGGGGAAAAATTACTTCCCAAGGCAGCCCATTCAACCTTTAGATAGCTCTAAATTTTAGCAAATGTTTCCATGTATCAAGCCTAATCTGCCTTTGCAACTTTCACTCATCATTCCTAGTTCTATTCTCTGACACCAAACAAAAAAGTCTAATCCTATCCCTCACATTGGTGTTTCAAACACTTGGGCACAACTATCATCCACCCAACCTCTACATCTCCAAGGCTAATTTAGCCTACATCCAGGCTAATCTTCATTACTTCCTTCAATAAATCCCCATATGTTATGATTCTGAAGCTCTTTACTGTTCAATGGATAGAGTGCTGGGCCTGGAGTCAGGAAAACTCAAGTTTCTGAGTTCAAATCTGGCCTCAGACACTTACTAGCTTTGTGACCCTGGGCAAGTCACCTAACCCTTTTTTTCTCAGTTTCCTCATCTATAAAATGAGCTGTCTGCAGCTACAGAAATGGCAAACCACTCTAGGATCTCTGCCAAGAAAATTCCAAAGAAGTCAGGAAGAGTCAAATATGAGTAAAAAACAACTGAACAACAATCACAAGCATTTATATAGTGCCTACTATACGAAGCACTTTATAAATGTTATCTCATTTGATCCTCACAACTCCAGTGGCCATTTAGTGTCATTTTCCTCCAATTTATCAATCTCCTTCTTAAAATGTGGCATCCATAACTGAACACAATACTTCAGATTCTGACTAGTTCAGAGTACAATAAACTAGTCCTAGACACTGTGCCAAAAGCTACGTAGGTAGAGCGAATGGATAAAGTACTGGGCCAGGAGTCAGGAAGATTGAGTTCAATTCTGGTCTCAGATATTTACTGGCTTTGTGATTCTAGGCAATTCACTTTACTTCTGTCTGCCTCAGCTTCCTCACCTATAAAATGGAGATAATAGTAGCCCCTACCTTAAAACATTGTATGATAATCAAATATAAATGTTTAGCACAGTGCCTGGCACAGAGTAGGCACTTTAAAATTTTTTCCTTCTGTCCTCACTGTAGTCTAATATTGCATCAGCATTTTTTGACTGCCATATCACTCTGTTGACACATGTTGAGTTTGCTATCCACCAAAACTATATTGTTCTCATTAGATAATTCATTAGTCTTTTGTTTTGGTTTTGGTTTGGTATGGTTTTTTTTTAGCAGAATTGTTCTGACTTCAGAATTTCATGCTTAAGACTTCCAGCTCTCCTTGAATGATTTTACTTGTTACATTTTAATCCACAGGATCATTTATTTATCCTTTCTCTAAATTCTTTGACATATACTCCCCTAATATCTAACCTACATAAGTAGACATTCCTATATTCCCTCTCCTTCTCTGTTACAAATTCCAAAATGGAGTAGTCACTTCTCCTCAAGGTTCCAAAATTTTCCAACTAAACAATGAGTTCCTCCTTATTGGTAAGAGTCAGGTCAAGAAAAGAAATTCCTTTTATTGGTTCCTCCATTTTTTGAAGGATGAAATTATCATTGTCAAGAAATATTAACTGTTCTGCTTCTGATTGAAGGCCTTCCAATGGTTGTCCAATTAATTCTTCTTTCATCGTTACTATGCCAGTTTTATGTCTGTTTTTTGGTATGAAATCATGCATTCCAAATGTGTTCTATGTTGCCATCCAGTGGTCATTTTGCATCTGTTTCTGCCTACATTGATATTTACGCCCTCTGTTTCATTGGTTCCCAGATTTCACATGACTATATCTTTCTAATGCACTTAATGATGCACCCCATCTCTGTTGGCAGAAGTGAGAAGTTCCTTCTCAGAAGTGAAACTTCCTTTCTCATTGGGAAGAAATGCATATCTGCTATTCAGTTCCAGATGTTCAGTGCTTCCTCTTTCCTTTCTCCTCTGTCACATTCTTTTATCCTTCAACCTCCAAAAAGTAAGAATTTCCTCTACATCTTCAGATCACTTTCTTCTTTGCTTTCATATTGAAATCCTTTTTTTCTTTCTATTTTGTTTTAAGGAGGACATCTCCCCAATAACCTAGGAAGTAAAAAGGTATTCTTGGGACCCCTTTATTTTTTATTTTAGGAGTCATGATGGCATATACTTCGAGCATAGTAAACAGTGTAATTACTTGCCATAAAGACAAGAATAGAACTGCACACTCTAATAAGGTCACTACAGAACTTCTCCCCATTCTCTAACCTTCCTGGGAGCAGAATTTTCAGTCCTTTATCATTCTTGCATATTAAAGCCCTTCTGGCTATTTTCTCTAGAAAACTCTTTCTACTTCATTAGTACCTTGACAGTCATACCCAATTTCCTTTCTTTTGTTCACCCAATTCTTTCTCCTCCTTCAGTTCTAAACATTATTTCCTCTATGCCTCCTCCTTCCACTTGAGTCCTTCAACATATTCACCTCTAATTCTTGCTCTTCCTTCAAATTTAATCATTTCCTCATTCGGTGTGCATCTTTCTACTCTTTCAAGCTTCTCATTGCATTCTCCCAAACTTTTCCTTGCCATATCAGATCTCTGGCCTGCTTCATAATCACAAAGGCCTCCAAATCTTCATCATTCAACTTCTTCTTCAACTCAATTCTTTTTCCTACTCCCTCTCCCACCCAACCTTGTCTCAGCAATAAACAAAGTAGAATGGAAAAAGTAGATAAGATTAACAAATCTGAAAAATTACTGTAGAGGTTCAAACTAAAAATACTGTCAGGACAAGAAAATAAGCTTCTCAGAAGACAACAGGGGCTTTGCAGGTACCTAAATCCTAACTTGAGAGTAGTGACCAAGAAAAAAATGGAATCTGAGCCCATAATCATTTTATGATGCTAATTTAACTTTTATGAACATGTTTTGAGCTCTCCTTGTCAGAGTCTAGTATTGATCTATCTTATATTGTTAACACATAACTAGACCATATTTGAACACATAAACTTTAAGAGAGATAATAAAGAAGAAACAGATGGTATGAGGCCCATATTTCCACTGGTATAAGGGAAATATTTAAATCCTTAAGCGTCTAGTGAATTTATACAACTGAGTATTAAACCTGGACCATATCAATTTAGGGTCAATTGAGATTTAGGCAAGATGATCCTCCCTGTAACACAGAATCCAGATGTAGAAAACTATGTGACAGTCCTGCTTTCTCAGTTGTGGTCCTAGACTGCGTGCACAGAACGGCTCCCCAAGACACTAGGGGTCATCAGATCAGCAAATAGCAAAACAATTTTTATGAGTTTCTTAGGTTTGTATATGTGTGAAAAATACTTTCACAGCAGTTTGGAGGGACTCATAAGTGAAGAAAAGGATGTACAACTTTCAAGCTACTGAAAGAACAGAAACAAAGCAAGGAAAAATTCAGCAAGCTACTGGAGTTCGTCTTCCATTTATCACCATCAGAAACTCTGAAAGATTGCTTACTGAGGAGAGAGAAGTATATACCTCTCACCTCCTTCATCATAATGGAGTTATATTCTCCTGGGTATTGAGAAAAGCATTGACCTCCTGAGCCCTACGTCCATAAGTTAGAGTGAAACAATAGTTGATTCCATCCATCACTCCCATTATCTCTGCTGTCACCGTGGATTTACAAAGCCAAAGTCCACCTGTGAACTATATGAGATTTTACAAAACGTGAATTGGCTGGTGCTGGCAAGGAAATCTAGGTAGTGGGGAGATAATATACATTTTAGAACTTCATAGAGTTATTTTCTTTTTTTTAAATTTATTTAGTATTTTGTTTTTCTCCAGTTACATGTAAAATCAATATTTAACATTCATTTTTAAAACTTCAAATTCCAAATCTCTCCCTTCCTCCTTCCCTACCCCCCTCATTAAGAAGCCAAGCAATATAGGTTATACATGTGTACTCAAGCAAAACATTTCCATTAATAGTCACGTCATGAAAGAAAAAAAAACACTCAAGAAAAAAATTTTTAAAAATTATGCTTCAATCTGCATTCAGACTCCATCAGTTCTTTTTCTGGAGATAAATAACATTTTTTATCAGTCCTTCAGACTTGTCTTGGATCATTGTATTGCTAAGAATAGCTAAGTCATTCACAGCTGATCATCTTACAATATTGCTGTTACTTTGTACACAGTACATTTTACTTTGCATCAGCTCATGTAAGTCTTTCTAGGCTTTTCTGAGAGCATCCTGCTCATCATTTCTTATAGCATAATAGTATTCCATCCTAATCATATACCACAATTTGTCTAGCCATCCCCCAATTGATGGGCATCCCCTCAGTTTCCAATTCTTGGCCACCAGAAAAGAGCTACTATAAATATTCCCTCTTTTTAATCTCTTTTGGGATACAGACCTAGTAGTGGTATTGCTAGGTCAAAGCATATGCATGGTTTTATAGCCTTTTGGGCACAGTTCCAAATTGCTCTACAAAATAGTTGAATCAGTTCACAACTCCATCAACAATGGATTAATGTCTCATTTTTCCCACATCCTCTCCAACATTTGCCATTTTCCTTTTCTGTTTTATTAGCCAATGTAATAGGTATAGGGTAGTACCTCAGAATTGTTTTAATTTGCATTTCTCCAATCAATATTGACTTAAAGCATTTTTTTTCATGTGGCTTGATTACTTCATCTGAAAACTTCATATCTTTTGATTATTTATGAATTGAGGAATGGCTGTTATTTGACTCAGTTCTATATATGTTTAGAAAATAAGGCCTTTATCAGAGAAACTTGCTTCAAGTTTTTTTTTCACAGTTGCTGTTGCTAACTGTGTTTATCTCTGTCTTTTTCTTCCCCCTCCCCATTTTTTCATTCTTTCTCTCCTTTCACCCTGTCCCTTCTCAAAAGTGTTTTGCCTCTCCCGCCCCCAATCTGCCCTCCCTTCTATCAACCTTCCTTCCCTTATCCTCTTCCCCTTCCACCTTCCCATAGGTTAGGATATATTTCTATACTCAACTGAGTGTATATGTTATTCCTCCTTTGAGCCAATTCTGATAAGAGTAAGGTTCACTTACTCCTCTTCACCTCCTTGCTCTTCCCCTCCACAGTAAAAGCTCTTTCTTGACTCTTTTATGTGAAATAATTTACCCCATTCTACCTCTCCCTTTCCCTTTCTCCCAGTACATTTCTCTCTCATCCCTTAATTCTATTTTTTTAGATATCATCCCTTCATGTTCAACTCACACCTGTGTCTTCTATTTATATATACTCCTTCTAACTTCCCCCATAATGAAAAAGGTCTTATGAGTCACAAGCATCACTTTCCCATGTAGGAATGTAAACATGTCAATCTTATTAAGTCCCTTACAACTTCCCTTTACTGTTTACCTTCTTACGCTTCTCTTGAGTCTTATATTGGAAAGTCTAATTTTCTATTCTACTCTGGTCTTTTCATCAAGAATGCTTGAAAGTCTTCTATCTCACTGAATGTCCATTTTCCCCCTGAGGAATTATATTGTTTTGCTGGGTAGGTGATTCTTGGTTGTAATCCTAGCTCCAGAGTATCATATTCCAAGCTCTCTGATCCTTTAATGTAGAAGCTGCTAGGTCTTGGGTTATCCTGACTATGACTCCACAATACTTGAATTGTTTCTTTCTGGCTGCTTGCAATATTTCCTTCTTGACTTGAGAGCTCTGGAATTTGGCTATAATATTCCTGGGAGTTTTCGATTTGGGATCCCTTTCAGGAGAAGATTGGTGGATTCTTTCAATTTCTATTTTCCCCTCTGGTTCTAGAATATCAGGGCAATTTTCATTGACAATTTTTTGAAAGATGATGTCTAGGCTCTTTTTTTGATCACGGCTTTCAGGTAGTCCAATAATTTCTAAATTATCTCTCCTGGATCTATTTTTCAGGCCAGTTCTTGATTTCTCATAAAGTCATTAGCTTCCATTTCCTCAATTCCAATTTTTAAGGAATTATTTTCTTCAGCTTCTGTACCTCCTTTTCCCTTTGGCCAATTCTACTTTTTAAGGAGTTTTTTCTTTAGTGAATTTTTGTGCCTTTTTTTCTACTTGGCCAATTCTGCTTTTTAAGGTGTTCTTCTCCTCATTGGCTTTTTGGACCTCTTTTACCAGTTAGCCTAGTCTGTTTTTTAAGGTATTATTTCATTCAATATTTTTTATGCCTCTTTTGCCAAGCTGTTGACTCATTTTTCATGATTTTCTTGCATCACTCTCATTTCTCTTCCCAACTTTTCCTCTACATCACTTACTTGATTTTCAAAATCCTTTTGGAGTTCTTCTGTGGCCTAACACAAATGCGTATTTTTCTTGGAGGCTTTGGATGTACGAACTTAGACTTTGTTATCTTCTTCAGAGTATGTGTTTTGGTCTTCTTTGTCATCATAGTGACTTTGTATGGTCAGAATTTTTTCTGTTGTTTGCTCATTTTCCCAGCATATTTCTTGACTTTTAACTCTTTGTTAAAGTAGGGTTCTGCTGCCAGGGTGGAGGAGGCACTGTCCCAAGCTTCAGGGGTTTTGTACAGTTGTTTTCAGAAATACTTCTAGGCACCTGTAAGTTTTCAGTTGTTTCCAGGTGGTATGATCTAAGTAAAAATGGCTTTATTACTTTCCTGGGCTGTGCTTTTCTCTGTGAGTGACCACCACTGTTTTCTGCTCTCGAACTGTGAACAGGGTCCTAGCTCACCTGCAGCCACAAGCTCTGATGTGCTAGTGCTCCTCCTTCCCCTGGGACTGACACCTAGCACTGTGACTCAGATCTGAATGTGGGCAAACCAACAGAATCCTGCCCTTAGTGCTAACAAAGAGATCCCTGTAATCTCCATCTGCCCAGTGGTTCAATCCCCTTCCTGTCTATGGGCTGAGAACTCCAGAAGCATCTGCTGCTGCTACTGATTCAGTGGCTCCCAAGGCCTGTTCCTGGTTTGCTGGCATGGCCTATAGTGGACTGTGCTTCATTCTCATCAAAGTGTGACAGACATTTCCTGCTGACCTTCTAAGTGTCTTTGGCTGGAAAATTATTTCACCCATCCTTTTGGTGGGTTCTGCTGCTCCAGAAATTCTTTGATGGCATTATTTAAAGGTGTTAGGAGGGGCTTAGGGGAGAGCTCAAGTGAGTTGCTGCCTTTTCTCTGCCATCTTGGCTCTACCCTCTCCTTTCTTTAATCTTCACAGAGATTTTAGTGATCATTACACCAACTGGCCAACCAAATTTGCATTTCTTGCATTCACATTCACCAGCATCATCCACAGATCATAGAATGTGCTCTATAGAAGGAATCCTAGAGTTTATTTAATAATCTGCAGAATCCTTTCATAGATAAAGAAATGGCAGTACAAAACAGTTAAATTACTTAACCAAGCTAGCTAGACAACAGCTAGTTGGTGCAGAGCAAGGATTTAAACCCAAGTGCCTTGATTTCTAGTACATGTATACTTTCCACTATCTCATTAATTCTTTTCTCCTATTGGCAATCACCACTTTCACCCAAAGCCCTTCATTACTACAAAGGTTCCATGGTCCCAGCAATGTATATATTCCTTCCATTGTGGGACAGTGTGGAAAAAGCACTGGCTCTGGAGTCAGAAGCATTGGGTTCAAAGCCTGCCTCTTAAGCTGACTACCTCTTTGACTTTCAGCAGGGCACTTTTACCACCTCAGGCCTTGGTTTTCTCATCGGTAAAATGAAAGAGTTGGACTGGGTGTCTCTAAGGTCCAGGCAGCTCTGAATCTACGATCCTATGAATAATTCCATAAACGCCTTCTCATCCTATGAAACTTGTGTCCTAATTCTTCCTAGATCTCCTAAGGAGAATTTGCCCAACAGGGTAGAGGCCTTCCTTTTTAGGTATTTTTATGTTTTTTTGGTACCAATATAAAACTTGAGCTGTTAGCTCTTGCTGTTGCTACATGACTGACCTGCCTCCTTTTCTAATGATACATGTCCTCAGTGATATCCTCTAACACAATAAGGCAAAAAAGTTTAGTAGACAGAGGGCCCACCTTGGAGGCAGAAAACCTGGGTTCAGTTCCTGCTTTTGAAATACATCAACTATATATAATCATGGACAAACTTCACCTTTCAGTGCACTAGGCAATTTCTCAAGACTATGAGTTCCTGACAAGTTGCCCATCTGCCTCAGTGGATACAGCTTTCACGTTAGATGTTCTCTTGACCAGCATAATCACCAATCCATTTAAAAAAAAATCTTTCTCCCCACCATCTCACATTATGCCTGTCATCTGCCTATCTGCCTATATGTATGTATTTATGTATACATACATACATATATATAACAGCCATCTAATACATTTTCCCTTACCCTGTATGTAACTCACAACACTAATTCTTTAGAGATCATTGTATTCAATATGTATAACCATACAGCATGACCAGGATAACATTTCTGTCGAACATGTGCTTTTAAAATGGAGAATAGCTTGGGATAGCTGATTGTACAATTTCCCAAATGGAATCCAAACTGCTCCCTTCCTCCTATTCAATTCTAGGCTCAACTCATTGTCCATCAGTACTAACATGCTAACTCAATGTACTGGTTATCTAATTGAATATCATAGTGTAAATACTAGGCAGTTTTGATCTATTTTGGTCTTCCTGTTGGTGGTGTTATGTTCATCTTTTCTGAGTAAACATGGATCTGAAGATGTAGGTCCTATAATATGCTGGGCATTAATAGACTTAGCCCAATAATCATCCACAAACAGAAAATCTAGAAAACCTTACAATCTACAAGAAATTTTTCTTCTATTTGAACATTGCACAGGACTTCCTCCATGACACTGGTAAAAGCATTGACACAGAGATATCTCTGTCTTACGTACCTCACTTGACATTGATAATCAGTGTCTTTGAACTTAGTTTTCTCTGTGGTTACGTTTATCAAGGAATCGTCTATGATTTTAGCATATGTATGTGAAACTCTTTGTTGAAGGATACCCTTTAAAATTGTATTTTGATCTAATAAAATGTTTTGTGAAATCAACATATAATGAATATGGAGGGAGAGAAATCTTATATTTTCTACATCTTTTGATCAATTGTGTAACTATAAAGATGGAACATAAAAGAGTATTTGTTCAAACCTACCTATTCTAGGCCCATAATCTCTTTAAGGATATCTCAATAGAGACACAGCTCATTTCCATAAAGATTTTATCAAGATCAGAAAGAAACCATATAGGTTGGAAATTATTCGTGTTCCCTTGATCACCTTTTTGGGGTAATAATATTAACTGTAATTTTTAAAAGTTCTTTTGGGGGGCAGCTAGGTGGCACAGTGGATATAGCACCAGCCCTGGAGTCAGGAGGACCTGAGTTCAAATTAGCCTCAGACACTTGACACTTACTAGCTGTGTGACCATGGGCAAGTCACTTAACCCCATTGCCTAGCCAAAAAAAAAAAGTTCTTTTGGCATCATCCCCCTCCTGGAGACATCTTATAAAATGATCCCTTGATCACTCAAGATTGTATCACCTCTAGCATGGATTTTATCATGCTCTTCATGTCACTAGACTGAAAAAATACAGGATTCTTCCAAAAGCAAGAACACTCAGTAAATATGTACAGAATCTATTGTAAAGTAAATCCAGAGGGAATAGAAAAGACTTGATTGTGTGTATAATTTCTCACAATGCCTGTATTTCTTATTCTCAGGAGACTCCCCCCACCAAACCCTTTTATCCCTAGTTTCTTCTAGACTTTGAAAATAATAATAGCATGTCAGTCCAGCATATGGAATCTGACTCTTACAGGGATATGCTGAAAATCAGACAATGTCAAAGCATCACTGTTATTCCCAAGCATTTCATTCACAATAAATTCTTTACTGTTCATTGAAACCAAGCTAGTTAGATTCAACCTTCTGGCTTTCCTGTGGATGTGTTATTCACACTTCCATAAAAGCTCTATCATAACTGAAGCCTGACTAATATACCAGTAGGAACTGAGAATGTCTCCATTAAAATATACCATCTCTAGATTGGCTGTAGGGAGTTAGAACTAGTCACACAGGACACTAAAACTCATGGCCCAAGGTTGATAATACCTTCTCAAAGTTGGGTGGGGAAAGAAAAGAGAACTTTTTGGTGGTGACGTAGAGTGACCTCTTATTATAAGTTAGTTGAAAATGTAGTACAGTGTCTCCAACATTTAAACAGTGCCTGGCACATAGTAAGTAATTAATAAATATTTGTTGACAACTTATCACTACAATCACATACACATTGAGAATTTGCAATGATGATAACTCTATCCACAAAATGCAGTAAGATCCCATTAGAACACAACTTACGATAATATGGTTTAATATTTAACACGCAAAAAATATCTCCTGAAACACTTCAACGACATCCACTAAAATTATAATATCAAGTGTTTGTCTTACAAAGAGTTTTAATGCTGTTACCCAACATCTGCTCCTTTTTGCCATGATATATTTGTTAGACAAGGGTTGGCATAAAAAGATCCTGGGGAGATACAACCTATCACATCGTTCTTATTAGCACTAACTACTCCCCAGATCTTTGTCACAGTATGTGTGTTTATATATATATATATATATGCATATATATATATATATATATTATATATACACACATATATATACATATATGTGTGTATATATAATATACACATACACATATATACATACATACATTACACAAAAATATATACATATATACACACATATATTATGTATATATTAATATATACATAATATTTGTAATTTATACATATAAACTCTATTTTTATAGTATATGTGTGTATATCTATATATACTTATCTCTCCCATTAGAATGTGAGTAGGCATGTGCTTAACAAGATTATTTTGATATTTATTTGTATAAAGGATGAGCACAAGGAGAAGCTGAAGAATGAAAAGCTAATTTAGAAGGTTTCATAATAGTATAAATAAGAAATAATGTGGGCCTGTACTAGGATGGTGACTTAGAATTGGGGAGAAGGGGATGGATGTGAGAACTGTTGTAGAGGTCGTATCAATAGCATGTGGCAACTCTTTGCACATGGGAAGGGAGGAGCAACAAGAAGAATGCAAGCATCATGGATAAATATAAGATTATAAGCTTGAGTGATCAAAAGGTTGTTAGTATCATCAACAGAAATGGCAGTGATCGAAGTTGACAAGATACGAGCAATAGCAAACTCTGTGACTCTGGGGAAAATCAAGATGTAGCTAAGAAGAAAACATGACTGATAAGTACTTTGCATGAGATCTAGATAAGCCAGATCATTCTTAGAGCATTTACAGATGAAATTGGAAAAACAGCAAACATAAATGAAACAGAACAAGTCAGTAAGCATTTTATAATGCTCTATTTATATTTATATTCTATTTGTAATGCTCTTCAGCAATGATAATAGAACTACCACATTTGGCCTTAACCTCCTCAATTACAATACATAAAGAAGTGGCAATCATACTTAAGAGGAAGTGGGAAAGTAGAGCTAGACCTGACCAAAATCACACAGAGAAATTGTGATGTAACACAGTTTTTAAAAGCACTTCATTTTTAAGACATCTTAGAGAGGAGACAATCCCAAAACGATAGAAGATATCACAAATGACACTTTTGCCAAAAACACAGGTATCATCAGCAACTGCCAACCCGTTTGCTTTCTGTCTGACTATAACATTCTAAGGATTTGTGGTTTCACTCATGTGAATGTGTGACTAATGATTTATTCTATATACACACCAATTTTTAATTCAATAAAATTAATCAAGTTCTAACCTAGTGCTATGTGCTAGGTGAGATTAAGAATTCGAAGAGTCCGAGGTTTCATTGAAATTCTAAACTGGTAGAGAGATATGACATATGTAAAAATAGGTATAACAAAAAAAAATCAATTGTATGAAGAGTGTCCTTGATGAAAACATAAGAAAGGAATGCCTAGCCTTTCAGAAGTGATTTTCTATAGCAGACCACATAGGAGCAGAAGATCATAGATTTAAAAAAATATCTTTACAATCACGCAATTAACTGACTTAGAGAAATAGAGACTATAGAAGCCTATTGTGCTTAGTTTATTGATCTTTAAACATTTGACACAGTTGAAATGTGGCTTCAAATGCTCTCTCGGACAAGTTGCTACCCATATATGCATTAAAATTATACAAGTTTTGATGATCGATGCACCTATGGGGTTGACTTTTAATTCAATGTTACACTGAGTGTTGACATCAAAGTATGGTTTAAACTAGGAAGATGCATGCTTATCCAAGTTAAGAGTGGCACAAAAGATATCCTATATGTAGTTCAAACCTGTTCATGTAAAAGTTCTCTGAATGTTCATATTCACAGATGCCATTATTATATTAAGGGCATTAAGCTCTAGAGCACAATAAAAATGTATATTGTTCAGACCATGACATGCAACTCATTTATTGATATGTAATTATTGAACAGCCACTACATATGCACTTTAAATTGAGTACATGATTGAAAAGGAGGAAAAGACTAAACTGGGAATATATACAGTATTTTTGATGATCCCAAACTTCTCAGTGCCATTAAAACTCTCTTTAAGAACAATATTCTCAGCTGATGCTATTATGACTGTGAACAGAACACCACAATCTGAGAAAGAACCAAAATCGCAACTTAAAGGGAAATCAAAACAGATTGTCTTTAATAACTACACACAACTTATGAACAATGATTTGTGTGTGAGAAGTGACCTGTAAGTATTTTCAAGGGTAGGTATGGCCAGAAAACGATATGGCTTGGGCATGAAGCAACAATAAGAGATAGCAAAGATTTGAATGGCTCTCTTTGGACCCAATGTTTCTTTCCACTATGTTAGTCTGAATTACTTAATGTGCATGTCATCTCCCCATTTAGGGCTACAGGGTTGTAGAGTTTAGTGTTGGAAGAAATCTTAGGGATCATCTATTTCTACCCCTTCATGCACAGGTAAAGAAACTAAGGTCAGAGACAAATGAGTTTGCCCAAAATCACATAAACAGCAAGACTGTAATTCCTAGAGTATAAGAATTGTTTTATATTTTCCTTGTATTCCTAAAGGTGCCTAGTATGGTTCAGTACACAAAATGGATTTTCAGAAAATATGATGAATGAATGAATGAATGAATGAATGAATGAATGAATGAATGAGTAATCTAGAAAACTAGAGCTAGTTTTGAACAGAGTACAGGTTCTACCCTCAGGATAAGTCTCAATGCTAAGAGTCAGGAATCTTAAAGGTTCCGTTGATTTTTATTTACCCTGTGACTGTATTAATTTTATTCTGTCTGACAGCTGTTTCAGATCATTTTGCTCACTGTTGGAATCAGGATCAGGCCTGAAATGAAGGCTGTAAATAGCTATACAAGTTGTATAGTAAAGTCTAGTTTACTACCTAGTATGTTTTATTAATGTTGCAACATTTATCGTTTATTTCAAGTTGTCATTGATTTTTATTAAAAAGGACATTTTTATTACAAGTATATGATGCCAGCAAAATAAAACACTTTCCCATCATTCCCCTCCCTGTCCTCCCAAAGTGAATTCTGGTTAATTTTCTATAAGTGCTCATGAAAAGCCCAGTCAGATTTGGCTGGCTTAGACTGTACTTCCCCTGTGACTCTCCAATCACATACCTCTTCACACAGGATAGGGAGCCAAAAAAGAGATGGCTTTCTCACCTGGACCAGTAGTGACTCAGGAGACAGAATTTCTGAGGTTTCATTTCATTTGACTTATGGAAACCAGCTCCAGCTGGAGCTAAGCTAATGTGTGAAGAATGTGATGGACTGATTTTATGAAACTTGTCTTTTTCTTCTCTCCCATGTTTACACCTAAGCGAATAGACCAAGTGTAAGATTGACCTATGAAAGCTTGCTACAGAGTAGCTTCTCACTCCATAGTGAGAACTAGCATGTCCAATAAAAGACAGTGTGGTTTCAGTGAAAGAGGTATGAACATGTAGTTTGCTACACCTTATTTCACATTCTAGCTCTGACACTTAATAGTAGTGTAACCACAGTAAACCACTTATTCTTTCTGAGCTTCAGTTTCTTTATATGTGAAAAGGAGATGATACTCAAAGTGTTATATCTATGCCACAGGGTTATTGTAATGAAAACACTGTAAAACATGATCTCTTACAGTCCTTCCTAGACCAAGCCGTTACATCTTCCCCAATTGTTCTAAAGGGCTTCAAGAAGGTAGAACCTGGAAGTCATATATCAAATAAACTCAGAGGTAGAAGATACCTTAGAAATCATTAGCTTCATTTTTGTTGTTCAGTCATTTCAGTCTAGTCTGACTCTTCATGACCCCATTTGGGGTTTTCTTGCAAAGATACTAGAGTAGTTTGCCATTTCCTTCGACAGCTCATTTTATAGATGAGGAAACTAAGGCAAACAGGGTGAAGTGACTTATCCAAGGTCACATAGCTAGTAAGTGTCTGAAGCTAGATTTGAACTTATGAAGATGAATTTTCCTGATTCCAGCCCTGGAGCCCAGAAACCATTAAGCTGATCTCTGAATTTTAAAGATTATCTTCCACTCTCATACATCTTTTGTCCTTCAATATCCATTCCAGCAGCAAGTTGCCAATGCTTTCTCCAGGACATCTCCTTGGTTATCCATTTTCTCTCCATTTTCAGGGATGCCCCCTACTATGGACCTATTCATTGAGTCTCTTGTACCCAAATTCCTTGCATAATCCCTGTTTGTGCTGAATCCTTCCAATTCATGCCCATTCAGTACTGTCAGTTCAAGTGCCATTTTCTCCATGAAGCCTTTCCTGATGCACCTCCCTACCCCAAAAGAATTACCTTATACTTATTTTCTTAGATATTTGTGTTTATTACATATTTATGTTTTTGTATTGCAAAATATTTTCTACATGTACATATTGTTTCCCCCAACAGAGTATAAGCTCCTTGAGGACAGGGATTGTTTCATTTCTATCTTTGCACTACCAATTCCTACTAAAGACACACCGTAAGTGCTTAGGAAATCCTTGCTGATTAAATTCAGGGTTTTTTTGTGATCATTGGCTCATAAGGTCTATATTCTGTCACTTCTTGTACCATTTTTATTAGGATCTTGCTTCAACTAGCAAGAGCTCCA
This sequence comes from Phascolarctos cinereus, assembly GCF_003287225.1. NCBI lineage: Eukaryota > Metazoa > Chordata > Mammalia > Diprotodontia > Phascolarctidae > Phascolarctos > Phascolarctos cinereus. Next base: position 123,094,628 of record NW_027555736.1, read on the forward strand.
GGTGAAGAAACTCCTCTACCAGAGCAGGTCAATAACCATTCTTCAGCATATAGTTTTGGAGAGTTAAACTGGCAGATTTCAAAGGAAAAAAATCCAAGCTATCAAAAGCCATACAAAAAAATGCTCTAAATCACTAATAATTACAAGTGCAAATTAAAGCAACTTTCAGCTTCCACCTCACATACATCAGATTGGCAGAAATGATTAAAAAGTAAAATGACAAATGTTGGAGGGGCTGCAGGAAAACAGGTACTTTAATGCATTATTGGTAGACCTGTGAATTGTCCAAACTTTCTAGAAAGAAATTCAGAATTATGTCCCCAAAACTCACTACATTCTGCCTACCCTCCCTCTCAGCAGTACCACTACAAGACCTATATTCCAAAAGAGGAAAAGGATAAATATATGTGTGTGTGTGTAATATATATGTGTGTGTGTGTGTGTGTGTGTGTGTGTGTGTGTGTGTGTGTTTGTATGTATACACACACATATACATGTATATGTATGTATGTATATAGATGCATTTGGATAGTTGGATGGATGGATAGATAGATAGATAGATAGATAGATAGATAGATAGATAGATAGATAGATAGATATTAAAATATCTGTAGTCATTTTTTAATGGCAAAGAACTAGAAATTGGGTGCTCATTCACTGGGGAATGTCTGAACAAATAAATTATGGTTTATGAATGAAACTTGGAGATACTTATATGAACTGATACAGAGTGAAGGGACCAGAATCAGGAGAATAATTTATACAATAACAACATTGCAAAAATAACACCTTTAAAATACCTAAATAACTCTAATCAATGCAATGACTATAACCACAATTCCAAAGGACCAATGAGAAAGCATTCTACCTACCTCCTGACAGAAAGATGATTGACTCAATATGCAGTATACAATATATACCTTTGGACATGGCCAACATGAGATTTTTTTTTGTTTGAATATGCATATTTGTCACGATATAGTTTTTCTATTTCTTTTTCATTTTGTTTTTTCAATTGGGGGAAGGAATATGGGGGGGAAAGAAAATAAATGCTTATTAACTGAAAACAAAAGCTTAAAAAGAGAGAGATCACCTGAGACACTGAGAGGTTGAGTGACTTTGCCAGGGTTATGAAGTCAGAATATTGTCAGAGGCTAGCCTTCAATTCAAGGCTTCTTGACACTAAGGCCAGCTTTCTATCCATTATACCATACTGCCTCTCATGCAACAGATGTTGCTAAATAGAAAAAAGGTAAGAACTGATAGATTAAAAAATAAATTAGGCTCATACAATATTAAAGAGAGGAGAAATCAATGATCATCCACTCTAAACACTTTAGTATAGAGAGAAGGAAACTAGTGACTAAAGTTAAAGCTCTGACCTGTCCAAAGTCATATTAAGAATTCGTGTTGTAGTGGGAGATTCACAATCTGGGTTCTTTCCCATTGTACTAGACACACTAAAAGGAGAACACGTTCTCATCCAACAGCACTGGTCAAGTCCCCAACTTCCCAGAAAATGCTATTTTTAATCTAATCCTTGCCTCAACAAGATTACATTCTAAAAAAAAGACTCACTTGGCCATACAGAACATATTAACATGCAAGAGGTATGCAAGGTTTTCCAGCAACCAGGTTTGGGTTTTAAGTACTCTTCAGCCAATGTCATGGGCTTTGCAATTTCTTCCAGGGAAGAGATAATAGAGAAGATGTTGCATTTTTTTTCTTTGTCTTCCTTTACCATTAAATGACACAGTCTTCAGAGAGGTTGTACTCCCTCCAAATTTTCCTTGGATTGCTCTGAGATAATAGTTTTCACCACAGTTTTCTTCAGGAACCTGTAGGTTTCATTCACGGGCCCAGTCATGAAAACAACAGATCTCCTTTCCTAAGACTTCCTGTCAGCCCTGGGTTTACCTGGTTACCCCACCCCCACCCCTGCATCCTCCCCCTCCCCCCACACCTCCCCCTCCATCCCCCCCCCAAAAAAATTTAGATTTTGGATTATACTTCATGCTGGGGAGTAGGTTTGCAACGTGGAATAAAAGAGACTTCACATTAAGACCTCTTAAATGTCTGGACTGGTAAAAGGGAAAGCCTAGGCTGATATACATAAGAGTACACTTACTAGCTATATGAACCTGGGCAAGTCACTTAATCTCTGAACCTTAGTTTCTTCATCTGTAAAATTAGCATAATGATAATTGCAATACAAACCTTCCAAGACGTTCATGAGGAAAGTACTCTGTAGGGCTTGAAACACTATTTGTGAACTACTTGGTATCTTTGGGCAGTAGTACCTTAGGTACATCTCAGCTATCTGGCTGATGCAGCCATAGTAATCGTCTGTGACTTGTCTCTAGAATCCTGATGAAGAGACTTTCCTCTCAGCCCTGGGTTTACCTGGTTCCCAGAAAAGCACAATTGGATTCTGTACCATGGGAAATTAATTTAGCACATGTTACCCAAACTCACCTCACCAAATAATAGCATTTCCTGTCTCCTGTTGGCTTAAAGTGACAAGCTAAAGGTATGGCAACTACTCAATAGCCAGAGCACAATTTTGAAAGTGTTGTTCACAAAAGTCCTGTTACAATATGTTATTGTGATGTGAAAATGACAATGGTTTCTCAAAAGCACAAGCCCTGGTGAATTTTACCATATTGGAAAGACTGAGTGAGTGTCAGTGACAGACTGTGTCAGCTCATGAGGCCTTTCCTGGTACTAGTACCCAGTGAATAACAATTGTGACTAATATTTCTGTAATGCATTTATAGCAAGTCTGTCAAGGTGGTAGATGAAAATATTATTATACCCATTATATTGATGAGGAAATCGAGGCTCCAGAGCTATGTGACTTGCCCAAGACAATATAATGAGTGCTAGCAACAGGATATGAATGCACAAGGCGGGGGGAGAGCACCTAATCTGAAGTCAGAGGATATGGATTTAAATACTGGTTCTGTTATTTACTCAGTCTCTCTGAACCAATCATTTGCCTCTCTCAACCTCAGTTTACTTAATTATAAAATTAAAGAAAGGACTAGATCAGGGGTGGGGAACCTGTGGCCTCAAGGTCACATGTGGCCTTCTAGATCCTTGGGCGTGGCCTTTCCACTCAGTCCAAGTTTACAGGATAAATCTTGTTATTAAGGGGATTTGTTCTATGAAGTTTGGATTCAAAGGGCCACACTGGAGGACCTAGAAAGGCACATGTTCCCCACCCTTGGACTAGATAATCTCTCAGGTTCCTTCTAGCTCTAAATGTATGATCTGATGATCTTCACTTTAGGGCCAGCCACTACATCAGGCTGCTTCATTCTGTGTATAAGATGAAATTTTTATTAGCCACTACTCCCAGACAAATCCTCATACTTTCCCTGAGTCTGCAAGACTTGTTTATGACTATGTGATAGCTGGCAATTATAGAATAAAAAAGCACTCTGAAAATAGATCATTCAGGACTCAATTCACTTCAATTCAATAACCATTTATTAAGCTGCTTACTATATACAAGGTCCTGCCCTAGGGACTGAGGATACAAAGCAAAATAGTTTCTGCCCTCAGGGGCCTTACATTCAACTGGGAAATATTTTAATCTACTTTGCAGAACAAATAACCTCCATTTACTGCCTACACAGTCTCCAAGTCCTTGGAGAATTTCCAACTCTCTACTTCACATTGGTGCTCCATTCATGTGATTTTTTTTTATTAAGTTGCCACACGGGAGTGCCTGCATAAAGAGTTGGTCATAGGGAGATGTTTGAGGAAGGCAGAGAAGAAAAGCTAGTTAATGATTAGAGGATGATTGCAACAACAGCAATAAGAGCTAACATCTATATAATGCCTTAAGGTTTGCAGAGCATTTTACAAATGTTATTTAATTTAACAGGGAATGAGCAATGCCTAGTCTATTTCTGGTCAAATTTGCTATGTTTGGAATCCTGTTCAGGCCTAGGGGACCAGGTCCAAGATAAGAGCAAATTTGCTTGTTGTCATTCAGTTGTGTCTGCTTCATGACCGCATGAACCATACGATCCACAGGGTTTTCTTGGCAAAGATACTGGAGTGGTTTGCCATTTCCTTCTCCAGTGGATTAAGACAAACAACAGTTAAGTGATTTGTCCACAGTCACTGAGCCACTAAGTGTCTCAGGCAGGATTTGAACTCAGGTCTTTCTGACTCCAGGCACCATGACCTATCCACTGAGCCATCTAATTGCTTCTATATTGGAGAGGAATTAAGGACAATTAAAAACTTTTGTAATTAAGGCATTCCAAAATCAGGATCATAGGATCATAGATTTTCAGAGTCAGAAGGGAATGTCATCTAGTCGTCTAGTCCAGTTTGTACTGCAAAACAAAGACTCTCTATAATATAAGAAGAGATTCATCTTCTAGCCTTTATATAAAGGCCACCAGTGAGTGAGCAATCCATTACTGCTCAAGGAAGCCCAGTCTACTTTGAGAGAGTTCTGAAAACTATTAGGAAGTCTTAACTGATAAAAAGCCTAAATTTCCTAAATTTGCTGCTTCACCACTTCTACCCACTGCTCCTGTTTTCTGCCCTCTAGGGATGAGCAGAACAAATTAAACTCCTTCTCCACATGACAGCTCCTCAGATATTTTAAGACAACTATCATATCCCACCTCTTCCCTAGGCTACGTAATCCATGTTCCCTTAACTGCCTCAAAGTTGCGTGAGCTTTAAGTTTAAGCCCTTCATCATCCTGGCTAACTTCTTCTGAACACTTCGTAACTTATAAAGTTCCTTCCTAACACTCAAAGGATTATAGATATAGAACTGAAAAGAACTCCTAGACCAACTCTCCCATTTCACAGATGAGGAACTGAGGCCCATAGAGATTTAGTGACAAGGTCACACAAGTAGGAAATAGAAGAGTTTGAATCCAAGTCCACAACTACAAATCCAGTCCTTGTTCTACTGTATGATACTGCCTCATTAAACATGTTTGGTATTCAACAAGGAGCTCAAACATTTTTCATTCAATGACAATCAAACAACATTTTCTAATTTGGGAATGAGAACAAATCACCATGAGACTAAAATGACCAATAGGGCTCCAGCTCTTAGAATGCTTTGTGGAACTGTAGTAGCCCATTGGAATGGTCAGGGTTTGGTTCTCACCCAAAATCTGCACAATAAATCTACCAGAAGGTGAAAGTCATCATAAATTAAAGGAATGTCAACTTTCACTCAAGGATCCTCCTCTATGGAGATATCACTACCTCTAATACATACAGAAGGGACTATTTCAAGTTGCAAGGGAATTGTAATTAATGGTTACACTTATCTCTATTAAGCAGGATAATTCTCTGTGGAGTTCTTAGGAGAACCCATCATAGGATGCTTCAGGGAATAAAAATAATTTTCCTGATATTACAGCTGTACAAGGGGTTTAGGGAGTCCAAAGTCATTACTTTAACTGATGAAAAGTCACATGGACTCAGGTGATACTGGAGTTCCATATGGGATACAGAGTGTTATTTGTTTATTTGAGTCATTTGCACCCTTCTTCAAAATAGCTCAGAACTAGCCTTCCAGAAAAAAAAAGAACAAGTTTTGTAGAGAAGCATAATCCCTAGCTTATGCTGTTTGACACTTGTTGTTTGAAAGCAGAAGGCCTTTGGGTATAAGCACTTTAGTCATTTGTCTGAATCCAAATGGCAATGGTGAAGCTCATCTACCCCTAGAGAATATCCATGTGCAATTGGACCAGCAAGAAATTGACACATTCATCATGGGTTCAAGGTGTGATCAATATTTTACAACTGGGATGTACACCTGATATATGAATTAATCTAAATCAGAATGCTATATAGTAGTTGATAATACAAAGCACAAATTAATGGAAGATTTGCCCGTACAGGTGCATCCTGTTTTGAACAAACTGAGAATTTTTTTTAAATAACAGATTTATATTTAAAAAGATAAATGGGGCTAGAGGTAAGAAGTGATTATTCACATTGGAAAATGACTGTGAAAGGATCCACTATAGAATTTCTTTAAATAGCAGGCCCTTCTAGTGCCTTTAAAAACAGTGTTCAATTTATAAAAATGTGCCACATTTTAAGATAAAGTAAGGTATTACTCCCTAATTGTTCCCTGTATTATTCAACAGAATCGTATGATCTCAGAGTTAAAGGGAATTCAGACATCTAAGCCAATCCATACCCTGTTTACATTATACCCAACCAATGGACATCCATTTTCATTGTTAGAGAGTTTTTCCTTAAATCAAGGCATTACTCCTAATCATGCCCTCTGGGCTCAAGTAAAACAAATCTAAATTCACTGTCACCTGCTTCTAAAATACCTGAAGGCAGCTAGTTAGTATAATCCCTCCCCCATCAAATCTTCTTTGGAGGGAGGAGAGCTAAACATTCCCAAAGGCATCATCAATTTCTCACTGTCCATAGTCTGTGATCTTCTAATATCCTGGTTATCCCCTGTACGATGTATGCCAGCTCATCAAAGCTCTTCCTAAAATATGACACACAAAAAGAGACACCATGAATGAAACATAATGTTCTGGATGTGGTCTGACCAGGATGGAGGACAGAGAGAAGATTGCTTCCTTTCTTTTGGACTCTATGCCACTTTTTTTTTCAGGCCTCAACACCAAAGAATGGAAGGAAGCTTACCTACAGCATGATTAGGTGGGCTGTGTCCAGAACCCTTCAGGGTGCCACAGATGAGAAGGATGGTGGTTATTCATTTGTCCAATAAATTAGGAAGTGTAGAATTCAGGGGGCTAACCACTCTTTTCTGGGCTGGCATAAGGTCATAGATGGACTGGCCCTGCCCCAAACGTTTCTCCATATCAATGAGCAATTTCACATCATCCACCACCATCTGCACCAGCTCCACCTCTGAGAAGCCTCGGTCAGCATTGGAGATTTCAAAGACTCCACCCAAAGCTGCTGTGTCCACACCCCCTGCCCCCTCTTCTGCAGCCTCAGCTTCTTAGCACCTCACCAAACCTCTCACTCTTGTCCAGGTGGGGACAAGATGTGGACACCTGCATGAAGGCCTGTGCCCAGGTTAGAGGGGCATTTCAGGATGTAGCCCAGGTGGGGATTCCACGTGATCTCATAATTCTTGGTCTTAAAAATGGTTTTGATTTGTGTGACCCTAGTGCAGAAATGTGTGAACACCTCCTTCATGTTACCTCTCTTCTGCATGGAGGTGACCCTCAGGTAATATTCCTCATTGATGCACACCAGAAAGATCTTGTTGTCATTGTGCCAAATGCCAAATGCCCCTGCCATCAGGCCAGTCTCGGGCAAGATGCCAAGAGGAGTGAGGAGAAAGCTTGTCAAAGAGGAAGTGGTCATCAATCAGCTGTTGCTGTTCCTGCTCAGTCATATTCTTCAAACCATTGTACTTCCCATTCAGGTCACCTTCCAGGCTGGCCAGAGCTTCCACAGAGAGCTTCCCTATGCTCCCTTCCTCTCATTGAAGAGACAAGCAATTCCACATAGGTCATACATGTGTAGTCATGCAAAACACATTTCCATGTAAGTCATTCCATGAAAGAAAACACAGACAAAAAAAACAAGAAAAACAAAGAAAGTAAAGAAAAAGTATCTTTGATCTGTATTCAGGCTCTACCAATTCTTTCTCTGAAGCTGGACAGCACCTTGCATCCTAAGTCCTACAGAATTGTCTTGAATCATTGTATTGCTGAGAATAGCTAAATTATTTATGGAAGATCATCATGCAATATTGCTATTACTGTGTATAATGTTCTCTTGGTTCTGCTCAGTTCACTTTGCATCAGTTCATGTCAGTCTTCCCTGGTTTTTCTGAGAGCATCCTGCTCATCATTTCTTAAAGCACAATAGTATCGCATCATAATCATATACAACAACTTTTTTAGCCATTCCCCAATTGAGGGACGTCCCCTCAATTTCCAATTCTTTGCCATCACTAAAAGAGCTGCTATAAGCATTTTTGCACATAAATCCTTTTCCTTTTGGTTTTTTATTTCTTTGGGGCACAGACCTAATAGTGGTATTGCTTGATCAAAGCCCTTTGGGCACAGTTCCAAACTGCTCTCTAGAATGATTGAATCAGTAAACAACTTCACCAATAGTACATTAGTGTTTTAATTTTCCCACATCGCCTCCAACATTGATCATTTTCCTTTTCTGTCATATTAGTCAATCCAATAGGTATAAGGTAGTAGCTTAGAGGTGTTTTCATTTGCATTTCTGTCATCAATAGTGATTTAGAGCACTTTTTTATATGACTATAGATAGCTTTGATAAGTGTGTCTGAAAACTGCCTGTTCATATCCTTTGACTGTTTATGAATTGAGGAATGACTCTTACTTCCATCAATTTGATTCAGTTTTCTATATGTTTGAGAAATGAAGTCTTTCTCAGAGAAACTCACTGTTAAGTTTTTCACAGTAATTATTACAAAGTATGTATTTCCCTCCATCCTATTTTCCCTGTTTATCCTTCTCTCTTTCTCCTTTTACCCTGTCCCTTCTCAAAAACATTTTGTTCCTGACTTTTACCTCCCCTCAACTGCCCTCCCTTCTATCAGCCCCCACCCTCTCTTATGCCCTTCCCTTCCTACTTTCCAGTATGGTAAGATAGATTTCTACACCCACCTGAGTGTGTATATTATTCCCTCTCTGAGCCAAATCTGGTGAGAGTAAGGTTCATGGGCTCCCTCTCCTGCTTCCCCTACTTTCCTCTCCATTGTAAAATCTCTTTCAGGCTTCTTTTATGTCAGATAATTTATCCCATTCTACCTCTCCCTTTCTCCTTCTCCCAGTGCATTCTTCTTTCTCATCCCTTAATTTAATTTTTTAGACAATCATACCACCACATTCAACTCACACCTCTGCCTTCTATGTATACTCCATCTAACTGCCCTAATAATGAGAAAGGTTTTTAGGAGTAAATAAATATCCTATGTAGGAATATAAACAATTTAACCTTACCAAATCCCTTATGATTTCTCTTTCTTATTTACCTTTTTATGATTCTTTTGCATCTTGTATTTGAAAGTCAGATTTTCTATTCAGCACTGGTTTTCTCATCAGGAATGCTTGAAAGACCAGCCCTCTGGCCCTTTAATATAGAAGCTGCTAAATCTTGTGTTATCCTGACTATGGCTCCATGATATTTAAATTGTTTCTTTTTGGATGCTCGCAGTATTTTCTTCTTGAACTGGGAGGTCTGGAATTTAATTATAATACGGAGTTTTCATTTTGGGATTTCTTTCAGGAGGTGATTGGTGGATTCTTTCCATTTCTATTTTACCCTCTGGTTCTAGAATATCAGAGCAGTTTTCCTTGATAATTTCTTGAAAGATGATGTCTAGGCTCTTTTTTTTTTTTGATAATGACTTTCAGGTAGTCCTATAATTCTTAAATTATCTCTCTTGGATTTATTTTTCAGGTCAGTTGTTTTTCCAATGAGATATTTCACATTTTCTTCTACATTTTCATTCTTTTGATTTTGATTGTTTCTTGATGTCTTATAAAGTCATTATCTTCCACTTGCCCAATTCTAACTTTTAAGGAATTATTTTCTTCAGCGAGCTTTTGTACCTCCTTTTCATTTGGCCAGTTCTGCTTTTCAAGGCATTCTCCTCATTGGATTTTTGCCCCTTTATTACCATTTGGCCTAGTCTGTTTTTTAAGGTATTATTTTATTCAGTATTTTTTGTGCCTCCTTTACCAAGCTGTTGATTCGTTTTTCATGATTTTCTTACAGCACTCTCATTTCTCTTTTCAATTTTTCCTCTATATCAAGTCTTCCTGACTCCAGGCCTGGCTGTCTACCCACTACAGCTGAGCAAATAACATAACACATTTTGCCTCAGTTTCCTCATCTACAGAATGAACTGGAGAAGGAAAAGGCAAGCCACTTCAATATCTTTGGAAAGAAAATTCCAAATGAAGTCGCAAAGAGTCAAACATGACTAAAATGACTGAACAAAAAAAAGTTTTTAGCATTTCCTTCATTTATGAATGTAGACAACAAATATTATTCTAAGAAGGGCTTCATAAGCTTCATGAAACTGCCAAAGAGGTCTATGACAAAAAAAAGTTAAGGAGTCCTGAAATTAATGACCTCTAAGATGCATCCAGTCCTAAACCCTAAGATCTATAGGTGGTTGAAAACTGTGCTTTGGAATTCTGGGGTTGGCTACAGAATCAGAAGACTATATCTGAGATCCTGGCTCTGACACATTCTAACCATGTAACTAACCCAGAGTGAATCAACTCAGTTTTCTGAACCTCAGTCTCTTCCTCTATAAAGTGATAATCACAAAATATTCATATTACATATCTCACTGAGTTTTTGTAAGTAAAGGACTTCACAAACCTTCAGTGCCATACTAATGTGAGCTATCAATGGCTATTAAGGTAACCTGTGCCTATACCTTGCTTCTAATATTTTTTCAAAATATTGTTTTCCTCTTGGATGAGGGTGATGATAATTTAGGGAGGAAAAGACAGGCAAAGTATTTTCTGATTACCCTGGCATACACAAGATAATTGTGCCCCTCCCTCACTGGCAATCTCAGAAAGCATACATGACAACATCAAGAAGTTACTTGATAGGATTGTGGCATAAAATACTGGCTCCAAGGGTTGCTTTCCTCTTTTTCTTTCCACTGTCCTTGAGAACTAGACTTTCTTTTTACTGTGTGGGCAAAGTGATATGAAATGGTTGTTGCCCTAGGTTTCAGAATTCTGTGGAGTGTGCCAAAATTCAGTGCTTGGCAGGTCATCTAGATTCTTAAGCAAGAAGAGAGCATAAGAAGCAAAGATCCTAAGTCCTGAGTCTGGTAGCTATTAGAACTCCCATTGGGCTAGTGAGACAAAGGGGCATAGTGATTTCTTTCACTGCTCTATCCCTGCGTTCTCTGGTCTCTAATCCTGAGATGATGTCTCAGATACATGCCCTCATTCAAATGGCATAGGTGCTTGTAATTCCTGGGTACCCCACCCTTGCTCCTCCTCACATCTGAAGATCTAGGAGAACAGGGAAAATGTGGTTTTAGAAATGGCACTTTCTAGAGGAGTTCATGACCTCTTTATTTTTCCATTATATTCAATAAATTATATGACATTCAGCTTAAGAATATGGGGGGAATGGAAGAGATAGAATATAATGAGCTATTGGCATTCTTCAGATTAAGGAAATTTAAAATTTAAGGAAATTTTTAAAATTAAAGGAATTAATTAAATTTAAATTTTTAATTAAAATTAAGGAATTTAAGAAATTAAGAAATTTAAGGAAAACAATACTCAAGCTACAAAATTCAAGAATACTTGGGAAAGACCAGAAGGATTACAAGTGTTATATGAATTTGATACAAATGTATATAATACCATGAAAAGCAATGTAGTATCCCAGATATAATACTGAACTTGGAGTCAATAGATCTGTGTTAAAGATCATGTGATCATGAACAAGTAAGTAACAGATTTTCAGACCTTCAGTTTCTTCATCTGTTAACGGGAATAAAAATTGTACTATGTATTTCAAGGGGTTATTGTGATGAATGTGCTATGTAAACTTTAAAGTAACATATGAATATGAGCTATCATCATCATCATTATTCTATTATTAATTATTATTCCAGTCAGTACCTTTTCAGTCTCAATAAGAGAAACATTCTCGTAAGGCAGATTGGCTCAATAGTTGAAAGTCCTTGACAAATTCCTAGACGTTTTCTAAACAGAAGGGATATGTCTCAGCATTAAAGACAACTCAGCAGAGCCAAGTACCAGAAGTCTCCTTTGTGATGAGGCCAGTTCCAATTCTTCAGGGACACAGGTTTTAAGCCATTGTGGCCACACAGACTCAGAGCCCATCTGGCTCTCTAGACTTGGTCAGCTTGTATGGAAGATTATGGGAAAAGGTAGAGCCTGAGAAACTTCCCAATTCTATCTGGATTACTGGCAGGTGTTAGGGCCCTTCTCCATACAAATCAAACATCATAGGAACTAAACTTCATGGAAAAAGCACAGATTTGCTCTCCCCATTTCAAACGCTTTCCTAAGTTGTGTTTATTGGTCCATTAATTATCAGTCTATGTCTTTTAACAGTCTCAGTACTGCACAAAGCTGTGGATGATTCCAATGTGACTTTTCAGGGTGATGAAAACAGCAAAGCTGCCCAGCTTTGGAAAGAAGCAGGCCATGTAACAAGGTTATAATGTAAAGCACTAAGCAATTAGCTTGGAGATTTACCTCCCTGTCTTAAAAGCATTTTTATTACTTAATCAATCACAAGCAATTTCTAAACAAGGCTAGGGTTTTACAGGGAGTCATAAATCTGTCCTGAATGCTTCTAAGAGAAAGAGCAGGAAAAACAGACATGACGTTCCAGAAGGGGCATTTTATCAATTAAAGATAATTCAAACTCAAATCAATGCAGGGAGGAGGAGGGGAGAGAGAACAGGCCCACAAGGGTCCTGGACAAGAGGAGGCAACATTATGGGAAAGGAAGAGTTAACCTTATGACTTGACCTCCATCACTGGTCTAGACTCAATGCACACTGCTTTCTCCACTCTCTAATTCCAGTCAATGTAACAAGAATAGAACAGGTAAACAGGGCTAATTCTTGAAATAGGTATCCTGAAAGATTGTGTACATAATAGGATTTAAATTTGGAGGGAACGTCAGATATCACCTTGTCCAGAGCTTCTTAATCTTTTTTGAATCCTTGATGTTTTGGTGAAGCCTATGGACCTTTTCTCAGAATAATGTGATTACAAAGGAAACCAAAGGTGAGTGAAAATAAAAATGTAATTTTTCCCATCCATAATCATAGAAATGCTTGAAATCTATCCATTGATTCCTTAGGAGTCTGTGAACATGAAATTAAGCATCACTAATCTAGTTCAATCCTCTCGTTTTATAGATTAGGAAACTGAGGTACAAAAAGGTAAAGGGACTTATTCAAGTTCACATAGATAGGAAACAGCAGAGCCAGGATTTGCAACTCAGGCTTACAGCCCCAAACCTAGTCCTCTTACGTACACACCATGTTGCTTCCTCCAACAGATGATATTCTACCACCCTAAGGATGTTTACCCAAATGGAATTTCATTCACAATGCAATTTCCACTCACTCCCATCTACGTGCCAGTTCTTTCCATCTACCACCTGAAATGGCAGTGCCCAAATCAGTCTTCTTCTCTCTAAGCCTAGATTCAGTCTGGACCTTGCACAGTTCCAAATATACTACCAGGGAAGCCTAGTGACTGCCTTAGCCTAAAACCCTATATAACACACAATTTAGCCATCACAGTATTCGTGTGATGATCATGACAACCTCTGTCTTTGTTCATGTTCATCTACCTCTTCTCAGTATCTTCCATTCTTACCTAGCTGGGAAAAAAATGTTTATTCCCAAATTCCCCTCAAAGGTTTTTAAAACTATTCCTTTCTACCCTGACCCCTTCTCCCACTTAGACTTACATAGTGCTAAACAACTTAGCAGGCAATTCCATTGCCCTCTATTTGTTTCTCTTCAACATGTTTTAGTTTTATCTTCTTTGGAAACTGCTTGAGGTCTTGATGATGTATGTATTTGTTTTCCTATTTCCACAGTGTCTAGTTCTCTGCTAGAGACATAATAGATGTTTAATAAATAAATATTTATCAATATTAAAGATTAAATGAGGAGAATAAAAGGCAAGGACTTGAAAGAAAACAAGTCCAAGCTTTCCTTAATCTAAATCTCCTAGTTTTTGTTAGTGGAGGCTTGGAACATATTTAATCAAAAGATTAAATCTAAATATTAGTCTAAGTAAACTTGCAAATTTATTTAGAGTAGCAGTCATATAAGTTCCTAGATGTAAGGAACTGTCTACCCCTACTTGCTGTGCCCTTTAGAAGTTGTGTTCCTGGAACTTTCGCTTTGGAGCCAAGATGGTGGAGTAAAAAGGTAGTCACTCTCACCCTCCCCTATCAACCTCTGAAAGCCCAGAAAATATCACCCCAGGAAAAACCTTGGAACAGTTAAACCAGAAGAAAGACAGGGAGCAGCAATGAAGTAGTACAGGTAGCTTGAGGGATTAACGGGAAAGGCCCCTCTTGCCCTGGGAGAAGGGGAGCAGTAAGGAACAGGAGGCACCCCGGCAAGCTAGCGGAAAGCCCCACTTTAGCACACAAGGAGGAGATCCTGAAACCCAGGTGGTGGAGCAGGCAACACGTGGACCTCTGAGTGCCTCAGCGAGGGCAAAGGAACCAGTGGAAACCAGCTCAGAAAACCACGAGGTGCCTTGGCATTCTACAGCAAATGGGTCTCCCAATGCCTCAGCAAAAATAAGGGAAGCAGCACTACAAAGGGCCCCAGGCAGATAAACACCCTGCAACACCCATCTGAAAGGAGCTGAAGAAATCAAAAGGAAAGGAAAAGCAGGCAACCTGAAGTTGCCCTAGAGTTCCAGCCTTGCTCATTCCAGGCCAATACCAGGTAAGCTGCCAGAACCCTACAGCCTCCAATTGCCAACATTGGAGGCCCCAGCACACAAAGCCAGTGACCAAAACCTAGGCTCCCAACACAAGAAGATTGGGTCAGTGCCCTCTGCTCCTCAGCAGCAGAACTCAATCTCTTTACATGCCAGGGAATAATCAAACACCATGAGCAAAAAGAAATGTACCATATATTCATATTATGAAAACAATGAAGATCAAGGCAGAAATTCTGAACAGGGTAACACTGTCAACAAACCTACATCTGCAACCTCAAAAGGGAATATGAACTGGTCTGAAGCCCAAAAAGCCTTCTTAGAAGAGCTCAAGAAGGATTTTAAAAGTCAAATGAGAGAGGTAGAAGAGTCCTTAAAAAACACAATTGGCCAACTGGAAAACAAAGTACACTGAAGAAAACAAGTCCCTAAAAAATACAATTGGCCAATTGGAAAAAAGACACTGAAGAAAACAAGTCCCTAAAAAAAATTGGCCAGTTGAAAAAAGTACTGAAGAAACAATCCCTAAAAAACAATTGGCCAAAGAAGGATACAAACTAAGAAGAAAACAATTGTTAAAAATAGAATCACAAATGGAAACTAATGTCTCTATGAGAGAGCAAGAATCAGTCAAACAGAAACAAAAAAATGAAAAAATAGATGAAAATGTAAAATACCTCATGTAAAACAACTGACCTGGAAAACGATCAGGAGAGACAATTTAAAAATTATTGGACTACCTGAAAATCATGATGAAAAAAAGAGCCTGGACAGTATCTTTCAGGAAATCATAAAGGAAAACTGCCCTGAAGTCCTAGAACCAGAAGGGAAAATAACCATAGAAAGAATCCACCGATCACCACCTGAAAGAGATCCCAAATTGAAACCAAGGAATATAATAGCAAAATTCCAAAATTACCAGATGAAAGAGAAGGTGCTGCAAGCAGCCAGAAAGAAACAATTTAAATATCATGGAACCACAGTCAGGATTACACAGGACCTTGCAGCTTCTACATTAAAAGACCACAGGGCATGGAACATGATATTCCATAAGGCAAAGGAGCTTGGAATGCAGCCAAGGATCAATACCCAGCAAAAATGAGCATCATTTTTCAAGGGAGGAGGGATATTCAAGAAATAGGGGACTTCCAAACCTTCCTGATAAAAAGACCAGAGCTCAACAAAAATTTGATCTTCAAGTACAAGACTCAAGAGACATAAAAAGGTAAATGGGACAGAAAGATACAATATGTTGTTAATAGGGCAAATGTTTACATCCCTACAAGGGAAGATGACACTTGCAACTCTTGAGAACTGTATTGTTATTACACCATGTTAAAGGGTATACATAAAGGGGTGGATATAGTTGACTTTGATGTAATGATAAAAAAAAAAAAATCTAATCAAGTGGGTTAAATGGATCCAAGTAAGTGGATTAGTCTGATCTAAGAAAATGTACTGAGAAAGGAGGAGGCAGACAAGGGTAAATTACATTACAGGAAAAGACACAAAATCCTATTACAGCAGAGGGAAAGAAGGGAGGGGATGAGCATTGTTTGAACCTTACTCTCATCAGATTTGGCTCAAGAAGGGAATAACATAATCAGTTAGGTATAGAAATCTAACTTGCCCTATAGGCAGTAGGAGGGAAAAGGGGAAAGAAAAGGGAGGGAAGAAGGGAGGAAGAAGCAGTAAGGTAAAGGGGAAGAAAAGGGAAAGATAATAAAGAGGAGGGACTGAAGGAGGCAGTGGTCAAAAGCAAAACACTAGTGAGGGGGAAAGGAGAAAGGAGAAAGAAAAGCATAAATGGGGGAAAGGATGGAGAAAAAGACACAGATAGTAATCATAACTGTGAATGTGAATGGGATGAACTCTCCCATAAAACAGAAATGGATTGCAAATGGATTAAAAACCATAATCCTACAATATGTTGTTTACAGGAAACACATTTGAAAAAGAGTGACACACACAGGGTAAAGGTAAAAGGCTGGAGCAGAATATATTATGCTTCAGCTGAAGTAAAAAAAGCAGGGGTAGCAATCCTGATCTCAGACAAAGCAAAAGCAAAAATAGATCTAATCAAAAGAGATAAGGAAGGAAACTACATCCTGCTAAAAGGCACCATAGACAATGAAGTAATATCATTACTAAACATATATGCACCAAATGGTATAGCATCCAAATTCTTAGAGGAGAAGTTCAGGGAGTTACAGGAAGAAATAGACAGCAAAACTATACTAGTGGGGGACCTGAACCTCCCCTCTCTGACTAGATAAATCTAACCACAAAATAAACAAGAAAGAAGTTAAGGAGGTGAATAGAACATTAGAAAAGTTAGGTATGATAGACCTCTGGAGAAAACTGAATGGGGATAGAAAGGAATATACTTTTTTTGGCAGTACATGGCACATACACAAAAATTGACCATGTACTAGGGCATAAAAACCTCACAATCCAATGCAGAAAGGCAGAAATATTAAATGCATCCTTTTCAGATCATGATGCAATAAAAATTATATGTAATAAAGGGCCATGGAAAGATAGACTAAAAAATAATTGGAAACTAAATAATCTAATCCTAAAAAATGATTGGGTCAAACAACAAATCATAGAAACAATCAATAATTTCATTCAAGAGAATGACAATAATGAGACAACATACCAAAACTTATGGGATGCAGTGAAAGCAGTTCTTAGGGGAAGTTTTATATCTCTAAATGCTTACATAAATAAAATAGAAAAAGAGGAGATTAATGAATTGGGCATACAACTAAAAAAACTAGAAAAAGAACAAATTAAAAATCCTCAATAAACACCAAATTAGAAATATTGAAAACCAAAGGAAAAATTAATAAAATTGAAATTAAGAAAACTATTGAACTAATAAATAAAACTAAGAGCTGGTTTTATGAAAAAACAATAAAATAGATAAACCTTTGGTTAATTTAATTTAAAAAAAAGAAAGAAGAAAACCAAATTACTAGTATCAAGAATGAAAAGGTGAAGCTACCACCAAGGAAGAGGAAATTAAAACAATAATTAGGAATTATTTTGCCCAACTATATGCCAACAAATTTGACAATCTTAGTGAAATGGATACATATTTACAAAAATATAAATTGCCCAGATTAACAGAAGAGGAAGTAAAATACTTAAATAACCCCATCTCAGAAAAAGAAATTGAACAAGCCATTGATGAACTCCCTAGGAAAAAATCTCCAGGGCCAGATGGATTTACATGCAATTCTATCAAACATTTAAAGAACAATTAATTCCAATACTATATAGACTATTTGGGAAAATAGGTGAAGAAGGAGTCTTACCAAATTCTTTTTATGATACAAATATGGTGTGATACCTAAACCAGGAAGAGTCAAAATAGAGAAAGAAAATTATAGACCAATTTCTCTAATGAATATAGATGCAAAAATTTTAAAAAAATATAGCAAATAGATTACAGCAACTTATCACAAGAATAATACACTATGACCAGGTAGGATTTATACCAGGAATGCAGGGTTGGTTCAATATTAGGAAAACTATCAGCATAATTGAGCATATCAACACCAAAACCAACAGAAACCACATGATCATCTCAATAGATGCAGAAAAAGCTTTTGACAAAATACAACACCCATTCCTATTAAAAACACTAGAAAGCATAGGTATAAATGGAGTCTTCCTTAAAATAATAAATAGCATCTACCTAAAACCTTCAGCAAGCATTATATGTAATGGGGACAGCTAGAAGCATTTCCAATAAGATCGGGGTGAAACAAGGATGTCCATTATCACCACTGTTATTCAATATTACTGGAAATTTAGCTTTAGCAATAAGAGAAGAAAAAGAAATTGAAGGTATTAGAATAGGCAAAGAAGAAACAAAGCTATCACTCTTTGCAGATGACATGATGATATACTTAGAGAATCCTAGAGAATCAAGTAAAAAACTACTTGAAATAATAAACAACTTTAGCAAAGTTGCAGGCTATAAAATAAACCCACATAAATCATCAGCATTTCTATATATTACCAACAAAGCCCAACAGCAAGAGATAGAAAGAGAAATCCATTTAAACTTACTGTAGACATTATAAAATATTTAGGAGTCTACCTCTGAAACAAACCCAGGAACTCTATGAACACAATTACAAAACACTTTTCACACAAATAAAATCAGATCTAAATAATTGGAAAAACATCAGTTGCTCATGGGTAGGCCGAGCTAATATAATAAAAATGACAATTACCTAAGCTAATTTACTTATTCAGTGCCATACCAATCAAACTACCAAAAATTATTTTATAGAGTTAGAAAAAATAATAAGATTAATTTGGAAGAACAAAAGGTCCAGAATATCAAAGGAACTAATGAAAAGAAATGCAGGGGAAGGTGGCCTAGCAATTCCAGATCTTAAATTGTATTATAAAGCAGCAATCATCAAAACTGCTTGGTACTGGCTAAGAAATAGAGTGGTAGATCAGTGGAATAGGTTAAATATGCAAGACACAGTAGTCAATGACTATAGTAATCTATTATTTGATAAACCCAAAGACCCCTTCTGGGATAAGAACCCACTCTTTGAAAAAAACTGCTGGGAAAACTGGAAAAGAGTATGGCAGAAACTAGGCATAGACCCAAATCTCACACCATATACCAAAATAAAGTCAAAATGGGTTCAGATTAGATATAAAGGCTGATACTAAGCAAACTGGGAGAACAAGGAATAGTTTACCTATCAGATCTATGGAGAACAGAAGAATTCATGACCAAACAGGAGATAGAGAACATTATGAAAAGCAAAATGGATAATTTTGATTACATTAAATTGAAAAGTTTTTGCACAAAGCCAATGCAACTAAGATTAGAAGGAAGGTAGAAAATTGGGAAAGAATTTTTACAACCAGTCTCTCTGATAAGGGCCTCATTTCTAAAATATATAGAGAATTGACAAATTTATAAGAATACAAGCCATTCCCCAATTGATAAATGGTCAAAGGATATGAACAGACAGTTCTCAGATGAAGAAATTAAAGCCATCTATAGTCATATGAAAAAATGCTCTAAATCATATATTGATTAGAGAAATGCAAATCAAAACAACTCTGAGGTACCACATCACACCTATCAGATTGGCCAACATGACAAAACAGGAAAATGATAAATGTTGGAGAAGATGTGGGAAAATTGGAACACTAATGCATTGTTGGTGGAGTTGTGAAATGATCCAACCATTTTGGAGAACAATTTGGAACTATGCCCAAAGGGCTATAAAAATGTGCATACCCTTTGACTCAGCAATAGTACTTCTAGGGCTATATCCCAAAGAGATCATACAAATGGGAAAAGGACCCACATGTACAAAAATATTTATAGCAGCTCTTTTTGATGGTGGCAAAGAGTTGGAAATTGAAAGGATACCCATCAATTGGGGAATGGCTGAACAAGCTGTGGTATATGAATGTAATGGAATACTATTGTGCTATAAGAAATGATGAATGGGCTGACTTCAGAAAAACCTGGAAAGACTTGTATGGTTTGATGCTGAGTGAAGTGTGCAGAACCAAGAGAACTTTACACAATAACAGCCATGTGTGATGACTATATTGATATATTAACCCTTCTCAGCAATATAAGGATCTAAGACATCTCCAAAGGCCTCATGATGGAAAATACTATCCAGAAAGAAGAAAGAACTATGGAGTTTGAATGCAGATCGAAACATACTATTTGCTATTTTTTTTCTTCTGTTGTGTTTTGTTTCCTCTTTCTGGTGGTTCCTCCTATTGGTTCTAATTTTTACTTACAACATCACTAATGTGAAAAATATGTTTAATAGGAATGTATATGTCTAGCCTATATCAGACTGCATGCTGTCTTGGGGAGGGAGGTGGGAAGTGAAGGGGAGAAAAATTTAAAACTCAAAAGTTTATGGATGTGATTGTTGATAATTCAAAATAAATTAATTTTTTTTAAAAAAAGTTGTGTTCCTCTCTTCCAGCCCTGGAAAGGAGTCCATACTATATATAACAAGCCTTTGTCCAGTCCCAGATTATAGACCCAGAGTGTCTAACAACCAAGACTAGTAAACAGTGAATGATTAAGATTAGAGGAGTACAAAATGTACTTTCCTTCCTCTTCCTCCTATCAGGCCACTATCTTCCTCCTCAAACCTGACACAATACCTTGCTTTGCAACTCTCAGAGAAACCTATCATATAATATTGTATGTTATTGATATCTGTGTTTCATTCTACTACTGAATTCTTTTTTTTTCTGCTACTGAATTCTAAGATCTATAAGGGCAGAGCCTTTTTCTTACGTACACTCTATGTGTACTCTTATGTCCCCTAGCATGTGGGACACTGTTCTACAGATTATAGATTCCTTTTAATACACAGGGAAATCTCAAAAGTAAAAAAAATTCAATGCAGCTCAACTTAAAAAGCTTGTGTAATTTCTACTCCATTCACTCATTTGAACATATACTTGACATTTGCTACGTGCTAGGCACTATGGTAGACGTAGAAAGGAAAAAGACCTAGTGTCTACCCTCAAAGAGTTTACAATCTAGCAACTAGTTGCTATCATACAAGGAGAACAGTAAAATACAAAGGAGAAAAAAATGAGAAAGAGAGGCTTTATCAATGAAACAGAATTTAAATGAGGTTATGTCATCTTTTTTTAGACTAGGTCTCTCTATGTCACACAGGCTGAAAGAGAGGTAATATTCACATGCTCTACTGCTGATCTACATGGGCATTCTGACTCACTCTATTTTTCACCAGAGCTGACCTATTTCTCCCTGTGCAGCATGATGCCCCACTCCTGCTACCAGAGGCCCAACATATTGGTGCCAAACAGTGCAGAAAGTTGATTGGCCTTCACCAACTTCAGCTCAGAGCTTCCAAGCTCAAGCAATCCGCCAGCATCAGCTTCTCCAGCAGCAGGATTAAAAATATGCACCACCATACCCAGCCACATTAGCCTTCTGAAGAAAAATTAAGCCTCCAATAAACAAGGATCACAGTAAATTATGCATGACCAAAAAAAAAAGCCTACAAGGAAGAGAATAATAATATGCCAACTAAGCTTATAATTTAACTGACATGGATATTTACAAAAATGTAAAATATTCACAACTGAACAAAAAAGAGAAATTAATCCAATTTCAGAAAATAAAACTCAACAAGCCATAAATGAACTCCCAAAGAAAATAACCCCAGGCAAAGTAGGTTTACAAGTGCATCCTATCAAACATTCAAATAATAATTAATTCCAATATTATATAAATTATTTGCCAAAGTAAAGAAAGAAGATATTCTACCAACTCCTTTAATGAGTTAAATATAATCTTAAAACCAAACCCAAGAGAAATAAAGCTGAGAATGAAAACTATAGATCAATATATCTAATAAACATCAATGCAAAAATATTGAATAAAATATTAGCACCGAGGTTATATTCAATCAACCGACAAACATTTATTAAATATTTACTATATGCCAGACACTGTGCTAAGTGTTACGGATACAAAAAAGCTTTAAAAACATCCTTACCATCAAGGGGTGTATATTCTGATGGAGAAGACATGTAACTAGCTAGTTATATATGAGACATAGAGATTAGATAGAAGTAATCTGAAAGAAGGAAGGCATTAGTAGCTGGAGGGACCAAGAGAGGATTCATGCATTTGGTGAGATTTGAGCTAAGTGTTGAAGGAGGATAAGGAGGTGCAGGGGAAAGGGAAAGGGAGAGGGGACAGCACATCCCACAGAGAGTGGGAAAGCCAGTGTAAAGGCAGAGAGATGGGAGATGGAGTGTAGTATTTGAGGAATTGCAAGCAGACCAACGTAGCTATCAAAGTGCATGAAGGGGAGGAACATATGAGAAGACTGGAAAGCTAGGAAAGGTTCAGGTGCTTTGAATGAAGAGCTTTAAATGGCAAACAGGGAACTTATATTTGATCATAGAAGCAATAGAAAGCCCCTGGAGCCCATGAGCAGGGGAGTGACATTGGTAGTGGACCCATGCTATTGAAAAATCCTCTTGTCAGCTATATAAACTATTTGGAAAAACAGGGCAAAAAAGGAGTCCTACCAAATTCCTTTTATGATATATATGTAGGGCTGGTACTTAACAGGAAGAGCAAAAACAGAGAAAGAAAACCATAGTCCAATTTCCCTAATGAATATTGGCGCAAAAGTTTTAAATAAAATACTAGCAAGAAGATTACAGCAGTATATCACAAAGATCAGGGAGTATGACCAGATAGGATTTATACCAGGAATGAAGGACTGGTTCAATATTAGGAAAACTATCAGCATAATTGATGATAGCAATGACAAAATCAACAAAAAATCATATGGTTATTTCAATAGATGCACAAAAAGCTTTTAACATAATGCAACACTCATTCCTATTTAAAAAAAAAACACTAGAAAGCATAGAATAAATAGAGCTTTCCTTAAAATAATAAGTAGTATCTATCTAAAATTATCAGCAAACATTATCTATAATAAGAATAAGATAGAAGCCTTTCCAATAAGATCAAGGGTGAGGTAAGGATGCCCATTATCACCACTATAATTTTATATTATACTAAAAATACTAGCTATAGCAATAAGAGAAGAAAAAGAAATTGAAGCAATAAGAATAGGCAACAAAGAAACAGAACTATCACTCTTTGCAGATGAGATAATGATATACTTAGAGAATCCTAGAAAATCAACTAAAAAGCCAGTTGAAATAATTAACAACTTCAGCAAATTTGCAGGATATAAAATAAATCCACACATATCATCAGCATTTTTATACATTACAAACAAAGTCCAGGAAGAAGAGACGGAAAAGGAAATTCCACTTAAAATAACTGCAAACAATCTAAATCAACCTGCCAAGACAAACTCAGAACCTACATGAACACAATTATAAAACACTTTTCACCCAAATAAAGTCAGATCTAAACAAGTAGAGACATATTAATTGCTCATGGATAGGCCAAGCCAATACAATAAAGATGATAATTCCACCTAAAGTAATTTACTTATTCAGTGCCCACCAATAAAAATTCAAAAAAAAAGGTATTATATAGAGCTAGAAAAAAAATAATAACAAATTTCATCTGGAAGAACAAAAAGTCAAGAATATCAAAGGAATCAATGAAAAGAAAATGTGAAGGAAGTTGGCTTAACCATACCAGAACTCAAATTGTATTACAAAGTGGTCATCATCAAACCAGTTTGGCACGGGCTAAGAAATCTAGTGGAAGATCAGTAGACTAGATTAGGTACACAATACATGGTAGCAAATGACCATAGTAATCTTGTGTTTGATAAACCCAAAGATCCAAGATTTGGGGCCAAGAAATCACTCTTTTACAAATATTGCTGGGGAAACTGGAAAGCAGTTTGGCAGAAACTAGATATAGACCAACATCTCTCTCCATATATCAAGATAAGGTCAAAATGGGTACATCATTTAGACATGAAGGATGATATCATAAGAAAATTTGGGGATCATGGAATATTTTATCTGTCAGATTTATGTATAAGGGAATAATTGATGACCAAATGAGAGAAAGTGAGTATTATATGATGTAAAATGAATAATTTTGATTATATCAAATTAAAAACATTTTACACAAATAAAACCAATACAGCCAAGATTAGAAAGGAAGCAAGAAACTTGGGGCAAGGAGAGAATTTTACATATTTCTCTAATAAAGACTTCATTTCTCAAAAGTATGGAGAACTGAGCCAAATGTATAAGAATATGAGTCATTCCTCAATTAATAGTCAAAGAATATGAATAAGCAGTTTTCAGAAGAAAAAATCAAAGCTATCTATAGTCATATGAAAAAAAAAGTTCTCTAAATCACTATTGATTAGAGAAATGCAAAATAAAACAACTCCAAGATGACACCTCACACTTATCAGAGTGGCTGACAGAAAAGGAAAATGATAACCCCTGGAAGATGAGTGGAAAAATAGGAACACTAATGCAATTTTGGTGAAATTGTGAACTGTTCCAACCATTCTGGAGAACAATTTGCCAAGAGGGCTCTATTTGTGGTGGCAAAAAAAATTGGAAATCACGGGAATGCCCATCAATTGGGGAATGGCTGAATAAGTTGTGGTATGTGAGTGTGATAGAATACTATTGTGCTATAAGAAATGACAAGCAGGATGCTTTCAGAAAAACCTGGGAAGACTTACATGAATTGATGCAACGTGAAGTGAGAACAACCAGGAGAACATTGCATACAGTAACAACAATAGTGTATTATGATCAACTGTGAATGACTTAGCTATTATCAGCAATACAATGTTCTAAGACGATTCCAAAACACTCATGATGGAAAATGCCATCCACCCCCAGAGGAAGAACTAATGGAGTCTGAGTACAGATCAAAGTAGAGATCACTTTTTTTTGGTGTTTTTGGGGGGTTAATTTGTATTTTCTTTCACCAAATGATTAACATGGAAATATGTTTTGAATCACTGCATATGCATAACCTATATCAAATTGCTCACCTCCTCAAGGAAGTGGGAGGAGAGTGAGGGTGGGAGAGAATTTGGAACTCAACGTTTTAAAAGTAAATGTTAAAATTGCTTTTACATGTAATTTAAAAATAAAAGATTTTTTTATTAAAAAATAAATTTAGCTATTGCAACAACACAAGCAAAAGAAATTGAGCCAATAACCATAGGCAAATAAGAAATAAATTCTTTTTGTTTTCAAATTATATGACAGTTTGTAGGACCCTAAAGATTCAGTTAAAATAATAATTAAATAATTAACTTTATTTTAGTAAAGTATGGTATAAAACAAACCCACAAAAATCATCAACCTTTCCCCATGTTGCCAAAAAATACATCAGGAAGTGATAGAGAAGGAAATTCCATTCAAAATAACTACAGGATAGATAAAATATCTGGAAATTCACCCACCAAGACACACAGGAATGATATAGCTACAACCGCAAAACACCAACAAAAATAAAGGAAGACAAATAATTGGAGATATATATTAATGGCTCCTGATTAAATCATGAAAACATAATAAAAATTACCATGCTGGTTAATTAATTTATAGACTTAGTGCCATATCAATCAAACTAGTCAAAATAATAATAAGATTCATCTGGAACAGGAGTTCAGGAATCTCAAAGGAAAAATGAAAGAAAAAAAAAAGATAGACATGAGGGTAGGATACCAGTACCATATCTCAGACCATACTATAAATAGTTTTGATTATTGGGTAGAACACTATTAGACAAAATCCAGTGGAAAACGCTATAGAGCAGTCTGACTGAGATTAGATTTAAAAAAGCATTTCACACTATAAACTACAACTAGCTCCAAAATGATACATGACCAGCTTCCCTGGTTTCCTTCAAGTCTTAGATAAAAAGTATACTTTCATTAAGAAGCTTTTCCAGATCTCCCTTAATGCTTTAGCTTTCCTTCTGTTGATTATCTTTAATTTATCCTGTATATCAGGTATCCCAAAAGTCTTACTGAAGTTTTATGCCATTAAAGCTTAATAACATTTGTACATAGTTGTTTGCATGCTGTTTTCCCTATTAGACTAGGAGATCCTTGAGAACAGAGACTGTCTTTTGGCTTTCTTTGTATCCATGGAACATAGCATAGTCATAGTGTCTGGCAAGTAGAAGGTACTTAAATGCTTACTGACTGAATGAATGAATGAATGATAGTGACAGTGATACTAAAAGAGAATGTCAATGAAACACTAACAAATACAAAGAAGAAAGAGGAAGGGCATTCAGAAGGGAACATTCCATTATTACCGTGTTCGTTTTAATATATACTTTAAAAAAGTAATGGCTCGCAGTTTCAAGTACATCCTTTTTCTGTTCTCTGTATTAAAATGTTCTTGTTTGTTGATGCTTATTAAGTTCATAATAAAAAAAGAAAATTTAAATTTAAAAAGACAAGCCTGATATCATTAAAAAATTTTATAAACATTATGAAGTACTAAAATTGAATGGCTTGTTATAAAGTATGACTGTCTGGGAGGGGGAAAGGAGAGGGATATATAGAGAAATATAAATGATGCCAAAACAAAAGATATCAATAAAATTCATTTATGTGAAAGAAAAAGCACCTGAATAAACTGGGTCAGAATTTAGGAAATCAACATAATTTTCTCTGTTAATGAAGCTGTATTTGTCAATCAGTCAGCAAGCATGCATTTTAAGCACTTACTATGTGTGAGGCACTGTCCTACATGGTAGGAAGGTGGGGCAGCCCTTACTTAGATATATGCAAGATCTATACAGGGTAAATGGAGGCAGGCACTAGCAGTGGGAGATGAAGGGGACAAAGAAGGCCTTTTGCAGAAGTTAGGATTTGAGCTGAATCTTTTTTTTTAATTACACGTATGAAATCATGCAAAACATATTTCCTTATTATCCATATTGCAAAAAAAAGGCAAACAAAAATAAAGGGAGAAAATTATACTTCATTTTGTATCATCAGTTCTCTCTCTGGAAGTAGATAGCATTTTTTCCTCATGAGTCCTTTGGAATTGTCTAGAATCATTGTATTGATCACAGCAGCCAAGTCTTTCACAGTTGATCATCATTATAAGATTGTTGTTAACTATGCACAATGATTTCCCAGTTTTTCTCATTCACTTTGCATCAGTTCATAGAAGTCTTGTCATTTTTTTTTCCCGAAACCACTCCCTCGTCATTTCTTTTTTTTAATTTTTAATTTTTTAAAAATTTATTTATTTTTAGTTTTCAACATTTACCTCCACAAGATTTTGAGTTGAGTCTTGAAGAAAGCCTAGGAAGCCAGGAGGTAGAGGACAAGTATAGACTTTGGCATATCTAACCTTGAAGGGGTTGAGTTTTATAGGCCTAAGTGATAGTGTTGGATATGAGAGGTTAAGGTATGGGTCTTGCTATAGGACCAAGGGTACTTGTGCACAATCTGGGCAGCTACATCTTTATTTCATATCATTACTGCAGGGCAAAACCTTTTTGTCTCTTCTCACTATTATTCAATTCAATTTGATTCAACAAGCATTTATTAAGCCTCTGTTATGTTCAAGGCAATGTGCTAGGCACTAGGCATGCAACGACAATACAGGTAAATCCCTCCTCTTCTTGCCCTGAATAACATTTCCTTCCACCTATAAGTCAGTTGGACTCATTTAACTTATCCTATCCTTCAGCAGTAAAAGCAGATTATTAACTATGTTTAACAATGACAAAATGATACAGCCAAACCAGAATCACCCACTTTATTTATATTAAAGATCCAGCTGAGCTGCCACAGGATGGCCACAGTTTCCAAGCATCTAAATAGTATGGTGTCTGCTGACATATAAACAGAATCAGGAATGCCACAGAAAATAACTATTTAATGTGTACATAGTTCTTTATAGAGCCCCTCTTTCAAAAAGATATCATAGTCAACTCCTATCCAAAGTAAAGGAAGTGAGCCTTGGGGTATAATGGGCAGTAGAGGAAAACCATCAGGGAATGAAAAATTGGCTGCAATTTACCTGTTAATTGAATGTTTTGCTTATGCCTCTCATTGAGATTTGACTGCATATGATCTAACATATTTGCTCTCAGAACTTCCCCCAAGATAACTGAACCTCTGTCAGTGAGAAAAACTGTGATGAACAAGTAAAATGTCTCAGGACTAGAGAAGGCCAAATGGTATCCCAATTTTTAATAAAGGGAAGAGGATGAAATCTGAAACCATAAGTCAGTAAAGCTTGACATCAATTCCTGGCACAATTCTGGAACCTATTCCAAAGGAATGGTTTTTGAACATTTATAGAAGGGATAATAATCACCAGAAGTCAGCACTGTTTCATCAAGAAGTAGATTAACTTCAAGTCTCTTTTTATAGTATTACTAGCCTAATAGATTTGGGAACTGCTGTACACATGATTTATCTAGCTTTCTGCAAAACATTTGACAATTTCTCATGCTAGCCTTGCCCACAAGGATAGCCTCATACTATCTTCTCCATAAGATAGAAAGATGCATGTTAGATGATGCATCGTGGACCCCTTTTGCAGTCTGGTAAAGCCTATAAACACCCCCCCCCGGAAATAATGCTTTTAAATGCATGTAGTAAGACACATAGCATTGCGAAAGAAACCAACTATGTTGAAAAAGTCATATATATACATATATGTACTTTTCAAAAAAGTTCACAAACCTCAAGTTGAACCCCTTCTCTAGAAAAAGCTATATTTAATGGGGACTATATATATATATATATATATATATATATATATATATATATATATATATATATATAACCTGTAGGAGAATTCATTATTCAATAATGCATATACCTATCTAATATAAATTGAAATGGCTAGCATATAAAATCATTATGGGATTATCAACAACATACAAACCTATGTATAATGATGGCTATGTAATAAAAAACAGAATCATTAACAATAATCCTAAATACAAAAATCACATCATCATTCTAATAGTTAACAATCCTAAAACCAGGAGGAGCATGGACTTCTCAACTCCTGGCAGGAAGACAGACTGGAAAGAGAAAGAGAAACCTAGAGGGAGAGAGAAAAGAGAGAAAGGGAGCAGAGCTCACACAGTCATTCAGATACAGAAGAACAAACAAGGCCGGATAAAAATAACAGACCAGAGCCCTACTGAGCCTCCGAAAGGGAAGGAGAGAAAAGGAGCAGAGACACCAGGCTCTTGCTCCCTCCACAGCCAAAAGTAAGACAGAGAACTAGAACAAAGCTTGTCTTCACATTGAGCACAGCCCAGTGGATGTGGACGGTTACATGTTGCAGTGGATAAAGCTTTGGGCCTGGAGTCAGGAAGAATTCAAAGGTGACTTCAGCCACTTACTAGCTGTCTGATCCTGAGCAAGTCACTTCACCTCTGTTTCTCTTAGTTTTCTCATCTGTAAAATGCAAATAATAATACCACCTATCTACCAGAGCTGTCATGAGGATCAGATGAGGTAATGATTGTAAAGGGCTTAGCACAGTGCCCAGCATTTAGGAAGCACCATATAAATATTAGTTTTATTATTACAATTATTGCCAGTCACTAGGGAAGAAAAGAGGAAAAGTAAACATACATCTGCTATGCACTGCTCCCCTAGAAGGCCACAAACAAGAAAAGAAGAGGAAGCCATGTCAATGACCAAATTTCAGAAGCCCTGCCTTCTACTTCTAGTCAATTGAGATCTCATAGTCAATCAAGTGTGCCTTCTCAGGTCCACTTCCTTGGAGGTTATGCAATGATGATACACATAGGCAGTTCTGAAAGAAAGAAAGAAATCAGTTTGGATGGGTATCTGACCTCCATTAAGTGAACAAAGATTTATTCCCCACCCACACTCCTCAGACCCACAGCATTGAACTGAGGGTCCTGCCCCATGTCTATAACAAAGAGCCATCTCTTCAGTTGTATGGGGAACATTCCCTACTAGAAGAAGCTAGATAGGGAAGGTATTGGTTTTTTTCTAGCTCCCTCATCCCCATTCAAACAGCCAGAAGGCATCAACCTTTAACTGATTTTGCAAGGGTCAGGAGAGCTTGGACAACAGATTTTGCAAGGGATAGGAGAGCTTGGTGTTCTGTAACACTCTGGTTCAGAAATTCAACATTACAAGTACAAGCCCCAGCTTTCATGTGACATTTCATGTGAAAAGGAGCTGACAGATTTTATGGAGTACAAACTCAAAATGAGTCAAAAAATGTGACATAGCAGCCAGCCAGACCTAGGCTGAATTAAGAGAGGTGTGGTATCTAAAAAGGAGGTGACAGTCCTGCTGCTTTTCAGCTCATATCTCAAGCAGTGTGTTGTCATGAGCTTTGCATTGACTGAAGGCCTTTGTTATCCAAGTCCTTCATTTGGAAAATAAATCTAAAGTACAGTAATCAGGATAGTGATGGCAGGAGAGACTATGCTATGCAAAGATTAATTGAAGGAAATAGGGACGTTCAGCCTGGGAAGAATATATTTGATGGGGAAGCACAAGAGATCTGTCTGAGTATTTGAAGGGCTGTCACAAAGAAGGATCCTCTTTTGTCTTGACCTCAAAGGACAATGTGAGGAAGTTACAGAGAGCCCGATTTAGGCTCGGTGTATGGAAAGACTTTGTAACAATTAGAGCTGTCCAGAAGCGGAATGGGCCACCTTGGGAGGCTGTGGGTTTGCCAAAGGTCTTCAAACGAATGCTGGATGACAGTTGTCAGGGATGTCTTAGAGAGGATGTGGGTGTTAAGACCTGGGTTGTACCATACAGCCTCAAAGCTCCCCAACCAACTTGAATATTATGTCAATATTGTTAGCCCTATTTGCCTGATAAAGAAGTAATATCAAAAGTTGAGGTTCCTGTTACAGTTACTGCCTTAGAAGAAGGGAAACACTTCATAAAGTACTTCAGATGCATACAAGCTACTAAGTGCAAGATGTAACCTTTTTGTCTACATTTTGCACAGTTCTAGCATTTTCTACAATACCAGGCAAGAATAATTATGAGAACTGCTGATTCCTCTCCTCTAAAGAAAAACAGATGTGCCTGGCCAAGCCAATTAAACCTCCCAACAAACGATGAATCACACACACAAGAGCCAGGACCTAGAGTTTCTCAATACTACTTTGGGCTTTTTAACCACAAATTCTAAGACTGCTACCTAAACTTCCTCATATACAGATAAACCATTCTCTGCCTCAGAAGAACTGTATTTGGCCAGTCTCAAAATCCCAAGCAGTGTTCTCCTTTTAAAATCTATATTAAGTAGCTTATGCATAATTACCAACCCTATCACAAAGGAAATTTCCAAGCGCTCTCACCAAGGAGCATACCTTGCTCATACTTGTTCGCTGCTCACTCTTTTGTTTTTTCCAAAATGTGCCAAGGTGTCCATTTACCTGCATGTTGCTGACTCCGAGGTACAGGAAAAATGAAAGCCAGAGGAGGGGCGTGGAATCAAACCCAGGTCTCTCATTAGACTATACTACCAGTTTTTCTGGGGGGGGGGGGAGCTCCTGAGGTAAAGGGATAACTTGTTTAAAATCTCCTGTCCCCACACCCCATATCCCATCACTTAACCACATCTCTGTTCCAAGATTTTTTTAGATAAATCCACCAGGGAGAAAATGAAGGTGTGGGAGTGAATAACAGGCTGAACAGGAAGCCTATAGAATTCCTGAACTGAGACATTGCATGATGAGGCAGGCTGTGCTGTCTTCTTTCAGGTAACTTTAAAAAGTCATATTTCCTCTTTAATGAGGCTCAGCCTTCAAGTCTGTGATGTGAATGAACTAGGCACTGTATAGTGACAATGCACCAGTTTCTCCCATTCCAATACCTAATAGGAACAAATGTGTAATTGCATAGTTCACTGATTTAACAGCTCTTAGTGCATTTGATGAATAGCCCCTTTATATTTTCGATTCATGGACTTTTACAGCACATAATGAAAGTCAGAGATGTGCTGTTTCATGGCGCAAAACTTGCCAGATGAGGACAAGCTACTTTCCAGGTGGGGTAGGAAACCATAGTGGGGAGACCTTAGAAAATCTTGCCACAACAGATTAGGCCCTTTCAATCCACCATAGAGCTATCTCTCGGATTCCATCTTTTCCTTGTTAGCCAATATGTAGCTCAAGAAGGTCCAGCTGCCCAAAGCAGTATGGCCTTGCAACCCAATCCATCAAAAGAGCAGTCACATATAAAATGAGTTGAGAGGGCTGGTGCTTCTAACACCCCCAGCTATTCTTTCTCCTGGTAGATTAGGTTACCAAAGCCTTGATAGAATTATAGAATTGAACTGAAAGGATCCTTAGAGCTCATCCAATCCACCCTCTCATTTTATATAGAGGAAAATGGAGAACCAGGCAGGGAAAGTGTTCACAAAGATAATAAGTGCCAGTGCTGGGACTCAAAAGTCAGTTTTGTTTAGGTTTAGATTCTTGTCTGTGAACTGGCACTCAGCCAATACATCACCATTTTTAGCTATATAATCCACCTTAGCACCCTTGCCGTTGTTGTTCAGCTGTTTTTCAACTGTTTCCAATTCTTCATGACCCCATTTAGGATTCTCTCAGCAAAGATACTGGAGTGGTTTGCCATTTCCTTCTCCAGCTTACAGATAAGGAAACTGAGATAAACTGGATAAAATGACTTGCCCAGGGTGACACAGCTAACAAATATCTGAGGCTGGATTTGAACTCAGAAAATTCCTGACTCCAGGCCTAGTACTCTATTCACTGCATCACCTAACACCCAAGGTAGTAGTGAGTCCAAGGAAAGTGACATGGGTGAATTTAGGCCTAACAATGTTTTATAACACTCTCATGAAGGACAAATTATATCAATGAAAAGAAACAGGGAAGTAGTTTGCACTCTGACTAAGTATTCTGGTGTTTGTAGTTTGGGTTCATCTTGCTAGCCAAGAAGTCATATGCAAAGAAATCATGGAGAGACTACAGGATGAGTCCTGGAATAGTTTTGCCCAGGAAGGTAAATACATTTGAACAATTAGACAGGTAAATGACGATCAAGTGCTTACTATCTAATAATGGAGAGAAGAGACAAATGTCCCTGCAGAATCCCTCTATCTCTGAGAATCACAGAGGGAGAGAGAAAAGAAGGGTGATCCTCAGTGTGGTTTGGTTTTATTTTATTTCATTTGGAGAGGGAAAAAAAAGAAAAGACATAAATACAATTAGCAAAGAAATGAGGAAGAGGGGAACTTAATATTTATTATAATTAGGTTGTACTAGAAAAATAGTACATGGACATGGAGGTGGGTTAAGGGGAGCAGGCATGTCATGAATCTCACCTTCTGATCTAAACCAAATGAGTGTTGAATAGACATATACATACATACACGCACGCATGCATACACAATTTGATGTAGAAATTCATTAAATTGAAGAGGAAAATAGGCAGGGACAGGGAGGACATGGAGGGTGAGCTAGGAGTGGGAGGGTAGAGATGGGGGAAAAAGATTCATCAGTAAAATAAATTTCAATGAGTATAGGGTAGCTCATAAAGTTGGGATAAAAAAAAAAGATAGGATCTAAGAACCAGTGGTCTGAGCCTAGGTTGGATGAAAAGAGGAGAGACAGAGGAATGATGATGATGTTCGGTATTTATCAGTGTCTGGCTCTTTGTGACCCTGTTTGGGGTTTTCTTGGCAAAAATACTGGAGTATTTTGCTATTTCCTTCTCCAGCTTATTTTACAGATGAGGAAACTGAGGCAAATGGTGTTAAGTGACTTGCCCAAGGTCACACAGCTAGTAAGTGTCTGATGACAGATTTGAATTCATGAATATGAGTCTTCCTGACTCCAGTCCTGGCAGTCTTTATACTGTGCCACCTAGCCACCTCTAGGCAGAAGAGTAGGATCAAATCACTTAAGGGCAGTTAGGTGGCACAGTGGCTAGAACACTGGGCCTATAAAATAAAGACAATAATAGCACTTACCTTCCAGGTTGTTGTGAGGATCAAATGAGATAATATTTGTACAGCACTTAGCACAGTGCGTACAACACAGTAGGTGCTCTATAAATCCTAGCTATTATTATAATGATTTCTTATAAATTATTGATCTTTTCCCCTTTCTTTATGTACCTTCTTTTTCTTTGTGAAGAAGGGGACAGGGTAAAAGAGAAGAAAGATTAAAGAAATATGATTGAAGGAAAAATACAATAAACAATCTTATAAATAAAGCTTAGACGGCATCACAGGTTGCCATACATAGCTTTTGTAAGAAAATGGGATCATAGTATTACAGATTGAGAGCAAGAAGGGACCTTAGAGGCCAACACCCCCTTCTTTTTACATAAAATAAAAACAGGCTTAGGGAGATAAAATTACTTGGCCAAGGTCATACTACTAGTAAATGGCAGCCATAGCTTTTCCCTGTATGTAGCAATGCCAAAGATGGACATCGAATTACTACACATAGACTTCTCTCAATTCCCACTCAGGAGGCCTCAGTTTGAGCATCTCAGACAAGCAAAAAAAAAAAAGACTCAAATCAGGCGTTACCCCAAGAACATTGAGCTAAAGCTGCTTCCCTGTGTCACTGATTATTATTACTGTTATTATTTTACATAACGAACTTAACATTCCAAAAGGAACAAAAGCATTCAAGAGGTGCCATGGAAATGATCATGCTGGAGAAAAAACACTTGCATTCATATAGCATTTCAAGTTTCACAAGTTAAAAGACACCCAATACTTTCAAAAAGGATGGGCCTGGGCCTCCATTAATTACTTCACAATTTTGCCTTTGTCCTTCTCCTTATAAATTATGGTGACGCTACTTCAAACTTGTATTAAGCACTTTTTCATTTTTCATCTTGTGACCTCAGGGCTCACAATGCCTTATACATGGGTGCTGACCAGTGCTCACTAAGCACACTGCTTGGCACACAGTAAGCACTTAATAAATGCTTATTAGTAAACTGGAGTTGAGTTCAATTTCTGTGGTACTTTTCCAGTCCTATTGTGTCTGTAGCTGGACCTTCTCAACCCCTCACAATGGGAGTGAAGTGAGAAGAGGAAGAAAAAAAAGAAAAAGAAAATGAGGAAAAGGAGAAGTGGAAGAGATTTTACCCTGCTCACCTCACTCCTGTCCCCCAGTCCTCACTGTAGTCCTCTTCACCAACATATACATGTATATATATATATATACATATATATATATACACACACATATACATACACACATAAATACATATATATTATATGTGTGTGCATGTATGTATATGTGTGTGTACATGTGTGCATATATATACACATATACATATATACATAATTTTTTTCTTATACTCCTATTGTGATCTTGTACTTTTCCTCTATGGTGATCTCTAAGTGATAGGTCCCCAACCCCTACTGGACACATCCTGCAGAAAAGGGAATGCTAAAATAATTTGTGCTAATGTAATAATTACTATTTATGTGTCACCTCCAGAGGGTAATACATTTGCATTTAATAATAGTCTTCTCTAGGCAATACCTTAACCCAAAGGCATGAATTTAAATGGTGAGAATTTCAGACCCCACAGGACCAATAGGGTCACTCTTCAAATCATTCCATGTGCAGAATGTAAATATTTGGGGAATGAAAATAAGGAAATGGAGGGACGAAGCATGGAAAGGAGTCAGGGGCATCCTTTTATAGGCAGCAGCTCCTTTCAGAACTAATATGACTTTCAGGAGATATCTCCTCCTATTTCTCTTACCAGGGAAGATAAAATAATGATGGCTTGTATTTATGCAGAATTTTATAGTTTACAAAGTGGTTTCCTTATCAACCCTGTGAGGTAAGTAGCTCTTTTTATCTCCAAATTATAAGGGAGAAAACTTAGTCACGTGGTATTGAAGTGACATGCTAAGCTAAAGATTGCAAAAAACTGGTACTCAAACTCAGGTATTTCATTGTCATCATGCCATAAAAATCTATTATTTATTAAACCATCAGTAAGAGAGCTACCAAATGACATTCTCGTGATCAACGATGACATTCATACAATACAATGGCTGTGTTGATTTGATGACTGCGCCCTAGGTGGGGAGGGGAGAAAGCTCACACAGTGACAGAGCAAATGGCAAAAAAAAAAACTATGAGAGGATGCAATAAAAACTGAATATATAGCCCTTGTCTTTGGCAAACTTTTCAAAATGTACCTTCAGAAGAAAAAGGAAGGAAAGGGAAGGAGTAGTTATTAAACTCCTACTATGTGCCAGGCACTGTAATAAGAACGCCACAAATATTATCTCATTTGATCCTCACGACCACTCTGTGAAGTAGGTGTCATTATTATCCCCATTTTACAGTTGAAGAAACTAAGGCAGACAAAGTGACTTGTCCAGGATTAGTAAGTATCTGTAGCCAGTTTTGAACTCAAGTTTTCCTGACTCCAGACCCAATGCTCTACCTAGCTGCTGCCACCTAGCAGACTTTACTCCTTGAAAAATAGAAAGGTATATTAACCTGTGTGAAATAAACCATGAAGGTAGCTGCAGCATCTGAGAGGCAGGCACCCACAAAGTGACAGGAAGGACTATGGAGACTTGTGAGCTAAATATAACAATAGAAAATGTAATAGGGCTAAATATAAATTCCTGCACTTGGTTTTAAAAAGAAAACTATAAATATAAAGGTGGGGAAGGATCACTAGGTAACAATTTGTGAAAATGATCTGAAAGTTTTAGTGGATTGCAAGCTCAATAGTTTTCAATAGTGTGAAATAGTAGCCAAAAATCTAACATGATTTATTTTTAAATAGAACCTGTTGATAATCATTGGTATACGAAGGTTTTCATGAATAGAAGCATAGTTTCCAGAACTAGAAAGACAGTGAGTAGCCCTTCTTTACTGTGGCCTGGTCAGGCAACATCTGGAACAGTGCTAGTATTCTGAAAGCCACATTTTAGGAAGGACATTGACAAATTGGAATGGGTCCAGAGGAGGATAACTAGGTTTGTGAAGGAAGCCAGAGATAGTGTCATACATGGAGGAACTGAGGATAGTTAGCCAGAAGAAAAGATAATAAAGGCTAATGATATATGCCCTCAAATATTTGAAGGGACATCATGTGGAAAATAAATTATACTTGTTCTACTTTGCATTAGAAGGCAGAACTGGGAGTACAGAGTGAAATTACAAAGAAGCAAATCCTGACTCAATGTAAGGAATTACTTCTTAATAATCAACATGAATAAATCATAGAATGAGCTCCCTCAGAAGACAATGGTAGCTCAAACCTTTATTGGAGATGAAACTTTCAAGTAAAGCTGGATAATCATTTCTCAGGGATATTGTCAAGGGGATTCATATTCAAGTATATGTTGGACTAAATTACCTGTAAGGTTCCTTCCCAGTCTGAATCCTTTCTCAATTATTTCATTGGCATGCATGAGTTCAATTATCCTCACTATGTAGATTACTCCCTAGGTTCTCTTCTGAGCTTTAGTCTTTTATCACCAGCGGGCTTTTGAACATCTCCCACTACAAGTCCATACACATCTCAAACTCAAGATATCTGGACTTACATTTTCCTCCAAAACTCATGTCTCTTTAATTCCCCTATTTCTGTTAAGGGCATTACCATCCTTTCAGTCGCCCAAGTTGCTAAATTCAAAGTCGTCTTCAACACTTCACTTTCATTCATCCTCCATATTCAATCAGTTGTCAAATCTTGTCATTTCTACCAATATAATATCTCTTCCACATGATCCCTTCTCTATACATGTGGCTACCTACCCTAGTCTAGGCTTTTATCGTCATATCATCATCAGCTATTCTGACATTCACTTAATTGTTCTCTCTGCCTCC
Source organism: Phascolarctos cinereus (assembly GCF_003287225.1). Taxonomy (NCBI): domain Eukaryota; kingdom Metazoa; phylum Chordata; class Mammalia; order Diprotodontia; family Phascolarctidae; genus Phascolarctos; species Phascolarctos cinereus. Next base: position 123,132,457 of record NW_027555736.1, read on the forward strand.
AATCTATCACTATGCAGCTGTTAAACTGATATTACTAACATACAGGTCTTACCATATCTCTCCCCAAAGTGTTGTCAACAGGGTAAAATAAAAACACCTCTGTCTTGCATTTAAGCCCTACATAAGATAGCAACAACCTATCTTTCCAGATTGATCCCATTATGCTCCTCCATTAGTCATTCATAATCAAACTTGCCTACTTGACATGCTCCATATATGGCAATCCTACATCACAGGAGTTAGGGGCATGGTGCCCCTGTGATCTAGAAAATCTGTGCAAAAATTTTTGGTTCTACCTTTATACCAGTGAAGAACTTTGAATTTTTTCTTTTTCTTTTATGGGGTGTTTACAGCACCTTATTGTAAAAATTGGGTCGATATTACATAATACTATACATCTTTTTATGCATTTCTGAGTTTCTAAACTTTTTCTGTGTCATCTGCTGGCCTTCAAGTGTCATCTGCAGCTTCTACAAAGCTCCAAAACAAATTTCCATTTAATTTCTAATCCTACCAGCAATATATCAAAACTGCGATGGGGAAAGTTGCAGTGTGGAAGGGATAACTATTGTTTCTCTCACTTTCGTGGCTTATAATGAATCTTTCTCCCATACTTGGATGATACTACTCCCTCTTGACCTCCACTTATTGAAATCTCTTGTTCCTTTTAAGGCTCAGAGGCTTCCTTCTGCAATAAATCTCTCCGATCCTGATCCTCCCATTTAATCCCCTTCCCCTTCCCTCAAAAAAAAAATGTTTTGTTATTTACTTTGTAAATAGTTTTATCTTGACTTATCTGTGTATCTATAGAACGCAAAGTCTGGAAGGACCAGGTTGTTTCATTTTTGAATTGTATCATTAGAGCCTAGCACAGTCCCATTTACATAATAGGTATTTGATAAATGCTCATGAATGAATAGGATTATAATATTCTCTAACTTTTCATTGATTCTTTAAACAACTTTGGGAAATTTTTTCCCCGAGGCTTTTATGTCTTTATCTCTAAACAGGATTCTATGCCTATTAACCTACATCATCTAGAACAGAATTTCAATGATTTTTTTTAAACTGGAAGGATCTTTAGAGATTATCTAATCCCACTTCTTCATTTTACAAAAAGGAAAACTGAGGAAGAGATCAGTGAAATGACTTGCCCAAAGTCACACATCTGGTTAGTGACTGAAGAAGTAAAGCCATAGTCTCCTAATACCCAATTCCATGCCCTTTTTACATCCATGGTGTCTAATTTAGAGTTTCTAATATTTGAAGTTACATTAGATTATCTCAAGAAATTATATCCCCAATTTCTTAAAATGACTTAAATTCTGAGGGTAGCATTACAAGTGTTAAAATGTTAGAATCACTAACCCAGATGTGTGGATTAAGGATAGAAAGTAGAAAGATATATAAAAACACAAAAATTCTGTATAAACATCACACACACACACACACACACACACACACACACACACACACACACACACACACACTCCTTGGTCTTCCTGGCTTTGAGAAAGGCTTTCTATCTAATAATCCACACTGCTTTTCATATAAATACTATTATGACATTTTTGATCTATTGCTTCCCTTGTATCGGTTCTTAACTTTTTTCTATAACCTAAAGATATTTTCCCACTCATTGCATTTTTCCTTCTTCCTCCCAATTCTGCATGCTGAAAGATGAATACTTTCACTTCCATCCCATTTGTAAGGGTGAAGGAGATCAATGAAATTGACTACCCGTTACTAATTACAAATGCAGTTCTGCAGCTATTGAACCCAGTGACATCATTTCAGAGAAATTTTGATGATGTAATTATGGGGTGAGGAAAACATTGCTACAGCAAAAAATAAAAATAAAGTCCAAAGGAATAAACTTTTCAATTTACAATTCCTGATGATTTTGAAGAAATGGGCTTCCATCCCAAGATTATTCAAAGGGAGAAATCAATTTTTTTTCTTCATATGGATTCAATCATATATCCCACCAATGTATGGTATATCATCCAAGACCGCCCCCCAAACTTATCACTTTAAGAAGGGCAAGGAATATCTATTTAGAATACCAATCACTGCTAGGAATTCAGAAAAGGAATTGAGCTGCTACCATGTGTGTTTGTTCATGGGACAGATGCTAAAGTCTAATACCACATGATCCAATTAGCATAGCTCTCGAAAGAACATCATTCTTGGGTATGATTACACCATCTGTCCTAAAAGTAGTCATAATTCATGATCAGATAAGCACCAGACCCCATTTGGCACATCTAATAAAGTGGTTCTGTCTTCTCAGTTGGGTTCTGGCCATGTGTGGGCAGTATTTTGACATTTTCAAATGAAATATGGACTGTAGTGAAAATCACATAAACTTGGGAGGTGATGTGAGTTAGAGGAAGAATAGAATATTCTGAAACATTCTAAGGGGTGTAACTAGGAGACTAATAGGATAATGTAGAATGTATTTTCAGAAATCAGATCCAAAAAGGTGAAGAGCTATTATATTGTGATTTCCTTTCCCTAAAGAGATGAGTGGAGACCCCAAGATTTGATTTACTTAAAACAATACCTGTCAAGGACTCAGAAAATATATGGTGTATATATAGTTAAGGGTCAGACAGAGTGATATAATACATTTTCCTGTTTTTAATTTCTACTATTCTGCAAAATACATAACTTTTAAAAGTACACCAGGGATGTATAATCATAGAGATTTATAGCTAGAGATCATCTTGTCCCACCTCCTTATTTTACAGAGGGGGAAACAGAGATGCCAAAAGATGAAATGACTTGTCTAAAGTAACAAGTTAGTGTCAGAGCCATGGTTAGAATTCAGCTTCTGATTCCCCGTCCAGCCTTCTTTCTACTACACCATATCACTTATATGCATGCACATACACACTGTGACAGGAGCAATGTCCTAACCTCTGCCCCTCCAAGCAAGTTAGGCTATTTTCCTCTTATATGGTATTAAGACCATCCTTGAGACTTGGTCGGCTCAAGGGACTAAAGGTTCAAACTGTCGATATCACCTCCTTATCTCCTGAATGTAAAACACCCAAGATGAAGTCCAGGCATTCTCTGATGCTTGGCCAGTGGAAAATGACTGACAAAGAACTTCCCTCAGCTGAATTAACTAAGGTGCCCTAAATGCCTGTCCTTGCTGTATCTCATTCTCCAGTTATGGCTAAGTAAATCTCTTTTTGTTAACTGTTGAGTGATCTCTGAATGTCTCATTTTGTTCTAAAATCACCTGACCTGAGTCAGATTCATACATGATCTCCACCAAAGTCCACCTATATCTCATGATGGTACAGAGATAAACCTGGGTTATTGAAAGTTATGAAAACAAAGGCAAATCCTGGTAAGTCTTAGCAACCTGGAAAGGCTTCAAGTATAGGCCCATTGAAGGACTGTATGGCATCTAAAGCTAGACAGATAGCTAAGGACCTAGATGCTCTTCATCATAAAACTGGCTAGTAGGGGATAATTTTCTCTGCCTGACAATTTATATGGCCCTCTAAGGCTTAGATCAAGGGCTCTTAATCTGAGGTCCATGAACTTGAATAGAAAAAAAAAACTACATCTTCATTTTCACTCACCTCTAACTGAAATTTAGCATTTTCTTCAAATGTTTTTCTGAGAAAGGGTCAATGGGCATCACCAGATATTGCCAAGAGGTCCCATGACACTTGCTAAAGATGGTTAAGAACCTAGCACTTAGAGAGTTTTTTGATGTGCATTAATGGACAGAGTACTGACACCAAAGAAATCATGTATCCTTTAAGTATTGAGATCAACATAAATACAGTCACATATATCTATACTATCTTTACTCATCATATGTGGTCCTTACCCAAAAATGCCTCAACTAGATTCTGGTTCATTGAGAATGAGACAGAGTGAGGAATTGTTAAGATGAAACCTAGTGTGACTGCATAAAATGTTTTTTTTTCATTCTAAAGTTTGGTGCAAATGATTTTAAAAGTATCTGTTTTATAAAACTCATATTTCTACCTTGCATTAGAAAGGATAAATCAGAAAGTGACTACATGTATGCCAAATGTAGCCTCAATTTCAAGAATATCTATATAGAAAGTTTCATTTGCAGAACCTCCCTATTTGCAGATAAAAGTGCCCCTGATTAAATTTGAGGAAACTCAAGCCACTCAAAATCATTAAATCTTGAGATAAGGAGAATAAATAAATGACTGTAAAAGTGTTAACTATTTCTCCTGCCTCTCTCCAGCCTTTGAAATCATTGAAGTAGTTTCTCTTAGATTAAATATCTTTTTTTCAAGCATTCATTGACATTGGTTTCAATTAATTAAGAAGTAATGGGAAAGTTTTTAATTAAACACTATGAGCCAGACATTGTACTAAGCACTAGAGATAAAAATACAAAGGTAGAGCTATTGCTTAACCTCAAGGTGCCAACATTTAATAGGACAAAACAACATCTAGTAAGTGGTGATCTGAGAAAGGAGTTTTGGTCTGGGAAGTAGGGGTAGGAGGAGGGAAAGGGAAGGGCCTAAGCTTTTATATAGAGCCTACTATGTGTCAAGCACATAAGTGGTTTTTACAGATAGTATCTCATTGATTCTCACAAATGACCATGGGAAGGAAGTGCTACTATTACTTCCATTTTACAGTTAAGGAAACGGAGGCAAACAGAGGTTAAGTGACTTGCCCAGAGTCACACAACCAGTAAGAGTCTAAAGGAAGATTTGGACTCAGGACCCTCTGAATCAAGATCCAATGCTCTATACACTGTGCCATCGGCTTTCTCAGAGGGATAGTAAATTAAGCCCTAGTGAGGATGATTGACATGCACTTTCTTAAAGCAACAGCAGTATTAAATTAATTAGATGATAGATAGATAGATAGATGATAGATAGATAGATAGATAGATAGATAGATAGATAGATAGATAGATAGATGGAGATAGAAATATGCAAATACTGTTATTGTTTAGTCATTTCAGTCATGTCTGCCTCTGTGAGTGACCCCATTTGGGGTTTTCTTGGCAAAGATACTGGAGTGGTTTGCCATTCCTTCTCCAGCTCATTTTACAGATGAGGATCTGTGGCAAACAGTGTTAAGTGATTTGCCCAGGGTCACACAGCTATTGAGTTTCTGAGGTAAGATTTGAACTCAAGTCTTCCTGACTCCAGGCCCAGCACTGCAAATATATAATATATAAATATAAATATATATATAATATATATATATAATATATATATATATATATATATATATATATAATAAAAAACAGCTCTTTTTGTGGTGGCAAAGTATTGGAAATTGAGGGGGTGCCCAGCAACTGGAGAATGGCTGAACAAATTGTGTATATGGTTGTGATGGAATACTATCTTGCTATACGAAATGAAAAAATAGATGGTTTCAGAAAAACTAGGGAAAACTTATATGAACTTATATAAAGTGAAGTGAGTAGACCCAGTAGACTGTGCACAGTAACAGTAATATGACAATGATGATCAACTATGAAAGACTTAGCTACTCTGATCAAGACAATGATCCAAGACAATTCCAACAGAACCATAACGAAAAATGCTCTCCACCTCCAGAGAGAGAACTGATGAACTCTGAAAACTGAAGCATGCTTTTTTCACTCTGTTTATGTTTCTTTCTTTTTCTTGTTTTGTTGTTGCAATATGGCTAATGTGGAATTGTGTTTTACATGACTTCACATGTATAGTTGATATCATATTATTTGCTTTCTGAGGGGGTGGGAGAGAAAAGAAGGGAGAAAGAGAATTTGGAACTCAATTTTTAAAATTTAAAATAATTAAAAATCAATTTTAGCACATACCCTACCCCCCATAGACCTATCTTTCAGAAAGAGAACATTTGGTGGGAATAAATGCAAAACAAAGTTACTTGCATCAACCTGGTGTGGAAGACTATGAGCTCATAGCATCATAAATTTCAAACTGTAAGTGTCATCTATTCCACCTCTCTCATTTCACAGATGAGAAAACTGAGACCAAAAATAAGGAAGAAGACTTTCCCAAGGTCACAAAGTTAATGTGTAAACAGAACCAAAACAGACTTTCAGAAACAGAACTTGCTCTTGAGTGAGGGGACCTTCGATCCAATGCCATCCCTCAAGGTCACTTCCTGTGTGAGTCACTTGACCTCCCTGTTCCTTAGTCTCTTTACCTGTAAGATAAAGAGTTTGGATTAGATGGCCTTGAAGGTCCTTGCCAGCTTTAGAATATGATTCAACGATAGCCTAAAACTAATGAGCCAAGGTTTCCACTGGTACAGATGCTTAGCAAAGAAAACTATGATGATTAAGAACCAGCAAGAATTCACTTAGCACCCATCATGACAAACGGAAACCGTTTCCTTGTTTTTATTATATGATTAAACTATTAGGTCATATACGTGTCATATACATGCTACATCTCCATTAAAGAAGACCCCTTTTGATGAACCTGTGAGCAAAATAGTGAAAGCTGGGCATCATCATCATCTTCAGTGTTTATATAGAGTTTTGAGGTTTTCAAAGCACTTTAGAAATATCTCATCTAATCCCACAACAACCCTGGAGGTAGGTGTTATTATTACCCCCATTTTACAGAAGAGGCAACCTAGGCAGAGTTTTAAGTGACTTTCCCAGGGATACATAGTTAATACATTCCTGGGGTCAGATTCGAATGAGGGTCTTCCTGACTCCTGACTCCAGGTCCAGTGCTATATCCAGTGTGCCACTTAGCTGCCTGGATGATTTCACACCTGAATTTTGTATCCAGTGGAACAAACATTCCCAAAGAGTTGTCGACTAGTGGATTAATGTCAACATGGAAGAAACTGCTCGGTACAAAGCCTCTGGGCTCTTAGCATTTGCATCACAGACTTAGATAAAAATGTAAGAAAGCTGGGGTGAGCTGGGTGAGAAAGCTAATAAGATTAAAAATAGAATTAGAATCAACATTTTCTTGATGAACCAGACCAGGACCTTCCAGAAACTTGCTTGAGGGGCAAACCGAGGTTGCTGCCTCCCTTTGTAGAGCCCTCCACCTAAGAATGGTTTTGCCATTTTAAAAAAATGATGAAATTTTATTTAAAAATGTAAAATTCATCCTTAGCTTGTGGGTCATACAAAAAACAGGAAGTGAACTATCCTTACAGAACCCTCCTCCACACCCCAAGTCTAGACCAATGCCCTAAAACCAACAAGATTCAATTCAACAGGAATCAAGTACAATACTACATTTAGGTTTAAAGAGTTACTAACAAAAAATTCAATGACGAAACATTTGTTTGGTTTTGTTTTCTAAATGTTTAATATTGGTGAGAAAAACCCCACTGATCAGCAGACTATCCAAAGATATTCATATTCATTGCAATGAGGGAATCCTGACTTGGCAGCAGTTCTTATTAAAAAGGCAGGGGGGGCTGGGGGGGCGGGTTTAGCTTACCACACACTCAATATGAGCTAACAGTTTGACTCTGGTGCTAAGAATGTTAATGCTGTCTTAGGCTGTGTTAATAGAAGTAGAGTGTCCAGATCAATGGAGGTGATAATCTCATTGTACTCTGTTCAAGTCAGGCTATGTCTGCATTATGACAAATCAGAATGCATTCAGAGGAGGGTAAGCAGGCTATTGAGGGTTCTGGGAGCTCTATCACATGAGAAAATGTAAAGAAACTGGGCATACTTAACCTAGAGAAAAGAAGGCTGAAGGTAAGACTTGATAGTCATCTTTGAGTCTTTAAAGACCTGTCATATGAGAGAGGCATCAAAGATTCTATCACTCAAGAGAGTAGAATTACATACCTTTGAGTAGATTGTAGAAGGAGGCAGATTTCAGTAACTTTTTCACTAATGAATTATATTTTACCTTCAAAGATGCAAACCACCCCACCAAAAAAAAAAAAAAAACACTAGGATTCTATAATGAGTAGGAAGCTCAGCATAGCTGGGAGTAGTCAAGCAGAAACTAATTGACCTGTCAGGAACATTATAAAAGGTATTGTTTCTCTGGGTAAGAGGTTAGATCAATGTGTTAATCAATAAATCAAAAAGCATTTATTAAGTTTCTACTATGTGCCAGACACTATGTTAGGCACCTGGGACACAAACAATAAAGTGCCTGCCCTCATTCTCCTAAGTAGATTAAGACCCCAAGCTCCTAAATTTATTCCTCCAAGCTCCTCAGTCACAACAAACCAAGTCATACATTGTTAATAACATTCTGAAGTCCAAGTATAAAAACGACATCCCTGAGTCTGCACTCTAAACATAGCCAATCACATGCCAGGTGACTCTGATGCTAGCATCAAACGTACCAGCAGTTTGTCAGAAACTGTCCCTGTATACTTTATGCCAGCTGGGCAGGAGGGACCTCAATGAATTATATAAAAGCTAAGATTTTTGTTCCTTTTAACTTTTTATGGCCAAGATGTCAGCTGTCACAAATGTTTACCACCATGTGTCTTGAGCATCCTGGTTGACTAAGGAAATATTTTAAGATCTATTCACCAAAAACATAAAACAAAATAAAGATATCCACTTCCTTGAGTCTGAAATAATTGAAGGAAGGGGGAGGAGAAACTGAGAGAAGAACATGGCAGGAGGTAAACATAAATGGAACTGGGAAGATAGGAGATCTGGTAAGAAAGGGAAATAATTGGGACACATCCAGAGGGGGGAAAAGCCTCAAGCAAGCCACTTTAAATCTCTCAGCTTTGGTTTTCTTATCTGTAAAAGGAAGGGACTGGAGTTGGTGGCCTCTAATGCTCTTTCTGGATCTAAATCTATGTTCTGTAAAAGCAATAGAAGAGGAAAGGGCCAAACTAGAAACATTTGAAGTGTATACAGCTGCTACCCCCAAAGGAGAGGGCCACATTTCGCCCACTCCAGAGAATTAGCACAGAAAGTTGCTCTTCAGATCTGCCCTGTCTTTGCCTATCCTGCCTCAGGTCATGCCCCAGTTAGTACTGTAAAGATGACAGGGCAAGAGGGAAGGGAGGAGGTGGCAAGGTAGAAGGCATTGGAAATAGTCCTGAAAAGTTCATTATTTTCTCATCCATTCTCTGTGATACCTGGCCGTAGAGCCTGACCAACCCAAAACCAACTCCATAAAGATGAATTTGAGTCATAGGCAGCATTTCTCAACTTGAGATCCTCCAAGAGAGTGACTCCATCAACCCAGACCCAAAAGCACACAGAGTTCTACACAAGCTGTAGAATACCACATAGGCAATAATAATCTTTTTCTACTATAAACTCACACTTTTAGTTCTGAAAGCTTCCCAGCACTACACGGGTAGTATTTTTGTTTTATGCTAAGTTCATCCTTATGTATTTAGAGTTATCCAGCAACAAATGAGCTATTATACATACAAATCTAAGTATATTTTTGCCAAGCTTCTAATAAAAGCCTTTTGGATCTGAACACTAGTCCACTTGTTATTTTTGGTATCAGAAACATAAATATGAGTAAATGAACGAAGACAGGGCTCAGAGCAACATTGGGGCACCAAGAGCAGCAGAGGGAGAGGAAAGGAATATAATTGAATAGGCACAGTGTGGAAGAGAAAATATGATCCGGTGAAAAGAGAACTGGATTTGGAGTCAGAGATGTGAACTCAACTGCCAGGTCTACTGAGCAAGTCATAATTACCTTTTGCCTCCATTTCTTCTTTTCTAAAATACCTCTTCCACACTCAAAACTTGGACTCTGCCCTGGGAACCATTTTGAGTTCTGAGAGGGGATCTTTGGTCTTAACTTGCCTAAAACCAAGACCACCTCACATCTGGGCTACCTGGTCTAATCTATTCTCTGATGCCGGTAAGCAGCACCCTTCCCACACATACGGACACATACACTTTCAAGCTCCCTTTATGTGTGGTCTTCCCCAACCAAAAAGTAAACTCAAGGGGTGGGACCATCTGGCTTATTTGTATTTGTATCCCCAAGGACTTTGCCCAAAGCCTAGCACACAGTAAACAATAAATGTTTAATAGATGGATGGGTGGATGGGTGGATGGATGGATGAATGGATGGGTGGATGGATGGATGGATGGGTCCCAATCAATTAATCAATAAGCATTGATTAAACACCTACTATGTGTCAGGTACTATGGTAGGGATACAAAAAGAGACAAAAGACAGCCCCTGCCCAAAGGAGCTTACAGTCTAATGAGGGAGACAACATGCAAACAAATAGAGAGGACCCTCATCATCCATGGATGCTGTATTTGCAAATGCAACTTACTATTTAAAATTTATTTGTGACCTCAAAATCAATACTCAAGAGCACTTTCACATACTCACTTTTGCACAGAGCAGCAAAAAAATGTGAACCTGCAGGTTCCCAGGTAAGTTCTAAGTAGACAACTTCTGCCCTTTTGTTTCAGTTCTCAAACTGTACACAAGTATCCTTTTCGCCATCTGCTTAATGCCACATTTTTTTGCATTTTTGTGCTTTTTGTTGGTGATTTCACTATTTAAAAAAAGCTCCAGGTGTAGTACTGAAATGCTGTCTTGTGTTCCTAAGCACAAAAGGCAGAAAATATATGTGTTAGATAAACTTCACTTAGGCATGAGTTATAGTGCTGCTGGCCATGAGTTTAATGTTAATGAATCAACAGTACAGTACATGCAGATAAAGGAAGACGAAATTTGCATGTCAGGTGCTTTGGAATGTCCTAAAGTAAATGTGATCAGAGGTTCACAGGAACCTAACCCTGTATTTCTCCTAGAAGCAATGGCTCAGTATTCACTAAGTCAGTGTTTGTAGTGACTTCATAGAACATAACTAACATGAATGATAAGAATCGATTGTATATAAAAAGCAAGCTATAAATGAGATAAATAGGAAATAACTAACAGAGAGAAGGCAGTAGAATTAAGAGAGGCTAGGAAAACCCTCCTGTAGTAGATGGAATTTTAGTTGAGACTTAAAAGAAGTCAGGAAAGTCAGTAGGTACAGTTGAGGAAGGAGAGCATTCCAGGCATGAAGGATAGCAGGAAAAGCCAGAGAAAATGCCTGAAGCCAGGGATAAAGTGTCTTGTTTGTGGAACAGCCAGAAGGCCAGTGTCACTGGATCAAAAAGTATGTGTCAAAGAGTAAGTTGTAAGACTGGAAAGGTAGGAAGAGACTAGGTTATAAAGAGCTTTGAATACCAAACAGAGCATTTTGTATTTGATCCTGGAGGCAATAGGCACTGTAGTTTATTGGGGGAGGGGAGGTGACATGGGCACTACCTGAATTTCAAGAAAATCACTTTGGTGGTGAATAAGGAATGGATTGCTGTAGAAAGAGACTGGAGGCAGGCAGATTCACCAATAGGCTATTGCTATCTATCTGTCTGTCTGTCTATCTGTCTATCTATCTATCTATCTATCTATCTATCTATATCTATCTATCTATCTATCTATCTATTCTATCTGTCTATCTATCATCATATCTACCCTGCAGATTTATTGTGAGGATCAAATTGAGCATGAAAAACACTTTTTTATAATAAAACAATATATAATTATCACTACTTCACAATCTTGCCTAACATTAGTCTTGCTTCATCAGGGAATTAGAAGGCTGGTTTCTAACATGGCAAGGTCTATACTCTTGTTTCTGACTTGAAGGTATGATTTACCTCTGATATCTCTCATTGGGAGGTAAGAAACACTACCATTCTTCTCACTTATTTGGTGAGCATTGGCAGTTGAAATTGGCATCTGAGTGGGAAAAAGGAAGAAATTACTTCCACTAGTCCCATAACTACACTCCATTCATTTTAGACATTACTTATAATAATCCTCTCCCTATCATTGTAGTTGAAAATAAAAATTGAAAAAAATAATGAAAGTGACATGTTGTAGTAAAATAAGTGTGTATATGCGTGCATGTATATGTGTGTGTGTACATATACACATATATACACATAAATAAAAATATAGATATACATATACATATATACATGTGTATGTATACATGCATATACATATATACACGTGTACATATACATACATGTGCATATATACATATATATATATTTAAAGCCAATCTAGTGCAGTAACATAATCATAGGGTGGTATGTCTAAGTCATGTCAAGTGACCTATAAGAATTCTTTCTTCTTCTGATAAAGAAATAGCAAAACATTTTAGTTCAAGAAACAGTAACCATGTAGCCAGATACTTTGCTAGGCAATAAGGATATAAAAACAAAAAAGACAGAGAAATAGTCCTTTCCTCATGGAACTTATTTTCTATTTTGAGGGTGATAACTATAATAAGCACGTATTATCTCATTTGAGTATCTGTGCAAGTATTATTCCCATTTTACAGCTAGAGAAACTGAGGTTCAGAGACACTAAGTGACTTTCCCATAAGCACATGGCCAATAAATGTCAAAGGTGGGATTTGAACATGTCTTCCTGACTCTGAGCCCAATACTCTTATCAACAATACGATGTTAGACACCTGAAATAAATAACTACCATTTAGAACTACTATAGAGGGATTTTAAAAATTCAATCACTTAGCCATATACATTTATCCATCTTTTGAGTAGGAATTACTAGATAATATTCTGGTGGCAAGAGACAAGTGGATCTTTGGTGGATCATTGTCCTACGTTTGAAGGGTGAATTCTGAGGGTTGGGGGAGTGAAGTCAATAAGTCAACAAGCAATCATTAAGCACTTATTATGTGCCAGGCACTGCTAGCCTGAGAAAACAAATACAAACAAAAAGAAAGATATCCCTGCCCTCAAATAGCTTACATGCTAATGGAGGATCAGCAGACAGGAGCTGTCAACAAGTATTTACTGAGTGCTTACTATGTTCCAGTCACTATGCTAAGTTCTAGAGACACAAAAAAAGGTAAAAACATGGGCCCCACCCTCAAGAAAGTCACATTTTAATGGAGAGACAACTTGCAAAAAAATTGTATTTGCTCAACATATATGGAGTAAATGGAAGTTTATCTCTGAAGAGAGGCATGAGCAATGGAGGTGGGAACAAGAAAGGTCTCCTGCAGAAATTGATATTTGGGTTATGAAGGAAACCATGAAAGCCAAGAAGTACAGGTGAGATGGGAGAACATTTTAGGTGGGAGACAGCCAATGAAAAGGCAGCGTCAAGAGAAGTGTCATGTAAGAGTGACACCATAAAATCCAGGATTGCTGAATAGTAGAATGAAGGGGCCTCTAGGTGGTAGAGTAGATAGAGTACCAGGCTGGAGTCAGAAAGACCTGGCTTCAAATCTGGCCTCAGGATCCTGGACAAGTCATTTAACCCTGTTTGCCTCATTTTCTTCATCTGCAAAATAAGCTGTAAAAGGAAGATTTGTCAACCACTCCAGTAACTTTATCAAGAAAACGCCAAAAGGGGCCACAAAGAGCTGGACATGACTTAAAACAAACAACAACACGAAAGAATGAAAGGAGGGGAGTAAAATGTAAGAAGGATAGAAAATTTTGAAAGAGCTAGACTGTGAAGGACTTTAAGTGCCAGAAAGGATTTTTATGTGTTCTTGAAAGTGATAGGGAGCCACTAGAATTTATTGAGTTTATACCTGCACTTAAAGAAAAACATTTTGGTGGGTAAGAGGAGGATGGATTGGGGTAGGGAGAGACATGATAGGGAAACCAATTCAAAAGCTACTGCAGTAGGCCAAGCATGAGGTGATAAGGGCCAGTAACAGGATGATGGCTATGAGATGGGTTAGATCTTATGAAGACAGAAATGCCAAGACCCTCATCTATCCAGGAAGTATGGTAGCAACTAGCATGGCAAATAAGAACTCCAAGATTTAATTCAGCAAACATCCATTAATTGCCTACTGTGTTCAAAGCATTGTACTAGATGCTAGGGACCTGAAAATGAAAAACAACAGTCTTTTCTCTCAATGTTGGGAAAGGGACTTCGAAAAATATAATGTGTACTCATGATACAAGGTAGAATGTGATAGAAGCAAAAGAAAACCAGATTTATTGTGAAAAATCTGAGGAGTTTCCCTGTGATTTATGTGAATTCCCACCTCATCCAAGCCAAACTCAGATGTTTCCATTTCTACAGAAAAAAAAAAGCTGCAGCAGGAGGCTCTACCTGCCCTGACATACTAGAGTAGATAAAGGAAAGAAAGATTTGAGGTGAGTATCATGTGACTACAGCTTCATTTCCTTCCCTTCACTCCAAAATAGACCACACAAACTAAGAACAACCAGTCAGCGTAGGGTCTTGTTAAATCGGGCGCAGACAGGGCTCCAACTCCTATGTACAAAATACATGTGACATTAGAAAAATCAACATTTTAAAGATAACTGATTAAAAATTAGCTATGAATGATTATCTCCCTTCTGGTACAGCTGCTATGTCCCTATATGAGTTGTTAAAGTCACAAGGTTTTGGATAAAGCAAGGGGAGGAAAAAAAATCTGTCTCTAGTTCAAGTCTCAATCTGTTTGGGCCACATACACATGAACAGCAATATTACACCCTATGTAGGGCCAAATCTAAGGTTCATTTCTCTATTCCTCTGAACTACGTAATTAACCTAAAATAAAGAGTAATTCTAAGTCAAGCCTGGCCAGCCTGTGGCTATTGGACTCTTGAAGATTTTAATACAACTCTTAGAGGAGGGTCCACTTGTGGAAAGGCATGGAGATAGGAGAAAAAATATTTTAACACCTCAAGAAATTAGGCATTCATATTTGTAGAGTTATTGCAACTCTTCACTTAACGGTACCAGTGAATACTGGTACCTGCCCCTTGTTCAGAAGGGTCATCCTTGGGCCAGGTGTTTTGGGGCAAGCCTGCAATCCTAGCTACCAGGGAGGCTAATATTGGCAAATCTTTTGAGCTCAGGTAGGTCTGAGCCACAGTGACCTATGCTGATCAGATGTTCACAATAACTTTGGCATTAATATTGTGAGCCTCCAGAAGCAGGAGACTACAAGGTTACCTGAGGAAAAATGAACCAGTCCAGGTCAGAAACAGAACCTTTAACTTCTTGCTGGGATGAGACTGGGTGAAACCAGTCTTTAAAAAATAAAAATAAAAAGTCATACTTTTCTCTACATACATAAGCGCTAATAGCAACCAAGTAGTTTATTTAGCATTACAGCAGCCAACCAAAATAACATCTCTTAAAAACCTGTGAATTCCATTTTTTCAATTTTCCTTCAAAACAAGGTCATAAGTTTCTACTAGATAAATAAGATACAAAAGTACTGCCTACGGCTGGCACACTATAGACTTTTTTGAAATAATTGCTAGGCTTGTAGAGCTAAAAATTTAGTTTTTATATCTGATCACTTTGGCGCTTCTGGGGTGGGGGAAAAACACTAACCACGCATTTCACTAGACTTTTCCGGTAGCAGCAATGAGACTGTCCCAAGCTGAATATAGTGCAACCTTGACCCTCTAGTGATCATATCAAACATTTGTAAGGTGTCCTTGAACTCCTCCTGGGGGCCCAAAGTGAAGGGAGTGTTGGTACATGATTTTCTGTTTGCAGATGATTGTGCACTCTAAAGCCAAGATGCCACAAAGTATGGATCGATTCTCCGCTGCTTGTGCTAATTTTGGCCTAACAATTAACACCAAGAAAACACAAGTGCTCCATCAGCTAGCACCATACCATTCATACATGGAACCATCAGTTACAGCAAATGGATAAGTTCACTTACCTTAATAGTATAAGGTCACCAGTGGGAGTGAGAGTTATAGGTTATATAATACTTGAATAAACAGGCCCCAACCTTAAGTATTCAACCTTACCTTCAACTACTGCTAACCATTTTTCATCAACAAGAATAGAACTTCATGTCCTCATTCATGGACACATTCTTATCTGTAACATATTAACCTCTGTCAGGTCTTGTCTCATCTTAGACTATACACTCCTTGATGGCAAGGACTAAATCGTATTTATCTGTGTATCACACCCAGCACTTGGGACATAAAAAATTCTTATGTTATGCGCATTACCATCACCACTGCGACAGGACTGAGCAAATCTTTCATTGCTGGACTAAACCCAATGTTTATCTTTATATTCGCAGTATTGAGCACGGTGCCTGAAATATAATAGGTATTTAGCAGATACTTGGAATGAATATAAACCCTGTACTCTAGCCAGGCTAGTTTCCTCTCTACCCTCCCGAAATGTCCTCCTCTCGTCTGTCTATCCAAATCCTTCCCATCCTTTAAAGTACACCTCTTCCATGAAAGCTTCCCTGATGACTGCGGCGCTCATTAAAATCGCATCACCAGATCATAAAGCTCAGTTCCATAAGAGATGTCATTATTGTCCATCATTTATTTTGACACAATGATATGCTACATTGTTTTTTTTTCATATATGTACTTCTTGCAGATAAGTTCCACAAACAGGAGCCAGTCATGTCTTAAATCTCTTGTACTGTCCTTAGCATCATGTCATCATGGATAGAAGGCTAGCCTTGGAGTCAGGAAAACATGGGTTTAAGTCTTCCTTCTGTGAAATGCTAGTTGTGTGAGCATCGTGAAGACACAATCTCTTAGTAGCCCTAGGCATTTTTCTAAGACTTTAAGTTGCTCAAAGGAAGGGACACCTATACCTGTGGTGAAAGTCTCCACACTGGGAACTCACCACATTGATTTAATCACTGGCCTGAAAATGCTCACTCTCTCCCTCATTCCTCAAAAAGCACCTAATTTGGTGATGTACCCATTTCTTGAATAAGGATAAAATCTCCATTCTTTCCCTCAATGAATAACCCCCTTTAACTCTGCCTTTTTAAAATGTTTTCTGCTCCTTCTTGCCCATCTTAAATCTCTCTTTTGTCCTCAGCTCAATTTTGCAACTGGTACCGAAAGATAGAGATATCTATCCTCCCCTTAATCTAGGTTTCAGAAGGAACACAAATCTTCAAAGCAATCACCAGAACCTTGCTTATATTTTTTCCCTGTTGCAATTCGGTTATTTACATATTAAAGTGGTTATTAGAGGAGAGAATTCACTGATGCAGATTTGACATTCAGATGTCAGCTTCTCCATAAATAAGGTCAACTGTGATGAGGACACATGTTAGTCTCCAATTACAGCCTCTTAATGTCTAAATGATGCTAATGGGAGGCATCTACCACCACCATCTGGGCTCATAAAAAAGAGAGACTACTCAGTGCCAACCTAGTAGATTTTTCCCATTGCCTTTTCACAACTTTTTGGCTCCTAAGGAATGTATATTCTCCATTTGACTCCCTGGAATAGTTCAGCAGTCAGGAAAGACAGGCTTCTTATACAATTTCCTTGAAGCCCTGTCAACACAGCCACATACTAGGCTGTGTCAACCCCAATCACCCAGATTTTTACAGATGCAAAGGCGGCATCTATTCAAGGAAAGTAAACCAGGAAATGAAACAGCCGAGCTGACTGTAGGAACTCGGGACTCAGGGATTGTTTCTCTAGCCAGGGCCATAGATAATAGAATGTTATGATAGAACTGAAAAGAATGTGAGAAATGCATCATCTGGTTCAAATCTTTCATTTTGTAGAAGAGAAGGCTGAAGTATACAGAGACTATAACTTTACCAAGACCACACAGCTGGTTAGTGGCAAAATCCAAGACTGTAACTCGGGTTCTTGACTCTTTTAGTGTGGCATGTTGTGTTAGAGTTGAAGGAGAAGTAGCCTGGATGTCAGGGGAGGTTGATTTTCGTATTAGTACAAGGAAAATTGACTCTGCAGTCAGATACTCGTGTTCAAATCTTGCCTCTAATGATTACTACCTGTGTGATTTGCAGCAAATCATTTTATCTCCTTAAGTCTGAGTTTCCTCATCTATAAAACGAGGAGGTAGAGCATGATGACCTCTGATGTCCCTTTTAACTCTAAATCTATGATTCTGTGACCCTAAATTCAATGCTGTTGACAACAGAAAGCTGCCTCCTCAATTCAGTCACACCATTCAGGTCCCGCCTTCCTGAGATATGTTCCTCTGACTGGAGCTGAGTGAGGAAAATGAATGGATAAGGTTCATCCCAAAGATCAAGAAGGTAACTCATCGGCATTACACTACTGCAGAGGAAGGCTCACCAGGTAGACTCCTAACAAGCCCTCGGCAAAAGTTTTTAAATAGGAAAAGTTTGCAGTTAGCCTCCTTCTATGGTCCCATTTATGTTGTTCAGTTGGGTCCAACTCTCTGTGACACCATTTTTGGGTTTTCTTGGCAAAGATATTGGAGTGGTTCGCCATTTCCTTCTTCAGCTCATTTTACAGGTGACGAAAATAAGACAAATGGGGTTAAGTGACTTGCCCAGGGTCATACAGCTAGTAAGTGTCTGAGGCCAGATTTGAATTCATGAAGATGAATCTTACTGATTCCAAGCACAGTGCTCTATCGATCTTGCCACCTAGCTGCCCACCTATTTATACATGTCTGTAATAGATCTGGGTTTCAGTTAGCAGTGAGATAAATCAGAATAAAGATAACTAGGACCTGAATATGAAATAGGTTCAACAGCACAGGACAGGACAGGGAAAGTCCCAGAAGCCTCTAGCAGTTGGGAGACTACAGGATCATAGATTCAGAACCAGAAGGAACTTCAAAGTTCACCTGATCCTAAGATAGAAGTATACTACAACAGAAAGAGGGCTGAACTGGGGGCCAGATGGATAGGGATAGACACTAGACCTGTGATTTTACGGGTCTAGGGAATTTCTACCTGAGGAAACTTTCTACCAGTGCAGGTAAGCACGTTCTCTGCAACTATTAGTCCTAGAGAGGTGCCCAGAGCATTGAAAGAATAAGTGACCTACTGAACCATCTAGGTCTGTGCTTAGTGTAATTTGCTTTTCTGCTTCAGTTCAGTGTGTGTGTGTGTATTTATGTATGTATAATGTATGTGTATATGCATATATGTATATATACATATGCATACATCTATACGTATATGCGTGTATACATGTATAAGTTTGGCAGTGTTAGAAACTTCCCCATTTTTCTACCTATAAATTTGTGCTGAGGGGCATCTTGGAATAATGGCTTAAGACCTGACCTCAGAGTCAAGCTAAGGTTCAAGGGCCTCCTCTGACAGAGAGTGGCTTTGTGACCCCAGACAAGTCACTTATGGTCTTAGTGACCTAAGCAAGCCTCTTATTTTCTTTCTTTTTTTTTTTTTTGAAGGCAATGGGGTTAAATGACTTGCCCAGGGTCGAACAGCTAGTAAGTATCTGAGGCCACATTTGAACTCAGGTCCTGTTGACTTCAGGACCAGTGCTCTATCCACTGTGCCACCCAGCTGCCCCCAAGCAAGTCTCTTCAGATTATCAGTTTCAGAAAAGGTACTGACCCCACCAAGACTGCACCACACCAAAGAAATCATAGGTCTGGTCAAAAAAAAATGTGTGAAGAACTGTGAGAAAACAAGGGATGAAGCTGCTCATCCGTATGCCATTATGTTCCTAAATCTGAAACCTATTGGCATATCTTCCATCTTTGGAGAACTTCCAGGGATGTGCTGAGCCTCAAACACTATTACAAATGGACTCAAGCATGGGTCAGTCCCATGAACCATGACATACCCTCAAAAATAGCTCCAGGTATTCTGTACATAACCATGTATCTACGTGTTGTGGGCAGCCACTTTGGTCTTTGTTGTGCCTGGTGTTTATTTAACCCAGTGTCAGACACAAAGGAAACAATAAATAAATAAGAAGAAATTGCTGGTTAATCCAAAAGGGCATAAAGGTACACACCACAAATCTGTAGTCTGCCACCTGGATCAGCTCCCTTCAGCTGCCCCCAATTTTCACAGATTTTTCCCTCCCTTTGCTAATAAACCACAGATTCCTGAAAGTGTCAAGCTTTTTTCACCTACAATGACTCCCATGAGAAAAGTAGCAGGATCTAAGCAATGGGAAGGGATATAGGTGAGGGAAAGAGGGATATAGGCAGTCTGTGTTTGTTTGTTTTGACTCAGAATTCCCTACAGATAGCCTGCAGTGAGTAGAAAGTGGGTGTCTCAGGACATAAATGACAGGATGAAAGTCAACATCGATGGGAAGCAAAGATTTCAAAAAGCACATAATTTACATGTGTGTATACATAAACACACACACACACACACACACACACACATATATACACATATAGCTATACATACATATATACATACACACACACACACACACACACACACACACACACACACACACACACATATATATATATACCTAATTGTGGCTAATGTTAGCCATCTCTAGGGTGGGGGAGGAGAAAAAAGAGAAAAAAAGAAATTTACATGATAACTTTATTGTATGTTTACAAAGAATGGCAAGTTGTACATAATAGATTTGCAGTTTCATGTGCAATCTTTTTTTTTCATTATACTGTTATGAAAATGCTTGTTTTATTCCATAAATTAAAAATAAAATTTTTAAAAGCGTATGATGGGAAAGGATATGTCAATGAGTTTCGGTGGTTTTTTTGTTCTTTTAAACTATGGGTTAAGTGAAATATTGTGGTCAAGTTTAACTAAAGCCAGTTATCATTCTGGATTTGTTCCTTAATATAGTTCTTCTTTTAGTAGAAACAGAAGAAAGTTAATGCTACTTCCATCCCTCTGAGATTTACCTCCAGTTTATTCTTTGTATGTATTTTGTTTGTAGCTAGTTGTTTGGATATTGTGTCCCCTATTAGATTATGAGCTAACTGTTTTTGTCTTTCTTTATATCCCCACATCTTAGCACAGTGCAAGCAAATAGTATAGACACTTAATAAATTCTTGTCAACTTGACTTGTTGACTTGAACCTGAGGATGTGAGATAGAATCAACCTTGTTTGTCCCCACGGCTACAGAAAGCAAATTTTGCTGACTCTACTGTGTGATTGATTGAGCCCAAGATGCTCTATGGGATATACCTTGAGGGCAGGATTGTTTGGGTTTTGACTTTGTTCTCTCTATACGTCAAGCCTTAAGTACCTGACACATAGTAAGCTCTTAATAAATGCTTGTTGATTCACCGCTGGTCTTGCAACCACAGAATTTATAGCTCTGGGATCTGTGTGGCAGTCCTGGCTATGTTAACAAATATTAAATAGAAATTTTATAGGGTTAAATAAGCCTCAGCCAAAGACACTTTATTCTCTCAGATCACCACTCAATGCCCTGGGCCAAATGAATGTATTTGCTATAGAAAGGCCGTTGTTCTATGAAGAAAGCAAGGTACTAGGAATCAGCACACAGAGGTTTTAATATCATCCGTCAGTAACTTGTAGAATCTGTTCGTGTCCAAAACTGACCTCATTATCTTTCTCTAAAACCTACCCTTCCCTTCGGTGCTTCCCTCTTTACATCAAGGGTACCACCATCCTTCCAGTCAGCCTGGTTCAGAACCTTTTGGACTCCTTACTCTCAGTCACTCCACTTATCTAATCAGTTGCCAAATCTGGTCATTTCTACCTCCTAAACATCTCTCCCACCCACCCCCTTGTCTCCCACTCACATAGCTACCACTGTAGTTTAGGTCCTCATCACCTCTCACCTAGACTATTGCAATAAAGTCCACTTGGTCTCTGTACCTCAAATCTCTCCCCACTCCAATTCATCTTCCATCCAGGGGTGGGGAACCCATGGCCTTGAGGCCACATGTGGTCCTCTAAGTCCTCGAGTGTAGCCCCCTGACTGAATCCAAACCTCACAGAACAAATCTCCTTTATAAAAGGATTCATTCTATAAAACTTGGACTCAGTCAAAAGGCCAAACCCAAGGACCTAGAAGGCCACATATGGTCTCAAGGACACAGGTTTCCCACCCCTGCTCCATACAGAAACCAAAGTTATTTTCCTTAAGCACAAGTCAGAAAATGACCCTTCGCTACCCAATGAACTCCTGTCAGCCAGTCAATAAGCATTTAAGTGCCTACCATGTGCCAAGTACTATGCCAAGAACTGGGGGTACAAAGAAAAGCAAAAGATAGATCCTGCCCTTGAGAAACTCACAATCTAATGTGGCTCCCTATAATTTCTAGGATCAAATGTTAATTCCAAAGTCTATCCATGATGACAAATAGCCTCTTACCTGGAAGGGTACAATTCATATAATAGAACTTTGACCTTGACATTTAAAGCTCTCCCTTCACAACCTATTACTTACTCCAAACCCAACTTTCCAACCTTATACAACATTACTCCCCATCCACATACTATGGTCCAGCCATACTGGCTTTTAAACTGATCTCTATACATCTCCTGTGTCTTTGCAATAGATGTACCTCATGCCTAGAGCACATTTTCTCCTCACCTCCATGTTTCAAAATCCCTATATTCAACTCAAGCACAATTTTCTTTGTGAAATTCTTTCCAGATTTTCCACCCCACCTCCAGAAGCACCCCAACTACTAGTACTGCCCCCAAAATTATCTCGTATCTTATTTTCTATAGACCAATATATATGTGCATGGTATCTTTCCCAGCTACAATGTACATTCCTAAGGATCAGGAACTTTTTCATCTTTTTTTCCCTTATCTCCAGTACCTAGAACAGTACCTGTGTGACAGGGTCATGGAGAACGATCACATTTTCCCTTCTTAGTAGCTTATATACAATATGGCCTGATGTTCTCTGCCTGCTTTCAGGCAGAGAAAGCCAATTAAAAGCTTTTACCAAGCCTACTCCTGACCATATATAGGGGCTGACAGTGGGAGATGACCAAGAGTTTCCCAGCTGGTTGCTGAGCAGGAATTAGGTGGATACTCATGAAAAGCCACCAGTCCCTCTTTTCCTTCCCTTCCTTTTGGCTCTGAATAATGAGGACTGCTTTGAGCTGCCTCCCAAGAACTGTGCAAAGAAGCATTAGCCCATTGAATTCCCCCACTCAGCCTTTGTGTGGTAAATAGCCTATGTCCTACCTAGAGCCTAGGTTTGGGCTGCCCCTTTCACGATTTCTTTCCTTAGCAATAATCTCTAGATGGAAGTGTCCGAACAGCCTTGTGACTTCCAAAAGGTTTTAACGCTTACTGCTTATGTAGATATTTGTCCTGGGAAGTTTGCAAGGTAGCAGTTACAACACCCACAAGAGTGACTGGCTGAGGGCAAAGGAAGTATAATGCATTGGAAATAGAAAGACACATTAGAGACAGAGAGGTGTAGAAAGACAGTCACTCGAGGAAAAATGCTAGAAATAGTACTCCCAAATAAAACTTCACAAAGACCCTACAAAGAGGTAAAAATCTGTTAGGATCTGAAGTACAAGGAATTATGAATTTTCATACTGTCACACATGTATCCTAAATGTGTTCCTTATTACCACTGTACTTTAAATGTGAGTCCCAATGGACTTTATCAAAGAGTGTGCCCTATATTATTGGGTTTTTTGAGGCGGAAGAAGGGGTGAATTATGTCAAGGGTTCTTGCTACACTACCTTGTAAATAGTTTTGCCAAAAGTCAATGTCTACTTGTTAATGTTAATGAGAAATATACTGGGGGGGGGGGCTCAGGAGATAAACTATTAGGAGTAAACCACAGGGTTACCATAAAACCCAAAATATGTCACCACTCTGAGGACCCAGTCTTTGAATTTGAGTGCAAGTTAGGGTTATATCCCAGAGAGAATGTTACACTATGGGTATATACTCTGTACTTAAATGTTGTTACTTGAGTGATTCTAGGAAAGTAGCTTTCCATCTTTAGTTTCCAGTATCCTTATCAGAAAAAATTAGGAAGTTCTATTATATGAATTGTAAGTTCTCTTCCAAGTAAGAGGCTATTTGTCATCATGGATAGAGTCTGGTATTTTGAAGGAGGAGAAACTTGACTTTCATATAGTTTCTACCTCATTGGGCAATTATGAACATCAAATGGGATAATGTACATAAAGAGCTGTGTGAGCCTTGAGGTGCTATAAACAGAGCAACTATTATTAACCCAGGCATAATGTTTTGTGTTACACCAATGAGCATGTCCAACCATGAATGGACCATTAGACCACTTTTTTTTTCTTTCTTAAATAACAAAATCAGAATCTAAGAGCTGCAAAGCACCTCAGAGACAATCTAGTTTGACCTATACCTAATTAATCATTCCTTCTACAACATACCCAGTAAATAATGTCCAGTCTCTGTTTGAAGACCTACAATGAGACCTACCACAAGCCTAAATCTGCCTGTAGGCAATTTGTCATTGCTCCTAATTTTGCCATCTTGGGTCAAGCAGAATAAGTTTAATTCAATGTTCACAGCACAGACCTTTAAGTGCTACAAGGCGGCTATTATGGAGTTTGGAAGTCTCTTCTCCAACTCAAACATCTGCTGTTTCTTCAATCATTGCTCATATGATAGTTTTCAAATCCTTCACTATCCTGAACACCCTCTTCTGGACATGGTCTGGCTTGTCTACATCTTTCCTAAAATGTACATAATAGAATGTTTCATAATAGAATCATGGAATCTCAGGACTTGAAGGAACCTCAGAGATTGGTCACCTAGCCAAACATTCATTTTACAGATGATGAAACTGAGACCCAGAGAAGGATTGTGATTTATACCGTTGATGGCAGAGCCAGAATTAGAAACTAGGTCTCCTGATGACTAATCCAGTGAGATATTCCTTCTATAGCCTTCATGAGAATTTTGGAAAGATACATGCCTTATGTGAACTACAAGGCCCACTCCCCCTCCAGCCAATCCCCATATACACTGCTGAAACAGAGCAACTTCAAAGAAATATTCCATCCCTTGGAGTTAAATGAAAGACTGTGCTGATCTAATACATTGCCAAAACCCATCACATCAGCAGCAAAGTACAAAGTGCTATTGAAAAAACAAAGATTATATAGCAAAGGCTTCTTGAGAATGGACTAACAGAAAAAGAAACTCCCAGATGAATCTTCATTGGTGCTACAGATCTCAAATGTTGCCTGTGCCCAAGTGAAGGAAAGTTAAGCTTCCAAATCAATCTGTCAGCCATTTAACAGAGAAAAAAGACCATAGCTCCATGGGAGTCACTCACTGATTCAGAAAGCAACTGATACCTTTTGATGCTCTTCTAAGTAAAGAGGCAGGCTAAAATAGAGGGGTGAGGAACTAGTGGATATGATTGTTTTTTCCTCACTAGAAGTTTAAGACCTGATCTTCCTATCCCTTGAACCAAATTCTTAGTTTATATTTTAGTAATTTCCTTACTATTGCTTCCTACCCACCACTCCCCAACAATCTAGCTCCAAATTCTAGGGCTTAAAGCTCTTGCCCACCATTTTTCTTGTCTATTCCATTCCAATCTCCCTTATCTTTTATCTGAATTAGACTAGACAAGAAAAGTAAGAAGAAAGAAAATTAAAGAAAGAGAAAAGAAGAAATGAGAAAGAATATGAGAGGATAGAGCAGCAGTGGAAACACATGAAATGTGGAGTTAGAATCCATGGTTTTGATACCTACTAACTGTGATATTGAGCCTCAGTTTGTCTATAAAATGAGGGAGATAATACTCATTCCTAGAGTAAGGATCTAATGGACAGTGTGTAAACAGCTTATATTCCTAATTCTTATTCATTCTGACCATACCTATCCCTTATTAAAAAAAAAAATTGGTGACTTCCCATTGCCTCTAATATAAAATCCTTAGTCTAGCATTTAATGTCATTCACAATATGGCTCCCATCCATACGGTTCCCATTCCCATCCACCTACTAGACCTACCTGACAAGGTTCTTGTGAGAATTATGGCTAACAAATGTATGAAAGAAAACTGGATAACCATAAAGTATTACATAAAGGTAAATTGCTATGTTGCTGTTGATAGTGAGGAAGAGGTGGTGGTTTCTAGAAGCTTTACCAGTGGTCCCACTTAATTTGCATTTTTTTTATTCTTCTCTCAACTTTTTCTCCTTTTCACAGTTCTTACAGATTCTGAATATGCCACTCCCCTACTCAAAAATCTTCAGTGGTTGGCTATTGCCTCTAGGATAAAATTTGAAAATCTTCAACTTAGCATTTAAAATCCTATATAGAGTATACCCACCCATTTTTCCAGTGTTATTGCCTATTACTACTCTCCTTCATCCATTCTCTGTTCCTAGAAATTATAGGGAGCCACATTAGATTTGTTAGTTTCTCAAGGACAGGAACTATCTTTTGCTTTTCTTTTCATCCCCAGTGCTCAGGATAGTACCTAGCACATAGTAGGCACTTAAATGTTTATTGGCTGGCTGACAGGAGTTTATTGGGTAGTAAAGGGTCATATTTTGACTTGTGCTAAAGGAAAATAACTTTGGCATCTGTATGGAGCAGGGGTGAGGAACCTATGGCCTTTCAGACACACGTGGCCCTCTGAATGACTCCAAACTTTCAGACTTATTCATTATGTGCTAATAACTACATGATAACTTTTGCCCCACTCCTAAAATGACAAATTAAAATTTATAGCAATAACAACAACAATAATAAATAATACCTAAATTTATATAATGCTTATTATGTGTCAAGCACTTTACTAAGCACTTTACAAATATTATCACATTTAAACCTCAAAACAACCCTGGGAACAAAGTGCTATTTATTATCTCCATTTTACGTATGAGGAAACTAAGACAAACAGAGGTTAAGTGACTTGCTCAGAGTCACTCAGCTAGTAAGTGTCTGAAGCTGGCTTTCAACTTAGGTCTTCATGACTCCAGGCCTAGAACTCTATCCTTTGTGTCACCTAAAATTATATATAAAATAAAATATTGTATGTATTATGAAAACCTTAAATAAAATTATAAAATGTTAATTATAAAATAATTGTGATCATTTTATGTAAGAAATCATATTATAAATGAAAGAAATATTCCAGCAAAAACTCATACGCAAGACTTCATATTAAATTTCTTTATTTTACAAATTTTGTTGAATATAAATAACATCTTAAAGAAATAAGTTACAACTCAGCAAATGTAATTTAATATTATAATTTATACTTTAACATTATCTGATATATTATTGTATAATATATTACTTTTGTATAATAATCATATACATATTTAATTTATAGAGGCAACTAGGTGGCACAATAGAGTACTAGACCTAGAGACAGGTATACCTGAGTGTGACCCTGAGCAAGACACTTAACCTCTGTCTTACAAAGCTTCCTCAGATTTAAATAGGACCTACCTGAGAGGGTAGTAGTGAGGATGAAATGAGATAATTTCTAAAAACAAAAACACACTTAGCACAATGCCTCACACATCTTAGGCATTTTTTTAAAAAATGCTTTTTTCTTCCCTCCTCCCCCCCATTCCATTGGATTCTTTTACTTAAATAAAAGTTTACAATGTTTGGATCAACACCAGAAAAACACAAACTTAAATCTGGTTCTAGGTTGAGTTTATTCCTGTAATAAGATTTAAAATAAGAATAAACTGAAAATGTTCGCACACACAAATATGTGGTGGAAAGTAGTAGAATTTTACAAGTTATTTTGCTGAGAAATGAAAACTCATTTCTTATTTTTAGTCACTCAACAAATCAGTGAAAATGAATAGCTATCAAACATCCTAAAATATTTGCTTTTTACTGGCTAATGACTAGTGCTATATTAAGTGATAAATTTATTTAATGTTCAATTGCACACATTGCTTCATTTTAAACAATGTTTATATGTAAACTAAACTTCACAAGGTAGTAATCTCTTCAAAAATGACTTTCTTCTCTTAATTGCTAAATGTAACATAACTTTTCTAAGCTTTCATTCTTCTTGACTTCTCTTCAGCCTTTAATACTATCCTTCACTGTTTAAGACACTTTCTCTATTCTAGGTTCTAGGAGAACATTGTTCTCTGCTGGTTCTTTTCCTACCTATTTGTCTGCTTTTTCTTTGCTTGATCTTCATCCAAGTCATGCCTATTAACTGTGGGGGTCCCCCAAGGCTCTGTCCTGGGCATTTTTCTTTTCTTCTTCTACTATCCTAGTATGGTGATCTCATTGGCTCGCCTGAGTTCAATTATCTCTATGCAGATGACTTACAGATCTTTATCTCCAGCCTCAACCTCTGTCCTGAGCTCCAGTCTCACATCACCAATATCATTTTGAGCACTCCAAACTGGCAGTCACAGGGACATCTTAAATTCAACATTACAAGACTCATTATCATTCCAAAAACTCCCACCTGTTACTGTCAAAGGCCCTAATATCCTTCCAATAATTCAGATTGGCAATATTGATGTCATCCTCCACCTCTCACCACACACATCCAACCTGTTGACAAATCTTGTCGTTCCAACCTTCAAAACATCTATTATGGATGTCTCCTCTTCACTCACACAGCCATCACCTTGGAAAAATCCTACATTATCTCTCGACTGGATTATTATGAGAGCCTCCTTATTGGCTTCACAACCTCAAATCTCTCCCCACTCCAACCTAGCTTTCAAACAGCTACCAAAATGATTATTCTAAGGTGCGGGTCTGATGATGTCATCCCAGCCACCTCACTCAATAAACACCAATGGCTCCCTATTATCTTCAGGATCAAATATAAACTCTTCTGTTCGGATTCTAAAGCCATTTATAATTTGGCTCTTTTTTTTCTTCTAATCTTCTTACATTTCACTCCCTCTATATACTCTAAGATCCAGTTTCAGCCAAATTCCCATTACTGTATGGGCAACCTTCCTAACCAACTGTTGCCAATTGTTATTGCTGTGG
The DNA here is from genome assembly GCF_003287225.1 of Phascolarctos cinereus. NCBI lineage: Eukaryota > Metazoa > Chordata > Mammalia > Diprotodontia > Phascolarctidae > Phascolarctos > Phascolarctos cinereus. The sequence continues at coordinate 123,161,102 of NW_027555736.1, forward strand.
TGAATGATGAAAGCAAAACCAATACCATTTTATTTTTAATTTAATCAGAAATTGTCTTCTTTTAATGTTATTATAGGTAGTGTCACTTCATCTTATGGTCCATTAGCCTCCCATTGCATTCTGGCTCCACCTGAATTATTGCAATGGCCCAGGCTACCCTCCCCAGTGAAGCCTTTCTAATGGCCTACTCCATCCCTAGCTCAAAATACTCTCTTCCTCCTTATATCCCTCATAGCATTTTGTTGGCCTTTCCTTTGCAATTAATACATTGTGCCCTTTCTGCTTGTACTACTTATAACTCTTTATCTGCACAACTTGTATCCCCTCCCCTAGATTGTAAGGCTCTAGTGGGCATGGAATTTGTTTTAATTCATCTTTGCTTCTCCAGTATCTTTCATGTTAAAGGGACTGTGAGTAATCAAATATATTTACAACTTATAAGAGTCGCTGTTTTCTTCTCCCACTAGAAAAATAAAAGTAAATGTTTTATTGAAACCCAAAGGAAAGAGCAGCAGGTCAAGAGAATAGCCACAGGGACCCAGGGAACAGATTTTCTGTGTTCAGGTTAGTAGCCCAGGGTTGTGTGGAAAGCTATGAGAAGGAGGAGAGGGGACTCAGCTAAATGTCAATGCACTTTGCTTTGGCCCAGAGCTTCTTAATGTACAAACTGTCAATCAATCAACAAGTATATCTTAAGCACCTACTGAATACCGAGCAAGCATTGTGCCAGGGATTGGGGCTATAAAGACAAAAAAAGTGAAACTATCCCTATCCAGAAGGAGCTTAAATTGACTCTGCCTTATTTGAGTTTAACCAGATCCAGTTTTTGTGAAAACTAAAAAGCCTTTTACTCTTTTGTCTCAGAAGCTCCCATTTCCCTGACTCCTGCTCTTTATTAGCCTGATCAGCACCACCATTTAAGTAACTGGCATTTTTTTACTGAAGCCTTATGCCACCGAGTCACTTGGAGTCCCTATTTCCAGATTCTTCTTTCAAGAAAAAGAGACTGAATCTGACACATCCAAAAGCTAGGTATTAACTAATGAAAGTAGAAAATGGTCTTCATTCCATCTCTATTGCCTTACCCTCCCCTCCCCTCCCACCAAGTTTCTATTTTGGGGCCTACCACTGCTCCAAAGAGCCTCCCGCACACACCATGCCAGCGTTAAACCTTCTCTGTCCCTGCCAGACAGATGCAAATGTGCCGAATAGCACTGTGGTTTGGATGGCCTCGGGAGTCAGAACACGTCCTCCCTCGGAAACAGGTGAAAATCAATGGTTGTTTTCTTCCACTGACAACCCTTATGTAAACAGTAACTAAACATCCCCAACACCCAAGGGCTTTTTCCAAAGGGCAGACTCTACCCTTCATGGGGAGGCTTTGGAAATCAGCTCCCATTAGTTCCTATCATATCATATTAGCAATGCCTGGATTATGTTTAATAATCCTGATGCCGTCACAGTAGCAGGTGGATTTGTTTATAGAGAGATGCACCCAGGCTACAAGGACATTGGAAGCCAAATGATTTCCCACTATTCAGTGGCCCCCGTGAAATTGGCCAGCGAGGAGATCGAGGAATGTCCAGAGTACAAGGACCAGTACCCCAGTGGACAGTTTGTTCACAACTCTGGTGTTGATATTAGGCAAAGAGTCATAAACTAAAGGAACACTTTGACCTTTAGAGGGGGCGAACATACGGTAGACAAGCCTGGACTGTGGCGAAACTGAATTGTATTTAAAATGTGTCTTTAATGACCTCCAGCCTCCCCTTTGCTGCTTACTACTCTATATTTTGATTGTCCTCTCCTATCTCCCCCATAACTTATAATAACTCACATGTATATAGCACTTTAACGTTTGTGAAGCATGTCCCTTATAATGGCCCTGTGAGGTAGGTAAGTAGTGTAAGCATTACTAATCTCACCCAACTTTTGAAGACATTGAGTGGTTAACTTAACCACTTGCCCAGGGCTGTCCTATTAAAAAGTGTCAGAATCAGAATTTGAATCCAGGTTTCTACTTACTCTGTTCCTCCACAGAACCTCCCACAGATAAAAATCTCACCTTCCCTGTCATTTTCCCTCTTCCCCTCATACCCCAATCAAAACTGACCCATTTGGTGTCCCTTCAGGACTCTCCCAAGTGATGACCCAATCTGATGATCTTTTACAATATTTTTGCAATTACAATCTTTTACAAAATTTTCAATAAGTCATTAATAACTGAAAATAGCTAAATATGTTCATTCTCTTGAGAGTATTTGTATTTGCATTTAATAGGACTTCCCGGAACTACCATGTTAGAACTCCAAAGAATGGATCTCTAATGGTGGTCACTTCATTTCCTGTGGCAGAATTGTTTTTTAGAGCTGGAGACTGTTCCAGCATACCTCAAATCATACAACATAGACAACAATCTTGTTCACCTATCCATAAGGCCAACTTTGAAAGTATTCACATTTTAAAGTTCAGGGAGTAAGGAGTGCTCAGGGCAGACTAGCCTTTCTGGTGTGAACTCTTGCTGAGCCCTTTTCAGGGATGCTCATCCATCTTTGGTGTCCAACTCTCACCTGTGGATGGATGGATAGATGGATGGATGGATGGATGGATGGATAGATGGGTGGATGGAGGGGGTTCATTTAAGGAAGGAAGATGTTTGGAGTTTTGCTCTCCAATAACTATCCTTTACTTTGTGGCTGAAGAAAGGCCAATTGGCTCATGTGCCTGACCAAAGCACAATTGACTCCAGCACTGTCAAACACTTTAGCTGGCATAATTAAGCTGCAAAATAACATACAGAGTTATCTTAAAGAAGAAATTTCCAAACCTCAAGGGAAGCTGTGCAAAGCAATGAGAGTGAGCCCAGGAGCCCCTGGAGGGATATCCCTTTGTTCCTGAGGCTCAAACATGACTCAGCAGCCCCACTCTGCACTCAGAAGGCCCCATTCTTTGTCCTACCACATACAAAGGAGGGGAGGCTGCCAATCCAGTTCATCACCACAACAGCCTTGGGTGAAGGCTAGCTTACCAACTCCTCCCGTGACCTGCTTCTTTTAGTATGCAAAGGCAGGGAGGGGGGATGTTCCATGTGCCTTCCCACTGCTCAAGTGCAATTACCATATTGATGTGATGTGGCATTAGCTCTGTGTTTAAGGTGGTTTATGTTTTTTAATTTGCAATTAAATAAAATGATGCCTCTTCAAGAAGATGGCTGGCATTTGTTTACATTCTGCGGCAGGCAATGAAGGCAACTTTTATTTCACTTCATAAAACATCCAGGGTGGGGAGCACACTACAAGCAGCTTGATTTCTTTCCTGGTTCCCCAGCCTGGTAAAAAATCAAACTAAGCTCCCATTCATTGCAAAAATGGGCCTGGCAATAATTGCCATTTTGCAGTAGCAATCTAATGCAGTTAGTAAGCAAACAACCTTGGAGTGATAACTGGTATAGGGTTTTAAGGACACATTGGTCTGAATATCAGCTGCACTGATTCCCTTCTTCCTGCCCAAGTCAACCGTCTATCAAACATCAGGACTATTTTTCTTTAAAATACATTTTACTGATGCCCTTTGTCTTTACACTGGTTATTTCAATGCTTTGCCATTCACACTGATTAAGCAACAATATCCAGTATAGTGACTGCATCTGATAGTGTAGTCAGTGTTCTGTCCTGGTAGTCTTCCACCTCTTTGCACACAGTAAGTACTTCATAAATGCTTTTTTTTCCCATTCATATTACCCATGACAAGGGAGGAAATATATTTCATTATCTGTTCTCTAGGATCTTCATGATTCTTTCAACTGTTCAGTTTAACTCCTTTTTAGATCTCTTTTCATTTAGCAAGTTGTAGTTTTTGTATACATTGTTCTCTTCATGATATTTCACTCTGAATCTGTTCATTCAGATCTTCCCATGTCACTCTGAATTCCTCGTGTTTATCATTTATTTCTGTACAAGAAAATTCCACTAAGTTCATATGCATTCATTGCTTGGTTGTTCCTCTCCACAAAAAATACCCCCAACTGATGTGTATCCAAAGGGTCTTAAAGCCAGAGCTAGAAGGGGCCTCAGAGGCCAGCCAATGCAACCCCTTCACTTTAGAGTTAGAGGGTAGTGAAGTAATATGCCCAAGGCCACACAGATAGTCAATCAGAGGCAGACTCCAGAATCAGAGATCTTTCCATGGCAAATCTCTTCCTCTACTTTGTAGTTCTTTGCTGCCACAAAGAGTACTGCTGTGAATATTTTACTACATAGTAGGCCTTTGTTTCTGCCATCAGTTTCCTTGGCGATGGACTGGGGTGTTAAGACATATGCTGTGGAATGGACAAAGAGATGTAAAGGACTAGGCATTTTGTTATAGTGATGCTAGCCCAAAAAACAATCTCTGGAATTAGGTAGGGGTGTGAGAAGGGTTTATTTCTAAAACCAACCAGGCTCATGATACTTTCATAGAATGATATTTATTCTTATTTTTTGATCTGTTTGTATCAAACACCCACCATTGTACAGAGTATTCTGCTTTGGCCCTGGGGGAGTTACAAAGATAAACCAGACTTGCTCCTTGCCCTTGAGAAGCTTATATTAAAGTTGAACAGTACCTTAGAGATGGTTGAGTCTAACCTTTCATCTCATAGTCAAAGAAAGGCCCCAGCAGGGCTAAATGATTTAGTAAGGATCAGGATAAGGAGCCTAGTTTCCCAACTGACCCCTGGTCCAGTGTTCTCTCTATTTGTACTATGCTCCCTCTCATGGCTCATTTATGGTGTTTCAAGTATCAAACACTGGGATGCTTTCAAAAATAACTAAGAAAAAGCCTCTCCACTTCTGCAGTTAGTAAGAGGCATCACCAAGGTTCACAAGTGTGCTACCTCCTGGCTCTCTCTTGTTCACTAATTTACATTTTTACGGCTATCAAATATTTTAGTTAGGTTGGTAGTTACTATAGGAGAGAGAGGTGAATTGAATATAGTCAATTCTTTCACGTCACTGGAAATGAAGGTTTGAGTTTCTCCTCTTCCCCAGCTCAAACGCCCCTTCCAGGAAGCCTTCTGTGGCTTGAACTTCCATCCCCAGTCATTTTAGATCCAACCCTTCATTCCTCAGATCTCACATAGCATTTTATCTCTTTTCTGCACTAACTGTGTTCCCTTTTGTATTATAAGTATTTGTGTCTGTGTTGTATCATTCCCCACTAGACTCTAAGCCCATTGAGGACAGCAACCAATTCAGCTTTGTGATCAAGCGGAGATTTGACAGGTGCTTGTTGAATTGAAATTTTTTGAGAATTCTACTTTTCTATTCGGTAAGTTATTTCTTTTTTTAAGTCAAAATTGTCTTTCCTTTTTTATTTCTTTCCTATCTGCGCCTAAATGCTTTGCTCTTGATCACTCACTAACTGGAAAATTCTTAATTTCAAAAAATGGCATAGACCTAAAGTACCAATTGCAAAAGGCAACACTACTACCTCTCCACTACCTACCCATTCATGTGGACTTTAGGAAACATAGGTTGTTCCCCTCCCTGGCTGGTGTTGTCTAACCAAGCAAGGAACTAGGAAATCTTGGTGCTGGCAAGCCACAGCCCACACCTGACTGCCATTTAACTCCCATTCACAGCATTTGGCCATGTTGCCATTTGTACAGCCCAACTGGGAAATTTAGAGAACTGTCTGCAGAATGCAACATGTAACTGAGCAGAAAGAGTGTTATTACAAGAGTGAGAAGAGCAATGGGAGCGAATGGCTCAAAACCCATAAAAATAAACTTTACTTCAAATGCGGCACTTAAATGCTTATAAGAACTCTGGAGGACTGGCCTGGGTTATTACTATTTAGTGAGAGTTTTATATCCCGTTGCAAGAAAGAGTGATCACAGGAGCACCTGATCAATTAAATGCATCTCTCCAATGAACTGCACAAGATGATGGGGAATGGACCTTTGTCAGAAGGAGATGGAAGGTATTCCATGGAGGTTAACATGCCCACTAATGCCTTCCTGAAAGGATGCAATGATCCCCTGCTCATTGGTTCCCAGTGACTAGGATTGACTTCAAGGAGATTGATCCAGAATAAAAGGGGTCACGATCTTGTCAGAAAAACTGCCCTTTCCCCAGGGTGTATAAAATCCAGCAATTAAATGATTCAGCATCATTTTTTGGGCGCACATTTTTTCCCTTTACCTAGAATTCCCTAGAATCAGATGAAAAGAATATTTTTCAATTTCTTCTCTCCCTCCTATATCCCCAAAGAGCAGTGATTTTCAGAAGGAGCACATGCCCAGCCTAAGTGTGGTTTTTTTTTTGGGGGGGAGATGGAATATGTTCATGGCTCTCCAATTCCTGACCACCTTCTTCTGTCTTTCTGATGCCTTTTCTGAGTTTTCCAATTAGGGACGGAAAACCAAAGGTCCTAAAAATTGCCTTTCCAGGTCCAAGTTGTGGTAGCAGCCAGGGCAATGAAAGCCATTCCTATGGAAGAACATTCCAGAGAGGGACATTTTCTTACACTAGACTGAAAGGAAATCTCTTGAGAATAGGCTTCATCAGCTTTTTTAGTTACCTCATAGATAAATCAAAAGTTCTGGAGGGCTCAATTTTGTGAGTTTCAGTTTGAGCATTCAGATGCTGGATCTCCCAGATCAGGAATTCATAATAGAAAGAAATGCTAAATTTTAGTTAAAAGTTACTGAAAATGAAGTTTAAGGAGTTGGGTTTTTTTCCCATCCAAGTTCACAGATGCCCTGAAATCAATCCACAGACCCCTGAGGGTCCATTGCCCCCAGATTCAGAACTCCTGTGAAAAGACTTTCTCAATAGTACATTACTTGGTAATTTCTCACAGCACAATAGCATTACTTTATACATACCACAGTTTGTTTACCTATTCCCTAATTGCTTAAATTGATGCAGAGTAAAGTGAGCAGAACCAGGAAAACAATTTATACTATAACATCAATATCGTGAAAACAAACCATTCTAAAAGACTTGAGATCTGACCAACCCAATGCTCAATCATGATTCCAGAGTACAGATGGTGGACGATGTTGCCCATTGTGGGAATTTTGCTTGACTGCACTCATATTGCATAAACATTTTTTATTTCTTCCCACCAGTATTTGATAGGAGGGGGTGGAGATGGGAAGGGAAAAAAAGTAAATGCTTGATAATTGAAAAAAAATAACAATTGAAAAAAAAACCAACACATGCACTCTTTGGAAGAGGAGAAGGGTCACCAGCATGGTCTCCCCAGCTGGAAGACTGAAGTCCCAGCCTGGGAGCGATCTCCAAGCAGATGAAGGACTCGCCAATCTCTTGATATTGTTGAGGATTGCTCAGACGGTGCAGGTCAGAGGAGAACGGAAAGTATTTATTCAGCAGCTTTAGGATCACATCTAACTTTCAGGGCAGGGATTCTTAACTTTTCATGTGTGTCATCATCCTCTTTGTCAGTCTGGTAAAGTCTATGGGCCCCTTGTCAGAATACTATTTTTAAATGCATAAAATAGAATACATAGGATTACAAAAGAAATCAATTCTATTGAAAAGAAAGATTTATTTTTTTCCTGTCCAATGTTCACGGACCCCCTGAAATCCAGCCACACACTGTAGATTAGGAACTTCTGTTTTAGTGGGAGCCTAGTGGCCTATTTGAGTGTTTTATGTCTCAATATTTGTTCATGAACTTCTATGAGTCCTTTGTGGTTTATGCATTTTCTGTGGTGAGTGAAATAAAAGCTGTCCTATATGTGATACCCTTATTGTACAAGGGACCCCATTACCTATATTTGGGAAATCTATGTATGAACTATACCTAAGCTTTATATTTCCACAGAGTAACACTCTGGGGTAGAGACAAAATGAGTAACAAAAGAGAAAGTGGCCCTTTAGGGTCAGCCCCACCCAGAGTCAGGCCCAGTCTACTTAGGCCAGAGGCCTAATTTTTCACTATGTTGGTTAGTCCTCTCATAAGCCAAAAAAGCTAATGCAATTTTAGGCTACCTTAAAAGAAGCAGTGCCTGGAATCACTTCTCATAAAACTTGAGAAGTGGTTCTGTGAAATGCTGTGCAGTAGAAGGGACTTCAAGAGGTTATTTGATATTTTCTGCATCCAGCTAGATATCTCTCTAAAGCACTATTCCTCCAACCTTTGAGGGAGGAGATGCTTTTCACTTTCTGAATCCTTGATACCACTGAGTAACAATACTAACAATGAAGTCCCTTGAGTGTTGAGATGGGGAAGGAGGTGTTGACTATAAAACTGCTGAAGGGAAAATCATGAAACATTAGAACTCTGGAAGGGACCTCCCAGACAGATGATCTAGTCTAACCTCCAGTTTATAGGAAAGGAAAATGAGGCCCAGAAAGGTGAAATGATGTTCTCAGCTATAAAGCTATTTTCAAGCAAGATTAAATCTCCTGACTCCTTATCTAGTTCATCCTATACCAGCTCATATCACAAGTAAAGAGACAGCTCTGCTTGGATTCCCCCCTGCAAGAAATCATGGCAAAGATCAGCAAAATGAGCAAGGTAGATAGGGAACAAGGTACCAGGAGACACTTTGGAGATCTACCTGTTCAAGTTTCCAGTTCTAAATAATCTGAAATTCAGTGTGTCCCAAAAGTCTCAGTGCAGTTAATAAGCTTTGATAGTCTATTAACTGCACTGAGATGAGACTTTTGGGACAATTTATAGATGATTGTCTTATTTTCTTACACTGGGGAGTAAGAACAATCACAGCTCATAGCCAGCTGAAAACCACACTATCACCTGGACATGGACGGCATTAAAAATTCTTTTAGACAATAATGAGGTATTAAAAATTCCTTAGACATTCTTTAGACATGTCTCCTTTAGACATTACCTAGCTGGGTATCCAAGATGACTGTAGAAATGAGAATGTGATATTAGAGAAGTTGTAAACATCAGGTGCTCTGCCTGCCCTTAAAGACCATCCCTCCAGAGCAGGGCTGTCATATACTGGTATACTAAGAAAGTAGAAAAGGAACTCATATCATCAACCATCTGGGATTCTGTGGAGATAGGATGCTTACATCCAGGATTTAGGGCCCCAAAGAAAGTAAAGCAAACATGGCTGCCAGTTAGAAAAAAGTTGAAATCTAAAATCTTTCCTATCCATCTGCACCCCAACCACGCAGCACAAACTCTTCTATACCAGTCAGTGATTAATTACAAAACTAAGCAGGGTCTCTTTAAGTTCCTGAGGGCCAAAATCTTGTAATCTCTCCTTCACTGCACGGTAACCACAAGGGGTTTTATCCAACAATGATGACGGGAGTATGTGCACCACAGCAGATTTCCAGGTAATTTATACTTAGTCAATCCAAATCTAATTCCTATGTGACCTATACCGTGCCTAAGGAGCCTGAAATAATCATGTATTTACCCTTTACCCTGTAATTAGATGGTACTTACTATGCAATTACCCAGCCACTAAGTGACAATTACCGTGTAATTAAATGGTCAGCGGTTACCATATTATTAAATAGCTTTGACATGATATTTGTTCCTAGGAATTTTGCAATGTTACCACAAAATGAAAGAAATTAAAACATTTACTAAGAAGTTCTACTCTTCCAGGGGTGTTACCCATTTAACTGATGTTCTCCTGAGTGGTCCCAGCGCTTCAGATCAACCTAGTGCTAAGATCGAGTCCAAATCCATCAATTCAATATTTCATGGGCCTTTCCCTAAAATTGTGAGTTCCAACTCAACAAAGTTCTGGCCTGGGGTTTGGAAATGTGGGCTAAGTGATTGATGCTGTGGAGTTATTATATCCATCAGATTCTGCCTCTACCCAACGTAGCCTGCAGAGACACAGGAAAGTGAAGGAGTGCCGACACCTTAAAAAAAAAACAGTCATAAAAATCTCAAGCGCAGAACAGAGGCTCCTCAGATGTGGTCTCTGAGAAATATGTGGTGTACTAGAAGGAGCCCTAGGTCAAGAAACCCAAGTTCTGACACACGTTCTGCCAGTCACTGCATATTTATTTGTTTAGACAATTTATTTTACTTTGATAAATTTCATTTTTCTTATCTGTTAAACGAATAAGTTGAACTAGAATGATGGGATGGAGCTAATGAGATGAAATGTAATAGAGATAAATGTAAAGTTCTATGGTTGAGTTCAAAAAGTCAAGGTAAGTAGAAGTTGGGGGAGATCATGGGTAGTTGATGGTTCATGTGAAAATCATCAAGAGGACAGCAAGTTGAATATGAGTCAAAACTGTGACATAACAGCTAAAAATCTAAAACCAAGGTTTCATTAAGAAAAGTCTAGTGTCCCTAACAAAGGATGTTGTGGTTCCATTATACTGGTCAGACTGTACCTGGAATACTGAATATTTGTGCACCATATTTTGGGAAGGATAGTAAAAGGCCTACAAATTATATCATAGGAGGATAGGATGAAAGAAATGGGGATATTTGTCCTGGAGAAAAGCAGGGGAAATGATCACTGCTTTGATAGCCTCTGAAGGGCTGTCAAATGGAAGAAGGATTGTATTTGTTTTACTTGACCCCAGAAGGCAAAAATAGGAGGTAGATTTCAGCTCAGGGTCAGAAAGTTTCTTAATGATCAGAGCTATGATAAAGCACAGAGGGCTGCCTTGGGAAGCAGAGGGGATCCCCCTTCACTGGCACCTCTAGCAGAGGCGAGATGCCCACTGCTCTGGGATGATGTCAAGGGAACTCTTGTTCAGGAATGGTTTGGATCGATGACATCTGTGGCCCCTTACAACTCCCAAATTCACAGATTCTCTGAGGTGAAGACGTATAAGACCCTTTCCAGCTCTAACATTCTACAGTTGAATGATAATTCACTGTCACTTGGTCAGTCTGTCATTTTCCATAAGGAAGCAGTTCCTTTTCAACAATTTGTCACAGATCTCCAAAGAATTCTCAATGTTACAGTCCCTAAATTTCCCCGGGGGCGGGGGGATATGACAAGATCACAAGTCTTATCCATACATTGTGGCACTTTTTGACAATCTGTATGAAGGTAAGGGACATCACATCAGGGAGTCCACTAATTCCACCTTCATTCAATGAGTGGAAATTGATCATGCACAAATGACTTCCAAATAAACCCTGGCAGGGAGATTATATGAAGGGCCCATGAATAGTACAGTAAGCACTGCTGTCCTCTGTTGATGGCTCTACTGATCCTCTTTCAAAAGCATTACAGTTGATATCCCACATACCTTGTAAGTTTACTAAGATGCTTCTTCATCTTTCCCTCCCAACAGCTGAAATGCCAAGACTATCTATGATTAGGCAAGGGTTTTTTTGGTGTTTTTTTTTTTACTTATTCAGTCATCAATTCAACATATACCGATTGAGCTCCTATTCTGTGTATTATTCTTTGTCCTATGTGGGATGCAAGAAAGTATAAGATAGTTTCTGTACTTAAGGAGTTCATAATCTAATAATAGCTGTCATTAACAACAAGAATAACAATAATTGAGATTTGCATAGTACTTTAAGGCTTGCAAAGTGCTTTATGTACATTATCTTATTTGGTCCTTCCACTTTCCTGTGATGTAAGTCCTTCAGGAAGAATTATATCCATCTTATAGATAAGAGTCAAGAAGAAGACCTGGGTTCAAGTGTTGTCTGTGGCCTAGACTGGCTGTGTGACCTTGGGCAAGTCACTTGACCTCTTAGTGCTGTGGGTAGCTAAGACTCTAAGTTGCAGAAAAGTTGATGAACTCATTTAGTAAAGAGCATCTCCCCATCCAGGAGCTCCCTATATCAACGAAATCACAGTTGTGGTCCCTATCCCCATGTCTGTCCTACAAATGAGGAAACTAACACTCAGAGGTTAAATGACCGCATAGTCAAACAACTAGTACATGTCCAAAGTAGACTCTGAACCTCAGATCTCCCTTAACCCCAGATCCAGCACTCTTTCTATTACATAATGCTGACAAAATGTACATACACATGAAAAGTGAAGGAAAAATACAAGGGAAAATGTGTGAAATGAGCAAGGTAGGACATTACCTACGTGGACAAATTTGACGAACATTAAGTTGTCCCCAAGCCCTAGTCCAAATGCCATCCAAAGTGCTTTAGTGTCAAAAACTCTACCATGAGAGAGGTAAGGATAAAACAACACCTTTCAATGTTCTTAACAATTAATGTGATATCAGGGTGAATCATGAATCAAGTCAGTAATAGTTTATTACAAATTAATTTATAAGAACACCTCCCTGAGGTACAAGAGTGATCTAGGCCACAATGAGGATATTGGACATCTGGACATAGGTCCTTAAAAAGGAATTTTTTTTTTGCCTTTTGGTGAGGCAATTGGGGTTAAGTGACTTGCCCAGGGTCACACAGATAGTAAGTGTCAAGTGTCTGAGGCTGGATTTGAACTCAGGTCTTCTGACTCTAAGGCCAGAGCTCTAGCCACTGCACCACCTAGCTGCACCTAAAAAGGAATTTTTTAAAGAGAATAGGAAAGGGCAATGAAAAAGTCCTGAAAAGAATCTTGATCAACTTTATAATTTTGTCTCAATTTTTTCCTATTGAGAAAGAAAATCCGTTTCATCTATTCTTCAATTTCTCACTGAGATCCCTCACAGGAGACCAGATTAAGACCCACTAGAGTTTGAGGTAGTGGCTGTTGTCACTGTTTCTATGCACGAGCATTGTGATTGCCTGGCTTAAGATCAGGAATTCTCTCAGCTGAGCAAGATTTAGTCAGATGAGCAACAAATGAAAAGCCTGGCTTCTCTCCTTCCCCTCTCTTGCCTTTAGTGAATAAAGACCTTTCTCTCCCTGTACTCCTCCCTGTGAAAGGAAGCAGTTATAGTCTAGCTCATACAGATTACAGGAAGGTGGAATAAACTGCATAGATGCTAGGTTAGCCTAGAAGTACCAACAAATATTAATGGTATTAATTGCCTAAAGCAAGTGAGCAGATGTGTTTCCTTTGGCTGTATTTACTAAGGAATGTTTAAAATCAAAAGGTCATCCAGGATGCAAAACAATAACAAATAAATAATAAGCATACAGCCTAGGGATCAATCTGATTTATTAGGAATAATATTGCATTGAAATAGCCCTTTTTCTGGTCTCTATGTTTTCTCATTGAACAGCCTAGTGTCTTTGTGAAGACCAGAGTACTATCAGACAAGCAAGAAAGGCAGGAATCTCAAGGTCACTCAGGCAAAAGGAACGCATTGCATTTTCTTAATGCATGCAAGCCTGAGTCCATGGTGGTGTAAGGAGATAGTGGCTATTGTCCATAGCTTGTCACAGCATCATACATCTAGAGCTAGAGAATCTTCAGAAGCCATCTAGTCTGATTTTGTCCTTTTTTTGGCAGATAAGGAAACTGAGGCCCATAGAGGTTAAGTGAATTACCCATGGTCACACAAGTAATAAATGTTAAAGGTAATCCCCGGACTTCAGTGACAGGGCTCTTTCTGCTATGCCTGCTTTTATCGAAGAAGTCTAAGCAATCTCAGTGACTTATTTAAGGTCATCAACAAGTCAATAGCAGGGTTGTTGGTAGAAGAATCCAGGATGCCTGCCACCAAGTCTCAAGCTAGCATCTGCTGCTTCTCTCTTTACAATATCACTTACAAAAGCTCCATTACTACTAAACATGTTGGCCAGCCTTAGGATGAGTCACGTGGGACCCATCTTTGCAGCTACCTAGTCCTTTCTCTGAGTTTCCATAGCCTGCCAGACACCTATCTGAGCAGCATCTGCAGATTTTTTGAGAAAACAGATGGCTGGTTTAGGGGTTTTTTTTCCCTTCCTGTATTGCTTTTTTCTTGGGGAATGAGAATTAGACAGGTTTGACAATTTCTAACATCCTTTGGGAATCCCAACTGTGACTTCTCAAACCACAGAGAAGCATAAATTAACACATCACAACACAGCATTCAGGGGAAAACCCTAGAAATTTTTCTAGTATTATCCTGGACAGAGGAAGCTTTCAGTGACATGGGCTTGAGAGGCAGCATGCATAGTACAGCAAAAAGTGCACTGAATACAGAATCAGATAAAGTGGGTTCAGGTACCAACTCAGTCACTAACAACCTTGGGTGTGCTCTGGAACAAGTCTTTTAAGCTCTATGGGCCTCAATTTCATTATCTGTAACATAAGGACAAGATGGCCTGTGAGGTCCCTTCTAGCTCTAAATCTCTAATGACCCTATGATTCACCCAACTTATGCAAAGCTTCTCAGTCCAGGACTGGGTCTCCCTTGTACTCTTCAAGCCCATATTTCCTCAAAGTCACGTGTTAACTGCCAGAATAATAAATGGATGCTCATTAATGTAAGCAAAGCCTAATTCCCAGTGTCAGAGGACAAAGTAACTCAGGTGGCCTCCATACAAGTATTGAAGTCAGCTCCTTCTATGGCGCTACAGAATTTTCTTTCCTAGCAAGTACTGATATAAATATCGTTCTTTCAGAGCAGCAAGCATTAGTGATGCCAGCCAATACTGTCTCTAACCTGTTCTTCACACACTACTCTATTTCACTACTTGGAGAAACTCAAGGCCTATGAGAAAGAAGCAGAGCCAGTTCATATTTTGATGATTTTCTTCCTGCTGTCTTGGCAGTTCCTGGCCAGAAAATAAATAATTTAAAAAGAGTGTCTCAGTAATGAACCCCAAGGATAATACATTTGGACTGTTCCTAGACTCTTGTACCCCATGTCTGGTCATGTTTAATTGTGAGGGCCATTAGCTTTCATTAAGACCCTGTTGGAGTCTGAAACAGAGCCTGGCACTTGTCACAGAAAGGAAGTCAAGGGAGAGATTTGCTTTTAGGAGGTACCATGAGGCTTTATTTATATGGGAAATCAGGATACCAAGCACACAAAGATAGTATTCCTGAGAAATCACACCACTCTGTGTTGGTGGAGGCATATCTTACTCAATCAGCAACAGCCTAAAGCTGACAAAGAAAAGGGGAACCAGGAAAAGTTCTGTCTCTTACATTTAGGTAATTGGGGACAAGTGGTGGGAGTTAAACCAGATATTACTGTCTAAAGAATTGAAAAGACTGCTTTGAACATTGAAAAAGTGGAGCTAGGATAGTCATAGAGAGTAGGCCTCTATGGGACCAACAAGGCTAGCACATGCCTTGACCAGTTGATAGAAGCGCCTAGGCAGGCCTATCCTAGTGGGATCTTCCTAGCTCTGTTGTAACTCATAGCACAGAACAAATGTCTAGGTAGATAGGGATTGAGGTCAATCTTAGTGAAGTCTTTCACATATAATTGTTTGGTTCATACCCTTACCACAGTCTCCCCTAGGGATCACCAGACTACAGCTTATATGTAGGTTTCCACAAATAAGATGAAAGGGCCTTCAGCTCCCATGCCAATACTCAGGCTAACAAATAAAATAGAAGACCCAACAAAAATCACAGAGAAGGAACTTGTGCCTGAGCTCATAAACAGTCAAATCAACTCTCCTCTGTCCTGTGGGCCTCTACCTTTATCTTGGCCAACCTTCAGGCTGCAGCTCTCCCAAAAGAAGGAATCACCCAGAAACAAGGGGGAACTGATGCTTCCTCTCAGACCTACCTAGATCACATAATTCATTGTACTATCAAACAGTGAAGCAATAAACATTTATTAAGCACCCACACTGTGGCAGGTACTGTGCTAAATGGCCCAGGTTTCCTTCTCTATTTCACAGCTCTATCCCTTGCTGTTCTTTAACTCCATCACAGTCCAGAATTTGACGTTGTCCTGGAGGCTTGGTCCTGGAATTCCTCCACTTGCCAAAGGATTCCTCCATTGTTCTACTACTCTTACTGCACCATTGCTGATCTACCACAACTACCTCTCACACCTACATTTCCCAACTCGGCCCAGGAACATCCTACTGCTGCCCTCCAGGCTCCATCTGGTTCCCTCCTCTCTTGAGATCACATGATTCCATGATGTACAGATTATTTGTTGGACATGTGGGTTTGTAGGACCATACTGGCTTCCCTCCAGGGAATGAGAGTCTGTGAATGTCCACCTGATTTATTTAAAACAGTCTTAGCTCAGCTTCTTTAGGCACGTCTAGTTCCCTCTTCGTGTCCAAGGGTATAGTTCAAAGTGTATGAATTGTGAATCCATCATCCTAAAAATGCTGCCAGTGAACCCAAAGCAAAGGAAACTCACATGCCATCAAGGAGATCACTTCAATTTCAGAAGAAAATCTTCATCCCTTAACCTCATTAACCTGGGCTAATACAGTGTTCATCTTGGCTGGAGTTCCTCTGGTTGAACTTTCTTCATTCTTCCCTTAGTCAAGAAACATCAGTTTCAATAAATTATATGTCTTACCACCTTCAGGCACACTGGGCTGCATCTCTAATTCTGCATATGTCACCAGGACTTTGGAAAGTTATAGGCAATTTACTGCATGAAATGGTTGCATTTTCCTATTTCCTGACTTCCTTCTCTACTACCTGACATCTCCCTAAGGCATCAATAGTAGTATGCAAAGTCCTTTCCAGTTATTTCACAACAATCCATAGGCACTCCAAAAATGAGCAATTCTTTGGAGGTCTGGAGGCTACATACTTACATTTATGAATAATCATCTGCCTGACTTGTGATCCTTCAACACATGTTCTATCTCAATACCTTACTCACAGTCTCCTCATTTGGCCCAGATCATATTTAAGGTCTCTTCCATCTCAGAAATTCTGGGACTATATCATTTCGCTGCCCATCATTACCTTTCCCAGATAGTACAGAGGAAATAGAACATAAAAGGAAAAAAAGATAGAACTCAAGCCAGACAATTATGAAACTGAACAATTTTAGCAAAGAGTCTAGGGCAGAAGGTTACAAATATTTATCAAATGGAGGTTTCGTGAATATATGTGAATTTCCTTTGCCTTGTCATTCTTGGGTCTCCACAACAGATGGAAAAAGGACAAGAATTTATGTGGGATTTTCTAAGGAGATTAACAAGTTGATTTATTTTCTTTGACCATCTTAGTGAAACTATAGTACTAGTAAGGGTCCCTGAGAAGAAAACATCCAAATTTCTAAATTCAATGAAAACATCTACAAGAAGCAGAAGGAAACACTTGGCATTCTCAAAGATGGGCACAATGATCTCAGAGGTGAGGTAAGGTTTGACAAGGCCAGGTAATTCTCCAATTTTTAAGACAATCTAAACAGAAAAACTAAAAATTGGGCAAAGAAGGCTTTTTCTCTATAAGAGCACACTAAAAAAAAAAAAAGGTCTGAGGGGTTTTAGTTCACTATGAGTCCAGTGTCAGCCAACAGTGGGATGTGCTTCCAAAAGCTAATGCAATCCGAGGTTATATTGAAAGGCACAAGGAATAAGGAGATAATAGTTCTGCCATACTCTGCCCTGATCAGATCAAATCTGGAATACTGTGGCAGTTCTTTGGTACCACATTTTACAAAGGTCATTGACAAGCCAGAAACCATCCAAAGAGGAACCAGGATGGTGAACATCTTCAAGTTCATGCTATATGAAGAAAGATTGAAGGAGCAGAAGTCTATCTTGGAGAAAAAAAGACTTGGACAGGGACACAAGAGATGCCTTTAAGCATTTAAAGAGCTTGTCACATGGGTAAGGAATTATGTTTGTTCCACTTGGTCCAGAAGGCAGAATTTGGCAGCAATAAGTAACTTTCATTGCTCTAATTCTTGTTGTTCTTGTGATTGTTGTTCAGCTCTAACTCTAATCTTATGACAAAGAAGCAAATTTAGGCTCAATGTGTGGGAAAACTTCTTAACAATTTAAGCTGTCTAAAAGTGGAGTCTGCTGCTGGTGGTCATCAAGTAAAGACTAAACACCAACTTTCCATGCATGTTGAAGGGAGAGTTCTTTTTCAAAGGTGAATTGGACTAGCTGACCTCCGAGGACCCTTTTAGCTTTGAGAATCTGTGACTGTCTTCTTTCAATTAGCCGAAAGACTGATAGGACAGACCCAAGTTTGCAAATTAATTGGACAACCTGCTCCTTTCCTTAAGGTAATATTTTCCAAACCAAATTTTACTGAGAGCAAGAAAAATATGTAAATCCTCTACTGAGAATTAACTATCTTACAATACTCACAGCCTCAGTGCAAAGGGAAAGTACTAGAAGTTAGAAAAGGAGGCCAGGTTTGAAGACACAGGATGCAGAGAGAAGATAGGAGAGTTAGTTAGGTATGTTTGGTGGGTTGAGATTTTTTATTTATTTGTTTGTTTTAAGAGATAAGGGTCAAAGTTGGCCATAAAAGGGAATCAGGACTACAAAGTTTTGCCTAAACAGAACACCTAGGGCTAAGGACTCACCAAGGAAAGGGCTCTCCATCCACTTCTCCTTCTCCATCTGGATTACATCTACAGCTCTGATCTCTATCCCCACAGGCCCAAATATTGACCATCTGATGGTGCTTTGACAACATCTGAATTATATGTTTCCTCTTTTGCTTTTAAAAATTATTATTAAAGAGGGAAAGATTGTGCCAAAGACCAGGCTTGTAATAAATTGGAATTTCAAATGAGAGAGAGAGAGAGAGAGAGAGAGAGAGAGAGAGAGAGAGAGAGAGAGAGAGAGAGAGAGAGAGAGAGAGAGAAGGGTTTTTAATAGGAGAATTTCTGAGACTGGTAACTGAAGGACAATGATGAAGCTGTCTTTCTATCTAAGTTCCTGAACCATATCACTGGTACATCCTTCTTTGGGAGGGTTAAAAGTAACAGGAGGGTCATGAAAAGCTGAACATTCCTGGAACTATCAGATCGTCTGGGAGTGAGATCATACTCGCAATTGATGCTTGTTGATTGACTGCTGATAGTGTCAGACCCATCTCTGCAGTGGTCAGCTAATATATGAGCCCTCATTTAGACATAAGAATTCTATTTCTTAACAGCAATGAGTCATTGAGGTCAAGAACTTCTGAGGACTTTATTTCTTGCTTCAGAGGCTGGCTCAAGGCCTGTGCCCGTATAATTGAGCAGTAGCTAAAGTTGACCAGAACAAGGTGCCCCCACCTGGCCTCCTGGATGGAAAGGGAATGACAATTTGGATAAAACCCGGATGATCTGACTGGATTCTGACCACTCTAGAACACCCTGATTCCCACAAAGTATCTCTAAAATTATCAAGGGTGGGGTGGGAAGGGTAAGGCAATATGAATTTTTATAGCTTATCTACGCTTGGAATATTGGAGAGTCAACTTCATCAGGAAAATATTTCATTTTTATGGATTATTTGAAGATGACTCCCCTCTCCCTGCCAATAACTCCTCAAAAACTTTATTTTATAATATAAGGAAAATATTGTAAAATGCTTCACTGCTGTGTGTAAACAGTACCATCTCATCATACTCAGGGAACCTCAGTGCCACAGGCTGAATCTCAACTATGGAAACCAAAGCAATGTGTCATAATAAAAAGATCACTGGACTTGAAGCCAAAGAACCTGGGTTTATGTCTTAGTTTTAACACTTTTTAGTTGTGTAACCTTGTACAGGTCAAATAAATTTTTTGCATCCCATCTGTAAAACGGGAATAATGGCATTTGAACAATCTACCTCACCAGAGGGTTTGAGGCAAGTTCTCTACAAGTCTTAACTTAGCATAGAAATGTGAATTTTGTTGATAAAAAGAACAGTTAACCTCAGAGGAATTGTCAGCCCAGCTCTACCAGAGAAAGAAGTCGAATTCAACATTAGAATATCCAAGTGAGTAGTTCCTAAAATTCATTAGACCCACCTAAATTTTCCCCCTTTCAGCCTAGGAATAAAGTGATTTGGGTAATCCACCCACCACTGCAACCACCCCCAAACACCTGACCAGGCCCAGATGACTTCTGCCTCCTGGGCTTCAGAGTACTTTCACCTTGAGCTTAGAAGGGACCAGTCCCACCTATGGTCCTGGCTCCCCCAATATAGGCAGATGCAATGAGCTGTCATCTCTTAGCGCCCACTAGGCTGATCAATTAGTAGGTGCCAATAAAAATACTGAGCTGTGATTGTGAGAATGGCACATACACCAGCTGTCTGTTTCTCTTGAATCAAACCTATTCTGCCAAATTGACAAATGAAAGGAAAGAAGAAAAGGACATGAAATAGAGTCAATAGTCTGAAAAAATTAAAGAAGAATTACAGGGGGAGAAAGCAAAAAAGTATTTTGATATATTCTTGGGCTCTAATCTGCAGAACCCACACCTTCATCCTGTCATGACTTTTTCCTTCCAATGTTCTGTATGGGATATAAGCTACTGATTTTCTTCAACAGCTGCCTTTGGAAGCCTAGCTACCCTAGCAGCCCTCCCTCAGCTCCTTAAGAAATCCTTTTTAACACTCAGTCCTAGCCAAAAGCTGCTCTCTGAAAAGGGACCTGGAGGGTCAGAACAGATAACAATGAAAATATAGAGTAGGAGAATACAGGAGATGCTGGTTATGTGATATTTTAAAAGCGAAACCAGGAAAAATTACAATGCAACTTTGCTGTGATGTGTTTCTAGGCATTATCAGACGTAAAAAGTAAGTAGCAGACAGGGGGCCACATTCCCATCCCGACATGCCTTTACAGGATTAGTCCCTCCAGAGAAAGCAGACCATGACTTTCTAATCACTTCAGCCTGTTGGAGGTCACGAAGGGATGGTGTATTGTAATTAAGTGAGCATTAGACTGGCAATCAAATGACCTGTATTTAAGACCTAACTTGGCTATTTGGCTAGCTATATGACCTTAGAAAGTCTCTCTGGACCTCAGTTTTCTCATCTGTAAAAGGAGGGGGTACTATGAGATTATCCACTGTTATAAACTCTAATTCTTGTAATCCTGGGGAGAAAAGAGGCCGTTAACAAAACAATTTCATCATCCAGAGATGTAAAAATCACAGAGGTATCTCCCTGTAGCTCTGGGTGCCTTGACTATGTAAACCCTGGGAAGGTGGCCCTCCTCTCAGTTATATCCTGGTCCTAGCCTGCTTTACTTTTTTTTTTTTTGCTTAGGCAATAGGGGTTAAGTGACTTTCCCAGGGTCACATAGCTAGTAAGTGTCATTTGTCTGGGACTGTATTTGAACTCAGGTCCTCCCGACTCCAAGGCCAGAGCTCTACCCACTGCGCCACCTAGCTGCCCCCTCCTAGCCTGTCTTTAGAACGATACCGGAAAAATGGCACTGCCTTCTCCTCTTCAGCCAGGGACCCTCACTAACCCCTCCATACCTAAGCAAGCCTAGTAAAAGGAGTTTTG
Organism: Phascolarctos cinereus; assembly: GCF_003287225.1. NCBI lineage: Eukaryota > Metazoa > Chordata > Mammalia > Diprotodontia > Phascolarctidae > Phascolarctos > Phascolarctos cinereus. The sequence goes on from NW_027555736.1 coordinate 123,182,325, forward strand.
CTACAAATACATTATAAGATCTAAAGATAAAAGGAGAAAGGTCATCTCACCCAGCCTTTCACCCAGTGTAGTGATTCTGTCTGCTACATGACTGGCAAGTGGTCATCTGGACTCTAATTGAACATTGTCTATGTTAGGAAACTCATTAACCTCATTTCATTGAATGAACAGCTTTCATTTTTAGAGAGGTCTTTCTTATACCAAGCCAAAAGCTACTTTCCTAAAAGTTCCATTTTGTGTGTGTGTGTGTGTGTGTGTGTGTGTGTGTGTGTGTGTGTGTCCCCAAGTGCTTCCCTCTGGAGCCTGCACAGAGTAGATCGAATATCTGTTTCAAATGATAGCTTTTCATTTATTTGAAAATGGCTAATGTGTCCCATCCTCTCCTTAAGTTTTCTCTTTTGTGGGCTAAACATGCCCATTTTTCAATATTCCTCATATGTCATGATTTGTGCACCCTTCACCTTTCTAATCTTCCTATTCCTGATGAACTAGTATACAGCCAGTTAGGCTTCTCAGTGGAGAGAGTCATGGACCTGTAGTCATGAAGACCTGAGTTCTAATTCTGCCTCAAATGCTAGCTGTGCAGCCCTGGGCAAGTCACTTAACCTCTGTTTTCCTCATTTTCCTCTGTAATATGGAGATAATAGCACCTTCCTGTCAGAATTGAATGATATTACATATGTAAAGTTCTTGGTAAAATCTAAAGTGCTCTATCAATGCTAGTTCTTATTATAATAATATGTAATATAATAATATATTTGAATTTCAACATCCCTCTTCAAATGTGATCAAAATGGAACTCAGAGTCACCAATGTGGTCTGACCAAGTGCATAAAACGGTGGGATTAGAACTCCTCATGTTTTGGATGATAGCTAACCCTTTATTAGTGCTGCTTATGATTGAAATAGCTTGGCAGAGTTGCAGCATCACATCTTTGGCAGATGTTTAGCTGACAGTCAACTAAAACCCCTGGGATCTTTTCCTCATGAATTATTCTTTAGTCAGGGGTCTGCCACGTACTACCTATGTAATCTCAGGCAGGATCTAAGCATCAATTTCCTCATCTATAAAATAAAACTAGATTATATCATTGTGAACATCTCTTTCTTCTCTAAATTTGATAAGAAGGACAAAGAAATCTCAATTTGTGTAAATCCCAAAACACAACTCAACTCTTTGGATATCCAGAGATATGGCACATATTCTAAGGTATATCCCATAAAAATCCCATGTGAGCATCCATCCTTCTTTGTCTCCATCTCTCACCCATCCATAACCAAGCTTCCCAGTTGGTATGGATAGCTAGGTGATAGAGCAGATAGAATGCTTGGCCTGGAGTCAGGAAAACCTGAGGTCAAATCTGGCCTCAGACACTTACTGGCCATGTGACCTTGGGCAAGTCACTTAACTTTGCCTCAGTTTCCTCATTTGCAAAATGGCGATCATAAGAGCATTTACCTCCCAAGGTTGTTGTGAAGATATAAAGCATTCAGCACAGTACCTGGCACATAGTAAGCACTATATAAATGTTAGCTATTATTATAATTTTTATTATTATTATTATTATTATTTATTATTATTATTATAAAAAGCATTATTATGTTTTTTCCCTTCCATGTTTGTACATTCACAAAGGTACCCACCTTTGGGCTCTGAAATACGCCTTTCTGAGAGATCCTAAAAATTCTCTCCCTACCCTCTTCCACCAACCTTCCAAACCTCACAGCCCTTGTGTGGGAACCTCCTCTCCTCAGTCTCCCTTTGTACTACTCAGTGTCTGCTCTGATCCAATCTTCTTTTACAAAAGAGGTTGGTTTTTTTTTAATACCATTCAGAGATCACTATTTACCTATATGAATTTTTTTCCTGCTTTCAAAATCCAGCTTCCTTTCACAATCTCTCTTGTATTGTATATAATAATAATAATAAAATATAAATAATATATTTATGTGTATATAAACACACACAGAGATAGACAGACAGATAGATAGATAGATAGATAGATAGATAGATAGATAGATAGATAGATAGATAGATAGATGATAGATAGATATCCTCTCCCTTCTTACCACCATTACCCTAGTGCAAGCCCTCAACAACTCTCTCCTAAACTATTGCAATCATCTTCCAACTTGTCTCCCGGCCCTAGTCTCTTCTCTCTACAATCCATCCTCCTTTTGACATCCAATAAGACTTTGCTAAGGTTCAGCTCTGACAATGTCACCCCCATACTAAATAAATTCTAGTGATTCACTATCACTTCCAGGATCAGATAGAAGCTCTGGTTGGCATTTAAGTTCCCCATAATCTGCTCCCTTGCTACCTTTCTGGTTGTTACACTTGACTCCTCTACCCAGTTCCTGCCTTTAACTCTACAATCCAGCAACGTGGGCTCATCTTGCTTTTCTTCACAAATGACACTCCACCCCAGACCATCGTTGTACCAGCTGTCCCCCATACCTAGAATGCTATGACCCCCTTTGTTTCCGTTTCTTGGTTTCTGAGGGTTCCTTCAAAATAGCTCAAAGCCTAACTTCTGCAGGAAACCTTTGCCAGTCCTCCCACCAATAGGTGGCTTCTTCTCTGAGATTTCCTTCCATTTACTACATATATCATTTGTATGTACCTAGTTATTTCTATGCTATGTCCCCTATTAGAAAGAAAACTCCTTGAGGGTGGGGACTGTCTTTTGTCTTTCTTTGTGTCCCCATAACTTAGCACAGCGCCTGGTACAAAGTAACCATTTCATAAATGCTTATTGACATACTGTGTATATGTGTATATGCATATATATATATACACACACACACACACACATACATACATATCTATATTTGTATACATATACGTATAAGAGATATGTGTATATATATTCATATATATACATACAAACACACCTTTTTTTCATCTAGTTCATGCATACCATCTATTGTCGTTGGTCAGTGATACTATAGCACCTGTTGCTGGCCCCTTCAGTAGCGTAATAGGCACAAACTTGACAACAGATTAGCAGGTGATTAACTGGTGACAATCTTAACCCAGAGAGTAAAAGAATCAGGAAAGGCCTGCTGTGGCCTGGTTACAACATCAGACTTGAGGAAATCCACAGAACAATCTGGCAACACAATCCAACATTCAATGCCAGGAATCTGGATTACAGAGACCAGCTCTGGAGGTTATACACCATTGAGCTCCAAAACAACATGTCAAAAGCCACAGAAATACTCCCAGAAGAGGATTCTAACAGGGGGAGACTCTGATAACTCATTCTATTCAGAAGATCAATCCAAGGCAAACTACAGCACTACACCTCCCTATACACAATCAGCTACCTGGCAAAACTGGACTTACTGATTTGGGGGATGCCTATTTTACAGAGTCAGGTAGACACAGCCTAATTATGTTCTGTTCAGTACTCAGCATCCCGAGAGAGTCCAACAGATGTTGAATCATTATCCTTGAAATATCTGCCCCCTTTTATAGCCTTAACATACAGCCAACTAGCTCTTATTTCCTTTCTCTTTTACCAACTTGGTTTATTCATTCTTTCAATAGCCATTTGTTAAGATTCTACTATGTGTAAAATACTCAGCTAGGCAACAAGGGAGATGTTAAGTTGAAAAAAACTTACTAAAAAAATCCTATAATAAGGGAAATAAGGACTGGGCAGAGACAACTATAATACAAAGTATAAGATGGCAAGAGAAGTACACACAAAAAGTATTCAAAGTTCACTTCTCTTCTTTGCTCTCATAATGACCAAGTTTGATACCAAAGAACTTTGAGGATACACTTCCCCCCTTCTTTGCAGAGGTGGGGGACTATGGATGTAGAGCACAGCACATAATTTTCAATGTCAACCCTGATAACAAATGACCAAAGAGCCACAGCGGCTTTGCAACTGCTGTTAACTCTAAAAACAAACAATCAAAAAAAAAAAAAGCAGAGCTCATGCAGGTTATCAAAACCACAGTTAATGCTAAAAAATAAAATAAAACCAAAGAGATAACAATGATCATAAGCAAAAAGCTTTCTTTGTTCTGTTGGAGGAGGGAAACTAAACACATGTGCCAGGCCCCCCTCTAGGAGGAGACCCACGGTTGTGTGGGCAAATCTCAATACATGTACTAGTTAGTGGCTATGCAGAGAGTTGTAGCCCTAACAGTGAGGGGTAATAGAAACAATGTGATAAGTTTGATTCATCATAGGACTTCATGACCAGAACATGGGTACTGCAGGTGCTTATCTGAGCTCAGAGGCCAATGTGAAACAATTCTGAAATTTTGCTGTGTCTGAGCTCATCCAGAGGGTGTGTGCAAAAAGATTGTTATTATGCCAAGCTGAGGACACAGCTTGTTTGCTAGGCCTTAGCTCTGGAAAACAGGTTGTCTCCTAAGAGTAAAAAGAGAGGAGTAAAAAAAGAGGGGTGGTCTTGGCATGAAGATCCTGACACCAACTTGATTGGTTTTACTGAACTACTTTTTCCTCCTCTTTTTTTTTATTCTTTGTTTTATAAGATATGAATCTCTAGGTGGGGAAGGGGAGAGGCATATATTGGTACATGAAGGTGATATAAACATAAAGACATCACTAAAAAGTTGGGAAGGGGAAAAGAGCTGGAAGATAGAGAGAAAGAAAGAGATGGGAAGAGAGAAAGGGAAACAAAGAAGAGAAAGAGGGAGAAGGAGCAGGAAGGAGAGGGAGAGAGGGAGAAGGAGAGGGTGAGGAAGGGAAAAGGGGAGAGAGAGAAGAAAAAAAGGAGAGGGAGAGGGAAAGAGAGGAGGAGAGGAAGAAGGGGGGAGAGAAAGGAGGTGGATGCTGACAACTGATGTTCATTTAACTGTAGTATAGAGTATGTGAAGGAGTGAAAGTACAAGACAAAGCTACAAAAAGGGTATTGCAGCCAGACTGTAGAGGGCCATTTTGAATGTCTTTGAAAAGAGCCTAACCTTTCTCCTTCCAGGGTTCTTTCCAACCTAGCCCTAGGGCACCTTTTAACGGTAAAGAACAACCCCCTGCATAGACTCAAGTCACAGGAAAGTCCCTTTTCAAAGCTGGCTCCAAAGTCACAACTATTAAATTTATAAGCTGCTGCTTAGATAAGGAAAGCTGCTGTTTGCCTACCCAGTCTCTGCCTTCAACTCACTGTTCAGTAAGGCTTTTTGGATGCCTTTTAGTAGATAGGATGATACAGGAAAACAAATTCTACTTTCTGCAACCTTTTTTTTTTCCCTACCCTGCTCCGTATAGGAAATAACAGGTTCCCCTCCCCCCCCTTCAAGTCTGAGTGGCACCAAGAAAATCTAAATTGAATGCAAGCTTAGCTCTTACATAAATCTTTAAATGATCTTCTTAAAGTCTTATTTTAGCAAACTAGTCTGGGAAAGAAACAAAAAGTATCTAAAGCAAGAGGTCCAATTCATACTTTTTTTGCATTAAGACTGACATGCTCTTTTTCTCTGACTAGGCTCCCTCCTCCTCAGCAACCTTCCAAGATGATCCTCCCCTGTCTCCAAATCATTAAGCTGTGTTGTTCTCTTAAGGCTTTTGCTGTCTCATCTCATTGAAAACCATCTGTCAATTTTAGACATACAGTGATGAATGAAGATTCTATGTGATGCCTTTGGCTTTAGAGCAGGTTGTGAGAATGGCCCACTCTGATCCCTGATCGTGGGGAGGATGTGTGCTTATAAATGTCTCCAAGTCCAACCACTGAAGTCAACAGTACTGTACTTAATTAACTCTAGGAAGAATGGGCACATTTTTTAATTGCCCTGTAATTCTAGCCCAACACAAGAGAAAACAAGAATTATTTTTGCTAGCTAACTCCAGGCTAGGAGCTAACTCCTTCAGTAACACCCATTTAAAGAAAACTGTCCCTCTAAGGTTATCTTCCTCCTATTCTGTATGTTTATTGACGCAATTGTACCTGTTTTATACTTATTTATGCTTATGTTGTCTCTTCCATCAGAATGTAATAACCTTGAGGACAGGGACTGTTTTTGTCTTTTTCTGTTTCCCCAATACTTACCACAGTATCTGGCACATACTAAATACTTACAAATTGTTGATTGATTGATTCTTGGGTCCTGAGAACATTTGCATCATTATTGGAGCTAAGGAACACAAGATTTTCCCATCGTTTTAATATCAGAGTAGGAGTGCAGCATCTGCCTCATCTGACCAGTGCACACCTCCTTGCTATCATGTTCTACATTTTTGTCATCCCTTTACTTCTCTATGGCATCTGTTGTTCCTACAACAGCCTGTCACTGATTTTGATTGGAAGTTCTATAAAAGAAAGGACTGTTTGGCACTTTTTTATTGTCATGCATCCCATGGTTACTCAATGAGCATGATATAAACAGAAGAATAACAATTTATGTTTCTATAATTCTTTACAATTTTTCAAGATGCTTTCATATACATATCATTTGAGCCTTATAATGATGTTACGCAATAGGTATGCCAGGTATTATTATCATCACTATTTTACAGAGGAGGATACGGAGGCTCACAGACACTAAGTGACTGAGCCAATCTGGTACAGGACTCAAATCCAGGTTATCTGACTCTAAATCTGGAATTCTTTTTGTTGATTCTGCCTTTTATAAAATTTTCAGTCTTCCGATTATTTGTCACCCACTAAAGCCTTCTCTGTAAGAGAAGAGTTAAAACCAAAGCAATTAAGCACTGACAACATACAAAGCATTCCTTACCTCTAGTCCCCCACTTCTCTATTGAAAGAATTTATTTTTTCCTCTGTCCTTAAGCTGAGTTCAGCTGATTGTAATGCTGTTTTTATTTACATCATTAAAATCACTGCATACATTCTCTTGTTTCTACTTTCTTTACTCTCTATCATTCATAACCCACCATTTCCTCGATAGGACTTAACTTTCTTATGCCCAGGGATCCCACTCTGGGGTTCTGCCCTCTGGATTGGCGATTGCATCATCCTCCCACTACTACATCAAGGCCCAGCCTCCAGCCACACTTTGCTTTGCCCCCTCACATTTCTTCATCAGTAGCCAAGCTCTCATATATCAGCCCAGGGCACCTCCCTTCTTCCTCCTTCCTTTCCAGTTCTGGGATCTTAATCAATCCAATTCTGTCTTTCATGGCTTCATTCACCATCTCTATAACATTCCAAATCGAGATATTCCTTCCTAGCCACCCGTCTCCTTTATGTGTTTTCTCCCTCTATTAAAATGTAAAGACCCTGAGTGCAGGTACTGTTTCTGCATGTTTTGCCTTTTTGTGTGTGTGTCCTGATGCTTAGCACAGTGCCGGGTACATAATAGCCACTTAAAAGGTACTAGTTGACTGGCTGGCCAAATCTGCAGCACTCAGTAAAGCTGGCAGGCACATGATAAGTGCTTTATCATTCATTCATTTCCCTTCCATTTTTTATGAATTCCTCATATCCACCGTTCCTTACAGCATAATAATATTTCTTTACATTCATAGAGCACAGTTTGTTTAGACACTCCCCAATCAATAAGCACCCACTTAGCTTCCAATTTTTTGCTGCCATAGATTTCCAATACTCTTTTTACTATACTGCCTTCTGTCTTTATCTGAAATGAAGTAGCTGCTTTAGAAAGCAGAGATCTTGGGGGAAAGGCCAGTTTATAGTACTACTTGGATTCATTTCATAGCATAGATCAGAAAATGGAATAGTAACTCTTCTCCTTAATATGAAGAGCCTTCTCTACTCTCCCCAGGTAAGAATATTTAAGCTGTAACTCATAACTGACTCATTGGTTCCATGGCTGCTCCAGACAGAGCAAAGCTGAAAAACAGGAATACTAATAATAATAGATGGCCAACTTTTATATAACACGTACTATGCGCCAGGCACTGTGCTAAGTGCTTTACGTTATTATCTCAGTTGATCTTCACAACAACCCTGGTAGATAAATGTCATTATGATCCCCATTTTAAAGATGAGGAAATTAAGGTTAAGTGACTGGCCCAGGGTCACATAGCTAGTAAGTGTCTGAGGCCAGATTTGAACTCAGGTCTTCCTGACTCCAGGCCTGGTGCTCTATCCACTGAGCCAGCTAGGTATAGAGTCTTCTATAGAAAAAATGCAGTCACATTGTCAAAAAGACTATACAAATTAATCTCTCACCTAGAGGGAACTCTGGACTGAAACAGCCACAATGAAACGTAGTAAGTATGTATATTTGTGTGTGTGTGTGTGTGTGTGTGTGTGTGTGTGTATGGGTGGGTAGGTCTGGTTTCTGTATTCAGGTGCTTTGGGATCCCCCTTATAATGCATCAAACGTAATGAACAGAAGCTGCTTGTATAGCTAGCTATGCAATGATCTTCCAAATAATTAGCCATTTTTCTCAGCTTCCCAGTTCACCTCTCGTCACCCTTCTGTTCTGCCAACTGTGCAGGCCCCAAAGTGTTATATCTTTCTCCTGAGCCTCCTGCAATTTACAAGGAATACCATAAGGCAAGAATGTAGGAGGACATGGGAGAGAGAGAGGCGCTTAGCAACGGCAAGGAAATTCAGCATCATAGAGACCACTAGTACTTTGTTTTCTGTTCCAAATCAACCTGGATTGCCAGGATGCGATCTGCTACTGTTTCACAGTAACTCATCTGAGCGCATTTCCTTCTGCAGCCCCCTTATCCATGGCAAGCAGACCCAAAGCCATGGCTTTATGTTTTCCAAGTATTTTTTGCTGAACTCATTTTCATGACTCTCCTGGGCTCCAGGCAGGGAGTATTCATATCTCTCTTTTAGAAGCAAAAATTCTCTGGAAAGAAGGAAAGAATGGCCTTGACCAATTTCCAGGAGCAGAAGGAGAAGCTAGAGGCCAGATCTTACAACTTACAAAGCTCTGCTTCTAATTCTAGATCAGTTTTGCACAGAAGTACCCTGCTTCAGGAAAGCTGTTGCCTTCTCTCCACTTCCCCTATCATCCTAGGCCCACTGCCCTCACGCTGCCCTGAGCCCACGGCAGGCTGCTGCTGCAAAGGTTAACCTGGATGACATAACACTGAGATTCTGACATTAATTCAGGATGAAGAGTTACCAGAAGCTCATCCTTTATTCATTCTGCAAATATTGACTAAATGCCCTCATCATTATTCCATAACCTATTTAACCTCCAAGGTCCCTTCCAGCTCTAAAGTCTTGGAGTGCCTATATTTCTCACCCTATCTCTCATAGCTCCCCTATATCTACCCTAAACTCAGGCAATCAAGAAGCAACTGTTAAGTACCTGCTACGTGCCAGATGCCCGGCTAGGCAGTGGGATACAGATGTAATGAATGAAACATCCCCACTCCCAAGGCACTTACATTCTAGCTCCCATCTAACCATACTGCTTTCTTTTCCCTATAAATATCTCATACTTTCTTACCACTATACTTTTGTTCAAGCTGCTCTTTTCCACCTGGAATGTTGTTCCCCACTTCTCCACCTACGGAATGAAATTAGAATCAGCCTCAAACATCCAGACTGAAAAACCACCTCCTCCACAGAGCCTTTCCTTGTCCCCAGATGCAACTTCTCCCTCCTCTAAATCCCGTACACTTCACTCTCTCGTGGCACTTGACACATTTTGTCTTATTGTAGTTGCTTATATACATTTCTTAAGCTTTCATCTTAGTTGAGAAATAACAGTTTCTCCTTGGAGGATAACACTTTATTTTATCTATGTATAGCCCATAGCATATCATAGCATAGTATGTTGTATTCCACATAGTAGGTATTTAATGTCTATTAAATGAATGAATCACTAAGGAACAAAGAAAGACAAAAATAAATAATATACTGCATCAGGAAAATAATATGGAAGGATAAGCTACAAGCCAGCTATGAGAGGTTTAGTGGGGGTTTTTTCCTTTTTTTATGAGCTATGGCATTTAGAAATTGGGAGGGTTGGGGGGGGCAGAAAGGGGGTAGTAAGGTGTGTGGAACAACCAAAGGATTGTGCTTCATGTGTATGCTTCCCACATGTATGTGGGAAGATCTTGACTGGAAAACTGTCAACTGGCATAAGCTTCCAACCATAGAGAAGCCAGAGGCTCAAATTCCCCCCTTGACATTTGTACATGGCCTAGAGGGGGCTGGGTTCCTTGGGGGAGTGAGGAAAACTGTCTTAATGTTGGGGCCTGCTCTATTCTGTCACCTGTAACACAGCCTACATCCTTCCCCGTCCCCCACACCTACATATGCTAGGTCACTTCTAATTACATTGATCCCCAAATGAGACAAATCCTGTATCCATTTTATTATATCCCCCGAAGACAGTCCCTTTTCTGCCCTCACACCTCCTACTTTCCAAGGTCAAGCCTACATCACATCTCACTTCCTAACTTGTCTCCCTGCCTTAAATCTCTTCCCACTCCAATCCATGCTCCATAGCTCTGACCATGCCATGCTCCCTTCTCAATAAATTCTAGTTTACCTCTCTATTGTCTCTAAGACCACAAATAAATTCTTCTATTCAGAGTGTAAAACTCTTCACAACCTAGCCTTACTAGTCTTGTATATCACTGTCCTCCACATCATCTACCAACTGACTACTCTGGCCTCCTTGCCCATCCTCACCTATTATGCTCCATCACACGTGTCTTTGTATCCCTAGCACAACATCTGGCACATTTGAGGGCTTAATAAACACTCATTGTACCAGGCCAGATCACTCAACTTCCCCTCTGCACAAGGCTGGTCCTATAGACGCATAAATAGAAGAGGCAATATGGTATGCCTACCTGGTATCATATGCCTACAAGGTACAATTTGAAGCCTAATCAATCCCCACCCCTACATTTCTGAATCATATATATTTTCCAGGTCGATTTAGGATTGCTGGGTTCCCAGAGTCAGAACAAGACCATTGGAGAAGAGTGCTTGGTAAGAGAATCAGACTCACTCCTTAACCTGTCCCGGAAATATCTGATAAACATACCCAGAATTGACTCCTACTTTGGTCTTCAGCTTTGGTTAATGTCTTATGAGGCCACTAATAAAATGTAAATATTTTACTATGAGGGGAAATACATTATTATGACTCAATCTGTGAAGGTTTAGGGACCTCCCAGTAAGCACAGGCTCTCCACCAAATGCAAATCATTCAACTATCCTAGCCTTCTGAGAGTTAGTTGCCCAGGGCAATCATTATATGTCAGAGGTAGGATTTGAACCCAAGCCTTCCCTCAACTCAAGGCCAGCTCTCTGTTCACTTTGCCAGACTTCCTTTCAATGTTCTGTATTATTAGTGTTTGTTTGTTTGAATTAGTCACAGAACAGCAAACTGATCCAACCGTTTTGGAGAGCAATCTGGAATTATGAGGAGTTATTAAACTGCCTATATCCTTCGATCCAGCAATACCACTACTAGCTCTATTTCCAATGATGATTAGAGAAAAAGGAAAAGAACCTATATGTTCTGAAGCATTTATAGCAGCTTTCTTTGTAGAAGCAAAGAACTAGAAATTGCAGGGATGCCCGGCAACTGGGGAATGGCTGAACAAATTGTGGTATATGATTGCAATGGAATACTACTGTGCTATAAAAGAAATGACGAGCTCGATGATCTTAGAAAAATATAGATAGACATGCACAAAATAATGAAGAGTGAAATGAGCAAAACCAATAGAATATTGCATACAGTAGCAGCAATATTGTTTTAAAAATAACTTTGAGCAAATAAGTCATTTTGACTATTATAAATACCCAAATTCACTACAAAGGACTTATCAAGGAACATGCCATTTGCATCCAGAGAAAGAACTGATAAATATAAGTATGTATAGAATGATTTTACATAGATAGATAATAAATATGCATATTTGTGTCTAATGATAGCCATCCCTAGGGTAGAGGGAGAGGGAAGGAAGAAAAAAAGGGAAAAAAAGAAACTTAGGGGCAGCTAGGTGGCACAGTGGATAGAGCACCGGCCCTGGATTCAAGAGGACCTGAATTCAAATCCAGACTCAGACACATAACACTTACTATGTGTGTGACCCTGGGCAAGTCACTTAACCCCATTGCCTAGCCAGAAGAAAGAAAGAAAGAAAGAAAGAAAGAAAGAAAGAAAGAAAGAAAGAAAGAAAGAAAGAAAGAAAGAAGAAAAGAAAAAAAGAAACTTACATGATAATTGTACTATGTATTTAAAAGGAATAGAAGTTGTACATGACAGATTGATTTGCAGTTTTGTTTGCAATCTTTTTTTCTAGTATGCTATGGAAATGCTTATATTATATAATAAATTAAAAATAAATTAAAAATTTACAAGATTTTAAAAATTAACCATGGAACATGGAACAGATAAGTTTTGATTGTGGCACAGGACAGTGCAAAGAGTGTCTAGATGATGGAGTACTGCCTGAGAATCTAGATGCTCATGAGGAAGCATGGGAGACCAAAGGGTAACAAGAGAGTGCTACAAACATGGATAAGAACATTAAGACAGGGGTAAGCAGAAGAAAATGCAAAGATTCTCTTCACCCAGAGTCATTCCTACTTCTCATAATCCAAGAGAAAGCAGACAGAAGCACCAATTGGAAGAGGAAGCACTTCAGGGATTGTGGACCACCCCAACTTCCCATTAGGTTGCCCCATGTCACCACCATCAGCATTCTTCTTCTCTTTGGATGGAAACCAGTGACAAGTTGTTCAGTGGATTCAATGCCAAGAAGTACTATTTGGCTAGATCTCTTACAACAGCATAATTGTTTGTTCCTAGGCTGAGTAGCAACAAGACGCATAACTACAATCAACACCAACATCATTCACATCCCCACAGACTAAAACAACTACTGAAGGGGAGAACTAAGACCTGACCACTGCAGCACTGCTCCTCTAAATCCTAGGTCTCCCTCCCCTTCTCACCCCAATCAATCAATTGGTCAAAGCGAAAAGAGAAAATGATCCCTACTCTGAAAGGACATATATTTCAAGAGGTAACATGGCTTATCTAAAGTGTTATATTTGGAATCAAAAGTACCTAGGTTTGGGGCAGCTAGGTGGCGCAGTGGATAGAGCACCGCCCTGAAGTCAGGAGGACCTGAGTTCAAATCTAGCCTCAGACCAAACACTTGATACTTACTAGCTGTATGACCCTGGGCAAGTCACTTAACTTCAATTGCCTAAAAAAAAATAAAAGTACCTAGGTTTGAAGTCCAGCTCTGCCACTTGTTACCTGTATGGCACTTCTCTGAGACTGTTTTCTCAGGTGTAAAATGAAAGGGTTAACCTAGATGATCTCTAAGGCCTCTTTGAGTTTGAAATCTATGATCTTCCTCTCACCTCAAATAATGTACTATTCACCACGTCTGCTGATTCTTCCCCATGCTTCCACTGTCTCATCACGAAGGCCTAGTAGTACCCTTGTCTGTCCAACAGCTTAATTCCTAGTCTTTAATAGCCCCAAATATCCCTACAGAATGAGTAGTTTAGTTAACTACTCCCTTCATCAGCTGCACCTGAGAACCCCAAAGAACTATTCCCACATTGGTAAGGGCAGCACTCACGTACCTCTGTGCTTTCCAACCCTTCCTCATCACACCCTCCTAATGCTTCTAGGGAGCTAGGCCACCATACTATGGGCCTCCCCAGTCCTGGAACATTATTGTCATGCCCTCTATACCACTCTCTCCCCAACTCTCTGCCAATAAAATAGTGGAGGGGAGGATGGTCAAAATACTCTATTTTGCAGATCTCAGACCTTGGGGTTTGATTTTTGCCACCAGGATTATTAGCTAAGCTCCTTTCCATTCAGCTTTCTGACAGGCATTTGGCTATTGCTCTTAGAACCCCCTGCTAGTTTTTTTACTGCTGGGGTTCTTTCATAGATGGTGATTTTTTTTTTGAAAGGGCTTGAAATCACCCTTAGAACACTCAGGGGAGAGAAAGGGAACAGAGCAAATCAAAGTAATAAATAGCTCCCTGAGATGTTACCAAGGCAATGAGATTTGTATTTTGCAACTGGGGAAACTAAGGCCTTGAGGAAAGGACCCTGCCCTTGAATATGCAAAAAGGCAGTCCTGGCTCTCTGCAAAGTACTGTGTGTATCCACTGGATGATGCTGCCTGCCATCATCTCTAGAGAAGAATGGCATTTGGTTTTGCTAAAGCATAAATTATCCCCTAAATATAGCTTTAAATGGTCTGCATAGCACATAAATAAAGTTCAGGCAGTATGAGAATGGGCCCATTTTTGTCACTATTTCATTTCTTTTATACATCATTACCTATTCAAACCATTTAGAGCAACCTATTTGAGAAATAGAAATGGTGCCCCACAGCCACTGTCCCTCCTGTTACTCTCTGTTCTCAGTGGATTGATTCATCAGGGGGAAATTTTTCCTCTTCGAGTTTTTTATGCCAGTGCCAAACCCTCATCACAAACCTGGGTCTGATCGGGCTTAATAAGCTTGCATTTGCAACATGCCATGGCCATCAAATGCCTACTGCAGCAGCCTCATCGTGCAGGGATGTAAAGTGCCATAATCCAAGGTGATGCAATTACCCACTTAAAGTCTGGCTGGAGAACACATTATAAAACTCATCTAACATGCTGCTTTTGATAGCCTGGGACCTTGAAGCCCACATCCATCTTCTTTAACATATACTCAAGGATGCTGCCCACATCACAGGCAGGTTGGTTGGCTCCCTCACCAAGGTGCTCAGGCTGGGACTTGCTCACACTCAATCAGGCTGCCTGGCAACCCTGCTGTGAATTCAAGCCTCATGCAAAATGTACAGACACCTCCCAGCTTGCTTCTCAGATCAATGTGAAATTGTTGGACTGCCAGAGGCAGGCCACAGCCACTAGAGAGAAGCTACTTGATTAGAGAAAAGGAGTTAGCTCTTAGGTTCCAGATGTGTTTGCTTTTGAACCAGAAATCTGTAGGCAAGAAGCACATTTGGATCCAATGATGGATGGTTTCTCAAATAAAACTAAGCAGAGTGAAAAGAACACTGGAGTTGGGGTTCAAATCTCAACAGTGCTAATATACTACTTTTGTGATTTGGGGTAAGTCATTTAACTTTTGCGGATCTCAGTTTCTATGGTATAAAGAGCACTGAAGGGTCAGGTAGATAGCGCAATGAATAGAGCACCTATCCTGAAGTTAGAGAACCTGAGTTCAAATCCAGCCTCAGACACTTGACAGTTACTAGCTGTGTGGCCTTAGCAAGCCACTTAACCCCGAATGCCTTGCCCAAAAAAAGAGGCACTAACTCTGAAGAGAAAGGACCTGGGTTCAAATCTTATCTCTACCCCTTTATGTGTAACCATGGACAGATTTCATAACCACTCTGCACCCCAATTTCCTTAGCTGTAAATCGAAGGAGTTAGACTGTGTGATCCTGGGGTCCTTTCAATCTCTAAAATCCTCAGATGATATTATCCTGGGGTTCTGTAACAATGAATTCCACTGGGAGGCAGCTTGTTGTGGACAGAGAAAAACTAAAAGTCAAAATCCCTGAGCTCTGGTCCCAGTACTGTCACTAACGGGCTGTATGACTTTAGGTAGGTCACTTAACCTCTTTATATAGAAATTTTCTCACTTATAAGATGAGGGTCTGGGACTAAATGCTGTCTAAGCTTCCATCTAGATCTACAATTTTATGATGCATTTTTTAAAAGTGCCTATGAGCTTTCTTTGCTACCAAAATAAACAGATGTCCAGTAGGGAAAGGACTCTCTTTGGCTGGGGCTGTTGAGCGGTATTTTCTATAGGTTTAATAAGAACAGGTGCCATGGTAAGGGGCTAGACTGGGGACTGAGAAATGACACATGCATCCTGGTGCAGAGTCCAGGTCATTAGGGACTATTCTACCAGGAGCAACACGGGGACAAGGGCTTCAATGAAGACGATAGTAGACTGATTGATTTTGGGTGGGGTATTAAGTGCAATCTTAAGGAGACTTTCTCAAACTAAGCCATACTGCAGATGGCAAAATCTTTCAGTTCTCTCCTGCAGGCTGCTCTGCCCTTAGCAGTTTCTAAGCAGTAGTTCTCAGGCACTCACAAACAGGAAGCCTAGAACTGCCAAGAAAAAAACAAATCAATTGGGCTTGGAAGGAGCAGGATTCCCAGAGGAGGAAAGGAAGGAGGAAGAGAAGTTGCAGTCAGTTTTTTAAGATTATCGTTCTGAAGAAGCTAAGACCTTTGGTAGCAAATATTCTACAGACTGGTAAAAAAAATTTCCACCAACTGGCACTTAATTTTATAAACACAAGTTTGAATAAAAGTTACAGAATCAGGGAAAGAGTGGGAAAGGGGAGCAAGAAAAGGAGGGAAGGGCATCAGGCTGTATTCTGAATTTTCTCAATGTCCTTATAACCAGTTGGGAGATCTTTTCTTCTTCCACATCCAAGATACTTAAACATGCCTCAGTGGTTCCTCCATTGTTTTTTTTCTTCCCCACTCTTCTCCTACTCCCTTCCTGGGTCCTCTTTGCTTCTTCCTGAAGAGGACATAGGTTCTACCTCTCCCCTGTCTTGCCCTGCCTGCTTCCTGAAATGAGCACATTCTTTAGTTTTCTTAAAAGGCATGAGTTTTTTGTTTGGTTTGTTGGGTTTTTAACTGATCATTGATACAGGGAAGTGTGCTTTCATGGATCTGTCAGTTCCTCAGAGTGGGTGCTCCCTCCAAAAACCCCATCCTAATGAATTCTGCCAATGATATCCCCATAAATCCTCCAAAACGAATCTACCCAAGCATTGGAGGCCTTGATTTGGTGCTTTCAATATCTCAGCATTACTACTGTAGCACTCAGGCTATCCATATCTGTTGTTTCTCATTTCTTATTCTTTCTCAAAAGCCAGGCCCCCCTCTCCTTTTCTTATCATCCATGTCATTAATAAGAATGGGAAACACAGGCTTTAAAATTAACAGTAAATTGGGGGAGGAGGATTCTGCCAAGCTAGACAGCTAAACTTCATCTTTGTTTCTAATGCAAGTAAAGCTAGGATTGGAATATTCCCAGCTTCCCCTTATTTCCTGACTGTTCACCTCCCTCCAGATGTTGTACCTGAAATCAGTCAGCTTCAATTAGATCTAGGTTGAATGATATCCCAAGCTCCTAGCCAATAACCCAGGGTAGATTTGGTTTAGGGCAGCTAGGTGGTGCAATTGATAGAGTGCTAGGCCTGGAATTAAGAAGACTCATCTTTCGAGTTCAAATCTGACCTCAGACATTTACCAGCTGTGTGATCCTGGGCAAGTCACTTAACCCTGTTTGCCTTAGTTTCCTTATTTGTAAAATAAGCTAGAGAAGGAAATGGCAAACCACTCCAGTATCTTTGCCAAGAAAATTCTGAATGGGGTCACAAAGAGTCAGACGCAACTGAAACAACCGAACAATAAGATTCCATTTAGCATGACTGCTTAGCTTCTCACCACCACCCCACCCCCCACCAGAACCTTCTCCCCAATCTAACCTACAGGTGTGGGACTCATGACTTTCACTAAAGCAATTATTCTCTTGTCCTGCTCCAATCAGCTACCACTGAGAATTCTTTCTGTGGGCTTCAAACCATCCTGAAAAGACCCCACAATAGCTTTCACCTTTCTGAAAGTTTCTCTGGCCTTGACCAAAGAAGTTCTAACTTACTCTTGATGCTTTTCCCCTCTGTCCTGGTTACTATTCCTGGAAAAGATTCACTACCTAGATAATACAGATATTTAATCCTTTAGGTAATTTTTAGCCCTTTAAAAAATGACCTGCCCGGCTAGGCCATCATCTGAGTCCAGCTCTTCCCCAACAGCATGGACTCAGCTGACCATATCCCACAATAGTGGCAGCCATCATTTCCAAAGATGCTCTCTGTAAGCCCTCAAAGCAAACCGAGTCTCCTCTCTTATTCAAAACCTTTGCCTACTCTTGTTTCTCAAGTAAGTCTAGTTTCCAGCTTTTTGGCATACCTGACAAGATACCCAGGTCCTAAGTACGAAATATGGCCGCAGTGAAGGTAGTCGGTTCCACCTTGTTCTTGCCAACTCTCATAAATGACTGATCATCCAGATATAGACACAACCCCTCCTGGTTTTCTAACACTCATTCAGGATCCAAAAACAATAGAAAAAACACTTTACACACTCAATAATGAAGTGGAAAGGGAGGACCCAGTCCCAAATGCTGGCACTACCACTTACTATCCAAAGGATCTCAGACAAGTCACTTAAACTTCTGTTTTTAGAGCCTCACTTTCCTCATATGGACTAGGTGACTTTTAAGATCACTTACACCTGTAAATCTACAAAATTAAGAACGACGAATCAAATACAGTCCACACACTTGTACACATAACCATAAGAGAAGGGGCATTTTTTCACTACCTTGCAAGTTTCACAATTGTAAACCTATAGCAAGGGGAAAATGAGTGTGAGAAAGGGAAAAGGGAGCTGCTTAGTTTTCTGTCTTCATGGAGATAACAGAGAAACCTTGCTGGATGGCTGTGACTACTTACAATCTTCTGAAGTTGAAGGAAAATTGAGATGTCTTTCATGGTGCATGTCCATTGCCACTTTGACAGAAACAGGCTTGGCAGGGCATTGGAGTTCACTCTGAATCTGTTGGCGTTCATTTTCCATCACCCACTTAGTAATTGCTATTGGGAACTAATTAAAATTTTCTTAAACCACATTTTCTCAAATGGAAGGGACTGTTATGACAAAGCTGTTGTAATTATTTAGTTATGGTCTGGCTGGTCCCAGTCAAAAACTTGGTACAAGGACCCCCCACCACCTCAGATACATTGAATAATTATTCTAACACAGCTGTATCTAATAAACTCTGGTAACCAAGATCTGCCCTAGTCAGCAAACCCTCAGAGTTTTTATTTAACAACCTCCCTACTACCCCAGTATTTGCTCTACCTTTAAAGGCCAGTAATAGCAAGTGATAATGATGACGATGATGATGATGATGACTTGCATCAATCTGGATTCAGAGTAGCTTATTACCAGCCACACATGCTAAAAGCAAGATAGCAATATAACATGTAGCTATGTAGGAAGAAGATAATGTCCTTTCCCCCATGGACTTAGTTTTATGCCTGTCCTTTCTCCTACTCCACCCCCCACCAATTCCATCCATTTGCTCAGAAGACCAAAAGTCTTGGGGTTTAGAAATTTGAGAGCCTCAAATCCAGAAAATTCTAAGCAGTTTTCTGGAAGGGTAACCTTCAAGATGCTGAGTAAATACAGTTTATAAATCAATAATTGAGCAGAGAACCACAAGGAACATCTAAACCTAAGTCAAAGTGAAGCCTCTGGCAGAGAAACTGTCCTTCGTGACCAGAAAATCAAAGATAAAAAATAGACTCAAACTTAATTACTTCTTATGAGAAGGTTTTGTATCCAAAAATTTTGGCACCTAAAAAGAAAAATCCCCTTCTAAAAAGAAAATATTCATCTTTATAATGTTCAGAAAGAACAGACTCCCATTCCCCATTTTGTCAAAAAAAAAAATAATATTGCTTTTATATAATATATATATATATATATAATATATATATATATATATGTATATGTATGTGTAGTATAATAATATATGTATATATGTAATATATGTATAATTATATTAGTATATAATATATAATATATATTAAATATATATGTATATATTTATATATATATGTATATATTTATATATATATATATTGTAATATATATAATATATTATATATATATATATATTTATATATATATATATATAAAAATAAAAGCCCTTGACCTGTAAGTTGAGATGGATGGTAAATAATGAATAAGATATAATCCACACATATATACATATAATAATAAGAGAAAGGATTTTTTAAAAATCCCTTGCATGTTTCACAATAACATATAGCAAAGAAAAGAACAAGTCTTCCTTTCGTGGAGAAGATGTAACATCTCATCTGAGGACTCCAGTTAAGGCTAGAAGTAGACAGAATCTGCCACCTTGTCTCCAATGAAGCCACCTCTAACAGTGACCATGAGGTCAGCAGAGGACCATCAAGCAATAACCATGCAAGACCAAGAGGAAGTAAGACTTCAAGCCTGTACACCTTACCTACACAAAGGCAGAAACTACATACCTAGAAGAAACTTCACACCACCCAAGGCCAGGAAGAAGCAGGTCTGGCAGAAGGAGTGTGGTGAGGCAGAAGGCATAAGCAACCATGTATTAATAAAAGTATGAGCTGCTGTTCTACATGTGTGCCCCAATCATATGTTTTCCTTGTATTTCTTGCATTTTTGCTTTTCCATGAATGTTTCCTATATGTGTCCATTCCCACTGACTGTGTGTGTACGTTTTGGGGAGAATGTGACTGAGATTTAGGTTAGAAATATTTTATTGTTAGTTTTCTTATTATACTATTTTATTAAAGACTTTTACTTTAAATCCATCCTGTGTTCTGGATAACTTAAAAAAATACATGGGGGGGGCAGCTAGATGGTGCAATGGATAAAGCACCAGCCCTGAAGTCTGGAGTACCTGAGTTCAAATCTGCCCTCAGACCAAATACTTGACACTTACTAGCTGTGCGATCCTGGGCAAGTCACTTAACCCCAATTGCCAAAAAAACAAAAAAAAAATACATTGGGGTGGGGGGTTTATGAAGTATGATTTTGAGTGTATACCAAGCCCCAGATTTTCCTAAACCTGGGGTAGTCTTGCTCTGGGTGCCCATTCTGTGAAACGGAAGTACTTCAGGTGTTACATGTAATTGTCTCATTTTATACTTCTCTAAGTATTTACTACTTAGATCATCACAATAACCTCATGACTTAAGTATAACTGGACAAGGATTATTTCCTCATTTTATAGAAGAAGAAACTGAGGCCCATAAAAATTATTTGAATCACATAAAGAAACACTATAAACAAATGGTGGAACCAGGTCTCCTGACTCTAGTTTTAATGTTTTTCTCCTTGTGCCACATTGTTATAAATGTCTACCCAGTCTGGTATCTGCTTCCTTTTCAGCTTTGTAAATGGAAGTTGGGCCATCAGTAGTGAAGGGAGATAGCACTGAACCCCTTGTGTGTCCCCATCAAACTCTCTAGTAAAACCTCAGCAAAAGGTCTATTATTCACCCTACCATTTTTGTAGCCTCTGAATATCTCTTCCTAGTCCTCTACCTATCCTTGGTATATGGTCAGTGCTAGTGGGGGAAGAAAGAGAAAAGCAAATCCAAAATTAAGGATATTTTAATCAAGTGTCAACTTCAACAAATTCTCTGGGAAATGAACCCACCAGGTAGAAACAGAAGTAAGCAAATGTAGATTATATATACACGTATGCACATTAATCCCATACCTCATAGCTATTTGATTTACCTGGATTTGGGCAGGGGGAAGGAATCTATGGTCACTGGTTGCAGAGATGTACAAGAAATATGGGGTTGCCCTATTTCCTTCCTATCTCCTTCAGTAGCTTACTATGTTACCTCAAATTGGTCATATCTATGTCTCATTTTCTCCTCTAAAATATTGAAAATTCCTTCCCTTTTTCTTTCTTAAATGAATACAATGAGGATTGATTACCATAAGCAGATGCAAGACAGTGTGATTTTTAAGAAAACATACTATATGGCTAGATGTTAGTTTCACCGACTCCCTTTTACCTCTCAGATAAAATGCAATTCCTTAGCAGAGCATTTAAGGCCTTCCACAATTCGGCTACAACCAACTGCACCTTTCCAACCTTATATTATATTATTCCCCTTCACATACTCTGCATTCCAGTCAGACTAGAGTACTTGCTGATCTCCCAACTTTGACAGGCTGTCTTGCACACCAATGTGTTTACAGTGGCTGTCCACTATCACTCACACCCACTCCTTACTCATCTCTGTCTTTCAGCATCCTTGTCTTCCTTCAAAGCTCAACTCTTTCATGAAACATTTTCTGCTTCTTCCACATATGGAAAGTGTTCTCTCCTCAAATTTGCCTGGAGCACAATAAATCCCTCCTTTGCCCCTATCAATCCCTTGCCTATATCTATCTACATGGCATATCTCCCACCAAACCCCAACGTGGAAAGTAACCACCTTAAGGGAAGAGAATGTCATTATATTTAATAACCTTAATGCCCAGCACAGAGCTTTGCACACAGTGGGTACTTAATAAATGTTTATTGAATTTGATTGTATAGAAACCTAAAAGATTTCAACTTCTCAGACATGAAAAATATACCAGAATACTTACAAGTATGATTGCAGCTTCCTTTCTTCATGTACCAATGCCCTCCACTGGGCATCCCTTCTCCAAGGCTACATGGTGGAGCTCACTCTCTGAGAATGAGACATGCAGCTCTAGACTGAATCTGGGCCATACATCATCATTATTTCCATTCCTCAGCCCTCCCACTTAACGAACTCTGGGTTCAAATTCCAGAGTAGCACAGGATCTGACCACAGAGAAATGCAGGGAACACAAGCATGCCACATAAGGCTCATCACTGCCTCTCAGAGTCGCGTCCAGGACCACGTGGTACAGTGACAGATTCAGTCTGAGGATCTGGGTTCATATTTTAATTCTGTCATTTTCCTACCACTGTGACCTTTACGTGTCATTTCTCCTCTCTCAGACTTGCTTTCCTGATCTGCAAAAATGAAAGGGACAGGGTGGACTGTATGACCCATGAAATCCCTTCCATCCATAAGTCTATATATAATTCTATAAATAAGGGGAGAATAGGAGAGCTTATGAAGGAGATCCAGGCCATCCCAGCTACTCCCAGAAATTTATCTTTCTGTTGACTCCCATAACAGTAATCAGTTCTTTTGACCTCTGTACACTAACCCTAGATGTCAGATCTGCAGTGCTGATCCTACCTTCATACCCTCAACTTCTTGGCTAAATGCAGTTTGAGTGCTAAAAGGTGGGTATATAGCCCTAGCCAAGTTTCTGAATCCTGCCACTTATGTCCCATTGTGTCCCAGGTGGTCACAAACACTTTTTTTTGCTCCTCTTTCACGTTCAATTCATTTCTGTTTAATTCAACAAGAACTTACTGAATGTGCTGGGAGATCCAAAAAGAAAAGCCTGCCCTCCAGACAGTATTTATAATAAAATACTAGAATACAATTTAAAGACAAAATTTCCAGTGCAGGCAATGAATGCTACTAGCCATGAGGAAGGGGAACACTGGAATAGTTAGTAAAAGCTTCTTCACAGTGAGAGCCTTAAAGGATTGGCAGAATTTGGTGGAAAAGTAGAAAGGAATGGAAAGAAGAAGGCCATGGGCAGCAAGCCAGAATATGGCCGAGATAAGCCAGGAGTCTATAATATTCACAAGCTTATAAGTCAAATCCTAAATAATCTAGGGTTGATGGGGGAAACCCCATGACCCAAAAACTCCACAAAGAATGATCTCTCAGAATGCCCCATCCATTTTTTTTAATATAAATTCCAAGAAGAGTCTTGACAGTTAATTCTGACTAGTATACTAACTCATATGGAAGAGTTGAATAAATAGTATTTGAAGATAAAATTCCATTTTGAAGATGAAATCCTCATTTTATGAGGGCATCAGGCCAATCCAAGGCTCCCTCATCCCGAGCTCAGACACTTAGCTTGAGTATGAGGTGGTGGGCCAAATGTCTGAACTTCTGAAAGTTGCCCCTTACATCTGCTCCAAGGGGATAAAGCCAGACATCAGAGAGATTCCTCTGGGTTTATTTACTTAAAAGACTTGAGAACTCATCACCCAGTCTTTTCTGATGAATAAGGCCACCAGCAGACTCAGATAGCCTAATTCACTGCTACTAAAAAGCTTTTCCTGCCTAAGCACAATCTCCCAGACTCAAATGCTTTATTGAAAACACAAAGGCCTCTTTTCCATTAAGAAAAGATCAAGGGAAAAAGATGTATTAATAGCAAGAGAGCCGCCAGGAATACACTGTCGACTGTCAGAGCTCCATGCGGTACATTGTTTGGGGGCTGTTATCTCACTGAGAGCAAATCAGAGCTGCCAGATACCTCTGAGGCACAGGGCAGCAAAGTTGCTTTTGGAGCCCTAAGGCAGACTCAGAGAGCTGTTCTGTGTCATCCTGCACTAGAACCCGAGGGATTGTCCAGGTGGCCAGTCACATCTCTCTTAATCGGTACTATCTATGAATCATGATTTTGTTTGCAGCTCTGAATTGACTCACACAGGTAAGACAGATGTGGACGCTTGTCCTCCGTCCTACAGTCTTTGCCCATCCCACCATGCAAATGCTTTGGATGAATAAAAGGATGCTTCCCTCAAAAGCCCCTTGAAGGAGGCCCTGGCACTGAGTAGTGATGTGGCATGAATGGTGACAAATTCCCAAAGAGCAAAAGGCCCATGTTCTAAATTGCTGGGCAGGCGATCTTTAAATAGATGGCAGTTGGATTGGCTGAGTTATTTTCTTTAGCTGAGCCTAGCTTGCTAAGGAAGATATTTGCATCAGTCCAGGTGTCCACTTGGACATGGGCAAAGACTTTGCCAGGCAAGATGCCCACCTGGTTGAAACAAACACTTTGTCAGCCATTGGAGCTGCCAGAATGAGGATAAGATGACAATTAGCTGCTTGTAAGCAGGAGGCCAAAGGTTTCAGCTGTTTTTTTTTTCCATATAATCTTCAGAAGGCTTATGAAGAGCTCCAGCAGGTACACAATTCAACAATTCAGTACTTCCTTATTAAGCCCCTACTATATGTAAGACACTGTACTAGGCTGTATAATTAATACTTGAAAACTGATTTTTAATAGCAGCAGGTTGAAACTTTCCACTGCGGCTCTTATTATACCCGGAGTATTCATCCCAGCTTCCTGATACTTCCTCAGTTTCAGGACGTGGAGTTCCAGGGCCAGGGACACTTGGCAAAATATCCCAAATGGCAAGTGGGCTGTTTCCAAGCCATTCCCCTGTCCTCTGACTGTATCCTTTGAACTTTTTCCTCCTCAGTTTTGATGACTCTGAATTTGTTCCAGTCCTTAACCTTCCATATTTGTTCTAGCCATTTGTTTCATCCAGACTAAACGAGAACCTCCAGCATTTCTTTGAGCTCAATGTTTACCCCCATAGGGTGCAAAGGACCCTAAAAGCAACCAATGAATGTTAATGAATTTATCTGTAAAGGAGCCGTTGTTGAATATTTATAGATCCAGATTCTTCCTTCCACCTGCTACTCCCTGGTGAAAAGCTCTGCACTTGAACTAACTCTTTAGCATTATTAGAGTATCATTGAATGTACGTAGTCATTTACAAAATGGTACCTTGGTGGTCTTAATACAGCTTCTAAAAGTGTCTAACTTAACTCAAGGGGATGCTTTTTGCTCTGTAAGGAAGTGGCTAAATGTGTCCCTGGGCCCCAAATAGAGAATTTTCTGCTCACATGTGAATTTCGACTTCAGTGATCTCCCAGTTGTTTTGATGAAGAAATAGGAATGAAATCATCAATAGATACTGTGTTTTCTTTTTTATTTAAATGTTTTATTTTCTTTTGCATCATTATCACTTCTCAATGACTCTTCTGGGCCCCCAGATAGAACTCTACCCTTCCCCAACTCTCACAACAAGTAAATCCTGTTAAATCAAACAAGTCAATACATTGGCCATATCTAAAAATAAAGCCCTCATTCCTCACTCATAATCCACCACCTCCACCAATGGTTCTCCATTAATCCCCTGAAATGACAATCAATCCTCACATTGACCATTGAGCTCTGAAGTCTTCACTTATTGTTTTCCTTCACATTACTGGGTCATTATGTGAATTGCTCACTGTTTACATTGTTCCTCTGGTTCTACCTACTTTACTCAGTTTCTCAAAGTCTTCCCAAGTTTCTCCAAATTCTTCATATTTTTCATTTCTTACCTTGCATTAAGATGCAAATATATGTTCATATATCACAATTTGCTCAGGAATTCACCAATCAATGAGCATCCACTATTTCCAGAAGAATTGTTTTCCCCACTAATAAAATGAAAATAATATGTGTAAAGCATTTAGCACAGTGTCTGGCACATAGCAGGTGCTAAATAAATGTTTATTCTCCCTTCCCCCCTTCCATAGGCATTGGTCTTATTACAGTGAATAAAGCACTGGATTCAGTGTCAAAGGACCTGACTGCAAAATTTGCCTGTTACTTACTGCCTGCCATGACCTTGGACAAGTCATTTAACTTTATAAGCCTCTGTTTCTTAATCTATAAAATGAAGTCATTGGACAAGATGAGCTTTAAGGTCCTTTCAAGGTCTTTATCTATGACTCTGATTCCCAAGGGAGAAGGAGATAAGGGGTAATGACTATAACACCTCTGAATTCCACTTCCCCAGGATCCCCAAGCATCCTAATTTATGGATCAACTTTAATAGGGA
Organism: Phascolarctos cinereus; assembly: GCF_003287225.1. Classification (NCBI taxonomy): domain Eukaryota; kingdom Metazoa; phylum Chordata; class Mammalia; order Diprotodontia; family Phascolarctidae; genus Phascolarctos; species Phascolarctos cinereus. Next base: position 123,208,650 of record NW_027555736.1, read on the forward strand.
TTTAAATGACCACCAAATCTTAAGTGGAAGTAAGAGGTAAAAATAAATATGCATAAAGCTGTTCCCAATTTTTTCTTACATATTTACTTTTAGTGTATTTTATATATATGCAACACTGCAAATGCATTTAGTTAAAGCAAATAAATAGAGGAGGCAATAAAATATGCTATCAAGTTCACATTTCATTCAACTTTTAATAAACATATAGCTACTATATGCAATGCCATCAGCTATTAATGTGAAATAGAACTATAATATGCATTGTCAACAGAAATTTTTTTTAGTGTTTTGGATTATATCATTACCCCCATAAAAGATAGCATATTTTAAATTCTAAAGGGAGGCTTTTCCAGTGGTCTAGGTCAAAATAAAATTTGAGAGAGGGAAAAAAAAAACAGGTTTCCAACTGTCATATGAAAAGTAATGGGACGTTTAAAAAAAGTAAAGGAAGGAACACAAATAACTTGTATGCTTAAAAATTTCTCTCAATTATAAGGGACGTTGGATATCATCTAGTCCAAACTCATCATTTTACAGATGAGGAAACTGAGGCACCTTAATGGGGCCTTGGTTCAACCAAGGCCACACATTAAGTTAATGGCAGTAGTAGAATTAGATTGCAAATTCTTAATTTTTGGTCCAGGCTTTCTCTATGAAAATATATGGCCTCTTTGTTGAAAAGCCAGTTTAAACAGTAAGTTGTCTATGGAAGTTAGAAAATTATTTTTAATGGGAGAAGATGACACTCCTGGCAATGTGATAACAGCTCCCCATATTGATTTAGATAGAAAGACCTTGCTTTACTATCTATGGTATGATGGTCTTAATATAGACTTAGGAAGGTTCAAAATACCAACATCCCATACAAGGAAACACAGAGCTTACAAAATGATGATAAAGCAATCTAGTTTTATTGTGGGGGGAGAAATTCACAAAACTGAGGCATCCAGGGAAGATGGACACAAGGCAGTCTGCTGAGGACCTGGATGGGAATAAGTGCCCCACAGAGCCCTAGAGGGAATGACTTTTATAGAGTTCTTTTCTGGACCTAGCAGGATGAAGCACTGGGGGGCAGGGAGCAAGGATTCCAGACCTGGTGACTGGAGCTGATTCATCTTAGCGAGGAGAGAAGACTCCTGGGAATTTGTGACTAGTTGATATCCAATTTCCCCTCTGCAATAGGGATTTTGCGCAGTTACTGCTGTCTTACTTATTGTGAAAGGGTGACTCAGCCTCCCTGCCAGGTGTTTTTGAGGTTCCTCAGGGCTACTTCATTTAGCAGGATAGGGAGGCTGCTGGGGCCATTTTATAATAACAATACACTCACTTTCAAATTTTCCACTAGTGGTAAATATCCTTCCATGGAGAGAAGGTAAAAATATCATATTAGTAATCATGGCTCATCTATAGTAATATGAAAAATGCTCTAAGTCATTATTGATTACAGAAATGCAAATCAAAACAACTCTGAGGTACCACATCACACCTATCAGATTGGCCAACATGACAAAACAGGAAAATGATAAATGTTGGAGAAGATGTGGGAAAATTGGAACACTAATGCATTGTTGGTAGAGTTGTGAAATGATCCAACCATTTTGGAGAGCAATTTGTAACTGTGCCCAAAGGGCTATAAAAATGTGCATACCCTTTGACCCAGCAATAGCACTTCTAGGGCTGCATCCCAAAGAGATCATACAAATGGGAAAAGGACCCACATGTACAAAAATATTCACAGCAGCTCTTTTTGTGGTGGCAAAGAATTGGAAATCGAGAGGATGTCCATCGATTGGGGAATGGCTGAGCAAGTTGTGGTATATGAATGTAATGGAATCGTATTGTGCTATAAGAAATGATGAACAGGCTGACTTCAGAAAAACCTGGAAAGACTTGTATGGTCTGATGCTGAGTGAAGTGAGCAGAACCAAGAGAACATTGTACACAGTAGCAGCCATGTTGTGCGATGACTAATATTGATAAACTTAACCCTTCTCAGCAATACAAGGATCTGAGACATCCCCAGAGGCCTCATGATGGAAAATGCTATCCACGTCCAGAGAAACAACTATGGAAGTTGAATCGCTATCATTTTTTTTCTCTTCTGTTGAGTTTTGTTTCCTCTTTCTAATGGTTCCTCCTATTGGTTTTAATTTTTGCTTACAACTTCACTAATGTGAAAATATTTTTAATAGGAATGTAAATGTATAGCCTATATGAGATTGTGCACCGCCTTGGGGAGGGTGGTGGGAGGAAGGGGGAGAAAAATTTTAAACTCAAAAGCATATGGAAGTGATTGTTGATAAATCAAAATAAAAATTAATAAAATTTTTTTAAAAATAATCATGGCTCAATAAAATAATATTTTGTAACCAAAAAATAAGACCCAATCTCTACCTTTTCCCAAATGTATTTATAGGTATGAGCTAGCAACCATTACTTAATCATATGTTTGAGTTGCTTGTCTCAGGCTGGACCTCCAATAGAGAACATTATGCAGCTGTTAATCTAAATAGTTTGCAAGGAAAAGGAAGCCTTAAAAACATCCAGACCGGTTAAATGCTAATTGGTCATGTTGTTATGGTGTTTGTGTCAAATGTGGTTCCTCTGCCAAGTATTCCACCTCTTGCCTTTCCATTTAGGCTGTTCCTTATACTTAAAATGTTCTTCCTCATCACAGCAGGCAGACTCTTGGCATCCCTAGCATCATTCAGGGAGCTCAAATCTCCCACATGAGCTCTTATGAGACCTCCTCAGTTCTTAGCATTCTCTTCTCTCCCTCCCATTCCCCCTTCCTAAATGCCTCTATCTCCCAAACTTATTGTTTTCATCACTGACCCCACCATTCCCCTTAATGCCCAAACTTGGATTACTTTACATGGATACGGTATAATTCAACAAGACTGAGGAATTAGTTGGGTACCATTGGCTAAAGCGTATGAAATTTGCCTCCTGAACAGGTGGCAAGACTTGAAATCATTGAACAAACATTCCAAGTGCCTATACCTGTACTAGGTACTGTGATGGATATCATTCCCACCCCATACCTCCAAAAGGCAATAATGAGACATGGTCCCTGCCCTCAAGTAGCCTACAAACTTATTGGAAAGATAAAATTAACAACCACAAAACAATCAAAGAACAACTGAGTACTACACTATGTGGTACAAAGTTAAATAAGCTATAAAGGCAATAAGAGAAGAGAGAGGTAGCAAAAGAAGTCTTTATGGGTATGTTTGGATTTCATACAGGTTTTAAAAAATAAGTCAGCTTTTGCAGAGGTGTCACTAAGACAAGGTGATTGGGACAGCCCTGACCATTCCCCACTCAAAAAAATTTCCCCAGGTAATGGCTCCCCATTACTCCTAGGATAAAATACAATCCCCTCTCTTTAGCATTTAAACTCCTTATGAATCTGACTCCAATACCTCTTTCCAGATGAACTGCAAATTATGTCCTACAAGCATTCTGTGTTCCAGGTAAACAGGCTTAAGTGCTCTTCCTCTTACTCAACTTTCCGCCACCTGTCTCTGTGACCTTACTACTGACCTTCCTTCAAAGCATCCGTAGCTCAGGGGCCTTTTCCTAATCTTTCCCCCACGTGTCCTCCTCCTTGTTAGTACTCTCCCTTCCTTCAGATTGCTTTGTATATGTGTACATTTGTACATGTAATTTCCCCTAAGAGGTAAGATTCCTGAAAGGAAAAACTGTTTCATTTCTGTCTTTGCATCATGAGCTCTTAGCCAAAAGGCCTGAAAAATGGTAGGCACTCAATAAATGCTTGTTGAACTGACTGGAATAGAAAAGGAAATGGAATCTTAACAATGTTAAGTGACTTGCCTAAAGTTACACAGCCAGGAAGTTGCAGAGACAGGACTCAAAGTCGGCTCTTTCAAGGACTAAAATGAGTGTATTCTTTCCCCACACCATGCTCACAAACTTTCCCTTTGAAAGATAGCCTTTACACTCCCCAACCATTAGTAACACAGCTTCCTCTTTTCCCTCTCATCGTCTAAATTCTTCGTTCTGACCAAGGAACTCCATTAATTTTCTTTGACATATATTCCAAATGACATCACTTAGGTTCTTCGAAATTCAAAGAGCTGGATTCATGAACCACAGGCTTCAAGCATATTGGGTGCATAATCCATCACATCTGACCACAGCCTTGCAACTGTCTATAATTCCGAGGCATTGCAAAAACTTTCCAAGCTGATCTTCAAAATGAATACAGGACCCTGAAACAGCAGGCTGTACCATGTTCATTTTTTCTAGAAATATATGGAAGGTATATATGCTGGAAATTAAATAGTGCCATTCTATGCTTAGTGTTTATTGATATAAATTCAACCTGTTCACATACTAGATTAAATTCCAATCTTCCCTTGAATAATATGCATTTAATTCCTCATTGCACCAATCTACGGAAAATATCCCTCTTGGCAACCTTCCAAAAAAAAAACGACATGAATTGCAAACGCTTTTAGATTTTGTTGAAGTATTAAACACTCTACTTATCCACATATTCAAGGGAGGCTCTTTTATTGAATTTCATTTCCCCAGACTCTTTTCAAATAATGTCAGAGTAACAAAAACCAGGAGCAGTGACTGGATGGAATCACTCACCTTTCCTTGAGCATTGAAAAAGGCCTTAATGTTCCCATATGAAAAAATATATATCAAGCTAATTACCTCTTTTTCTTCCAGAGTAAAAGACAATCTAATACCCTTTGCATGGACATAATACCATTTATTTTACATAAGGGTTTTTTTTGTGGACTCAAAAAATTGGTGTGTAATGTGTGTGAATCCAAATCCAGATTAGCTAATTAACTGATGATTCTGAGGACAAAATGAGGAATCAATAGAGCTGTGAAATTTGGCATAGGCTCTGAAGAACAGAAGAAATATCACACCAGGTGAGACCAATCCATCCAGTCCAGTATTCAGTCTCTGGCAAGAACACAAAGGAGATTTTACTCAAAGGTATAATGGCTGTTTTGCTTGATATCCTCCTCAAAGGCTAGGGATGTACCCCCAGACAATATCCTTCTCTTTATTAATCCATCATGGAACTATCTTTTTAACACCAAGAGCAAAAGATAGTCTGCATGCTCTATTAGTCTTGTAGCATTGTAAGTGGGTCACTAGGTGGCACCACAGTTTATAGAGTGTCAACACTGGAGCAAGGAATCCTCACCACCCTGAGTTCAAATCCAGCCTCAGACACTTACTAGTTGTGTGACCCTGGGCAAATCACTTAACCCTGTTTGCCTCAGTTTCCACATCTGTAAAATGAGCTGGAGAAGGAAATGGCAAACCATTCCAGTATCTTCACCAAGAAAATCCCAAATGGGGTCACACGGAGTTGGACATGACTGAAATGACTGAATAAAAATATTAGAAGCTGAGGAAGACCCCCAGCACATTAGACGGACTTCTTGCAGTGAACTTAGGAGGACATGGAAGAGAAACACATGGAATAGTCAGGCACAGATATGTTGTGATCATCATGCTTGGTGGAAACACCTACATCAATGAGATCACAGTTCCACTGGAATATTGAAATATAGAATTTTATCACCCTCAAGACTAGCTAACCCAAGGATCCCCAAATATTTTTGAGGGGAGCTATTCTCTATCTCTGAATTCCCCCCAAGCTTTGACTTTGAGGTGGAGACGGGGGAGAGATACAGTCATAATAGCCTGAGCTAAAAAGATAAAGGGAAAAGTGCTGGCATGAGGGCACTGGAGAAAGATGAGAGGATGTTGCTACCATCTGTACCTCTCTTCTTGCTGGAAATCCCAGTATACCAGAGGAGAAGGAATGATAGAGATAAGAGGTCAAATATTCAGCAAATATTTATTAAGCTTATCCTATGTGCCAAACTCTATGTTAGGCTCTTGGGGGTATGAATTCAACAAAGGCAATACTTGCAAAATTACTTGCAATAAACTTACATTTTCACAGTTGAGACAATAAATACATATGTAAGTATACAATAGATAAATATCCCATAGTTAACTACAAGGCAGTTTTAGGAGGTTGGGTAGTCAGAATTGTGGGGAGGGGAGTGGTAAGGAAAGATTGCATGTAAAATGTAGTGCTGGAACAGAATCTTCAAGGAAAAAAGGAAATCTATAAAAGAGAAGTAAGGGGTATACATTCCAGGTCATGATGAAGATGAAAGGAGGCATATTGATACAAATATTGATGATGATAGGAAAATCAACCAAGTAAAATTTTAATGGCTTCCAGTAGATTCTAATCTACTAGCTGGGTATATCTAATCTAATTTTAACTAGTTTTTTTTTATTTATTCAACTTCTTAAAGTTACATGTCCTATATATATTATTGCCTGCTGTTCTGTAAGGTAGTAAAAAAAAATAATGCCTCATTTATCCAGTATTGTCAGGATATTCATGGTTCCATATATGACCCTATCAGAAATACACTGGTGGTAGGAGCAGTCTCAAGTATGAATAACAAGAATGAGACTTCCACCAAACTTCAAAGCAACCAAGTCAAAACATTTATGCAGAATCATTAATGTTCATTGTGTCCAGACGCCCTTATACACAAATTGATAATAATAATGGCTTATACATGATTTGAATCAATTATCTCATTTGATTTTCACAAAAGTCCCATAGGTATTTCAAGTACCATTATCTTTATTTTATCAATGAGGAAATTGAGACCCAGAGATGCAAAGTGATTTACTCAAAGTCATGCTGCAAGTTAGTGGCAGAGCTAGGAATTAAACCCTTTTGACTTCCAGTGCAGAACCTTTCTCATGTCTCCACACCAGAAACCCTAGGGGAAGCATACACATTACCTCCTCTCTGGCCTGTCTTTCCCTGAGAATTGATTTACCAGCATATTGCCCTGACACACACAGAGAAGGAAAGATGCCCAAGGTTCCAAAATGACTGTAACTACCTTCCAAAAAACCTATCAGATTCCTTTCCCTTCCCCGCTCATTGATATATGATCTCTCTGTTTACATGGAATGATTAAGGCTAGTTTCAAAATGCATGGGTAATGGTCACATTGGTTTCTTTCTTTAATTACTCTGGTTGAGCATATCCATTGCATGGATGGAAATACTGATGCATTCTCCTTGTACAAAGGACCCCACCCGGCCCCAGCTCCCAACCTGTCTTCATGGCTCCACAGTTTTGCGTCTCCCCGTCAGCCGCTCCCCCAATGCTAACATTTTCTACCAAAGTTCTTCTACTTGTCCTAAAGGCATGAGAGTTTTATAAGCACAGCCTCTGACACCCAGACTGCTCTGTTTTTGTAATTCTTGTGTTTAATTTAAATGTCTGACTTTTACCTAAGTGCCAGCCATCATTTCCCGCCGCTATCAATGCGCCAGCTTGTCTCAGCCTTCTCAAACCCTCTTCCCATTTCCTGCTTTAAACCTGTTCTATATTAGGAAATCAGACAAACAAGCCTGTTAGCATTGTGTGTGAAATAAATCATTAGACTCTGAGTGAGGGCCTCTCCTACAAGGAAAGTGAATGGGTCTCATGACAGGAATATAGGATCATAGGTTGAGGTGGACGGAACCTTAGAGGTCAAACAACTCAGCTGCCTCATTTTACACATAGGAGACTGACTGAGGCTCAGAATGGTTGAGTGATTTATCCAAGGTGATGCAGGCAGAAGACAGAGAATTTGAACCCAGATCATCTGAGTTTAGATCTAACACTCCATACTAATATGCTGCCTTCAATCAATCACCAAGAGACTTTATTTACTTATTTCCTCTTTCACAGATATCTTCTGGATGGTTGAGTTATGGAGATTCTAAAGTCTGGATAAATGAAATGTTTTCCTAAACTACTTCCCTCAAGTTTCCACTTGTCCCAAAACAACTTCTTTTAAGATTTCAGGATGTGAAATAAAAACTAGGATCTAAGATAAGCTGGAATGTGCCTAAAAGAAATAAGAGCACAAAAAGATTTGAATTTCATAATAAATTATAAGACTACAATTTGAATTTGAATATGAGAGAAATGGCTGACCAGACTAGTTCTGTACTTAAGTTACCAATATTCACCACCATCAGACGCATCACCATAATGGAACGAAAATACTAGGAGAAGAGCAAACCTCTGACTCTTTCCAAATGAACCCACTTCCGGAAAATCCAGCACCACCTACCATCAAAACACCCCACCTTTTCCTTCCCCTTATCCTCTCCTTGTTCTGGGCAGGAAGAACACCTCTAGAACCACCTTACCCAGTTCCCTTCTCCCATTAAATGAAAGTCAACAACTCCATTCCTTCTGAAGAATTGGAGACACCAGGGCTTACTATCTTATCTGCTTACTTCAGCCCTGACATTATTATTGTAAATATTTAAGTAATGTAAGGCCCTCTAGATCTTGCCATTCTCTCCACCCCTGCATCCCTAAAAATTCTGGACCTTTCTATCTCCTCCAGCTCAACTTTCTTTCCCCAGGTAGAAAGTGAGGGAAAAATCAGGTGCTGTCCAGCTTTTTCTGTTTTTCTCTTCAGCACTTAGGATAGTGCTTTCAAGACATGTAGTAAGCGCTTAATAAATTTTTTTTTAATTTCATTCATTGCAGTTCTGAACCATTTCTGCAACTTTTAGCCTGAGAGTTGCCTGGGAGCACTGAAAAGTGAAATGTCTTGCTCAGGGTCACACAGCCAGAATGTGTCTGAGAAGGCACTTGAACTCAGTCTTACTGAATCAGAGGGTAGCTTTTTTAGTTGCCATGCCATGCTACCTCCCATACTGCAACAGAATAGGTTAGTTATTAACACATGCAGAGAGATGGATCACTTCTCCATCTTTTGTTTTTCATTATGCAGCATTACTTCTGAAGTCTGAGAACAGAAGATTAGGGGAGAGACAAGTGGAGTTGATAGGTTCAAGGAGCCTATCTCTAATGTGTGCTTATAAGAAACTGTAGCCCCTGAAAGAGAAGCCCAATTTAGATAGCCATCAATCCATCAATTCATGCTTATTGGGCACCTACGATGCACACTTCTCATTAATAACCAGAGTTTCAAATGTAGCCTTTAACACTAGGATATATTCCTTTTAATCTAATCAATTCTGCAAACTTTTTGTCACAATGAGTTTCTCATTTAGTGTTAACACAATTTGAAAGAAATTATTAAATGTCATTTTGACCTTAGATCAAATTCCAAGTATGTTTAATTAATAAGGAGAAGTATATAAAAGTGGCATGCACTGCTATTAATGGGCTCCAATGGAAATTTATATAATGTAACAGTTCACCTATCTCATTCTTCTCTGTCTCCCAGTCCTCTTCCCTTTCAGATTAGTTCAACAACTTTAAAGCTACCGGGTAGATCTCCACATTATTTCCAAACAGGAGGTTCTCAGCTCATTAATCCATTTAATATTTGCAGCAGAAAGAGCATGGATCTGGTGATCTGAAAAACTGAGTTCTGGTTCTGGCTCTGCAGTAGATTCCCGTTGTGACCCTCAGAAAGGCACATCATCATTCTGCATCCTAATTTCCATAAATGAGAAATGGGAATGATTCCTGTCCCTCCCTCCTCTACAGAAAAGTTGTCAAAAAACATATATCCTAAAATATCAGGTCTAAAACAGACCTTAAGGGTCCCTTAGTTCAACGCCCTCTTTTTATAGATCAGGAAATTGAGGCACAGAAATGTGACTTGCCTAATGTCACATGACCAGCTAATGGTTGGGGATGTGAAAGAATTTCTAATTCTTTGGAAGAAAGTGCCCACATAAATCCAAGGCGTTTCTCTCATTGCCTTCTCTCTTTCCAGATCTATAGGATGCAGCAACATGTTGCCAAAAAAAGTTGCCAAAAAAATCCTTCTTTCTATCACCTTCAGGTTCACTGGCTAACAAAATGTCCCTATGAGAATATGAAAGCAGAGTAAAGAATAAGGCCTCAAAGAATGCTAGGATGTATACAGAGTCTAGGATTTATCCCACCCACGTGCTCAAAGGTGCCCTGGCCATGTGTACTTATACTTGTACTTGTACTTGCCAGAACCTTAGACCAAAAAGCATGGAGATTCTCCCCAGAACTATGTCAGCCTCACCTTCCTATGACTGGTTAGACAAATGAAATCACTGTTGTTCTGCACGTCTATGGACAATGAAGTCTTTGGGGAGAGGTGGGGTGAAGGGGAGAGAATTAGAGGTCCATATCTGAGTTTTTACCAATGGAAGAAACTCATAATTGGAGATAGTGGAAGCTGCCTCCAATTATGTAGATTATAGGCTCATAAATCTAAGACTGGAAGGAGCCCTAGAGATCATGCAGCACAATATCTTCATTTTACAGATAGAAAACTGAGGGCCAAGGTTAAGTGATTTGCCTAAAGTCATACCACATGGGTAGTAAGCATTAGAGACAATATTTGAATTCACATCCTCTCACACCAGAGTCAACACTCTTTCCCCTATAACAGATCTGCAGTTCACTTTTAAATTATAGTCTTAGAGAATTACCTGGGATGGGAATGTGGGGGGCGGTGGGGGAGGGGAGGGAAGCATTGGAGGGTAAGTAATTTACCCATGGTGACATAGCTAGTGTGCGTCAAAGCAGGGCCTCAACATAGATCTTCTGGACTACAAGGCTGCCCCCCTCTTCCCCCCCCACTCCTGTCACTGTACCATGCTGCCTCTTAGGCTTAAATTACAGCATGAAAGGTTTTGTTTGGACAGTTTCTTAATCACCAGAGCAGCAACAACAACAAACCTAGAATAAGGCTACTAAGGAGAAATGCAGAGTTCTTACTGATCTTTAAAAGATAGAAACTAACTTTTCTGAATATTCTAACATTCAACTTTCTAAAAATGATCTATGGATATTCCTTCTACCTATGTAGCTGTATCATAATTCTACCTACATATAGCTGTGTAATAGCACTATTCTTGTCAATATATAGAACTGACCCATTATACCACAGGCCAGTATGCTCTCATTGACATACCTTGTTAGAATCAGAGAAACATGGGGGACTGCCCTAAAAAGAATGTTGAATCCAGAGTAAGAGGACCTGGGTTCAGATTCTGACTTCACTCCTGTGAGTGCTTGGTCTATTTCACTTAACCTTTCAGGGTCTCAGTTTCTTCACCTGTAAAATGGATGACCTCTGAGGTCCCTTCAAATGCTCACTCCATGCTGTGTGCATTGGAATGGTTCTATAAGACAACATCTGTGGCCTATGCTTATGTACTTTAGCCCTGCTCTATGTAGTTCCCCCAGAAAGTTCTGCTTCAATCCCAAGAAAGGTCTGCCTGAATGCCTCAAATGCTACTTAAGTCTATTTGGATTCTAGCTGCTTTCCAAAGGCATCCGTATCCAACTTCCTTCACCAAGCAGAGTTTGGGTACACTCTGCATGCGGTTGGAAATACCTCAGGAACAGCTGCGTCCCTGGCATTTGGGGAACTCCAGGTTCTGCATTGCAAGATGGGGCAATGTGCAGACCCTGAAAATAGAATCAAGCCGATGACCTGGAATTGAAATGCCTGGAGCAGCTGATACTTTATTGTCCCAGCACCACCCAAAAGGTACATTCTCCAAGTGCCCAGAGTGGAACACAATCACACAGAGCTGGGGAACCAGATTGGAGTTGGAGTTAGCCTTCTGCCATAGCAAATCGAAGGCCAGAGTCTGTCCCAGACGTCTTAATGTGGATTGAATGGAGAAGATTCAAAGCAAGGTTTTCATCCTCGGTGATGTTGCCAAATGGGGGCTTTTGTTTACAGAGTCAAAGTGAAACCCTATCAGATGCATTTGATCTTGGTGCTTGGCACTGTTGATTACAGGAAGAATTTGCTCACTTTCCTTCATGTCTTTACCATCCTACTCTTATTGCTTATTAGGAAGAGATTAAAAAAAAGTTTCATTTTCTTTCTGTGTTGGTTCCAAAACAGCTATCATGCCACCTGGCTGTTCCTCTCTGTTCTGTGCTTTGCTTGTAAAGCACATTGTGTTTGTTTCTATTTGTTTTTTTTTAATCCCTCCAAAGGGGGAAAAAAATTCATTAGAAAAGGATTTCACAATATTGTACTCTATAATATTCTATAACACCTGAGAACTAAAATCTGTAGTGAAAGGCAAATGTCAAATGCCCTCATGCCACTTTGATTCACCTCACAAATAGTGATGAAGAGACTGCTTAGGATGAGGAAATGGGGGCATCCTTGTTTCTGCTTCCTTCCTTGTGAAGGGTCTCCATCCATGAAATAAGGCTCCAAATAACCACTCTGACTTCCCCACCAGAAAGTCAGAAATCTCAGGGCAACATAGTCCAAAAAGACAAATTGATCACTCAGTCAGTCAACAGTCATTTATTAAACACCTACTATGTTGGGGGAGAACACGGAGAGGTCCTTGCTCTCTCTCAATATTGTGAAAAGCACATTCCATGTGCTTGGGAAATTATCCCTCCCACTGGCCACATGAGTAGCACATTTTTTTATCATACATTTCTTATGTGACATATTGGATATTATCATCAAAGAAATGTAAATAATCATTCTGAATCAATCAAGAATTTCCACTGGACTGTCTCCTCAGTTGTCTAAGAACTCTCAGCCAAATCATACCAGAAAAGATGGATTGCCCATGGCTACAGAGACTTGGCCCAAGAAGACTAATATCAAACAGTTGACAATCCTTAATAAGAAGATCATCATTACATTAAATCATCATTGTACCATGGCACCCAATTATTATGGGATAATAATATTTGTACTACCCACCTCACAGTCTTGTTATTAGGAGCAAATGAAATAATGCATGTAAAAATGCTTTGTACTCATAAAGTACCATATAAATGTATGTTTGTGGTAATAGTAGTAGTAGTAGTAGTAGTAGTAGCAGTAGTAGTAGTAGTAGTAGTAGTAGTAGTAGTAGTAGCAGCAGCAGTAGTAGCAGTAACAGCAGTAGTAGCAGTAACAGCAGTAGCAGTGGTACCAGTAGCAGCAGTAGCAATACTACTAAAACTAGTGCTAATACTAGTAGTAATAGTAACTAAGTGAAAAAAAAACATATCGGATAGCTATTCTGTATTAGGAGCAGTGGAGAACATAAAAAAAATGTAAGGTATACAGCATATTTGACCGAGCACTAGGTACTCTCTCTGGCCACCTAAACTCCACAACAGTTGCCTTACCTCTGCATGACAAAGTTTCAAGTCCTTGCATGGCAGCCATGTAATAGCCAATGAAACACCATTGAAAACATAGGTTTAGTCTCTATACTTATATGTCAGATACTATGCTGGATCCAGAGAAGCAAATCATTCTACTGAAATTAACAACAGGTACAAAGATAATACAAAATATATACTAAGTAAATATAAAGTGATTTTGGTGAATTACAACTAGATTCCCAAACTGAACTTTAGAAGAGGAAAGAATTCCAACCCCTGAAATGCCTATCTTGTTGTTAAAGACTAGTCTTGCTTATTTTTATTTCATTGATAGGGGTGTCAGTTTCCTTGACACTGTTTAACTTGAGTCCAATCTATGAGTAGAAGGAGATAGTCACAGATGATTGAGGGTGACAAAGTCAACCAATAGGATGATGAAAGAGAAAAGAGTCACCCCCCCACCCAGTTAGGATAACTTTTTTGCCCCTGCCAAACTTCAAATGATAATTAACATGAAATTGGGTTAGGAAATAAGCCATGTAAGGATCAGAAGTGGGAGCTAGAGAGGGGGAAAAAAGAAAATTCATGTAGAGCAACCAAAAACTTTCTAAGAAGCTAGATTTAAGTACAGAAACTAATATAGAGAAACACATGTTGTTATGTCATTTTTCAGTCATGCATGATTCTTTATGACCCCATTTGGGGTCTTCTTGGCAGATATACTGGAGTGGTTTGCCACTTCCTTCTCCAGCTCATTTTACAGATGAGGAAACTGAGGCAAACAGGGTTAAGTGATTTGCCCAGGGTCACCCAGCTAAGAAGAGTTTGAAGCCAGATTTGAACTCAAAAAGATGAGTGTTCCTGACTTCAGGCCCAGCACTCTGTCCACTGCACCACCTGGCAGTCAATACAAAGAAAAGCAAGAGGATCCCAATTCATGAAAGAATGTAAAATTCCACCAACCACTGGCCCTAAGCAAAAATTATAAAGTAGAAGTAGTCTTTGGTGCTATCCTCCATTAAGCGAACAGTTAACATATGGAAGACAACTAAGAGCTACAGTGGATGGCATACTAGACTCCCGGAATCAGGAAGACCTGAGTTCAAATCCCAACTCAGACACTTACTAGTGTGACTCTGGGCACTTAACCTCTCTAAGCCTCAGTTTCCACATCTGTAAAACATGGGCAATAATAACACCTACCTTCCCAGGTTCTTATAAAGATGAAATAAGACAGTATTTGTAAAATGCTTTTGCTATTTCTATGAGATAATATTAGTAAAATCTCTTCAGTGCTTACATTGTGGGCACTCTATAACCTAATACTACCCTAGGCTCTTCACTCTAGAACAGGGGTTCTTAACCTGGGGTCTGTGAACTGGGGTGGATGTGTGTGTGTGTGTGTGTGTGTGTGTGTGTGTGTGTGTGTGTATTTTGATAGCTTTTCAGCATTATTGGTTTCCTTTGTGATCCTGTGTGTTTCATTTTATGCATTTAAAAATGTTATTCTGAGAAAGGTTTTTCCAGTCAGGCAAGCATGTCCATGACACAAAAAGTTAAGACCCTTTGCTCTAGAGCACCCAACTCAGGCTTGCTGTCCCTCCTCAGTGGTCTGTTCCACACCTTTGCCCTACTTTGGACCTTTCCTCCATCACTAGTCCTAACAAAATTCACTGCTCCTGTATCCCATATCCCTGGTACCCTGCTCTGAACCTGCCAAGATGAAGTAAACAATAATAATAATGGCTCACACTATGTTTTACAGATTATGGTGTTTTTCTCACAACTCTATAAAGCAGATAGGACAAATATTAGTCTCCCCCATTAATGGGAAGGGATGAGAAAACTGAGTCTCAGACAGGTGAATTGGGTTGCCCAGAGCTACACAGATAATAAGTGGCAAAGCGTGGACTCAGATCAGATCTTCCCACTTCCTATTCAGTGGGCTTTTCACTGTTTCACTGCATAAATGCATGAATCTCTATTGTTATGTTAATTGACATTCATCTGTTAACGGGACAGCTAGTCCCCTGCACTTCCTTTCTTTACTAGGTAGCATAGGCATTTGAACAAGGCCTTCTAGAGATCTAAAGGAGTAACTTATAACAAATATCTTAGGTATATTGGCAAATGGGTTGAGTAGGCACTTTGGAAGAGAATGAGGCCGTATAAAGTCCCTCAGACCACACTACTAAATGGAACGACTTATTCTGGCTATACTTAGGGCTAGTTTGGTTCCACAGCAATACAACAAAGCCTCATTAATTCAGAACTTGGGCAGCTAGGTGGCTCAGTGGATAGAGCATCAGGCCGGGAATCAGGAAGACCTGAGTTCAAATCTGGCCTCAGACACTTCCTAGAAGTGTGACCCTGGATAAGTCACTTAACACTGTTAACCTCAGTTTCCTCATCTGTAAAATGAGCTGGAGAAGGAAATGGCAAACCACTCTAGTATCTTGGCAAGAAAAGCCCAAATGGGGTCACAGAGAGTCAGACATGACTAAAACAATGAAACAACAAAAATTCAGAATTTACTCATCCCAAATCTGGGACAGTCCTCTCCGTATTGGGCTTGAATTTACCTTGTTACTCTCTATTAACTTAACAAATGAATAGTGTAAACACAAGATTTTAGAAGAGTGAGGGAAGGACATGTTTAAATCAGTGACAAACTGTTGTCAAAGATTTTAAACTGCATCAAGCATGTACAATTAATGTGTTGATTACAAATCAATTCATTAAAGCAAGCTTGACAGGACTTCTACTTAGCAGAGTATTGTTATCATACATACTAAGCATTGTCATGGCATACTGGTGACCTTAGGTTCTTGGAGTCTGGCAGAAAAGGCAAATTCCTTCTGCCAAGCTGGATTAATCAATCAATAAGTATTTATTAAGCATCTGTTATGTGCCAGGCACTGTGCTAGGTGCTAGGGATGCAAAGACAAAAGTCAAAATGATCCCTGCCCTCAAAAAGCTTACAGTCTACCTAGGGAGGTATATATATATATATATATAAAGAGCATATATGGGTATGGGTGTAGGTGTGTACATAGACAGACAGATAGATGTGCACACATGTATACATTATATATAAATATGATACATACGTATATGCGTGTGTACATATCATAAATATGTGCTTTTTATATGTGGAAGAGAGTGGAGGTGCATATGTGTGTATGCAAGATATAATAGACACAAAGTACTAGAAATAAAAGGTCGTCTTTAAGGGAAGGCATCATCCGTTTGTGGGGATGGCAGTCAGGAAATACCTGATGTAGAAAATGACTGTAGAAAGTTTCTTGAAGGGAACTAGTGATTCTGAAAGATGGGGATAAGGTGGTAGAACATTCCAAGCAGAAGTTCAGACAGTATGAAGTCAAGAATATAGAAAATAGAGTCCCATGGCTAAGAAATAGCAAAAAGGTCAGTTAGCCTTTCAATGATGGGGAGTAATCTACAATAAGAATGGAAAGGTGGGTTGGGACCAGTATATGAAGACCTTTAAATGACAAAAAAAAAAAAAAGTTTATTTTTGATCCTAGAGGTAAAAAAAAAAAGCCACTGGAAAAGCTTTGAGTATAAGAGATACTATACAATGTTGAAGTACCAGCCTAGAAAAAATCAGAACTGCTGATCACTAGGCTGGCAGATAGGTGATGAGGCCCCAGTGACAACAAAGTTGTCTCAAAGACCATGTATTAAACCACAGAGGGGCTGAAGTCTACATTAATAGAAGGAGTACCCTCAATGACAAAATCACAGATATCTGAAGTATTGAAATAAATACTTGACAGTGGTAAAAACTGCCTTGCTTTGAAATATTCTATAGGCATTTATCATCAGTTCATACCAGACTCTTTCTCCTTTTGGTGTGAATTAATGAAGTTTCTGTGTCTTTATGAATGGATCCTGATCTAATCCAGGTAGACCATTGGGACAGAGTAAACATACAAGTAACCAATCACGCCTTCCTTGGAGAAATGAAGAGGGTAAAATCCATTTCACAGGCCTCAGGCTGAGCTTTAGTATATCTTCAGTTAGTCCTTGAGTCAGATGCTTTGGCCTTTCTCCCAGTGAGGCAGATGGTTGGGGACTAGCAGTTTTTTAACTTTTATACCAAGCTGTGATCTAGCAGCCCCACTGTGCTACAGGGGCATCTCTAAGATCAGCTGATGGACAAGACACAAAGTGCTAATGACCAAAGAAAGACTTCAGATCTTAGAGGAAAGGACAAGCTTTCTGGAGAAGATGGGGTAGGAAAATAGGATGCAAAGGGGGCATGTAGGTCAAAAAGGAAATGCAAGGTGAATGAAACTGAGAAATACATTACTGACATTTACAGTTACTGAAATACACAGCCTCATTTCTGGTAAACTGAGGCATCTACCTAAGTGTTGATCTGGACAGCAATGCAGTTGAGCAGACTTTCTCCACTTATTCTTAACTCTACCCTGTTGGCCTTGGGTTTGAGTAAGTGATACAGAATTCCAAAGGAAGAGCATAAAACACAGAGGAAGAGGAAAACCACAGGAATCCTGTACAACTTGGAGAATAAATGTCTGACACAAGTATAAATCCTACCATCAGCAACCTGTGTGTCCTTCTCCTACAGACTCCATGCTGCAAATCAAATGTTGGCATCTTTTAGATTACAAGCCAAATGACTCCACTGATCTATTTACCATAGCCAAAGTGCATAGACTGGTTAAGGTCCATTAATGATTGGCAAGTATGAAAATTGTACCTGTGTTGATACTTCTGTCCTCAATGTAATGATTTATTTACTTAAGTAATGAATTCTGTTCTCCCATTAGGAGCTGTAAGCATACCAAAAGAGGGGTTGTTTTTAACCTGGCAAAATCATGAAATTATTCTCTTTTATTGCCGATTCAATTTTTTTAAAACTTTAATGAGTGCCTACTATGTGTGAAACACTATACTAGGCCAGGTCCCTGCCCTCAAGGGGCTTACAGAGATAACACAATGGATTTACTATAATGAATGAATTGCTGCTGCTGCTTTTGTCCTTTGTTCTCAAAGAGGACTATTGGACATCAGGGAGGTGAGACAATAACATGTAAGTGAATTGGATTTAAGTGAGGGAGGGCTGTACAAAGTCACCAGTCTCATTTTCTCCTCCAGAGCCATCTGTGTCCAGTGGCCAGATATAGATCAAGACAACTGGAGATGGCCCAGCAATGAATGAATAAAGTTTATTGATACAAAGCTTTGCACTAATAAGAGGATACAAATAGAAAAGCAAGACAGTATCTGTTCTCAAGAAGCTCACATTCTACTAGGAGAAGACAATACTTAGGAAGGAGGGTTCAGTTTCATATTCATAGTCCTTAAGGTGCAACAGCAAAGTAGATGGTAGTGCATCTTTTTAAATGTTATTTTTGCTGATAAAACCATATCTGTTTATGATGCTGAACCATATGGTGCTTCCAGGTCTTTGGTAGCTGTGGCTACTGAGGGGGCAGATGATGCAGGACGTGCAGAAGTAGTTGCCAGGTTGCATCTCCACAAGGGTTGATTCTCCACATGATGGCTTCAGAGCCAGGGCTGGAAGCAGGGCTGGCAGTCTGGGTTATGCTACTATTCCTAGGCTCTTAGGCTTAGGTATCTAGACTGTCTTCATCTGAATCTGAAGGGATGTGATGGTCAAGGTGGTGGTGGTCATTTGACTCAGCAGGCACATGCCACCTCCTGTATCTTCCTCAGTGTACCTTGCTGCTTCAGCTAAATTGGCTTCTCTGCCCTGTGGGTAACAGTTGGTCAGCAGATGATGAAGAAAACTGTCCCCTTCTGCACAGGATCCATTCATAAAGACATATACTGCCCCTTCTGTTTCCCTGGAAGATGGCTTCAAACATTGACCTGGAAGCAGAGACCATAATTTGGAGTATGGGGTCATACTTGTATCCCTAAGGCTCTTGGGCTTACCTACCTGCTTACTGATCGTCATTGGTTGGTGTTGGTGGTAACAAGAATGTAGCATCTATCCTCCACAGAGGCTGCTCCCCTTGAAGACGTCTTTGGTGGGTAGGCATGAACTGAGGGGTTTCTGCTATTCCCAGGGCAATGGTAAACACACAAGAGAGTTACTGTGGGCAATGAGATTTCCAAGAAGGGAGAAATTCCTTTTGTCTGAGGGAATGGAAAGGTGGAATCACTAAGGCTAATTATTAGGATGTAAGTGTCTTGAGGACAAGGAAAATTTCATTTTTCCTTTGTATCCCCAGTCCATAGTA
This sequence comes from Phascolarctos cinereus, assembly GCF_003287225.1. Classification (NCBI taxonomy): domain Eukaryota; kingdom Metazoa; phylum Chordata; class Mammalia; order Diprotodontia; family Phascolarctidae; genus Phascolarctos; species Phascolarctos cinereus. Next base: position 123,228,063 of record NW_027555736.1, read on the forward strand.
CAATGTCATATAAAGCAGGTACTTAATAAATGCACATTTAATTAAGCTGCTGTTGATTTTTGTAATATGGTCCGTGGTGCTTAATAAACAAATCATTAGATTATGAACTCAAATTTCATCTATAGATTTACGTACATGTGTGCATTGTCCTCAGAGGGATAAAAATATTCTAAAAGTCCTCCGCATTTACACCAACAATTTTTTTATTTATAGAAAAAAAAATAAAGGGAGAAGAATAAAAAGGGGGGAGATAAGTAGGAGGGAAGAGACAGATATAGAGAAGAGACATTTATATATACATATAGGTGGGAGAGAGAGGGAGAAAGAGAAGAGAGAGGGGAAAAGGGAGGAGCCAGAGAAAGAGAGAGAGGAGAGAGAGAGAGAGAGAGAGAGAGAGAGAGAGAGAGAGAGAGAGAGAGAGAGAGAGAGAGAGAGAGAGAGATGCTGCTTGGATTTCCTGTGCTAACCATTTAATTCTTCATTATTTTTCTCTGTTACATGCAGCCCAGTGGTGCCAATTATGCAGGTTTTTTCTCAGCCAGTTTGACTGTGCTATCGTCCTTAATAATTCACTGGTACATGCTCAATATGTCAACATGCTGCTGTGACTGTTATCTCTCTTCTGTTCCAGTCCAAATCTTGGTAAAGAAGCCTTTTATGAGATGCTCAAGCTGAGAGACTGAACAGAGCCATCACTATCTTCGTAATGAAGGAGGGATGTTTGGGTGCAGCAGGAAATGAATGCAGAAATAGATGCAAATGTAATGGAAGACATTAAATTTGGTTAATATTGCCTGGCAAACTAAAAACAATTGTTTGGAAGGAACAATTTTTCTAAGACCTACGAGAAGATGTCTTGACCTCATTTGGCAAGCCGTTCTTGTTTTTACCAGCCAGTAAGTCACAGAATTTTTAAAACCGGAAGGAATCTTAGGCAAGTCATTTGGCCTCTTTGAGGACAGAAGATTGAACTGGGTGTCCTCTGGACTCCCTTCTAGCTCTAATTTATGATCCTATGATCTCAAAAAATCACCTATTTTAATCCATTAACTTTATAGATAAGAAGGCAGACTGAGAAAAGTTTAATAAAGTTGTCTTTCACCTCATACCTGTTAGACTGGCTTATAGGACAGAAAAGGTATAAGACAAATGTTGGAGGGGATGTGGAGAAAATGAGATATTGGTTGAGCACTGTTGGTGAAGTTGTGAACTGATTCTACCATTATGTAGAGCAATTTGGAACTATGCCCAAAGGGCTATAAAACCATGTATACCCTTTGATCTAGCAATACCACTACCAGGTTTGTATTCCAAAAGAGATAAAGAAAAAAGGAAAAGAAAAAAAGTCTCATTTGTCAAAATAATTAGTGACAGAACCAGAACTCTTTCTTAGACACTTTCTCACAGAAAGCCTTCTTAATATACACCATGCTATAGTCTCAGCTAATTTTTTTTTTCTGTCCTCAGCTGAGAATGAAATATACCTACCTACCCCTTTCTCAGTAGAGAGGTAGAAGACTACAGGTGTGGAATGTGGTATACACTGTCAGGTCAGGTTTGAAGTTTTGCTTATGTGATTTATTCTTGCTATTGTTACAATCAAAGATTCTACTGAGAAGGAAGAGGTTAAAGGGGAAATAACTGTGGAATAAAAACTCAATAAACAAAAAAGACTTTCTTAGAAATAAAATAAAGGTGACATGATATAGCCATCCTTCCTAAAGAATGCGAACACTCCTATAAATTTGTGAGTCATCTTAGGCACTTATTCTATTCTATTTTGTATTATAGTTATTTCTATACATATTTTATCCACTCTACTATATCATAATCTTCTTAAAGACAAGAGGCCGTGTTTCACTTATCTTAAGATCTCACTCACCCACATTGTTTTGCCAATATTGTTTAAAAAACATTCTGTCAATGAACAATGATAAAGGTCCAAATAAGAATAAACAGTTTACATTCGCATATGAGAAGATCATACATATGTCCCCTCTGAACTCAGGCTTCATAAAGGGAGTTCAATTAAGTAAGACCTCAAAGTGGCCCTATTATATTGTTGATATTAAGGGGGGAAAAGGAAAAAGGTAGGAAGAGGATTACATGAGGAGGTAAGGGAAAGGAAGGTTAGAGAACATTATCTCACGTAATCAGAGTGCACAAGTAGACATCTGTACAAACAAGAAGAAGCAGTAGAGGGGTGGGGCTGACACTCGGATTATCACTCTCATCTCAACTAGTCAAAAGTAGAAAGAATATACACACAGAGGAATTCAGAAGTACACTTCACTCAGTAGTGAAAGAGGACAAAAGGGGGGAAAGGGGACGGAGAAAGTAGGGAAAAAATAGATTAAGGGAGGCTGTGCCATCACCATTCAATTTGACCTTTGTCTTGCTACTGGACTCCAATGACTCTGGAGGAGACAGTGAGGTTGACAACTTTGCAGAGTTATGACTCACTCAAATCCAACTCACAAGTAGGTCAAGACATTATGCTCATGATTTCATTGGTCCTCTTCAAAAACAAAGGACAAACAAGATTAAGGGAGGAAGTAATCTTAAACAAAACAAATTCTAAGGCTATGCAAAAATATTTATAGCACTTTTTGAGATGGTAAAGAATGAAAATCTGAAAGGGTGTCCATAAACTGGGGAATGGATGAACAAGTTATAGAATATGGATATGGTGGGATACTGCTGTGCTGAATTCTTATCAGCAAAATGACAAACCACATTCCAGAAGACTAATGAGGAAACATGCTAAGCACTACGTGACAGAAAGGTGAAACACTCAAAATGCAGAATGAGACAAAAAAAATTTTGGACATTTGTTTTGTTCTACTATATATGTATATAATGGGTTTTGTTTTTCTTGTGTTCTTACTGAGGTAAGGGGGGCAGTGGAGGAGCAGGGGAAAAGGCAGATTTTGACTGATTAAAATAAGCTGTAATAGAAAAGGAAAGAAAGAAAGAAAGAAAGAAAGAAAGAGAAAAAGAAAGAAAGAAAAAGAAAGAAAGAAAAGAAAGAAAGAAGAAGAAAGAAAGAAAGAAAGAAAAAAGAAAGAAAGAAAGAAAGAAAGAAAGAAAGAAAGAAAGAAAGAAAAAAGAAAGAAAAGAAAAAGAAAAGAAAAAAGAAAAGAAAAGAAAAGAAAAGAAAAGAAAAGAAAAGAAAAGAAAAGAAAAGAAAAGAAAAAGAAAGAAATCTGATCAACATGATGCCCAGCCACCATTCCTGAGGACTCATGATGAAACACGCTGCCACCTCCTGACAAAGAGGTGACGGACTCAGCACAGATGGAAAAACTGTTTTAATCATAGCCAATGAGAAATTTGTTTTGCTTAACTATATATGTTTGTAATAGGGGGTTTGTTTTTCATGCTTTCTTAAGGCTGGTGAGGAGGAGTAGGAGGGAGAAAAGGTTGATCTTTATTTGAAAATTTAATTTAATTTAAAAAAATAAATGTTTTTTAATAAGAGTCAGAATGTTTAATGAATACAAAAGTCTCCTTCATATTTGGACACAGCTATGAAAACACCATCTTTTCCCATTTTCCCATAACTTTTTCCCATATATTCTATAACTCAATCTTTCATTTTGATTACTATCCTTTGAGCCATTCCCAAATGGTCATATTATTTCCTAGGCAAGCTGCATTTATAGGTTGCAAAGGGCTCTTATTCCTCTTCATCAACTCTTCATTCCAGCAAAGTTGACACATCATATTCTACCACCACTCCTCACCTAACCTAGTAGAATCTTTCCCCTAGTTCAACATTTCCATACATTCCCATTTCCATACATTCATACCTAGAATACATCCTCTCTTCACTTCTCCCTTTCAGAATCCTTCTTTCTCTTCAGTGGTCAGGTCAGGTACTACTTCTTCTATGAGGCTTCTTGAGGCCCCTAACTAAACATGTTCCCTCATTCCCCAAATTTTTCCTAAAGCCCTTTGTCTGGATTTCTCCTTTTTTGGCATCATGCCCCACCTTAAATTATACTTAACCATCTACAAATTGAATGTCCTTAATAAAATGCAATATGCTCATCAAGGGTAAGGAACGTGCCAAAAATATATCAGAGTTTATATCTGGAACCCTAGAACCTAGCACGGTTCCTTGTACATAGTAGGCACTTAACAAATATTAGTGGAATTGAATTTGATGAATAAATTTTGCGGAGAAAGGAGGGAGCTTATGAGGGAAACAGAACCCAGTTGGCTTCAGGGAGAAAATAGCTAACACTTCAAGAGGACATTGCCAAAATACAAGGAAGGCCCCGAGGCTAAGCCAAGGGGAAGTGTCTATATGAATCCACAGAATTAAAGAATTTGAGGGTTGGAAGGAACCTCAGCAGCCATCTGTCCAACTTATTCATAGACAAGGAAATTTCCTCTATAAGACTCCTCACTATGACATCCCTCCACTTCTGAGAAAAAGAACAAGCCTGGTTATTTTATGGAAACCAGTCAAAAGGAGTTAGACTTCGAACAGGTTCAACTCTCCAGTGAACAGGGGGTCCCTCATCAGTTATGGGGAAGTTTAGCACCTGACAAAAGGTGCTGGTCTTGGCTGATGTTGCCTATGAAAGAAGCAAGTCCAAGTTCTCAAGATCACACCATTGTGACTCAATTAAGTAGAGCAGTTCATAACTAATTAGAAAGACAATCTCAGAGAGTCAAATCTCAACCTTCACTACATCAAAGGAGAGCTTTGCCGTCAGGAATCTGATTTATTTTCATAGGCTATAGTTGCAGTTCCTCAGGTGACTTTGGAAGACACACCAGTAGCAACCTCAAAGGGAGAGTTTACAAGGGTGACCTCTAACTCACCAATGGCTACAACCTTCTCATTACAACCTGAACCTTCTCCCACATTTGATCTCTAGCAAAAGAGAAGGCCATGGGTTGAGGGAGGTAACTATAAAAGACATATGAAGAAAGATGTTATCTCAATTCAAAGAAAGAATTGATAAATAGAAGTATGTATAGAATAATTTTATACATGTATACCTATTTGTGTCTAATGGTAGCCGTCTCTAGGGTGGAGGGGTAAGAAAGAGGAAAAAAGAAATTTACATAATATCTTTATTATATATTAAAAAGGAATAACAAGTTTACTATAATAGACTTGCAGTTTCATGTGTAATCATCTTTTTTATTTTACTATATTATGGAAATGTTTGTTTTATTCCACAAATTAAAAATAAAATAAACTTTTTTTTAAAACTTTTTAAAAGAATAGAGAAGAAGTAATGTGTGTGGCATAGATACAAACTAGTAAGTGTAATGGGAAGGTAGTGGTACACAGATCAGTGCTTGCGCAGGACAATTATGACCCTTTGTCCTTCTTGAGAGAGCTGAGTAAATATAAACAGGTAAAGGGGACAGCTCTAAAAAGAAAATAAGCAAGGAAAGAAACTTGTCATAGGACCTGTAGGAAAATGGAAGAACAAATTGGAGAGAGAATTAAATATATCTTTTCCACTGATATGCTTGCTAACATCATGAGTTTGTGTGGATCAGAGCTGAGCTCTCTTCTCCCTCATCTTTCCCCTCAATGCATAGGATAGAAGGAAATCCTGAGGGTGCATAAAACACTAAGGCGAAGCTTCCAGGTCAGCAACTACATGAAAATGAGGCTATGCATAGATTTGAAGGAAAGCACTGAAGAACAATGGATCCTCATAGACCCACCAGAGGTTGGAAAGAAGCACTGAAATTGCACTTACTCTGCAGATGCAGAATCTGTACTTGCGACAAAGCTGCAGTTTCCCTCAAAAGGCAACCACTTCACTGAGGGTGGTTTGGGGAGTTTGGAGAGGAAAGGAAGGGCGCTGATATCCTCTGGGAAGGGAGAGATGGCTTGAGTAGAAGTTATTTCACAGTTCCTTTCTGTCTTTACTAAGTCTGTTGTATTTTAACATCTTTGTTAATCTGGACACTTGCAAGGGAGCTGAGAGACCATTAAGAAAAGTATTCCAAGTTATAATGTTTCTAGGGGCAACCCTGGGCAAGTGATAGAGATTATTATTAGTTAGATAACCCCAACATTGGACTCCACCCTTTGTGTCAGAGGTGAGGGCCTGACACTTGTACTTTCACTCTATTCGCATGCAAAAGTAGACTTGATATGGAAGTGATTTTGGTACTTTGGTCACTGAATAACAGATACACACGTATCGCTAAAACATTTACCCATTTGCTTACAGCATAAACATTTTATTTAACTCCTATGCTTGTGAAATGTTAGTTCAGATGTCTTTGGGCATCTGCTAAGTGTAGGTTTGCATCAATATTGCTCTCAGAATAAATTCCCAGAGATTCTTTGCCAATTAAATTATTTTGTGTGGCTCCTATTACTGTCATACATAGCTAATAAGCACTGTTTTAAACAATGATGATCATGGTTTTGGCTATTAATATAAGACTGAGGACAAAAGAAAAGTATGTAGGGTCAATAGATATTAGCTAGTTAGATGTCTTAATCAAGGATGTTGCAAAATGAGAGTCCATTCAAGGGCCAGAAGATAAGGAGTTTATATTTAGAAAAGAAAAGATCAGAAAAAAAGTTCTTCTTCTCCAAGTGCTTGAAGAAGGCCTTTTGAAGGAGGTAGGATTTCCAGGGATGATGATGGAGGAAGGAAGGAAGATGACTGTTTGAGCTGAGTAGTTTCAATGGTCATGGAAGGATGTTCTAGAAGTAAGTATTGGCCATAGAGAAGTCTCAGAGACAGGTGCAGTAAATCAGAAATAAAGTGTACTTGCAACCCCAGTGCCCATCAACCAGTCTCCTAGCAAGCCTCCTCACTTAAAATGAAATAAAAGTGCCTTCGTCTTCTTCCAGAAGGATGTCACCAATGAACTCTGACATGGATTTGGGCACTTGTGAATAATCCTATAGGAACTATCCAGGGTGAAAAGAGAGATCACTAAGAAACCAATTTCAGCTCCGGGCTTCTAAGGGATTATTACAAATAACAGTGGGGAATAAGTATATAAAGATGACTGACATCTCAATAGCCCTTTCATCCACCAACCCTTCCAAAAATTTTGTAAACCCTATCACATTCTCAAAAGCCATCTCACCTTTCCCTGAAATGTCACTGCCCCTCTTTCCAAAGGGTGAAATGTGGCATCTACTTAGCAGCCACAGAAATGCTACCTAGCTGCTAACATCAGTGAAGAATTAAGAATCTTGAAGCCCACTAGAATTTTTGGAGGACGCAAGAGAGTCAGAATAGAATGATTTGCCTGGGATTCAGCCAGGATGCTATTGGCAACAGGGCATTCTGGCAAAGGCTTAAACTGCTTATGCCCAAAAGCCCCCAGGCCATAAGGCCACCACCCACTATTCAGCTATATTTGAAATTTCCAGGAGCTCCTTGCCCTATAGCCCATGACCATAATTTTTGTCCTTTAAAAAATAATGAAGCATTTTTCAGTTTCTGCTATTAATGGCCACCTACGCTGAGGCAGGCTTTATGGTGACCTGAGGTAGGCAGAGAAAGAACTGAGAGGCTAAACATAATGCCTACATCTGGCAAAACACAGACACCCACAGAGTGATGCATGATGCTCTTTGCTGACTCAGAGAGGAGCAATGTCACCTCCTAACTCATCAATCCAGCCTGCTGTACTTCCCACAGAAATCTCCAATTCAGGCACTGTCACAGGCAATGCTAGAGTGCCAAGGAGACCCTCCACATTGACAGCTCAAAGCCTATATGAAATTGCAAGCTGCCTCAAGTTCCCTTCTAATCCCCTGACCATGAAATAAGCCTATATCAACACATAACAGTAACGACAGAGATGCACATCAACGTTTGCAATGCACATTATATCTCATTGGATCCTCATGACAACCCTGGAAGGTAGACAGTGTAGCTATTGCCATCCCATTTTAGAAATGGGGCATAGAGAAGTCTTTCCCACAGTCACAGCTAAGAAGTGTCCAAGGCAGAACTCCAACTCAGGTGTCTCCTAATTCCAAGTTCATTATCCTTCCTATTACATACTACACTGCCTTTTGCAGTTGGACCTTATGTGCCTTGTGAGTAGGGAGATGTTTCATTCTTTTTACTTGTGCTGTCCAGCATCTACATCATTGTCCAAACACACAGTAGATGCTTAATAAATACCAGTGTACAGACTGACTGATTACCAAAGACTGGTTTAGAAAAATCAATTTAAAATAATTTGCATCTTTTGAAAAAGCACTAGCCTTAGGAGGCAAAAGGCCTAAGCTTAAGTCATACCTCTGGTGATTATCAGCACTGTACCCTGAGGCAAGTCATTCACCAGCTCTGAGCCTCAGTTTCCCCACTTTTAAAATGCAAAATAATGTGGTGTAATCCCTACTGTGAGGATCAAGTGAACCAATATAAATGAATATTCCTTTTAACTGTAAAGCTTCATTGATTGATCAATCAACAAGCATTTCTTTTTTTTTTAAGGCAATTGGGGTTAAGTGACTTGCCCAAGGTCACACAGCTAGTAAGTGTCAAGTGTTTTGTCTGAGGCCGGATTTGAACTCAGGTCCTCCTGACTTCAGGGCCAGTGCTCTATTCACTGCACCACCTAGCTGCCCCTCAACATACATTTCTTAAGCACATAGTATGCAAGGCACTGGCAATACAAAACACAGGTAGAGGAGAAACACTAAATATACATATTAGTATATATAAAGCATAAACATAGACAGAAAAATACAAAAACAAACACCACGTGGTTAAATAAAAGATAGAGAGTTAGAACAGTAGCACCAGGAAAGGCTTAAGGTAGAAGGTGGTGCTTGTAATGGGTCTGGAAGGAAGAAAGGGATTTTAGGAGAGGGAGTACCTTCCAGACCTGGGGAAAGGCTAATGCAGACACTGAGACAGGGGGACGGCATGCTATATGAGAACAAAGAGAAGACCACTTTGGCTGGATCACAGAGTTTGAAAGATACGTTGAGACCAGGCTGTGAAAGGCCTTGAAAGCTAAACAGAGGCCTTTAGATTTTATCCTGGAAACAATAAGGAGCCACTGGAGTGACATGGTCAAAGCTGTGCTTGTGCAAAAACCCCTTTGGCAATGGAATTCAAAGGCAATTGCAATAACCTACCTGAGAGATGATGAGGGCCTGAACTAAGGCTAGAGCTGTGTGAATAAAGAGAAGGTAACAGATGTAAAAATGTCATTACTGTTGCATTTACATTGCTAACAGCCAATGAGGGCAGGTTTCATGATGCTAGAGTTGCCGCCTATGTATATTAGAGGAACTTAAAAACCAGGCAAAAGGAGGTTGAAGAACTTACTACAGTACGAAATTGGGAGCTATTATGAAGTATTGTGTAGGGAAACAACCTGGTCAAGTAGTGCTCTAGGAAGTTTAATCTGTGATTCATATGCAGAAGAAATTGAAGGAATAGGTTTTTGGTCATTTCTGTCATTTCAGTAGGGAGGTTAGCCTCACAGAAATAAACCAATTAATTGAATCAAATTTTTCTTTTACGTTCAACTGGTTTTTTTAAACTAGAGAGGCAGCTGGATTTAAGATGTAGATGTGCTTAGCTTAGACAAGTTAGGAAGACTTGGGATCAAGTCCTGTCTGTGACTCTTACTAGCTGTGGGACTTTGGGTAAGTCACAATCTCCTAGTGCCTTAGCTCCTTGGACTTAGCTGCTAAATCAGAGACACACTGGATCTATCTTGGTGGAGGGAGTTCCCATACCTGGAGTCCCCCATGCTAACAATGCTGAAGATCCTTCCAGTATCCACATTTTGAACCCATGGAGACATTGACTGGGTTACTGATCATAGTCCTTATGAGTAGATATCATGGAAATGGTGGTAGTTCAGAACAGCTAAGGACTTTCCAAAACAAAAGTCAAAAAGCCAAGATAGGAATCCCTGCTTCTGGAAGGTAGCTGAGATAGAACTTATTCTCTAATTACTTTCTTGGTCCTGGAAGTAAGAAGTCTTTAAACAGCAGGAGAACTTTCCTAGCTCTGTTTGTTCTTTGCGTTCCATCATCTTACTCAGAAACAGTTTTGAAGGCTAGCTTGGTTCGGACAGAGTTGGATGACGTTGTAAATCAGTCTGACTTGAGACTGAAACAGAAGGAGTTGGAGATGAAAGGGCTTTCTTTATCAGTGTCGAAGAAAGTAGTTCAGAAGTGGGCCCATTTTTCTGAAGACAAAGGAACCCTCTTTCTCAACAGCCTCCTCCCATGAAACGGATCTATTCTGATAGGGACTTTGTCTGTGAAGGAAGAATCAAATCCTCTAGGAGGTAAAGTAGGATGATATTAGGGGATTTTATCACCAGCTATATAATGCATGTCGTTGAATGTTCATCCAGTAATGGTATGTGACCACTAATGCCCTTTCGTGTTCTTCAATCTCTTCTGTCAGAGAAGCTTTAAGGATATTCTCTATTCTTTGCTTCTTTGAAATGACCACTCAGTGGTTTGCTGTGTGACTGGCTACAGCCTGACAGAGAATTATTGGCTTTTTACTTGTCAGCTCAGAGGAAACGTCCACGTGATGCCACTGGCATCAAGGGTGGCAGGCAGGGGAAAAAAAGCATTGAAATCTAGTGCTTGGGGACAAGTGGGAAAGGTCTTGTTATAGAATCCTCTCATCTGAACTGAAATGGGGGCTAGTCACCAACATGATACGGTCACCTACTTTAGGACGAAGAATTGCGTGTTGTGCTTTCCTTACTGGCTTTAGTTCTGGTGAAATAAAAAGAATACTGAGAAAGTTGTCTCTCATTGCTGGAAGAACAGAAATCAGCCTCACCTGAATGGTCCCAACAGTGTGTTTCAGCTTAGACCTAGATGGGAAAGCACCGAGTCTGGGAAACTATTTTCCCATGAATCATTTGGTTCTTAAAAACATTTCAACATTTATTAAGCACCTACTATATGAAAGGCATTAGATGAAGCTTTGATTGGGAGTACATGGATGAAATAAGATTGTCATTGGTCTAGAATGAACTCCTTTGGAAAGTATATTACCAGTAAATAAATAAGTGAGGAAATAAAAAGTGCATGGGAGAGGTCCAAACAATTCTCTGCGTGGTAGCAGAGGCTTCAGTGAGACCAACAGCTTCACCTCAGAAGTCACAAGGTTCATTTTATTTGAGTTACCCAAGGCAGAGAAAAGGTTACTTTTAACTGGCAACGGAATTAGTTGAAAGAACTGGAGATATTTAGCATGGAGAAGAAAAGAATGTCCATGAAGTGGAAGCGGAGGGAGGGCATGTTCAAGTATTTAGAAGGCCATCAAATGGATCACGGATTAGATCTGTTTAACTTGGCCCTAGAGGAAGAAACTGGGGGGGGGGGGCAAATAGTGAAAGGTACAGAGAGGTAGATTTCAATTTGATATGAGGGAACAAGAGTGGGAAGGGGGGTCAGAGGTCATCTAGTTCAACTCTCTCATTTTACAGTTGAAAAGAATGGGGCCTAGAGACATTAAGTGGACTTTCCCAAGGCCACATAGGCAATATCCTGTTGGGGATTTGAACCCACGTCTTCTCACTTCAGAGGCATTGTTTTCCACTGTATCATGTGGCTATCCAAAAATGAAACAAGTTGCCTCAGCATTTTAGTGCATCCCCATCACTAAAAAGCATCAGGAGGTAGTGTGGTACAGTGAAAAGAAGGTTGGATTTGAAGTCAAAAGACTTGTGCCTGAGTCCCGGCCCTACCATTTTCCTGGGGTAAATCACTCTCTGGGTCTTAGTTTCCTCTTCTGTGAAACGAAAGCATTGGACTCAATGCCCTCACAGGCCCTTTCCAGCTCTAAATCTGTGATCCTGTGGAGTCATTTACATAGAGGAAATTCTTGTTCAAGAATAGGGGAGCCTAGGTCAGTCAATCAACAAGCCTACTATGTAGTAAGTGCTTCTTACTAATAAGTTCCAGGCAGTGTGTAAAGTGCTGAGGCTGCAAAGTTAAAAGTGAAAGCATTTTTCTATATTTAATCTAGAGAGACAACATATACATAAATAGATACACACATACATATGTATAGATATAGATAGATAGATAGATAGGTAGATAGATAGATAGACAGACAGACAGACAGACAGACAGACAGATAGATAGATAGATAGATAGATAGATAGTTATAGATATATATATAGAGAGAGAGAGAGACATATATAAAATGTATAATATGGACATAAATATCTACAAGGTACCTTCCAACTCAGAGTCTTTTAATTCATGTACTCCATTCCATCAACCCTATATTCTTCACCACTCAATTGTCTTGAAATAATATTCAGCCCAATCTAATCCAACAAGCATTTATTCAGCACCTACTCTATGTAATGCACTATGTGAGGCACTGAGGATATGATGACAAAACTGATTAAAAAAACAACAATAATAATAATTCATATGTATAGATGGAGCAGCTAGATGGCTCAGTGGATAGAATGCTAGACCTGGAATCAGGAAGACCTGAGTTCAAGTCCGACCTCAGACACTTACTAGTTGTGTGACCTTGGGCAGGTCACTTAACTTCTGTTTGCCTAGAAGGCAGCTAGGTAACTAAATGGATAGAGCATTGGGACTGGATTCAAGAATACCTGAATTCAAATCCAACCTCAGACATTTACTAGCTGTGTGACCCTGGGCAAGTTACTTAACCTCTGTTTGCCTAAATCCACTGGAGAAAAGACATGGTAAACCACTCGAGTATCTTTGCCAAGAAAACCCCATGGCCAGTATGGTTCACAGGGTCACAAAGAAACAGATGTTAATGAACAACCATAATAATAGATTGAGAAGCAACATATTCAGCAAGTCCTGCACCCTGAATGGTGCACTAGATAAGATATGCCAGATTCATCTATTCCTTCTATCCTATTTGATCACTTACTTGAAAAAAAATCAATGTTTTTCATCATCCAGAGAAAAACTTCAACATTCATTAGAAAAAGATTGTTTACTGATTACCCAGGGATATTTATACTCCCTGACTGAAAGAGAGTAAGTGACCAATCAGATTACTTGTTTTAGTCCCTAGAGACCTTCAAAGGAGTACTTCTAGAATTCCCTTATTTGGTGCACAAAAACCCAAAATGATCTCTCCTGCTCAAAGATGATACTACTGATTCCAGTTACACATCATCACCTACCTATATCCCATCTCTACCTAAATGTACCATTGGCATCTCAAACACAACACTAACTCAGCCTCTTCTCCATAACAGCCCCTTTCCTCCAGGTTTCCCTTTCTCTTTTGAGGGTACCACCACCCTTCCAGTACCTTGTTCCTTCATCTTAATACTGTCTTACACTCTTCCTTCTCCTTAATACTCACCTATGTCTAGTCAGTTGCCAATTCTTGTGATTCCTATGGCCACAGCTTCTCATACATCTCTTCATTTTCCTCCATTTGCATACATAGCCCCCTAGTTTATGCCTTCATCTCCTCTGCCCTGGATTACTGTTAAGAGTCTTTTAGCAGATTTCCATGCTTCTGTTCTGTATCGATCAGTCAACAAGCATATATTAATCATGACCATGTACCAGGCACTGTGATAAGCATTGGGAACATAAGCAACAAGAAAGGCAGATCCTGCCCTCAGGGAATTCGACTAAGGGAAGACAACTAAAAGGAAGCTAAAGCTCGAGGGGGAGAAAGATACTTTGTGCTCAGACATAATGGAAAAATCTGGACTAAAGCTTGGTAAGAAATGAAATGATAGGTGACCAGGGAAGAGCCGTCCAATCAGAAAGAGATTCCCCAGGGGTCAAGGGTACTTTGAAGGTATGAAGTCCAGAGCTGAAGTGATTTTTTAGGATAGAGAGATTTCTGGGGCATGGTGGAGAAATCCAGAGTGCATCCTGGTAAGAAGTGCTATGTACTCTCTAATCCATCCTCCACACATGTACAAATAGAAGCTTCCTAAGAAAAAAGTCTAATTATGACACTCCCATGCTCAAAAAGCATCAGTGGTTTCCCATTGCCTCTAGGTTAAAAAAAAATAGAAATTCTCTATCCTGGCATTTATGGCTCTCCACAGTCTGTCTTCAACCTTTCAGATCTTATTTCAAATTATTTTCTTTTCACACACTCTATTTCCAACTTAACTAGACTACTATCTATTGCCTAAAATACATATGCCCCTCTCATCCCAGTGCATTTACATAAGCCATTCCCAGGACCTAGACTATTGTACTATCTTTTCTTAGCTCAACCTTTCAAAATGTTCATCTTTCTTCAAGGCTTAGCTCAGGTATTACCCTTTCCTGATCCTCCTAGTTGTTGCCACTCTCTCCCTCTTTTGAATTATTTTGTGTTTCTTTTTCTATATATATGCTATTTCTCCCCAGTTGGTTATAAGCTCTTTGAAGTCAGGAACAGTTTCAGTCTGGGATCTGTATTCTCAGCACATGGCATTGCATTTTGAATTTAGTAGGCTCTTATTAAATATATGTTAAATTGAATTGTCCATTGATCAATAGGGCTTTGAGTTATTTTTTGGCAGTGGTGATGTACTTATGCTTCCCATTCATGCTGTCTTTGGTGAGTCTTTTTTAATCCATGTCATGAGTGTTGTGATATAGCCATCTGGGATTAGAGAGCTGTTCTATGGCTATATAATGGAGCAAAACTAACTAGCCTATATAAAAATCAGTCTTGCAACCTTGCATAGTTAGAAGCATATGCTAACAAAATGAGTTGACTTCTGTGTGCGCTCTAATTAATGTGGTCTTATTCTCAGTAGGACCAGGTATGAAGTTTCATTTCCCTTTCATCCTATAACCTGGTTATAGTGTTAAATCTCTATGAGAAAGGGGAAAAAACTCATGTTAAAAGCAGTTGTTAACACCACAGGAAGGTAATGCCAGCCCAATGAGGTTAGGTAGGGAGTAGATATTTCTATTGTGCCAGGGGAGTGCAATGATAGTAACTCACATTAAGTATGGATATATCAAGTATTTCTAAGTGATGAGGATAACAGTTATGTAAGTTATTATTCATTTAAGTAGTGGCTTTCAAACTGTGGTGCTGGAGAAGACTTTTGAGATTCCCTTAGACAGCAAGGAGATCAAATCAGTCAACTGTTGCTGAGTTATTTTTCAGTTGTATACAACTCTCTGTGACCCCATCTGGGGTTTTCTTGATAGAGATACTAGAGTGGTTTGTCATTCCCTTCTCCAGTTCATTTTACAGATGAGGAACTAAGACAAACATGGTTAAGTGATTTGTCCAGGGTCATACAGCCAGTAAGTGTCTGAGGCTGGATTTGAACTCATGAAGATGAGTCTTTCTGGTTCCAAGCCCAGTGCTCTATTCATTGTACTACCTAGCTGCCAAATCAAGCCAATACTTAAAGAAATTAATTCAGACTATTCACTGGAAGGTCAAATACTAAAGCTGAAGCTTAAACTTTGGCCACAGAGTGAGAAGACAGGACTCACTGGAAAATATCTTAATGTTGGGAAAGCTTGAAGGCAAATGGAAAAAAAGGACGGCAGAAGGTGAGATGGATAGATAGTATCACGGATGCAATGAATATGAACTTGGACAGACTTCAGGGGATAGTGAAAGACAGAAGGGCCTGGAATGCTATACACTACAGGGTCATTAAAAGGTGTACATGACTGAGCAACTGAACAACAACAACAAGTAGTTCTAGTGTTGGTTCTCTGATCCTGGGGATCCAGCATAGTGGAGAACAAAGGCAGGAAGAAGAGCCAGTAGAACGGGGACATTTTCTCCCTTGCCTGTGTGTCCTAAGGGAATCATGGAAGTTTTCATTAAGGGGGTAGTACTTGAGCTGAGGCTTGAAGGAGAATAAGAATTTCACATCATGCCTATTGCTCGACTTGCTGGTATCACCATATGTTTGTAAGAATGATAATAACCATGCAGGTGATATTGCTTGAAACTCTACTAGGCATGTATAGGATGGCAATCTCAAAGAGAAGCTTCCTTCTTACAGCACTGAGAGCTAGTATGGCATGGTGGAAGGAACAAATAATTCAAAGGTCCAAATCCCACCACTGCCGCTTACTAGTTGTGTGACCATGGGCAAGTCACGTAACTCCCTAAGCCTCAGGCCACCTTCTAATTCTGTATTATAGTTAGCGTACACCTACACAATCTACAATGAAGTCATGGAAGGAGCCACCACACCTATAAAATCATGGTGTTCTTGAGCTTTTGTGCTCTGCTGGGCATCCTCCCTTTAGGAAATGGAAACCATCAGAATGTCTCAGTTTTTTCTCTTCTGATGTTTCTTTAGTTATATTTGCAAAGTATCATTGGTCCCAGAATGATACATTCTGACACATCAAGAAACTAGCATTTGATAAGTGGCACTGACTCAGCTTCATTGCATGCCTGAGGCAACATTTATGAAGCTATCTCTTCTCTCTTAGGGTGTGTTTAAATCAGAGATCGTGGTCTCTGGCAAAGGGCAGATCTGCCACTCTATTCTATATGCTACTCCCCAAGACCTACTGCTTCTGTCAACTTCTATCCAGACCTCATCCTTCCTGACATCTATTTTTGTCACCCATGCCTGAGATACCTAGCACTATACTTTCTATGGCTTCAGACACAAAAAAAATGGAAGTTTGTAATCTTTCTTCAGTTTTATAATTTTTCTAGTGATACAATGTTTCCTATTTCCTTTCTTCTTTTCTATGACCAACAAATGGAAAGCCATGCCAGGGTAAGAGTGGAGTGACTGAGGTAGCATGAAGGAAACATTGACTGGGTCCAAGGTTATTGGTCTTTATTTCAGCAGGACTGCATCAATTAATCCAGGTTTAAACTAAGCCCCAAAACTGCTGGCAGAAACTGTAAAAGAAGTTTGCTGTAGCATCTGGGCTTTCAATTATACTTCAGCTGAATGAGACAAGGTTTCCAGAGGCTCAGTGTGGGCAGCCACCTAAAATTCTTTCCAAACATAATGTAGATATTGCAAAAAAAATCCTAAAACATGGGTCAAGTGAAGTACTGCATCTTCATTCTTAGTGCACTGTATTTGAAGCAACCTAAGAAAATGGACTAAGGACTTTGATATACAAGAGCTCTCATCATTGTCCATCCAATAATCAACTTAACTTTGAAAAAGAATAGAACTCAGGTACCTTAGATCTCAAATGAGTTTGATCTCAAAGCTGTTTGTTCAAAATGAGTCTGAAGACATGACTAAGTAGCAATGTGGGTCTTTTTGAGGGCACTAAGAATACCTTGCTTTATGGTCACAAAATGCTTGATATTATCTAACTGGATCCTCACTAGGGTGCTATGAAGGACATAGTTTTATTGGGCCAGTTTTACAAGTGAAAAAACTTATACTCAAAGAGATTAAGTGATTCTCCAATATCACAAATGACACAACTAATTCATGGCAGAAGAAGGCTTTGAACCCACAGCCAGTCCCAGATCCAGTGATCTCCAGGTTGTTCTTTCTTTTTCTTTTTAAATTATTTTTTTAATTAACAACCATTTATTTTCTCTTCTTCCTGCCACCCCCACACCCTCAAAAAGAAAAACAAAAACCCTACAAAATATGCATAATCAGGCAAAACAAATTCCCACCTTGGCTATGTCTAAAGATTTGTGTCATATTCTGATCTTGAGTTCACCACTTCTCTGTCCGGAGATGGGTAGCACCTTTTATCATTAGTCTTCTGCAATCATGGTTGCTTATTGTGTTGATCAGAGTTCTTAGGTCTATCAAAGTTGTTTATTTTCTTTTTTTAATTAATTTATTTTGATTTATCAACAATCACTTCAATATGCTTTTGAGTTTAAGATTTTTCTCCCCCTCCCTCCCTACCACCCTCCCCCCCCACCACCTCCCCAATTTGGCACACAATCTAATATAGGCTATACATATACGTTCCTATTAAACATATTTTCACATTAGTGACGTTGTAAGGAAGAATTAGAACCAATAGGAGGAACCACTGGAAAGAGGAAACAAAACTCAACAGAAGAAAAAAAATTGCAAATACTATGCTTCAATACGCATTTAAACTCCATAGTTCTTTCTTTGGATATGGATAGCATTTTCCATCATGAGGTCCTTGGAGATGTCTTAGATCCTTGCATTTCTGGGAAGGGTTAAGTTTATCAATATTAGTTATCACACAACGTGGCTGTTATTGTGTGCAACGTTCTCCTGGTGCTGCTCACTTCCCTCAGCATCAGACCATACAAGTCTTTCCAGATTTTTCTGAAGTCTGCTTGGTCATCATTTCTTTTGGCACAATAGCATTCCATTACATTCATATACGGCCATTCCCCAATTGATGGGCACCCTCTCAATTTCCAGTTCTTTGCCACTACAAAAAGAGATGCTATAAATATTTTTGTACATGTGGGTCCTTTTTGCATTTGTATGATCTCTTTAGGATATAGCCCTAGAAGTGCTATTGCTGGGTCAAAGGGCATGCACATTTTTATAGCCCTTTGGGCACAGTTACAAATTGCTCTCCAAAATGGTTGGATCATTTCACAACTCCACCAACAATGCATTAGTGTTCCAATTTTCCCACATCTTTTCCAACATTTATCATTTTCTTGTTTTGTCATGTTGGCCAGTCTGATAGGTGTGATGTGGAATGAGTTGTTTTGATTTGCATTTCTCTAATCAATAGGATTTAGAGCATTTTTTCATATGACTATAGATGGCTTTAATTTCTTCATCTGAGAACTGCCTGTTCATATCCTTTGACCATTTATCAATTGGGGAATGACTTGTATTTTTATAAATTTGACTTAATTCTCTATATATTTTAGAAATGAGACCCTTATCACAGATATTGGTTGTAAAAATTCTTATCCGATTTTCTACTTTGCTTATAATCTTGGTTGCATTGGCTTTATGTAAAAAAAAAAGTTGTTTATTTTCACAACGTTGTTATCATATAAATTACTCTCTTGGTTCTTCTCACTTCACTGTGTCAGAACACTCTTTCTATCACACAGTTAGTAACCCAATCTGTTTGTATTCCTAAGCAATTGTATGCTGAAATAGGCAACCTTAATAGCTAGGTGGAATCTCTGAGTATACAGTAAAGATAGCCCCAAATGCCAATTTCTGGGAAATTACCAGGTAAAGATGACATACCCATTGTCCAGACTGCAAAGGTATAAACAGACTGGTGCTCAAACAACCCTAATGTGTATTATTTCCAATCTCCAACTCACAGTAGAGTCTAAGAAAGCTCTTTGGTATTTAAATTAAAAAAAAAAAGAACTCTGAATCCCTTCAAAAGACTTCATGTATCCAACACTTGGCTATGGGAACAAAGCAATACAGCAGTATTTGCTGCAACAGCTCAGGACAACAAGCACGGCATGATGGGAACCCTAGACCAGTCTTGAAAAATGAATAACAATGGTAAGACTGGGATTCCTACCCCATCCCCCAGGTGAACTGGCTTTACATCTGGGGACAAAGCTGTGAACAACCTGTCCTCTTATAATCTGAGAAAATTCACACGTAAAAGAGGGGAAGATGCCAAATAGATATTCTTTCTTAAAAATAGATCTAGAGGCATAGGGCTCAAATTATGACAGATGAGACAAATTAGACAAAAAGAATCTAAATGTATATTTTAATGACTATAATGGAATTTCCTTTCCTGAGAGCTTTAAAAATAAGCTGTTTTCCCATCTTTCCAAGATTATTTAGATATAAACTGATCTGGAAACATAGGATTGAATTCCATGACCTCCAAGAGTCCCTTCTAGCCACAGAATTGTCTAGGTTGGCCATGCTGTAATTTGCCCCAGCACTGCACCTAATGCTTAAGCAGTTACTGCCATCTTGTGGCTACCAAAGAGTCTAAATCTAAACCAAAGCATAAGCTTTCCCACATTGAATACCAAGCCAAAGTTAAATGGTAATGAGCCATACCACTTTAGTGTTATATCTCACACACTGTAGGTTAAAAGTTTAAGCACACTTATTAAATGCATTCAAAATTGAGTAACAATTAGACACAGCTAATATTTTTGCATCCACTTCCTAGGTTCACATGAGGTTTTGGGGTAATTTTTGGTTGGGTTTTTTTGTTTTGTTTTGTTTTGTTTGCTTTTAAAATGACCAGGCCAAGCAGAGTTTCATTGATTTCACTTAGTGGAATTATAGCTGGGAAACCATTTACTGGTATTTTACAGTCATTTGCACATATTGACTTGTTGGCCTTGTTTTCTTGTTCACAAAGGTTAATAAAAAGAATGCTCTATGCCACTCATACAAGCTTTCCAAGCCCCTTAGAGATGCTAATTAGTCTTCACAACAAGACCTGGAAAATAGGTTAGTGTGATCTTTCTTGACTTGATGGAATGGAAGGAGGTAGCAAAAAAAAGAGAGGAAAGTCAATAGCTGAGGAATGAAAGAGGATGTTTCAGGGAAAACAGCTTGGCCAGAAATATTTAAAAGGCACAAAGATTTCCTCAAGCAGTTTTCAAGGATGTTTTTTGGTAGTTGTTTGTAAAATCCTTTATCAACTTCATATAAAAAGTGGCGAATCAGCATTATAACAGTATAACAGAAGATAGAATTTCATTTTGTGAATTGTATTAATTCTTCCCAGTTTAATTTTCTTTTATCAAAAATCTAAGATCTCACTTGGATCATGTTAACTTGTCATGCATGTACAGAAGAGAACATGACAGTTAAAAGAAACATAGCTGACTAGAGAAACTGAACCTGAGATTTCACTAATATAAGGATCTCCCAGATGAGGATATTACACGTACTAGTGCACATGAAGGCATTTTCTGCAATTTAGAGAGTTGCCTAGAGAAGTGACTTGTAACACAGCTAGTATGTGTCAGAACAGGGATTTGAGCTCAGGTCTTCCTCATTCAGAGATCAGCTCTCTCTCTCTCTCTCTCTCTCTCTCTCTCTCTCTCTCTCTCTCTCTCTCTCTCTCTCTCTCTCTCTTCACTATGCATGCTGCCTCTTCAGCATGGTGACAACTAATAGTGATTGCAAGGTACTTGTTCCCTAATAAAGTACTTTTCATGGAGAAGTGGAGGAAAGTGCATGAGAGACTTAACACAGCAAGAAGCAGGAGCATAGAAACAAACAAACAGAAGCTCAGGAAACAGGAGAAGCCAAGCAGGTGGGAAGGAACGTTGGCAGAAATGACTCTCTAAAGGAATATCCCCAGTGTTCAGTCTTTCTTTTCCTAATGCATGATGCACCAAATGTAGAATATTAAAAGAATGATAGGAAGGCCTCCTGTTCATTGGGTAGCTCTTTTCTATGGCATTCATAGGAAGACACTGTCAGGGATCATGCAGCACAAGAAGGCATGGAGGGGTTATGTTCCACACCTGTGCAGGAGTGCTCACATTCGTGAGACTGTAGCTCTGTTAAGGTAAGGTACCAGCCAGATTTGAAGCCAGAGTGATTCTTCCTGAATGGATAAACCATAAGGGGAGCCTGGTGAATAGGGGGAAAGGGAGGAAGTTAAGAACTGAAGCAATAAAGATGCAGTTTTATTTTTTCCTAAAGTGCTTCACCGATGTTATCTCATTTGAGCATTATTATTACCCTTTGGGGTAGGTGTTATTATTATTCCCATTTTACAGATTAGAAAATTAAGTCTAAGGTAGGTTAAGTGACTTGCCCAGGGTCCCATAAGTAGTAATTATCTGATTGGGATTCAAACTCAAGTCTTCTTCACTCCAATTCCATATGCTACCTTGCCTCTTTTATGAAAGCGTTTTGACAAAATCTTCTCATTCTGTTCTTCTGAAAATGATGGGAGAGATGAGTAAGGAAGTCTGTAGGAGAGTGCCGCATAGATCTGCACTTAGCCCTGTGCTGTTTGCTGTGATCAACAGTAACTTGGATAAAGGCATAGGTGGTGTACTTATCGCAGCCAGTGGCACGCATGTCTAAGGTTGAAGCAGTGGCGTGTTGGCAGGCCCCCATGGCCACTCCATAGCTGGCAGCTCGTGGGGTGGGTCCACCGAGCCAAAGGGGAATTTTTTTATCTTTCTTACACATTACTCATCCCCTGGTACTTTGGGGTGCAGACTCACTTGCTGTTCCTCACACATGAGGCTCCATGTCTCCTCTCCAAGCCTTTGCACTGGCTGTTCTCTCCCCACCCCACCCCCCGCAGCTGGCATGTTCGCCTTCCTCACTTTTACCTCTGAAATCCCTGGTTTCTTTCAAGATTCAGCTCCAGCAACCACCTTCAGAGGGAGGTCTTTCTTGTTTCTGCCCTTTCCACCCAACCCCCTACTCTAATATGGACAGCGCTTTTAGCCTTTATTACTTTGGACTTCTGAAATTATTAATTTCATCCCCACTTCGGTCCTACAATCTCTCCCACCAATCCCCATCTAAAGTCCTCAGTGCCCTAGGGGAGAAGGGGGTAGTGAAACCAAAACATAGTCTTTGTTTGTGTTTTTTGTCCCTTGCTAAATAACAGGCTATAAATTATCCAGAACTTGGCCTCAGTAGAGTGACAGCTGGGTCCCAGTTCTGCCAATCGTCTACTGCTCTGATATACAGTACCAAGAACTGCCTACCCTTGGGCTTGGGGATATGGGCTGACCTATCCCTGAGCCTCCAGCCTCCTTCTTCAGCAGCCATTGGGGGTTACACTTCTCCCTGGGTATTGGGCAGCTATGGAGGCAGCTGACCTCTAGCTCACCACCATCCCCAAAGGTAGGCATTTTCCCTTCCCTGAGTGGTGGTCATCTTTGGTTTTTGGAAAAGCAATACTGAATCCAATGGGTTTTTCCATGTATGTTAGATTTTCATAATATAATAAACTTTTATTAAGGAGTAAAAAAAAGTACTAGGTCCAGTGTGGCACAAAGGGCAGGTGCAGGCATTCCCAAGGCCAGTCTCAGTACTTTGCTGACAAACTATGAGAGTTCTAGAGACAGTATGACACAATGAATAAAGTGCTGCTTGTGGATTCAAGAAAAACTTGGTTCAGATCCTACCCCTGACACTATTGATCATATGTTTATCACAAGTCAGTCATCCTGCCTGAAACTCAACATTTATCAAATCAATTCATTTCTTCAATAAAAACCAACCCTAGATGCTGACCTTTCCCCTATGTCTTATCGATACTGGTAGCTGACATTTCTGTGACACAAAAGCTTTGCGAAATATATGCATTTTTTCTTTCAATCCTCACAACCCTAGGAGTTAGGTAGGAAAGATATTATTATCTCCTTTTTACAGATAAAGAAACTTGGGCTCTGAAAGGTTAAATTAATTTCCCTGTAGTCATAGAGCTATCCTCAGGGGAAGGATTGGAACCCAGTCCTTCCTGAAGCCAATGTTAGCTTGGCTTCTACTACATCTATCTACTAGGCCTCACTGCCTCTCTACCAATGAGAATAACCTTCCTGATTAAAGGTTAAAGGACAGTAGGAGCTATTATCAAGATAGCAGAATTGGTTGGTTTGTTTTCTATTTCTTTTCTTGTTTGTTTGGTTTTAAAGAATTGAAGGGATAGTCAGCTATCTGGGATAAATTAACAGCTCTGACATTCTGTGATGAGTTTCTTGCTCTAAAATCCCAACATCTCTCTGGTGGGCTTTGTCTAGAATTCAGGGTCATAACACAAGATCATAGATTGATAGATAGAAAATACCTTAGATCAGAGGTGTCAGACTCATGGCAGAAGCCCCATTTGGCTGCAAAACTCCTGAGTGCAGCCTGAAACAAATTAAAATGTAATGAGGGAATTTTTAATAAAACAAACAAAAATACACTACAGCATAGATAATGTTAATTTGTGGTTTTCTCAGACAGAAATACGTTTTGAGTTTGACACTACTGACTTAGAGGTCTTCTGAGCCACTGCTTACTTTATAGATGAAGAACCTGGAAGAGGTTAAATGACTTGCTCAGGGTCACACAGGTGACCAAGGTAGGGTTTAAATCTAGGCATCCTATACAATGACATAATTCTGCTTTGAATATTTCTGGTTTTGTGCTCAAGACTAAGGCACCATGGAAAATCAAGATTAAGGAAATAAGGCTGTGGTCCAAGTGTATGAGAAGAAAGAATGTGGGTGTCATGGTTAAGGGAGTCCAAACTTGTTTTCATTCTTGATGGACACCTAAGGGATCCTGTCTCAACCCTTCTTTTTTAACCTTCACATAAGATTGAACACACAGTCAAACTGGCCAATTTTACAAATGCAGAATAGGTGGAACCTGTCTTGACAGTAGTTCATATGATAAAGACCTCTGGGTTTAAGCTGGCCACAGACTCAATGTGAGTCAACAGTGTAACATGGCTGCTAAAAAGAAAAGAAAAAAGCTGTGATTTTAGGCTATACAAATGGAAGCATAATGTCCAGAAGAAAGGAGAGGAAGTAGGAAAACAGGAAAGAGAGAGGAGAAAGAGGGGAGGAAGGAAGAAGGGAAAGAAAAAAGAAGAGAAGGAAGGAAAGAAGGAAGGAAGGAAGGAAGGAAGGAAGGAAGGAAGGAAGGAAGGAAGGAAGGAAGGAAGGAAGGAAGGAAGGAAGGAAGGAAGGAAGGAAGGAAGGAAGGAAGGAAGGAAGGAAAAGCACTTATTAAATGCTTACTGTAGGCCAAGCATTGATCTAAACACTGGGGATACAAATCAAAAAGCAAAGATAGTCCCGGCCCTCAAGGAGTTTATATTCTAATAGAGGGAAATAATACATACAGGGGTGGTAGCTGGGAAAGGATATTTGGCTTATAACATCACAAGGATGATGAGTGGAATCTTAGGGAAGTAGACTGACACACCTTTTTTCCAGGAACAATTACAGAGTTGATTTGATTGTTGATTATGCTTCCAGAACTTGAAGGGAAAGGGTTAAAGGTTGGGGGGTTGGGGAAAACATGCACAGTGGTGGTTTTTTTCTGATAGGAGATGGTCAAGGAAAAAAATGAAGCTTAAAAAGTTGTTCCAGGCATGAAAGGTTTAAATCCTACAAGTCTTAATTTCTAATTCTAACAGGGAAGGTCTTATTGTACTCTGGGCTGTATTACATTTATTATAAATATTGTATTTAGCTCTGGAGAATGAAATTTTAAACGCAGAACTTTAATTTTCAAGTGTATAAAGAAGGTGGCCAGGATGTTAAGGAGCCCAGGAATGTAGCTAGAATATTTCTTGTCAGCCCAACTTATAAATAAGTTGGACTAAGAAATCATCTTTCATTTGTGAGTTTGTTGTAAACCTTAAAAACAATGTCAAATGAACAACAGTGAGAACGTTGGGCACACCTAGCTAAAGACCATACAGGAAGGCACAAAATCGGCCTTCAAATATCTGAAGAGCTGGGATGTAAAAGAGGGCTTGGTTTCTTTGGTATTGTTATGCGAGATAGAATTAGAATTGATGGATAGATGGACGTTCTCAGACAAGTTAGATTTAATACTAATATTGAACCTTAGACAGATAAAAAGTATTAAGATTAAAACTACTCAACAATGGAATGTGTTACTGTACAATCAGAGGCCTGGTGACCATATGTCAACAATGTTGGCAGTGTGGACCGTACATTGACTTAATGGTTAGTAGATGATCTCTAGGGACTGTTGAAAGCTAAAATGTTGTGATCATTTTTCACAGTCTCCCTATGTATGTGTGCTTTAGGATCTTCCTTAAGTAAAGGACAATGTTGACTCATTAGCTAAGTCTTAAGAGTAGCCTGGAGAGATCTTGACTCATACTAAAATCATATAAAACAATCAGAAACTTTCAACATCATTATCCACAAATTCGCACTACTAAAGACCAATAAAAAAAAAATAGCACATTGGTGTATAGATCATTGATCTAGGTCTGGGAGGGACATTCATGTCACCTAGTCCAGAGGGATAAAACTCATGGCCAGCAAGAGGAATGTGATCCCAGTGAGGCCCTAAACAGATTACAATGGAAATGGGAAGCATTTAACACAATAAATTAAAATACAATAGAACATAGATAATGTTCATTTGTGGTTTTCTAAGCCTATATGAAACCTACAGGAATCCATTTCAATATGAGTTTGACCACCCCAACTCCTCCATTTTATAAATTAAGGACATTGAGGCCCAGAGAAGTTAAATAACTTAAATCCAATAATCTACATGAAGCCTTTCCTGACTCCCTCCACCATCACCAAATGCTAGGGCCTTACCTCCCTCTGTACTTTGTATTTACAAATTTTGTATCACAATGGATGGACTAGGGGACTTAGAGATAGGAAGATCTGAGTTCACATTCTGCCTCAGACACTTACTAGCTGTTTGACATTAAGCAAGTAACTTAATCTCTTTCAGCCTTAGTTTCCTCATCTGTAAAATGGGAATAATACTAGCCTCTACTCCCAATGGGATTGTTGTAAAGACCAAGTGAGATGCATCAAAAACCTTACAGACTTTTATTAAGTGCCTACGATGTGTCAGGCAATCTGGTTCAGGCTGTACTCAGGAGCTTGCGGCCACTAGTTTGCTCCAAGGTACCTTCTATCTCTCAATTTAGGATCCTGTGAGCAGTAGCTGATATTCCAAAGGATATCCATTATGAGCCTGAACTCTAGACAAAGCCCAGCAGAAAATTAATGTGCAGAAAACCTGTCACAGAATCATGGAATGTCAAAGCTGTTTGTTTATCTCAGACAGCTGAACCATCCATTTAATTCTTAAAAACAAAACAAGAAAAAAATACAGAAAAAACTGCTATCATGGTAATAGTTTCTAGTGTCCTTCAACCTTCAATCAGGAAGGTTATTCACATTGGCAGAAGATCAGTGAGGCCTAGTAGATATGTGTAGAAGGCAATGCTACCCCTCAAAAATATAGAGGAAGGGGCTTTTGAGCAGACATCGAAGAGTCCATTGTGGTGCCCATGGCAGTGTGGGGATAGTGAGGCACTGAGACTAGAACCAGGAGCAAGTGCCTGCCCTCTGTTCCACATTGGACCCAGTATTTTCTAACTTACTATTAAAAGTTTATTTTGTTATGAAAATCTATTATATGTTGAAAAACGTGCTGGATTCAATACTGCTTTGCCAAAACACAAAGACAACAGCCATTCAGGGAAGAAAATTCTTGCCCCTGGGATGACAGTCAGCCAGAGGTCAGCCACCATTGCCACTGCCCAATTACCAAGGAGACATGTAATCCCTCCTACGGCCCCTTAATGAAGGCGGTTAGTGGCCCAAGGATGGATCAGCCCTGAGCCCAAGGGCAGGCAGTGCTCGTGGCTCTCAGGGACAGTCTAAGTGACCTGCACCTTGGTACTTTATGTCAGAGTGATGGATGGTTGGCAAAGCCGGGACCCAATCACTGCTACTATGAAGAGGCTGCTTTCCATAATAATAGTAATAACTTGTGAGAAAACTAAAATTTTTCCCCTTACATCAAACTCCCCCACTGGCTCTGCTATGGAGAGCCTGTTCCAGTGGAGCTGCCTGCCAGCTGTCGAGTGGCCATGGGGGCCTCCCAACATGCCACCACTTCAATTCTTGACATGCATGCTGTGATAAGCACACCATCTATGCCTTTATCCAAGTGATTGTTGATCATAGCGAACAGGCCAAGTGCAGATCCATGGGGCACTCTCCTACAGACTTCCTTCCAAGTTGTCATTATACCACAGATGATTACTCTTTGGGTCCAGCTGTTCAACCAATTCTTAATCTACCTGACTGCATTATTATTTAGCCCACATATCTCCATCATTTTCACAAGGACAGTATGTGAAGATTTTGTCAAAATGCTTTCATAAAATATGCTTAAACTGACTATATCCATAGTATTTTTCCCATAAGTCTGGAAACTGTCAAAAACAGAAATAAGGTTAGACTGGCATGACCTGCTCTTTCTGACTCTTTGAGTTCACCACTTCCTTTTCTACCATTTCACTAACCATACATTTAATAATATGTTCTATAAATTTGCTAAGAATTTAGTCAAGTTGACTGGGCTATATTGACCCAGTCCATTCTCTTCCATTTTTTTTAAATTGGAACAATGTTTACCTTTTTCAACATTGCAGAATTCTCCTTTTCCCCATGATCTTTTAAGTATCCCTGATAATGGCTCAGTAATCCTATCTACCAGTTTGGGGAAACAATATGTAACAATAGTAATAAATGCTTGTTGCTTGAATAACACAATCTTTCTTTTAGGAGGCTTATCACTACCTAGACACACACACACACACACACACACACACACACACACACACCATGAAGATTAGTTATGGTGAAGCTTTTAGCTATAGCATATACATATGCATAATGTATTATCATTCCTCAAGGAAAGGTTTTTCTACATCCCTCACTCCATACCACTTCATCCTAATTTCCAATGAATCATAAACATAATACTTATCAAAAACCCAGCTAAAGAAATCAGAAATAGAAAGGGAATGACATGTAGCCATCCTCAAGGGCCACACTGTGATTGTGCAAACGGAAGAGAAATCACGCCTCATTCAGATATATTGCATTCAGTGGGGAGGACAATATGAACACAAGTTTGCAGGTGGAGGCTTCATTGCCTCCAAAGAGGTTATTGGACCCTGCTGCATTCTTCTAGCCTAGCCTGGCAAAAAAAGGCTGAAACCTAGTCCAAACAAGCATGGAGAATATTCACCAGCTAGTAATGTAGTAAGAGTATCTCCTACCAGCCTTAGATAAATTGGATTAATAAACTGCCTTTCATTTGTGACACCTCAGCATGAATTTTACATTAGGCCCAATTCAGTTAAGTTCAAACTGATACCATCCCTTCTGAAAAGTCTTTTCAATTGTCTGCGTGTGTTTACACAGGGGATGTCTTCACAACGTTCAAGAGGCTCCCAGCACCTCTTGAGAAAGGGTTTTTATAAGCAACCAGTCCTTTAGTGCTCTGGAATTAAATCAAAAGATGAAACCGCTATTTGGATTTACCCTAAAAGAAAACAGGCCTTTTTTTTTTCTTCAAACATTGGTGGCAATTTCAAGATACTTTCTTTGCATGGGTTCGGACTTGATTCAGTGACGTGGAAAATTTCCCATTTGTGGGTGAAGGAGACAGAAGAGAAGGGAGGGAGGGAGACAGAGGTGCAGATATGATGATGAGGAGAGAGGGAGGGAGGCCGAAGTACGAGAACACGAGTGCCCATGGGCCTGGTGCAGTTATTGATGCCCTTCATAGCCATCGACTTTGCCCAATTAGAACTGGAGGAGGTGCTTGATGAGTTTATCAGACCGTGAATCCTACTCCCCTGAACTGTAAGCTCGGTGACAGTTCACCTGAGGGAGTCATTGCCTTCACTGATGAGCGACAGATGAAAGAGCAGCACACTCAGTTAATTTACATGCATGCTGCTGCTAACGACAGTTTAATAACGGCAGTTCTTGAGTGAGGGATCTTCATAATGGCAGTTGCCTCCTGGAGAAGCACTTTCCAATGGAACGGAAATTACCCAGTGAGCATGGGAATGGCAAAGTGCAGCAGAGACGCTGAACCAAAGCCACTGTGGAGAAACATGGCAGATGTCCTGAGGGGACATGCCTTTGGTCCAAGAGGTAGGGAACTCCATGCCAGGGCTAGTGCAGCCCAGGCATTCATCTCCACTCTATCTCTTTATCCCTCCGTAAGCACGTTGTATTTCCAAGAAGTCCGTATTATGAAATGGAAAGAGCAGTGGAGAAGACAGTCGTTGCTGAGTCATTTTTTGGTTGTGTCCCACTCCTTATGACCCCATCTGGAGTTTTCTTAACAAAGATATTGGGGTGGTTTGCCATTTCCTTTTCCAGATGAGGCAACTGAGGCAAATAGGGGTTAAGTGACTTGCCTAGAGTCACACAGCTAGTAAGTGTCTCAAGCTGGATTTGAACTCATGAAGATTAGTCTTTCTGTTTCTAAATTTCCATTAATTAACCCCCACATTACATATCCAGTCCCTATATCTATTTTATTAGATTTTACAACAACCCTGCATGGTAAATAAGGATTATAGCTAACATGTATATAGTGCTTTAAGCTTTGTAAAGTGCTTTATAATAACTGTGGCTCAGAGAGGTTAAACTACTTACCTAGATGCTCATGTATTGGCAGAGGGAAGATTAGAACCCAGATATCTTTTGCAATGGGCAGCTAGGTGGCACAGTGGAAGTTCCTGAGTTTAAATCTAGCCTCAAGCACTTATTGCACTGTGTGACCCTGAGCAAATCATTTAACCCTGTTTACCTCAGTTTCTCATTTATAAGATTAACTGGAGGGAAAAAAAATGGCAAATCATTCCAGTAGCTTTGCCAGGAAAACCCCAAAATGAGGTCAGGAAGAGTCAAATACTATTAAACAACAATAACCACAAAAAATGCAGAATGACACCTTTCTCTGCAATTCATAGTCTTAATAGAGCTACCTAGGGGTCTGAGAGGTTATATAACTTGGCCAGGGTCATAAACAAGTATGTGTAAGAGGCCACACTTGAACCCAGGTCTTCCTGACTCAAAAGCCAGTTTTCTATCCACTATGTCATGCTGCCTCACAATGAAATAACAAATATAAAAACTTTTAAATGTATAAAGCATTATATAAATAGTGAATTAGCCTTAGGGACTTATTTCTCCCTTGTTACCCAATTCAACAGCCTCACCAAGTCTCATGTTCATGGGTGGTTGGACAGATGCTTAGTTCTCTGGAGGATAGTGTTGGGTGACTAGTAACCTAGCAAAGTTTGCAAAAGGTTTGTCTCTGGAATAACTTGAGAGGACTTTGTTATTCTGAAACCCATCATTCAGTGCCTGGAGGTTATCTTCTGGAGCAGAAGGCTTTCAAAATGTCAATACGGATGTCTCTTGGGCCTCTAATTTCTCAGTTCTCTGTTAATTACTTTTAAGTCTCTTCGTCCTAGAGGGAGTGTGGTGAAGATTTCTATTTACCTACCTACCTATTTATGTGTATATGCATAAAAATACACAAGATATATATGTGTGTGTGTGTGTGTGTGTGTGTGTGTGTATGATCTATAAGATAGATTTTTTTTACAGCACATTGAGATTTTCATGGTATTTCACTTATGTTGTCTCAGAGTCTCACAACAATCCCTATGAGAGAAGCATTATTATTCCCATTTTAGAGACAACGAAAAATAAGGCTGAGATGTTAAATGACTATTAGCAAACATGATGAGTCTCTAAGCTATTTTTCCACCAACAGAAACATCTTCTACCTTGGAAAGCCGTGACAGAGCTTGTGCTCTGCCGATACTGACTTTGAGAACCCAAGGTCACCTCCACACCACAGTTAAGTATCAGATTGAGACTTGAGCAAATAAATAATAAAAATAACTCACATTAACCAGTACTTTAAAGTGTACAGATCACATTCTTCACAACAGCCATGCAAGATGTATAACCTATATCAGATTGCTTGTCATCTTGGGGAGGGGGGAAGAAGGGAAAAAAATTTGGAATTCAAAATCTTTCCCAAAAATGAATGTTGTAAATTGTCTTTACACGTAATTGGAAAAAAATAAAATATTATCAAATGAAGAAGAACTGTGAGGTGAGTAAAGTTTTTATATTCTCATTTTACAGGTAAGGAAATCGAAGCTTAGAAATGTTGTGACTTGCCCAAGTTTATCTAGTAAGTAAAATCAAACAAAGGCTATCACAAAGAAAAATCAACTTAACTTACTGATATTGGGGCGGGGGGGGGGGTTCTTTTAAAGCTAGAAATAGAAAACATTCCAAGAAATGTCCTGGATCACTACTGGGCAGTCCCTCTGACTCTTCTATTGTCTAGTCTCTGCTTGCAAAACAATGATGTTATCCTTCCTAGGCCCTGGCTTCATGGTTCTCCTCCCTCCTTCCAAGGCTCCGAACAGATTAGCACTCCTCTTAACCTAAATATAATAAAGACTCATGAAGTGGCAATGTGGTATGGGAGAAGGGGCTCCGCACCTGGAGTCCAAGGGTCTGGGTCCCAGGGCCACCTCTGACCCTTACTAGCTGTATGACCCCCATAAAATCATTTAAACTCTCTTTGCCTCGGTTTCTTTTTCTATAAGATAGTGATGACACACCTTGAACTACCATCCTCAAGAGATTGTTGTAGGGAAAGTACTTTGTCAATATTAAAGCACTATGTGAATATGATTTGTTTTATTTTATTATTACAAATTGATAAAATGAATGCAAGGGACTATGTTTTCTCATCTACCCTGCTAACTAGTTTGGGACCCTCATCACCTGTCCCCTGGACTACTTTAATAGCTACTTTATTGATCTCCCTGATTCCATCCTTTCCTGTCTCCAATGTATTCTCCACAAAAGGGTAGAGCAGGAGAAAGAGTGCTAGATTTTGAATAAAATGAACTAGATTCAAATGCTTGTTTTGCTACTTACTTGTGTGATCCCTTGCTAGATTTTTCCTCTCTGGCCCTCCATTACCTCATCTATCAAACAAGGGTTTGGATTTGATGCCTTCTGAGGTTACTTCCAGCTCAAAATCTACCCCCACCCAACTACTGAAACAGTCCTGCTAAGGCACAGTCCTAGCCACGTCATCCCCCAGCTCAAAAAACTTTCAGTGAATCCTTCCTGTCACTAGGATAAAATCAAGTCTCTCTACCACCTGCTTTGTACCTACTTTCTCATCTTTATTACTCTTCTTCATAAACTTTCTATGGCAGCCAAACTAGACAGTTAGCTGTTTCCCAAACCTGACATTCCATATCCTACCTCCATGTGTTTGTATAGACCTTTCCACCACCACCACCACCATCACCACCACCACCATGCTTTGAATGGTCCTTCTCCATCACATCCATCTTTTAGAATCTCCATCTTCCATCAAGGCTTAGCTCAGTCACCACCTCCTCTGTGAAGCCTTTCCCCACACATCCAGTTATCAGTAGTGTCTACCTCCTCAATTTACTTTTTATTATGGTTATTTATTATATGTTATAGCCTACCACACACACACACACACACACACACACACGCACACACACACACACACAGAGTAAGCTTCTTGAGGGTAAATGTTCGTCTTTGTAACCCCACTGTTAAGTACATAATGAATCTTTGTTGTTGCATTAAACGACTCATCTGCGGCTAGTGAATTATCTTTGTCCTAGGACACCAGGAAACTAGTTATTGCACAGGAAGAGGTAATTTACTGAATGGTCCCCTGGTGCCTGAAAAGGTGGAATTTGGTGAGCAATTTTCTCCCACAGAAGAGTTTGTTCCTTGCCAGCACAGTGAGACACATCTGGATCACAGCAGGCCTGGGAGCACCCCCTCCCACCTGTCTGGAATTGTAAGTAGTGTCTCCGCAATAGCGGGCATCCAAATCCCGAATACTGAGCGAGCAGCACCCCTGCAGGGAGAAGAAAATAAAAGAGAGTGGACGGATGTACTGAGCAGATCAAAGCTATAGTCTTTTGATCTTGCATGGAGGCATTAAGGGCCTCAGAGCTTTACTCTGCAAAGAGGAATGAAAGTCCATGAGTATGTATGTGTGCGTAGGTGTGAGCGTGAATACGCACATACACATAATAGCCTCCTGGAGTGCACATATTTGAATGTATGTTTTATGCATTTGTGAAGTACCTATTGCATTCCCCTACAATTCAAACGGACAAATGTGACCTCTTGGATGAACCTCCTTTAGCCACGTCACAAAATTCCTACCACCCACCACTGGCTGTCAATACATTAGACTAGAGCTCTTGTAGCATATTCACACGCACGCATCAAGTACACTATGGCTCCACTAAGCTGTACAAACGCAGGCTTTGTACTGCGCTAGGAAAAGCGATCTCACCACTCTCTGGCTTCTCATTTCCTTGCACAGTGGGCTAATGCCCAGCTGATTCTCCCACTCTTTTCACATTAACAGTCCCTGCTGCAGAGCACAGACTTTCATGAATGCTTACATCCTTCTCCTCCAAAAAAATTTGGGGGGAAAAGAGGGGGAGGGGTAACCATCTCCAGTAAACTTATAAACTTGTTACCATAGTAACAGGCATCCTCGAGGTCCAAATATGGATCAGCAATACCACCTAGTGGTACATTGAAAATCGCTTTCTAAGGAGTGGTACATTTTTGGTTTTTGTTTTTGTTGACTTACAAAACAAAACTAGAGTGATATATTTAAAACACAGATACAGGGGAGTTGAAGGGGAGTCAGGAAAAGGAGAAATATATCCTTTCTGAGTACCTGGTGCTCATCCTCTAAGTAAGGGTAGTTTTCTGGGTAGTTTTCTGAAGACACACCATCCAGGTACAGCAATACTACTACTTTTAGGGTTGGTGCTACTGCTATCCAGTTATGTGTGTGACAGCACCCTAATGGACATCCAATTTGCAATATGTGGATCAGGAATTAGGAGGTATAAAACTGAATAGAACTTGCCTGTTTGCTGTGGGGGAGAAAAACACAAGGTTAGGGTTAGGTTAGGGTCCTTTGTTGAAGCTCAGAGGGATCCAGATCAAATTTGTTTTTAATATTCATGACACCATGCCCCTCCCTCTTCTGATTACATGTACATTTTGCTTTTCTCCACTTGTGTATTTGGCCCATATGTTTCACCATCATTATTCCCAACTGTTGTTAAGTATGTGCGCTATTGCCACATTATTGTAAATTATGCATTCCTTAAGCAAAGTCCCTATCATCTCTTACTTTTGTGTCTGCTACTAGCACCTAAGGTAGACAGCAGATATTCACTGAATGTTTGTTCATATTAATACTTCTAAAATTACCTTACAGGCTATAGCTATTCTGGGGAGCTAGGATAAGGAAGAAGGGAGTATGGCAGATACTGATCTTCCTCAAGAAACTTACAAACTAAAGGAGATGGAGGAAAGTCAGGAAGGAAAAGAAGGGAAGGGATCCAGTAAGTCTCAGAGGTTATTTGTTTTCTTATTTCATCGCTCTCCAGTTTATGTAACCAAAAGACATTCTCCCTAATCCCACCCAATAACACTGGACCAACAGTATGGCTTCAGACGCATGTAAATTGTGGTGAATGGAATTCTGAGAATATCAAGCCAACTTGCATAATAGCGAAGTAGGGAGGCATCCTCAGGAACCTATTTCCCCATGGCAGACTTCTTCCTTGCCAGCATCTATTTACAGGAGAGGGAAGCAGCTTTGCCTGCTACCACAACCAAAAGATGCCTGGTCAGAAGACAGACTGCATTCTGTACATTGAAATACTAAATCATTTAAAATTCAGATGCAAACAGTGTAAATATCCAGGCTATAAACAAGAGAAGCCATATGGAGTGGTCTTCACAGTTATTTTAGCTTCTCTGTCACAATATTTAGCACATACATAATTCTTTAAAAACCATTAATTTGTCATTGCACACAAACATTCTACGAGCACCATTCCTCATTCCCAGGCTCCAGAGCTGGGCTCCATCTCAGTCTTTATCTTTAGCATTCAGCACTGGAGCACATACCCAATCTGGGAGAAAGAAGCCAGTAAAGAGCTCTGCCCATCCTACAGAGGGTCCCCACCCAAGCTGGCATTACAGACCCCTGCTCCTGTCTCCTTATCCTCTTCTGTGAGCAATCAGCAAAGCTGTCTCTCACTTGTGTACATAAATGCTGAAGCTATTCTGAGAGGCAAGAACAAGTCTAGCACAGTGGGCATATTTCTGAGATGTCTCTCTGCTTTGCTGTTTGGAAAAGTCAGCCTAATATCCTCAAACCTATTTCCCAAGATTGCAGGGGGTGGGGGAAGTGGGCAGAAAGCTAGTTTCTAAAGACATGAGCAGCATGATACTAAATATATTTTTAATGGGCTGGCAATGTGAGATGGATTTTTAATAAAAGTGATTAAATGTAGGGAAACAAACTCCAGAATGTAAGGTCAGTCTCCTTTACATCCCACGACACTGTCCCACAACCCTCCCCACCTCAGCTCCACAAAAGAAGGGAAAGAAGTCTGGTGAAAAAATTCACATCCCCAGTTTAAGGGAAATAAGGCCCTGATATGTACGTGTGCTTATGTGTATATATACATATATATGCACACATGCGTGTGTGTATATGTGTGTACATATATGTGTGTGCATATGTACACCTGCACATATACACACACATACACAAATGAAAAGAGAAAGACAGAGACAGGGAGAAATGGCATCATGAATCAAAGACCAGCCCTGGTATCTTGATATCTTGTTATCTCAGTTCAGGTCCTGCCCCTGACACATAGATTCTGTTTGACTTCGGGCAAGTCATTTAACTTCTCATTAGCCCAAGCACTTCTCTGAGAATAGAAACTGCAAAAAATGCACTTATCTGAATTAACAAAGGGAGCTGCCTCACCAAGAGTTCCCTACACCAATGAAAAACACAAACTACTCACCAAACCCTGCCTTGGCCAGCCTGTTAGCAGTCTGTGCTCCCTGTTGCCCCTCCCTCTCCTGGATCTCCACAGCTAGATCTCAGCTCTCTAGCAGCTGATGGCCATTTTACCATCTTACCTCTCATCCAGTCCCCTGTCTCGTGCAACCCTGCTTCCTGCAGTTCTCCTGAGTTCTCATTCTAGCTGCTCTGCTAAGGCCCCATTCTGTCCAGTGCCCTCCCTTCTCAGTATGTATTCACTAATATCCCCGTTAGTTATTTTCCACAATTCTGTCACACCCCTCAGCTTACAGCAGATGGCATTCCTTACCTTCCCAAGAGACACCTCTCTACTACCTGGCCAAAACGTGAACAACTTCTAAGCATATCCACAGCTCAAATAAACCTATCTCCACTGTATTTAAGCCTTCTTTTGCAAATGATGCCATAATCCCCAAGTCTTACACATCAGACTTCTGTCCAGGCCTTAGAAAATTCTCTACTTGAGCATAACAAGCAAGTCTCTTTCTCAAGTTCCAAGTACACTCATGGTGATTCCTCATTTGCCTCCTCTCTTCCCTGGTATCAGTCAGTCAATAAGCATTTAAGAACTTATTATGTGCCAGGAATTATGCTAAGTGCTGGAGACATAAAGAAAGGCAGTGTGTCTCCCACTCATGTCAACACTATCCACTAGGTCCAGAAATTGGAAGTAGCACACTGTCATAGAATTACAGATTTAAAAAAAAAAAATTTTTGGCAATTGGGGTTAAGTGACTTGCCCAGGATCACACAGCTAGTAAGTGTCAAGTGCTTGGTCTGAGGCCAGATTTGAACTCAGGTCCATCCTAACTTCAGTGCCAGTGCTCTATCCACTTCGCCACCTAGCTGCCCCAGAATTACAGATTTTAAAAGTTGGAAAGGGGCTCAATGAATATCTAGATTAACCAGTCCTGAAAAAGACTCTCTTCTCTCACATACCTGACAAATGGTCTTCCAGCCCTTGCTGAAAGACCTCCAATGAGGAGAAATCTACTATCCCCTTGAGGAACCCTAATCCACCTTTGCATAGTTCTGATTTCCTTGTGTTCTAAGACTTCCTTTCTCCAAACTGAAGATAAGAAGTCCCTTCACCTGATCCCCATAGAGAATGAACTTAAGGCACTTCACCTGGTTGCTCTCTTCTTAATACTCTGCAGTTTCTCAATGTCTTTCTTAAATTGTGGTGTCCGGGACCAAATACAATAGTCCACCAGTGTCTGAGTGTTAAGGGCTCTGTCCTAGGCCCTCTTTTCTTTTCCCTTAATACTCTCTTGATGATCTCATCAGCTCCCACAGTTTTAATGATTAGATGATTAACAGCTCTATAAATCAAATCTTTCCTCCAAACTTCAAATTCACATCATCAACTTCCTACTGGACAGTTCAAAGTGGATATTCTGGAGAAATCCCAAACTCAACATGACCATAACAATATGTGTTATCTTTCCCAAAAAACCCATTTCCCTTCTAAATGTCCTTATTGATGTCAAAATCATTACCATTCTTCTAATCTCTCAGATTCATAACCTTAGCTTTATCTTAGACTTTTCCTCACTCTTCCACATTAGGTCAAGTCAATAAACATTTATTATGTATATCTTATGTGCCAGACACTGTGCTAAGCTCTAAGAATGCAAACAAAGACAAAAAGAATCCCTATCCTCAAAGGCAATACACAGATAACTACATATAAGTGTAACAAGAATTTGGTGCATTCCCAGATGACTTAAGGTGAAGTTCCCAAGTGGGAGAATCCAGGGACCTCCTTTGGTAGAAATTGGAACATGCATGGACATTCAACATTGGCCTACCATGTCCATTGGCAATGTAATCAGAAATGCCTGTGTCTTTAAATCTACATGCCTGAAGTATAGTCATTCTCTCTTCCCATTTGTGTCCAGGGGTGAAGATTTAATTTGCCTACTGCAGGGATGCCATGTAGTATCTGAGAAGTTGCATTTCTTCTAAAGCTAATTTTATCAATGTTCCTCACACAAACATTCTTTTTCTGCCTTTTTAGCAACCAAAATAGCCACATTTGAAAGGGTCAATACCTTACACTTATATATGATGTCTCCCTGGAGAGAATACAAGCTCCTTAAGAGCAGGGAATATTGGGGCAACTAGGTGGTGCAGTGGAGAGAGTGCTAGCCCAGTAGTCAGGAGGACCTGAGTTCTAATCTGACCTCAGACATATAACACTCATTGGCTGTGTAACTCTGGGCAAGTCATTTAACTCCAATTGCCTCGCCAAAAAACAAAAAGAGTAGAAATATTTCATGTTTTGTATTTGTATCCCCAGCTTTTAGCATGGTACCTGATGCATAGCAAGTCTTAATAAATGACTATTGTTTGAATGATATGATGCATTTTTTGTGAAGCATAAGGTTGCATTGGCTTTCTTGGCTCTCATATTAAAGTATTGGCTCACATTGAGCTTGCCATCCATGAGATGAAGCCATGCTATCTCTTTGTGATCACTGCTTCTTTGTCTAGCTATTCACTAACCATCCCTTTAATAATATGTTCCAGAAATTTTGCAAATTTTCAAGTAAAGCTTGTTGGCATATATTTTATAGACTCTATTATTCTGTCTTTTAAAAAAAGGGGGGGGCACAGAATTGCCTTTCTCTAATACTGCATTTTTGTTCCTCTTGCCTGCCATTCTTCAAAGGTCATTGTTAGTAAGTAGCTCAGACTAATAACATCTTCCAATACAATTATCCCTTCCACATCTCAAGGGTTAGGGCTGTGGTGCCCCCACAATCTGGAAAATCTGTGTAAAATGTTTGGCCCTCCCTTCATACCAGAGAAGAAGCCTGATTGTGGTGATATTAAAAGATAAAATATATAGATATTAGAGAAAACTATACATGTATTTTATGTATTTCTGAGTTTCTAAACTTTTTCTGTGTCATCTACTGGCCTTGATATGTCATCTACAACTTCCACAAACCCCCCCAAAATTTCCATTTAATTTGTTATGCTGACCCACAATATATCAAAACCATTACGGGGAAAGTCGCAATGCAGAAGGAATAACTATACCTCAATTCCTGAGAATGTAACTCATCTGAGCTATATGGCAAACTTGTCAATGGAAACAAAATGTTCTCTTCCTACTTCCATACTAACCTTCATTATTGATTCCCTGACAACTTTTTTTTGGGGGGGAGAGTTCTTTTCCAGTCTAATTATCCTCTTCTTGGCAGAGAAAGCAGAAGTGAAATAAGAATTGAGCATCTATTCCTTCTTTCTTCTCTCCTCCCCAAATATGGGCCCTCTCCTTTCTTTGATACTTCACTTTCTTCAATAAAATTTTTTTAAAAAAACTTTTTCTTCCTTAGTTTTCCTTAATAGTCTTAGCTTATTCTGAATGTTAGCATTCCTGATATTTTTATTACAGAATCATGACAGTCTTTCTTATTCATCCGTTATTACTTGTTCTTGCTTATATTTTCTAGGTATGTCTTTTAAAAAGAAAACCTAAATTAGCTGGCAAATTCCCTATTTATTCACATCAGTTCTATGTAAACAACTCTCTTCTTTTTCTCGCTGGCATTTTTTTCCTCTTTCCTAGAATTACTTGCCCTGAAGAATTTTAATGGATGATAGCCCTAGCTGTCCTTTTTTCTGGATTCTTTGATATTGGCTCCCAAAAAAAAACATAGTTGATGATTCTAGGCTTTCTCCTCCTCTGTCACAAACTCTAAGCTGAAGAGACCACTTCCCAACTAATGTACTCATCCTCCCTGCCCTTAATAACCAGCTCCTCCCTGACAGTGAGAATCATATCCAGAAAAAATGATTTCCCATTTTGATTCCTCCACCTTTTGAAGAACATAATAATCATTTAATCATTAAGGCAATTTTATATATATGTATATATATATATGTATATACATGTGCATATGTATATATATATGTATATGTATGTTATGTATGTATGTATGTATGCATGTATGTATGTATGTATGTTACTCTACTTTGGCCAGAGGAAAGTCAAATAAAATGCTTCAGTCCAAATAATTAAAGTACGCCCATCACCACTATACCATACCTCTGCTACTAAGTCTGTGTGAGAGTCAGGTAAAGGTTAAATTTCCACAGAGAAAGAGAATAATGCAGAGATTTAAAGAACAACAGCTCCAGGAAGTAGTACACTGTAGGTGGGCTCAGGCCTAGCCAATAAAAAGTAAGTTGATGGTTCCATAAAACCCCAAAATCAAGATAAGGATTGAGCCAGCTCAGACCAGTTAGGGTCAACCTGAGGACACCTGAAAAATGTTAGTGCGCCTGCTTAATGAACTTCATTACTATTATCTGACACACCCCGCATAAAATTAGAGCCTCATTAACGCATGGGACGGATGACCAAGGAAGAGGGAACATATCTGAGCATATCAAGGGGAAACATGTAAGGAAAGGTGTAACCTGGGAAGGGATGGACCGATCCCCGGCCTGGGCGGTTTCACACCGAATTCAACTGCATAAAAGCACACTTGCCCTTGCACTCAGGGCCCACCCCTCCTGAAGAGGGGTGGAGCCCACTTCTGGCCAGAAATGTCTAAATCCTCTGGATGTTCTCTGTAACAGATTTTCTTGATACTAAATTTTTCGTGTCAAGCATATTTCTAACAGTCTGTGATCTCTTTCATGAGCTCTTCATTTGTTTCCTCATTCTGTCCAGGTGATCT
Organism: Phascolarctos cinereus; assembly: GCF_003287225.1. NCBI lineage: Eukaryota > Metazoa > Chordata > Mammalia > Diprotodontia > Phascolarctidae > Phascolarctos > Phascolarctos cinereus. The sequence continues at coordinate 123,269,111 of NW_027555736.1, forward strand.
TTAGCATACTTTGATTAAATGATAAAATTTCACTTAAATCACTTCTGTTTCTGAAGCCACTAATCTTTCTCCAAAAGCTCTTGCTCTCCATCACAAGTTCCTGGATTTCTTCACATGAGTGTGTTAGAAATAAGGCCTTATAGAAATAAAGCCTTCTAGTTAAAATGAAACTAAGCTCGGAGTGAGTGAAGAAGCATTTATTACACTTTTCAAGAAAGAAGCAGGCACAACACACTTTAGTAGCACATGGGCAGTGGCTCAGTGGTCAAACCAACTTTTCAACCATTAGTAAGATCCATACTCCACCCATCAGGGCTCCTATTAGTCTAGTTCATCTGAGTTACACCCTTCCTGTTAACTCCACCCACTTCATGGGTCCCATGTTCAAGCTTATTAAGCAAGTGCAGTGGAGAAAAGCCTTCACCCATGGAAGCCCATCCTAGAACCCAGCTGGTTGCAACCGGTTTAGCCTCTAGAGCTCTTTCTTAAGAACTAGTTGTTTTTGGAGTACTTTCTGATTGGTTGAAGGACTATCTCCACAAGATCTTGGAATTTCTTATCCTGCTATGGAAGCCTAACCCACTAAAATCTTTCTTATAAGTGTATCTTCTTAATATGTAATGCTGCCCTTTTCTCATATCTTATACCTATCTTGTTTCTTTTAAATAATATATAGCTCTCCAGAGCCAAATTCTAATCATAGATTTAATCCCACCAAGCTTTAATGACACCTATAAGGTCAAATTTTACTCATACACTAGAATCCGTAGTTCATTTGGTTTGATATCCATCCTTTGTGCTTTTGTATAGACATATGAAAGCCATGGGTTTTGCTGAATTTTATCTCCTTCAAATTTCTGAGCATCTTAATAGCTCTTTATCCCACAGCTTTTGTCCCTCCTGCTTCCTTTTCATTTAAAGCTCTTTTGATTACATTTTCAAGACTTCAGGAAAAATGCATTCCTAATGGCCCTTGTTTAGTTCACACCCTCCCTAAACAAGAGCCAGTAATAGTTATATTTTTAATTTAACCCATGATCAATCACAAAATCCTAATTTCATTCACATTCACTATCTTCTTAATCAACTAATTACTTTCCAAATCTCCTTTTGTTTTCTGAATCCTTAGACTCTGATATGCAGCAGTGATGAAAAAACAAACTGTCCTTCTAAGGTCTTCACTTTGCTGCATAAAACTTCATTGTCCTGAACAATACCTGCTAGGTTTTTCCTGGCAGTATCATTTGTGCCCATATAAACCACCAGAAATCACTGGCTAGCAGACATCTATTCATGCATCTTGGGAGGTTCTCTGTCATGTCTTAAATACATGCCCTGGAAAGCCAATGTACCTTTCTATCCTTGTCACTTTTTGTTGTTTAATTGTTTCAGTCAAGTCCAACTCTTCATGACCCCATTGGGAGTTTTCTTGGCAAAAATACTGGAGTAGTTTTCCATTTCCTTCTCCAGCTCATTTTACAGATGAGGAAACTGAGGCAAACAGGGTTAAGTGACTTGCCCAGGGTCACACAGCTAGTAAGTATCTGAGGTCAGATTTGAACTCAGGAAGATGAGACTTCATAATTCAGTTCAGGAAGATTGAATAAATATGGATTGCTTATATCCAGGAGAAAGGCTAGCCAAAGATTTCCTGTGAGTGGTCCAAAGGAATGGGACAGATGGAGGCCAATATAATTCTGACATATTTATTTAGAACCTGTTACACATAAATCACTCTGCTAGGCTTCAGAGGATGTAAAAATTGATAGGACTAAGTCCCTGCCCTCAAGGAGCTTCCTGTATAATAGATAGGATAAGACATATACACAAACAACCATTGACCAAGCTAGTATGTAGTAAGTGCTAGGAAAGAGGCTCTAAATTTTATGTGATATAGCAGTTTAGACCCTAAAAGGATGGACCTGGATTTTAGGTGGGAAAAGGCCTTGTTTTCTAAAGATCTCATACTTGAATCATTCAATTGATCTGAGATCTCATCTATCTGGTTACTCTCCTTTATAATATCCATCAGTTATTTGCTCTAGCTTTTTAACCAGCCTACCTCCTTTTCTGGTCATATATCTCTCTGATGATACCCTTTAAATTCTTTCTCTTGCTTAAGTCTTCATTGATAATATGTTCACACTTGTCCTCCCTTCTTCCCCAACAACTGTACATTTTCCATTGCCCTTTGGGTGACCCAAACTTTAATTCTTTCGATTCCAATTCATCATTGGAAAAATATTGACCTGTTAAAAGGTTGACCTATTGTTTCAGGGGAAAAGTTAGGGTCAATAAAAGCATCGTTCAATTTTCCAAAGGCAATCTCAATTCTGGGTCAGGTTCATCATCTAGAGACAGTGTCTGGCCAAGATCTGCATACTAATTGATCAGCTCTATAGGTTGTTCTTCCAACCATACATCATAGTCTGGACAATAAAGAATTCTACTTGGTTTTTCCTATGTAAATAGTTAGGCCAAGCTCTTCAGAATGATTGTGGACTTTCTAAGAAGGTTTTTCAGTGTTCTGAGGCTTGATACATTCAGCAAAATGTCATCTGCAAACAGAAATATTTGGAGGCCTTTGCCATATATTGAAACTCCATCTTCCATTTTTATTCCACAGTGGATAACCTCCATGACAGTGGCAAATACTTTTGAAACACTTACATCACCCTACTGAATGCCTTATTTAGCATTAATAATAAATCCATCAAATACAATTTTCTTTGCCATTATATCTTTCAAGGATTCTTACATGATTTTGACTTAGGCAAGAGAGACATTTTATGGTGGAAAGTATTCAATATGTTGTTTTGTTGCACTAAATCAAATTATTATTTTAATTGTAAACATTATGATTTCATAGTATTCAGGTTTCATTATTTTATTGTTATTCTTTTGATTTACACTTTTGTAGTCATTGTGTATATTGTTTTTATGGTAATGTGTACTTAATTTTCTATCCATCTAAGTTTCTCTATGCTACTCTGTATTAATCATACTCACCATTTTGTATAGTGCGGTGATATTCCATTGCATTCGGATCACAATTTGTTTAGCCATTCCCCAGTTGAGGGTCACCTATTTTGTTTCTAATTCTCTGCTGCTACAAAATGTATCATGATAAATATTTTGCTATAAATGACCCATTTCTTTTTATTGCTGACCTTCTTGGAGTATATGCCTAGCTGTGATATATCTCAGTAGAAGGATATTAATATCATATACGTTAAATAGTTATATAAAAATTATAATTATAAATTACATGTCCTCTGTGTCTTTAAGTTACTCAAATGTGTGACTGTAAAGTTGTGGCTAATTGTAGAATGTACTTTGATGAAAGCCTTCCTGTTCCCTTCTTATACCTTCTTATGTCCTTTTTGTGTATATATACTATTTGCATTAAATTTTTGTACAGATGAGAATGTAGGTATATGGATTGGTAGTCATTAATATTTCAATCACCTTTTTAAGGTAATAATGTATAAGATGTTTTTTCTTTTGTATTTAATATTTTATTTTCCCAATTACATGTAAAAACAATTTTAATATTCTTTCTTTTAAACATTGCGTTCTAAATTCTCTCCCTCTTCCCTTCCCCAACGCACCCACCCAAGATGGCAAGCAATTTAATGTAGATTATACATGTCAGTCATGCAAAACATATTTTCATATTGATCATATTGTGAAAGAAAACACAGTCCAATAAAAAAAGAAAAAGAAAGATGTCATTTTGTTTGTTTTGTTTTGTTTTAAAGTATGCTTCAATCTGCATTCAGACTCCATCAGTTCTTTCTCTGGAGATACATAGCATTTTTCATCTTAAGTCCTTCAGAACTGTCTTAGATCACTATATTGCTGAGAATAGCTATCATTCACAATTGGTCATCATACGATATCGTTGTTACTATATGCGATATTTTCCTGGTTCTGTTCATTTCACTTTGCATCAGTTCATGTAGGTCTTTCTAGGTTTTGCTTAGGGCATCCTGCTCATCATTTCTTATACTATAACAGTATTCCATCACAATCATATACCACACTTGTTCAGCCACTCCACAATTGATGGACATCTTTCAATTTCTAATTCTTTGCCACCACTAAAAGAATTGCTATAAATATTTTTGTACATATAGATCCTTTTCCTTTTTGTTTTTTAATCCTTTAGGATACAGAGCTAGTTGTGCTATTGCTGGGTCAAAGGGAACGCATGGTTTTATAGCACTTTGGGCATAGTTCTGATTGCTCTCCAGAATGTTTGAATCAGTTCACAACTCCATCAACAATGCATTAGTGTCTCAACTTTCCTATATCTCCTCCAACATTTATCATTTTCCTCTTATGTTATATTAGCCAATCTGATAGGTGTGGGGTGGTACCTCAGAGTTGTTTTAATTTGCATTTCTCTGATAAATAGTGATTTAGAGCTTTTTTTTTTTCATATGGCTCTAGATAGCTTTGATTGCCTCATCTGAGGATTGTCCTTATTCTTTGACCATTTATCAGTTGAAAAATGGCTTTTATTTTTATAAATTTGACTCAGTTCTCTATATATTTGAGAAATGAAGCCTTTATCAGAGAAACTTGCTGATTACTGTTATAATTATTATGATTACTAACTGAATTTTCCTCCATCCTATTTCCCCCTGTTTATTCTACTCTCTTTCCTTTCATCCTGCCCATCCTCAAAAGTGTTTTGCTTTTGACTACTACCTCCCCCAATCAGCCCTCTCTTTTGTCAGCACCACTCCCATCTCTTATCCCCTTCCCCTTCTATTTTCCTGTAGGGTAAGATAGATTTCTATACCCAACTAAATGTGTATGTTACTCCATCTTTGAGCCAATTCTGATGAGAGTGAGGTTCAAGCAATGTCCACCCACCTTCATCTTTCCCTGCACTGTAAAAGCTCTTTTGCTCCTCTTTTATGTGAGATAATTTGCCACATTTTACCTTTCTCTTTCCCCTTCTTCCAATGCATTCCTCTTTCTCACACTTAATTTTAATTTTTCAAAGATCATCCTATCATATTCAATTCACACCTGTACCATCTGTCTATGTATACTCCTTCTAATTACCCTACCAATGAGAAAGTTCTTAGGAATTACAAGTATCATCTTCCCATATGGGAATGTAAACAGTTTAACCTTAATGAATCCGTTATTGTTTCTCTTTCCTGTTTACCTTTTTATGTTTCTTTTGATTTGTATTTGGAAGTCACATTTTCTATTCAGTTCTGGTCTTTTCATCAAGAATGTTTGAAAAGTCCTCTGTGTCACTGAATATCCATTTTTTCCCCTAAAGAATTATACTCAGCTTTGCTGGATAGGTGATTCTTGGTTTTAATCCTAGCTCCTTTGTCCTCTGGAATATCATATTCCAAGACCTCCATTCCTTCAATGTAGAAGCTGCTAAATCTTGTGTTATCCTGACTGTGGCTCTACAATATCTGAATTGTTCCTTTCTGACTGGTTGGAATATTTTCTCCTTGACCTGGGAGCTCTGGAACTTAGCTATAATATTCCTGGGAGTTTTCATTTCAGGATCTCTTTCAGGAGGTAATTGGTGAATTCTTTCAATTTCTATTTTACCCTCTGTTTCTATAATATTAAGTTAGCTTTCCTTGATACTTTCTTGAAAGATGATGTTTAGGCTCTTTTTTTTTAATCATGGCTTTCAGGTAGTCTGATAGTTGTTAAATTATCTCTTCTCAATCTAGTTTCCAAGTCAGTTGCTTTTCCGATGAGATATTTCACATTTTCTTCAAATTTTTTTCATTCTCTTGTTTCATTTTTTGTTGATGCCTCATGTAATTATTAACTTCCACTTGACCAATTCTAAGTTTTAAGGAATAATTTTCTTCATTGAGCTTTTATGCCTTTGTTTCAATTTGGCCACTTCTACTGTTTAAGTAGTTCTTCTTTTCAGTGGATTTTGTGCCCTTTTTAGCATTTGGCTTATTTTGTTTTTTTAAGTTGTTAATTTCTTCAGTATTTTTTATACTTCTTCTACCAAGCTATTGACTCTTTTTTCATTATCTTCTTGCATCATAGCCATTTCTTTTCCTGATTTTTTTTCTCTGTCATTTGATTTTTAAAATCCTTTTTGAACTTTTCTAAGGAATTTTTTGTGGGGGTTTGAGACCCAATTCTCATTTTTCTTTGTGGCTTTGAATGTAGCAGTTTTGACTGCATCATCTTCTTCTGAGTTTGTGTTTTGATCATCCCTGTCACCACAGTAACTTTCTATGGTCAGGGTTTTTTTTTTCTGTTTGCTCATTTTCCAAGCTATTTTTTAACTCTTAACTGGGGTGGGGGGACTATCCCAGCCTTCAGGTTTTTTGCACAACTGTTTGCAGAGTTAGTTCTGGGTGTCTTTCAGTTCTTCCAAGGCGGTATGATCTAAGGAGAGATTTGTTCACTACTCTCCTGGCCTGTGAGCACTCTTTTCAGCCCCGGAACCGTGACCATGGTTCCTGCTCCTCTGCAGCCACAAGCTCTAATGTGCTAGTGTTCCTCCACACCCTGGTACTGTGACCCAGAACTGCAACTCCAATTCATGTGTGAGCAATGCAACAGAGTCCTGCACCCAGTGCCAGTAAAAGGTCACCTATAATCTCCCTCTGGCCAGTTGTCCAACCATCTTAATATCTGTGGGCTGAGAGCTCTAGAAGCTGCTGCGCCCTCTACTGATTCACACACCCCCAAGGCCTGCTGCTGGTTTACTGGGGCATGGCCTTCCTGGCACAGTCTGTGTTAGACTCCACTCCACTCTCACCCCAGGGTGACAGACCTTTCCTGCCAACCTTCTAAACTGACTTGGGCTGGAAAATTGTTTCAATACTGTCCTTTTGTTGGTCCTGCCACTCCAGAATTTGTTTTGAGACATTATTTAAAGTTATTTAGAAGGGAATTTGGGAATGCTCTGGCAAGTCCCTGCTTTTTCTCCACCATCTTGACTCCACCTCTCTAAGATATTTCTCAAAGTGTTATGTATTCTTTCCTCTTTCAAATATCTTTAAAATTGATCCGTAAACATGTTCAAAATTGAATTGCCTTCAGTGTAGGCTTCTTTTAGAGTTCTAGGGATTGGAAGAAAAGAGAAAGCTCAGCCTAAGTCTAGAGGCAAAAGTAATGGAGGTAGTGAGAAGTATATATCCTTTAGGTCACAGCCTAGAAGAAGGACATATGAACTAAATAAAAGAAGGGTAGTAAGAGGGTGCGCCTTCACAGAAGTAATCAGTGTTTTAGACCCAATCTAACTGAGTAATAGAAAATTTTTGCTTTCATGAAATACACAGGAGTACTATGGGGCTGATTGTATGCATATGAACCAGAGTTCTTTTGTAGCTTCAGCTAGTTCGAAGCAGGTTGATATAATCAAAAGACACTGAACTAGGAATCAGGAAATTCAGCTCTTGAACCTCCATTCACTATGTGACCCTGGACAATTTGTTTGCCCATTTGAGTCTCAGTTTCTTTCTCTGTAAAATCATAGGCTTAGACTTAAATAATCTTTAATGTCCTGTGGAAACACACTAATATAACAGTAAGGCCTCAGTTGTGTTATAAAATATTAAGAAATAATATAATGACAGTGTCATAATTTGAAGACTCACTAGAATCAAAGATCAAATTAGTCTTCATTAAACAGAAGGCTAAATCAATTTCAGGAAGGAATCTTAATTCTTTGAGCCTAAGATCATTAGAGAGTTTGTCTTATTTATAGTGACCAAACTAAAAGTGGGGATTTCTTTTTGTTGAATCCAATTAAGAGAGGTATCTCTTTGTTTACTGTTGACCAGGTTGAAAGGGGACTCTTTAGAGAAAGTAGTTAAGGAGAGAGTAATTGTTTTCAGGAAGTATTTTCTCCTAGGGCCCCACCTCCAACATATACATTATTATTGTTCTGCTTGGTAAACCTGAAAAAAAAACCTAAAATATTCTATCTTTTATTTCATAACTATTGTTAAGTGAAAATGGAAATTGCTTGGAATTTTATGATTAGTAGAGGTAACTTGGCAGGTCTGGATCTCTCTCCAAGCAGAAATATTTATATAATAATAAATTGTCTCTGGCCAATTGTGGCTTAAAATGCTAAGTATAGAGCTTTTCATAGACAGCTCATTCTAGCTCTATCAATCTATAATTCTAAGTAAAGCTTCTTTTTCTCCCACTAGATGTCAGCCTGAGTTATTACCTTTACACTAGCAAATCAAGAGGCTGGAGGAGAGGAGAGAACAAAAAAGCCTTCTAAAATGTCTTCCAAAAAGTTGACTTGCGGTAACTGCCTTAATTCATAACATTTTCATGATGACTCTTTCCACACAATCCCTAGTACAGTGGTCTGCCCACAGTATTCATATTACACTGAATGCCAGATTCCATGAATGATCTTACACTCACTTTTGCCATGATTGTTCAAAAAGTCAGACCATTGGCTCATCACAGTAAGTTTTTGGCCTCCCAATAACTGTTTATGAGTCTTCTAGCATCCAACCTGTTAATCAGGCAGTCTGTCTATTGTCCATTGTCTTTGCTACATGACTCTCCCAGCTGATTTTCACATGACAAACTGCCTCCAATGAACCTGACCTCCAGTACCCTCTGAACCCTTTATCATGGGATCCTGTAGACAGGCTGAACACATTGTTTTTTTCCATGGCAAGCTGAGTACCCACCAACTTCTGTTTTCTATCTTTTTGTCAACCTAATCTGTGGTTCTATTGAGAAATTAAACAATTTTTTGTTCCTTTGGTCAACATTGTGCCATTGTGGCTGAAACGAATGTAGGTTTTGTTTATTCTGGCCCATTCTCCTCCTATTCATTTCTCTTGTTAGTGGTTGTAACCAAAACACTTCACCATTTTCTCAGTCTCTGAGTCAGTTATGTATACAAATCTGTCAGTAGTGCTCATTTTAGATCCACTTCAGTTTTTTCTTTTATAAAAATTAAAATCGATGCCTATCAACTTACACACATCCTTGAACTGATGAAGCTTTTTCACAGAGCTATCAAACAAGCCAATAAATGATGAGCTCCACACAGTGGGTACTTAATAAATGCTTTTTGACCATAAAAGTCATATTGGACCTGGCATGAATCCTGTATACATGCTCAGACTCCACTTATGCCATACTCAATATGCTTGTGGCTATAAGGATTACAAGTGATATGGCACACATCCATTCATGGTGTTTAGTGCTGTTGGCAACCAAGAGACAGGAATTGCTGATAATAATCAGACACAAGCATTCATGGCAACCTCAGTTCATGAACTGAATATGGTTTATTGTAGTTGATAACAACAGGAAGAAACCATAAGATTAGAGGGTGATGTTCAATCCACATCAAAAGCAAGTATACAAATACCTGAAATTAAGGCCCCAGCAAATTTATTCTGTTGCTTCTGAACTTTTCAAGCTTCTGTTCACAACAAATTTATAAACCAAAGGAATGTCCAACTCCACATTAGACCTTCCCATCACTTGGACAGTTTGTGTTTACATGAGAAAAACAGTAGTTTCCATATTCCGATAGATTAATGGACTCTTGTTGCAAGATCTCCTTGGTATTGGCACCCTCTCTGCAGGTGCAGACCCTAGTCCTGCCCTACGACATCTTGTGTATTATTTTTTTTCAATTTCTTTCCAAAAATCCTCCATAAAGGCTGTGCCTGCTAGACACCTCCCTCTGCTTCTTTCACTGTTTCGACGATACCAGTGAAGCCCTCAGACTGCAGCTGTTATGCCTCACTCTCCTTTCTTAACCTTGGCTGGTACAACCTATCCTAGAGGACATATTCTCTGCAAAGCTCTTATTGGACATAAACCTCTGTGCTTTGCCCTTTGGGCCACCTAATACGGTGATTTTTCTGAGATCATGGTGCTCTCTGATTCACAGGCATATGGCATTATTGAAAGTATATTGGTGCTTAAAAGATGCCTCTTGGGGGCAACAAGCCATCTTAGAGCAATGAAAGAGATGCACAATTTTCCAAATGTAATAAGCCCCTAACCTTTTTCTTCTGTTCAGTTCTGGACTTAATTCACTGTTCATCTGAAGCATCTGAGATGCTACATAGTATAGAAAAAGCAAAAAAGAGATTTGGAGTCTGCAGATGTGAATTCTAATTCCCATTTTCTTTCCTCAAGTAGTTCACTTAAAATTGCTGGACTTCAGTTTCCTTAGATATAAAATTAAGAGTTGGACTACAATAGATCTTCACTAAGGTGTTTTCCAGTTCTAGGATCCTATGACCTTTTGACCTGTCCAAGAGATACACATATAGAGATAAATAAGACAGAGTGATATAAATATACACATACACACAGAAAGTGGAAATGGGAGGGAGAGGGAAAGAGAGAAGAGGAAATGGGAAGAAGCAGATCTGGAAGGGGAAAGAAGGAAGGGAAGGGAAATATAGGGGAGGGAATGAGAAGACAGGAGAAGAGGGGTGAGGAGAGAAGAGGAGAGTTCAGCAGCATGCATAGTGAATAGAGAGCTGACCTCAATATAAGCGACCTTCTGGGCAAGTCTTTTAACCTCTCAACAGAGCAAGGTGATTCTTTAATAATGAAGATGAAAAGCGTGTGCCTATCTACATTGGTATGTGTATGTATGTATATGTATGTATATATATATATATATACACATATATGTATAAGGACATATATGTGTATAAAGACATGTGTGTATATACACATACAGGGTAAAATGACAGAAAAACATGGGCTACCCACTCAACTGCGTGTTGCATACCACTTCAAAATGCTGAGTCTGGTGTGCCAGAAGGAGAAGGCAAGAAGGTAAATAACTAATTCACTAATTTGGGCTGTCGTTCATAGATTTGTTCTAAAGAATGTCCCAAATATTCAGATTAAAGAAACACCGATTTTCTAGAGACGTGCAGATAGCCACTGAATATGACTTTCAAGAAAATATAGAAAGGACAATTGCCCATAGGACATCAATAGACATAAAAAGATGAATAAAACCTGTACTGTCTGTGGAGTCACTTTACAGGTAATGCACTTCTAAGTGAACAGATCCAAGGTTAAAAAGCTTAATACATGATCAGAAAGATACTTTTCTCCTACCACCGGAAAATCTCAAAACATTATATGGAGAATTATTAGACAACCAGACTCCTTTCTCCTTACCTCCCTTATCTGCTTCCTTCCCCACCTTGCCCACATATATACATACTTGAACAGCTCTTAAATGTTAGACAAATCTTCTTCCCATTTAGGGGATTATTTTTCAATAGTCATCATTAAAGCCATTGCTTTCCCACAATACCACAGATAATGCAGAGCTGGCTGCCATTACTTTAAATCAAGAAAGAGTTTGAAATACTAAGGCTTTTACTGAAAAGCTAAAGGAGACACAAGCTATGTCAATGTACAGTCAATGAATTGACCAGTTTGGAATTGGATGTCTCACCATCCCACTCCTACTTCCTAAATTATTAGTACTTTCTCCTTCTTTAAATTACATTGAAACATTTTCTACATGGCTTCTTTAAGGCAGGTACTATTGTTGTTGTTTTTTTTTTCATATCCCCACTATCTAACAGTCAGTGTCTCATTTTATAAATGTTTAACAATTTTATACCAAGTTCTGGTCATGTCATCTTCAAGATCAAGGACTAGACACCTAATCCTGTCCCTACTAATTCAAATAAATGGGGGGAAAGAGGAATTATATGCCAAGAACAGAGCAACAAGTGAATCCATTGATCAAGAAAGGCAACAAGTTGACAGCCTTGTCAGTAAACATTGGAGAACACTAATCCTGAAGCTCCCTCGCCAACCATCATCCACACTGATGAGGAATGCACGAACAGATATATTGTTTTGTGCTTGCCATCCACACAGGAATTCCCCTCCTGCTGTAGAGACTATGCTGGGTACCTCACTTGCAGCCCATCCTCTACTCCATTGCAAAATGCACCCTACAATGACTGCCCAATCACATGGTGATTGTAAGACAGAAGGAAGCAGTTTTCCTTCTGGCTAGGGAAGCCCCTAGGGTGGCTCTAAATGGGAAACCTAAGGCTACAGATATTATATCCAGAATGGCCACCTCATTCTTCCCAAAACCTGAAAAAGTAGCAAAAACTGATTCAGCCAATCAAGAGAACCAGGAAAGAACTAGGGCAGAAGGCACAGTATGCATGGTGAGTGGCTGCACCAGACCTGAAGGTAAAAGACTGAAATTGACCAGGAGCCAGTCCTATGTCCAGTCCACCCAGAATCTACTCAGGGTAGGGACTTAGTGAAAAGTAAAGTCCTCTAATGTGAAAAGAGGCTGTGACAGCTTTGCCAACAGCCCTAGAAGTGTACCTATCATTAAGGCAGAGAAATCAGAAAATAACGATGGGAGAATATATGAAAAAAAGTGGCTACAATCACCAAAGGTTTCAAGAGGAAGAAAATTCAATTAAAAATCTAAACCACAAGCATAAATCAACAAATTGGATACTATGATTAGAAGGAAGGATAAGTATTAAAAGCTCAAAACTTTTACAAAGTTATTTTAAAATATATTATAAGACAAAGGAAATTGAACCAGCACCTGAAGAAAACAGAACCCTATAGAATCACAAAATAATGTGGAACAGAAGACATTCAAAATTGGTTCCAGAGAGAAATGAAAAATATAAAAGAAGTTAGACAAAGAACAAATGTCAGAGTTTATCATCTGCCTAGAAGAAATAATTAACCAAGAAGAATCCATTGTACCAAGTTTTTCCAATGAAGATAAAAAGAGAACAACAGATTTGGAATACGAATATGCTGAAGTGAAGGAAAATCAGAAAGAAGAGAAGCAAAAGGCAATATTGTTAAAAACACACAGAGGCTCGATACAAGCAGAAGCAATTGACCTCAAAGACAAAAAAACACAGAGACAATTTAAGGATCATAGGTCTTCTAGAAGAGAGCAAACCAAAGACAGAAAGAATCCACCAATCACCTCCTGAAAGGAAAGTCAAAATGAAAAATCCGCAGCATATCATAGCCAAAATCCAAAACTGTCTTGTTGAAGAAAAACATCCAGAAAGAAGTTTACATAGCAAGGAACTATACTCAAGATCACACAAGACTTGGAAGCTTCAACTAAATACCACAGATTTTGATATACAATCAGGGATGTGCTGGTACATGTTTAACAACAGATTCCCCAGGGAAAAATGTACACATGCCTTACTTTTAAGTTTAATCTGTATTATTAACATTTTTCCCATTACTTTCTTTTTTTAAAATATAAATTTATTTATTTTTAGTTTTCAACATTCACTTCCACAAGTTTTTGAATTCCAAATTTTCACCCCGTCTCACCCACCCCCCACCCCAAGATGGCATGCATTCTGAATACCCCTTCCCCTAGTCTGTCCTCTCTTCTATCTCTCTCCCCTTCTCTTATCCCCTTCCCCTTCTATTTTCCTGTAGGGCAGGATAGACTTCTGTACCCCATTTCCTATATTTCTTATTTCCCAGTAGCATGTGAAAACATTTTTTTAAACATAGGTTTTTAAAACTTTAGATTTCATATTTTCTCTGTTCCTCCCTCCCTACCCACCCTCATTGAAAAGGCAAGCAACTCAATATAGGTTGTACATGTGCAGTTATGCAAAACACGTCCATAGTAGACATGTTGTGAAAAACTAACTCTATTTTCCTTAACCTTATCCTGCCTTCCCATTTATTCTAGTCTTTCTTTTGCCCCTGTCCCTCCTCAGAAGTATTTGCTTCTGATTACCCCTTTCCCAATCTGCCCTCCTCTCTATCATCCCCCTGCTCTCTTGTCCCCTTCTCCCCCTATTTTCCTGTAGGGTAAGACAGATTTCCATACCCAATTGAATGTGTATGTTATTCCCTCCTTAAGCCAAATCCTATGAGAATAAGATTCACTCATTCCCTCTCACCTTCCCCATTTCCCCTCCACTGTAAGAGATTTTCTTTTCTTTTTTTGTGAGATAATTTACCCATTCTACCTCTCCCTTTCTTCTTCTCCAGTATAATCCTCTCTCATCCCTTAATTTTATTCTCCAGATATGACCCCTTAATCTTCAACTCACCCTGTGCCTCTATCTATCTATCTATCTATCTATCTATCTATCTATCTATCTACTATCTATCATACATACAATAATTTTTTTCCTCCAACTACCCTAATACTGACAAAGGTCTCATGAGTTATAAATATCATCTTTCCATGCAGGAATGTAAACAGTTCAATCTTAATAAGTCTCTTATGATTTCTCTTTCCTGTTTACCTCTTCATGTTCCACTTGAGTCCTGTATTTGAAAGTCAAATTTTCTATTCAGCTCTGGTCTTTTCATCAGAATGCTTGAAAGTCCTCTATTTCACTGAATGACCATTTTTTCCCCTGAAGGATTATACTCAGTTTTGCTGGGTAGGTGATTCTTGGTTGTAATCCTATCTCCTTTGCCCTCTGGAATATTATATTCCATGCCCTGCGGTCCTTTAATGTAGAAGCTGCTAAATCTTGTGTTATCCTGATTGTGTTTCCACAGTACTTGAATTGTTTCCTTCTGGCAGCTTGTAATATTTTCTCCTTGACCTGGGAACTCTGGAATTTGGCTACAATATTCCTAGGAGTTTTCCTTTGGGGATCTCTTTCAGGAGGAGATCTGTGGATTCTTTCAATTTCTATTTTGCCCTCTGGTTCTAATATATCAGGGCAGTTTTCCTTGATAATTTCTTGAAAGATGATGTCTAGGCTCTTTTTTTGATCATGGCTTTCAGATAGTCCAATAATTTTTAAATTCTCTCTCCTGGATCTATTTTCCAGGTCAGTTGTTTTTCCAATGAGATATTTCACATTGTTTCCTAATTTTTCATTCTTTTGGATTTGTTCTACTGTGTCGTGATTTCTCATAAAGTCGCTAGCTTCCAATTGCTCTATTCTAATTTTTAAGGAAGTATTTTCCTCAGTAAGCTTTTGGACTTCCTTTTCCATTTGGCCAATTTTGCTTTTTAGGGCATTCTTCTCCTCATTCGCTTTTTTTTTTTGCCATTTGGGTTAGGCTATTTTTTAAGGTGTTATTTTCTTCAGCATTTTTTTGAGTATCCTTTAGCAAGCTGTTGACTTGTTTTTCGTGATTTTCTTGCATCGCTCTCAGTTTTTCTTCTACTTCCCTTACTTGTTTTTCAAGATCCCTTTTGAGCTCTTCCAAGGCCTGGGACTGATTCATATTTTTCTTGGAGGCTTTGGATGTAGGAGCTTTGACTTTGTTTTCTTCTGGTTGTATATTTTGATCTTCTTTTTCACCAAAGTAAGATAATATAGTCTGACTCTTTTTGTGCTGCTTACTCATGATCCCAGCCAATTACTTGAGTTTTAGACTCTTTGTTAAGGTATGAATCTGCTTCCAATATGGAGAAAGTACTGTCCCAAGCTTTGGGGGGTTTGTACAGCTGTTTTCAGAAATACTTGCAGGGACCTGTAAATTTTCAGTTCTTCCAAGGTGGTATGATAAGGGGAGAGGTGTTTACTCCTTTCCTGGCCTGTGACTACAAGTACTCCTTTCTATCCTGTAACTGTGAGGAGGGGTTTCTCTCCACAGCCACTACAAGCTCCACCAAGCCAGAGCTCCTCCTCACCCCAGCACCATGCCCAGAACTGTGGCCCAGATCCAAACACGGGCAAAGCAAGAGATTCCTGCCTTAGCACTGGCAAAGAGATCCCTGCAATCCCTCTCTGATCAGCCACTGGATTCCCCCTCAGTCTGTGGGCCAGAAGCTCGGGAAGCAGCTGCCCCCCCCCAGGGCCACGCTCTTGGGGAATGGAGCTGAGACCCCGCCTTCCTTTCTCAGCACCGACAGAAACAGACTTCTCCCACTGACCTTCTAAGTTGTCTTTGGCATTGGTGAATTGAGGAGTCTGGAAACCTCCACAGCTGCCCAAGATTCAGTCGTCTGAGGCCTGCTCCAGATTCACCACAGCTGCGCCCACGCTGTGGCCTACGCTCCCAAACTGGCCCGATACACCTTTCTGATCAATCATCCAGGTTGTCTTGGGCTGGAGATTTGTTTCACTCTGTCTTTTTGTGGGTTCTGCTGCTTCAGAATTTGTTTAGAGCCATTTTTTATAAGTATTTGGAGGGTTTGAAGGAGAGCTCAAGCAAGTCACTGCTTTCACACCCCATCTTGGCTCCGCCCCCCAAAATGTTCCCCATTACTTTCTTAAGTCTAGAAACTCAACAAAACAATAAACCAAGCCCTAATTTGTAACATTTATTTCTGGAAGGCAAATATTCATAACGAAAAATTAACAATCGGCTCTCCAGAGTTACTTCAAACTGGCACCAGCTGAATAAATATTTCAAAAAGCAAAAAGATAAAGGCTTACAACAAGAATAACATCCTGCAAAGCTAAGTATAATTCTTCAGGGGAAAAGATGAGTTTTTAATGGAACAGAAAACTTTCCAAAATTTCTGATGAAAATATCAGAGTTGAGCAAAAAACTTCGAAATACAAACACAGGAGTCCAGAGAAATGTACAGTCACTTGAGCAAATAAAAGAAACTGCCTGACGATTTGGTGCTACCATTCTAACAGGTGGAGAAGAAACAAGTGTCTCTGTAGAGCCTTAAAGTTTAAAAAAATATATTGAGGGAGTTAGAAGGGCATAACTTCACTGTTAGTTGAAACAAAAAAAGGGTTGAACACCTATACACAAAAAGTTTGGCAAAGAAATATATTAAACTCAGCAGAAAGACAAACAGATGAGAGGGGGTTGGAGTTACGATGGAGGATTAAACCGGGGAGGGAAGCAAGCAAAACAAACTTCCTGACTCTGAAGGGAAGGGGCAGCAAAATGGTGGGAAAGGAGAAAAATAGAATCTAGTTAAGGGGATGCCTTAGCTTGACTCATACAATTAAAGAACAGCTAAACAGATTGTGGCATAGGAATGTCATAAGCAATGACAAAGGAGATGATTTCAGAATCTTGGATAGTATTCACTGCGGCAGAGTGAGTAAGCAGAGCAAGAACAATGTATACCCAGTTAATAATATTGTAAAGAAAAACAACTTTGAAAGACTCAAGAATTCTGAGCAAAGCAGTGACCACCTATGCCTGCAGAGGATCTGTAGTGAAGCATATTAACCACTTCCTGATAAAAAGACTTTGGACATATGACCAATGTGGGGTTTTATGTTGCTTGATTATTCTTATCTGTCCCAAAGAATAGTTTTCCTTATTTTTCTCTTGGTTAATTAGTTAATAGAATTTCTTACACAAACTTTTAAAAAGATAAGTAGTGTGAAGTTGAGATTCATGATTTCATACAGAACCTATTTTGTGTTTGGCTGTGTGGAAATGGCCTTTTTGGTGGTTTAAGTTCACAATAAAAATGTTTTAATAAGGGGCAGCTAGGTGGAGCAGTGGATAGAACTCTGGCCTTGGAGTCAGGAGGACCTGAGTTCAAATCCAGACACTTAACACTTACAAGCTGTGTGACCCTGGGAAAGTCACTTAACCCTGATCGTCTCAGTAAAAAGAAGTTTTAATAAAAACAAAGTACTATGGAAACATTTATTTAGAACCAGAAGACTTTAGGGATTATTCATTTCAAGTCCTTAATTTCAGAAATAAGGAAACTGAGACCCAGAGAGGTCTTATCAAAGGGAATACAAGTAATAAGTAATAGAGGCAGGATTTGAACAGAGGCCTAACAACTCCAAATCCATTTCTATACAATTGGGTTGACTAAGTTGGTTATCAAAATATTCAGTATGCATAGAGATGGCCACTCTGACAATAAGAGATTGAAAACAAATTGGGGGAAGACAAGTATCATTTGGGAGGAAATAGAGTCAATTGATTAATTATGCTAACCTGGACAGCTTTTACCATGCTAGAAAGAGTTATGGGACTGTCACATTTTATAATTCATTATGCTCCTTTAATGAAACATATCTTATTTAATATCATGTCTAGGTATGATTTATTATGTTAGATACACTTAGCATTCTTACAAGACACTAAAGAACTAGATTAGTCTGAAACTAGAGAGGAGAAAATTGTAGCTAGTTCAAATTCTTTTTTTCTCTATAAAAGTGATGGAAATGTTATTAAGAACCAACTAGCATAGTTGAAAAAAAATGGACTTTCATGAAGGATTTTCTCCATTCCCCATTTCTACAAGGTTAAAGTTTAGAAAGGGCAGCTAAGCTGCTCAGTGGACAGAACACAGGGCTAGGAACCAGGAAGACTCCTCTTCCTGAGTTCAAATCCACCCTCAGATACTTACTAGTTATGTGCTCCTGGGCAAGTCACTTAACTTTGCTTGCCTCAGTTCCTCATCTATAAAATGAGCAGGAGAAGGATATGGCCAACCACTCCAGTATCTTTGCCAAGAAAACCCCAAATGGGGTCATGGAAGGGAGGACACAAATGAACAGCAATGACAAAGTTTAGAAATGTCCAACAGTATCTCAAGCAGCAGACTCAAAACCCTTTTGAGTTTCCAGTGTAAATGGACACATTTCTCACCTACCAAGGCCACAAAACAAGGTTCAATTATATCCTCAATCAATGGGATATTTGCCACATAGCCTGTGGGGTAACCTCTATAATACTGTTACAAATGGGAGAGGGAACAGCAGTGAATTATCTACCACCCAATGAACAAATTCATCATCCTTTTCTCTGTCTTCATCTTTGTTAACCTCTCCAAAAATATTTAACACTCTTGACCACTCCCTTCCTTTTCAAAATGTTCTTTCTTGGCTTCCATGATACTTCAGTGATTACTGTTTCAAAGGTACTATCACTTAAGAAAGAGAAAAGCTACAAATTACGATTAGGTCATTCTATGAGACACTTCTCCTTGCAGAATCAGGGAGTTTGTAAGTTTAACTGATCTATAAAAAGCTTGTGTAGGAGACAGAGAGATAAGTAAACAGAAACTTCTTTCTTGATAGAACTGTCTTCACTGGTATTTATAAAGAAATCTTGAGTCTAAAGAGAGATTCTTAAAAATAAGGGCCCAAGATAAGCTAAATACACTATTTTTCTGTCATGGCAGAAGAGATGCTAGAAAACACAGAGGAAAAGAAAATGGAAGATTCTTCTTTATAAAACTACTGTAACCTTTATCTTGCAAATAGGATGAAGAAAAATCTTGAGAAAAGACTGTGTTAAGATAAGAATCACTACAGTAGAAATTTTAGATCAATCTGCTGTTCTTTTGCACAGGTAAAATACTTTAAATAACTATGTCTTTATTTAATTATATATTTCACTTTAATAAGTGATATTTTAGTAACATTAATATTTATTTAATTCTAGAAGATTAAAGGATTTAATGGAGAGAGAGATATGAGTGACTACTATTGGGAAAAGGAGATTTCTCTAGTTTATTAACTAAATAATATTTGATGAAGTGGTTTGGGGGCTCTGAGCTTAGTTGATTAATTGAGAGATATGTTGAAATTGTGTTAATTAATGAGGAAATAGCCAAACAGACCCATGGATTGCCCTAAAGCTCAGGATGATAGGATTAAAAATGAAACCAGTCAAGTAGCAGGCTGAGGGGTAACCCATAAGTGAGAGTGGTAGATTCTGACAACCTTGCTTCACTTCAGCATCCTGATTCTTCTTCCATTTTCAGGTTGTACCGTTGACTCATCTCCACAGGACTTTCTCTACCACGCCATAGAAATCTCTTCACTTTACTCATGAACTACTTTTTATATTGAAAGAACTCTCCGTACCTCGGCCTCACCTTCTGAATGGTTAGTTCCTCCCAGAATCTCCGGTTCTAGGAAGGGTCCCAGGCCAAAAATGTTTTCGTCAGTTTCTGAAGTGGACTACTGACTCATCTTCACAGGACTTTCTCTACCAGTTACCCCCACACACACCCAATATCTTCTTCCTCCTCTCCCTTTCAGCTCCCTTTCATGTGTCATCTTTCCTTATTGGAATGTCAGCTCCTTGAGGACAGGGACTATCTTTCTACATTTATTTGTATTCCCAGCACTTAGCACATAGTAAATGCTTCATAAATGCTTGTTGATTTGTTTTTAACTGCTTTTCTCACTATTCCTCTTCTGTCAAGGCATGGTAATGTAGTGGAAAGGGCATCAGGTGAAGTCACAGGAGTTAAGCTAAAATCTCAGTTCTAAAACTTAACGGCTATATGTTGTTGTTGATGTTCAGTTGCTTTATCCTTGTCTGACTCTTCACAATCCCATTTTGGGGTTTTCTTGGCAAAGATATCTGACTGGTTTGCCATTTCCTTCTCCAGCTCATTTTGCAGATGAGAAAATTGAGGTAAACAGGGTTAAGTGACTTGCCCAGGATCGTGCAGCTAGTAAGTGAAGCCAGATTTGAACTCAGGAAGAAGAGTCTTCCTTAGCTGCCCAAGTACAGTTTGGGGCTTAATCTCTCTGGGCCTCAGCTTCTTCTTGAGGAAACAATAGATATGCAAACTGCTTCAGTTTTTTAAGGCATGGGAAAAGAGCAAGGGAAGATGTCTATAAAATGAAGGAGGTGAAAATTGTTTATTTCTTTTTTAAAAAGAAATTATTTATTTTTAGTTTTCAACACACACATAATATTTTGAGTTCTAAATGTTCTCCCCCTCCCTCTCTTCCCCCCTCCCCAAGATGGCATGCAATCTGATATACATTTTACATATACACTCATATTAAACATATTTTCACATTAGTCATGTTGTAAAGAAAAACTGGAACCAATGGGAAGAACTATGAGAAAGAAGAAACAAAAAGAGAGAGAGAGAGAGAGAAGAGAGAGAGAGAGAGAGAGAGAGAGAGAGAGAGAGAGAGAGAGAGAGAGAAGAGAGAGAGAGAGAGAGAGAGAGAGAGAGAGAGAGAGAGAGAGAGAGAGAGAGCAAATAGTATGTTTCAATGTACATTCAGATCCTGTAGTTCATTTTCTGGATGTGGATAATGGCTTCGATCATGAATCTTTTGGAGTTGTCTTAGATCCTTGCATTGCTAAGAAAAACCTAGGTCTGTCAAAGTTAGTCATGGCACTATGTTGCTGTTACTGTGTACAAGAGTCTCCTGGTTCTGCTCATAAAGTTGTTTATTTCTAATGTTCATTGTGACTCTACATCTTTTATGTTCCATGACTCCTCTTCCTTCTCCCACCCCTTGATGATAGGCATTCTCCATAATTTTGTCTCTGGACTTCTTTTTTTAGAATCTGCTAGTTCTAGTGGGGAGAGGGGCCACAGAGTGACCCTAAAGTCTACATATGTGCTACGTAAGTATGGGAAGTACCCTATGCAAAGGCATGGAAGAGGGTACAGCAAGTAGAACATCTCATCTAGAAAGTGGGTTTCCAAAGGGGAGAAATGTACATCTAAGTCGGAAAAGATAGAATAGAGTCAGATTACTTGTCTTTAAATACCAGACAGAAAAATTTAAATTTTATTCAAGAGTCAATAAAAAGCCATGGAAGTTGCTTAAGCAAGGGAGTGACATACTTGTGCTTTATAAGGATTATTTTTATAACTCCATAGTTGCAATAATCTAGACAAGCTGTGATGAGGACCTAAATTAGTGTGGTAGGCTTGTAAGTAAAGAAAAGCAGATATCATATTTCACTGCATAATCATCACACCCTGGTGGGATGTGTGGAGTTTTGTTTCTTTTTTTTTTCCCAGTCCAAAAATTGGTTTGTAACCTTTCATCATATAATCCTTACATGGCATAAATCTGTTCATCAAGACGCTTAAAAGGTAAACAGAGCAGCAGTGTATTCACCAGTGTCATATGGATACACATTTATCTCTTGTGCATTGTAAGCCTCGAGCCTAGAATTCTTATCCCATGCACATTGTCAGTATATTTCCAAAAGCAAACTTGTATGGCTTGTTTAGAGCACTGAAGTACTAACGGTATTGTCATTCAACCCAATGAAGAGCTCCTAGGTATAAGGGGATCAGGCCAGGCAGGTAAAGCTGCCGTGAGTAAATCACCTGATATTGTAAAACTTGCATCTTCCCGTGCTGGCTAAACTGTACAGTTCATCTACCAGAGATACAGTTTAGTGATAAATGATTAAGTAACACTGGCACAATTTTTAAAGCTTCACATAATGGTCACACCTCACCTTCTGCAAAAATTGCTATAAAATCTGTGACAACTATGAGGTGAAATACAGTACATGACAGGAAGGGCAAGGGAAGAGTCTAGGACAGGGGTAGGGAAACTTCGGCCTTGAGGCCACATATGGCTTTCTAGGTCCTTGAGGACCTAGAGGGCCACATGAGGCCTTAAGGCCTCAGGTTGCCCACCCCTGATTTAGGAATGACTCTAGGGTCACAAATCTAACTAGAAGGTACCCTCAAAAGAAACAAGGAAATTAATGGGGGGGGGAGGTAGGATAGATAATGAGTTCCATTTGGGACATATGTTTAAGGTGCCTAGAAGACATCCAGTTGGAGATGTCTAGCGGGCACAGTTGATACAAGACTGAAGCTTCAAAGGGTTGAATGGATGAATCTGGGACTTAGTATATATAGAGATAATTACTGAACCATGGGAACTGATTAGTTCACCAAGAAAATATGCAGAACAGGGGTTCTTAACCATTTTTGTTCCATGGACCCCTTCTCATAATAATGTTTTGAAGTACATAAAATAAAATGCATAGGATGACAAAGGAAATCAATGTTATTGAAGTATAGTTATCAAAATATTTTATTTTTATTTTAAAGTTCATGCACTACAGGTTAAGAATCCCTGGTATAGAGAGAGGAAAGAAGAGCTGATTTAAACACTGGGAATGGCCCAAGGGAAAGTTATAAACTGGAAACATAGATCCTCAAGGAAACAGTTGAATTCAAGGCCTGCCAAGTTCCTAAAGGAAGGTTCTAATGGGATTTATTCTAATGTCCTTAAAATTTTCTCTAATGCAGTTCAGCCTCTGGAACTTGCATCTTCTTTTTTGCTATAAATATCAAATGCTTTCACTTTGCCTAGTGAAACAAATTTGGGGTTTTCCCCTGTAATCTCCCCAGGCCCTGTCATCCCTGAGAACAGAAATAGAGGAAGTACAGTTACATAAGATGGTTTGGGGGAGCTTTGAGAATCTTTCCTTATGTTCCATTTTGTTTGGAATCCATGTGGAGTTAAATGTGCTTAGTGTATTTCGGTAACTGAAGAGATGATGTGGTCTGGTGCAGTCATCTATTCTCAGATATAATTTTTAACAGGTGACATTTATACAGTGCTTTAAGCTTTCCATAAATTATCTTGTTTGATCTTCACAATACCCCTATGGTGAAGATACTCTCTTATTATCTCCATTGTACAGAAAAGGAAATAGAGGCTTAGAGGGATTAAAAGAAAATAAAATTCCCATGGGGTCAAATAACTAGTAAATGTCAGAAGTGGGATTCAAACCCAGGTCTTTACTGAGGCCAAGTCCATTGAGCATTCTGCTGGAAAATGTTCTTTCCAGGCAGTTCAGTCTGTGACCACTTCATCAGGCTACAAATCTCAAAGACTCACCTTATTAACATTGTAACTGCTCGTCACCACCACATAAGCAAATACACACACACACACACACACACACACACACACACACACACACACACATACACACACACACAAATTATGGAGCTTTTGCCAGACTCTATAATGTATTGTCTTAGTTACTTCAATACTTAAAGGACTTGTGACTTCACAGAAGTGGTTGTTCTCTTCATCAACGCACATCACAACCTTTCTATAATGTGTTCAATGGTCCTTAAGTTGCTATGTCAAAAATAAAAATGACTCTTGCTATAGCCACCTAATAACAAATATTTGTGCTTAGCTAGGCTGGTTCTCATAAAAATGGCATATTCAGTCTCTCATCAAGAATCACAGATTTAGAACTGGAAAGAACCCTACAGGTCATCTAGTCCAGCGGTGTCAAACTCAAATAGAAACCTGGTCCACTAATCCATACCCCTACAGGCCACACATTGACTTAGTTTGAAAATATATTCTCTATGTGTTATTACATTTTTATTTCTTTTGATAAATATTCCCATTTGCATTTTAATTTGTCCTGGAGCAGCTCTTAAGAATGTTACCAGCCCCAAGGGCTGCATAGTTGGTGACTCTGATAAAGTTCAACCCCTTGTTTTTATGGATGAGGAGGCTGAGGCCTTTAGAGGTCAAGGTCACACAGATAACAAACAGTAGCTTTAATCCACTGTACCATACTTCCTTTCACACTGAAACCCTTTCTATAGCTTGTTTGAACTCACGAGTTGGCACTCCATTGGCATAACCTTCAAGAACCCGAAGTCATCTGTACTCCATGATGAGGTATTCAAAGTATGTTACTAGTGTGGTATCACAGTGGAAACTTTTAACATTTATTTTGAGCTTTAAAAAATCGATTCAAATATACCCTTTGGGGAAAAAGAAACTCACCACACTTTCTTGTGATCTACACTTAGAACCAGCCTTTGAACCACAAAAATCAAACTTAAACAAGGATAACCACCAGCACTTAAAAGTCTTTGACTGATTCTAAGATCCATCCCCATCTCTCTAACCTCCACTACCACCACCCTATTACAAGTCTTTATTATCTCCTGCCTAGAATAGTACAATTGCCTTTTAATGGGTTTTTCTGCCTCATCTCTCTCCACTATACTCTGCCCTTCATTCCACCTCAGATTTACCTTCCTAAATGCAAAGATACGATCAGGTTATTTCTCTGCTAAAAACCCTCTCATGGCTCCATCTCAACTACTGAATAAAACCTACACTTCTTAACCTAGCATTCAAGACCTGACACAATCTGAAGCCACCCTACCTTTCCTACCTTATTTCATACTATTCTCCTTTGCGTTGCCCAGCTAACTTTGAAGACTTGCCAAGCCCTAGACTCATTTAACGCTCTCCTGGCTCTGTGCATTTGATCAGCTGTTCTCTGTGCCTGGGATGGCCTCAACCTCATCTCTGCCCATCAAAATTAAACTCTTCAAGAGTTGGCACTGTTCTGTTTTAATTATCCAATATCTCCAATATCTAGCATTGTACTTTGCACATAGCAAGCATTTACTCTCCTTCCATGTCTAGCTCAAAAAAATTTCTTTATATGAAATCTTCGTCAATTCCTCTAGTCAATATCTTTTCCCTTGTAATTTATGAGCCTCAGAGGATAATTTTTTTTAAAAAAATCTATAGTACCTGTATCACAGGATTATGGCAAGGAAATTATTTTCTAAAGCACTATTGAGGAGGCAGTGTTATTCAATAGAACGAGAGCTAAATTCTCAGAGAACTTGAGTTTTGCCACTTACCATGTATGTGACCCTGGTCAAATCCTCTTCATCTATGAAATGAGGGGGTTAGACTAGATGACCCTTAAAGATCCTTATAGGTCTAAATTGATGATGATATCATTATTTTTGTTTGTTCCTCTCATTTGCACTTATTATTTTCAATTGCATTTTAGTTATTTGTGTACCTATCATGTCCCCTCTAGGGCAGAGACCATGTCTGCTTCATCTTGGACTCTAGCACAGGATTTTGACCATAGTAAGCACATGTGGTTTGCTTAATTGAGTTGAATTAACTGTATATTGTCATCAGCTGCCACATAAATGGTCAACATCTATCAGTTTAATCAAAAACTATGGTTTAGCTGATGATATCTCTCTATAATATAAGCAGGAGTAACATCTCTGAAGAAGGAATGTGATTCTTATTAATACACTTATTACCTTCTAGGCCAAAAGGAAAGAATCTTACTAATGGGTCATAAAGTTATTTTTAAAAATATCATTTCTGAGGAATTGCCAAAATTTGACTCTTACATCTTAGACTTCTGATCAAATAAGTAGGTTTGACCACTAGAGGGCAATACAGTAGTAAGCTATCTGTCCAGTGCATAAAAAGGAATTCTTGCTAGTAATATGCAATCGGTCCCAAACTAGTCAGCCTTGCCCAGGATGACTGGCCGGATTACTTATCAATTAAAGTTCCCTCAGAAGACTGGATTCTAAAAAAAAAAAAAAAAAAGAGCAGAGATACATGCGTTGACTACAAATAGGAGATGATTCATTGAAAAAAAGAAACATTTTACTGAAGAAATGAATCTAAAGATAGAATGGAAATAGAGATGAATACATATTGTCTTTTTGTTGGCACTATAAGACGAGTTTCCCTTGGTCTCTGCGAGGAAAGAGTATTTTACCTAGTGATCCCCAGAAAGGTGACATGTTTTCTTTGTACTTTTTTTGGATAGTTGAAGGGAAAGAAAGTAACAGTGATCCATTGCTCCCTGGTGATCTGGTTTCATGAGATTTCACCCAAACTCCTTTAAAAAGTCTGTCCAATCCCTGGAAAGAACCTGGATTTGTGGATTGTAAACTCAATGGAAGTCAACAGAATAGAAGTGCAGTCCAAAAAACTTAAAGTGATCTTTGATGATATTAATAGATGTATAAGGCACAAAATAAACAAGATAATATTCCCACTATCCTCTGCCCTGCTGAGACCATATCCAGATCTATGTCCATGTCTGGCAATATGTTCACACCGATAAATACAGTGCTTTCAGCACAGAGAAAACTTTATGGACAAGAGCCTAGAAAAGTACCATGTGGGGCTTAGTTGCAAAAATTGGACATATTTTCCTACAGAAGAGACGACTGTGATGGGGGTAGAGGGTATGATTACCACCTCTAGTACATAGAACATTGTCATGCATAAGGGTGTCACAACAGAAATCTGGAAGTAAGAGAAACAGAGGCAACAAAGTTTAGAGCATGATCGTTTTATTAGCAAAGCTAGCACTTGCCAATAAATGGGGTCCAAGGCTCCTCAGTAACCAAGAACCTGGTCTGACAGTGAAGGCACTTCTTTTATAGTAAAGTGACACAATCTATTTTTAGCAAAGTAGGTGTCATTGAGTTATGAGTGGCTAGAATCAGAGAATGGGATTTTCCATAGCTTGGGGATTTTTGCACAGCTTGGAATATCAGCCATTAGCACTTTATGAGATACATTTGACCTTTATCTTTAGTATCTTTATTTTTAGTTTTCTCTTAAAGTAAATGGTGCATGACTTACAAGGGAAAAATAGGGAACTAAAGATGCAAGTTTAAGGAGTTCTAAACTCACATAACAAAAGAGAATAGTAACTTGATTAGGCCTTAATGAAATAAAGTAGTATATATAATCTTAATATCACAAGAGTTGGATTTGTTTAGAAATATGGAAAGCCCAAAATTAAGCTGTTTGTGAGAGGCTATGCTCTCAAATCAGAGAACCCTGGCACTGGTTAGAAATATTTACCTGCGCAAAAGAAGCTTTACCATGTTCATGACTCAGTCAAAGACCAAGATAAATAACACTAAAGTAATTGGCTGTGATCATGAGCAAACAGCCCAAAAAAAAGCCAGACCATAGAATCTTACTTTGGTGACAAAGAAGATCAAAACATACAATCAGAAGACTACAACAAAGTCAAAGCTCCTACATTCAAAGCCTCCAAGAAAAATATGAATCAGTTCCAGACCATGGAAGAGCTCAAAATGGATTTTGGTAAGCAAGTAAGAGAAGTAGAGGAAAAACTGGGAAGAGAAATGAGAGTGATGCAGGAAAATCATGAAAAATGAGTCAACACCTTGCTAAAGGAGATCAAAAAAAAAAAAACAAAGAAAATAACATCTTAAAAATATAGCCTAACCCAAATGGCAAACGAGGTCCAAAAAGCCAATGAAGAGAAGAATGCCTTAAAAAGCAGAACTGGCCAAATGGAAAAGGAAGTCCAAAAGCTCACTGAAGAAAATACTTCCTTAAAAATTAGAATGGAGCAAATGAAAGCTAATGACTTTATGAGAAATCAAGACATTGTAAAACAAAACCAAAAGAATGAAAAAATAGGAGACAATGTGAAATATCTCACTGGAAAAACAACTGACCTGGAAAATAGATCCAGGAGAGATAATGACTAAAAATTATTGGACTATCTGAAAGCCATGATCAAAAAAAAGAGCCTAGACATCATCTTTCAAGACATTATCAAGGAAAACTGCCCTGATATTCTAGAATCAGAGAGTAAAATAGAAATTGAAAAAATCCACCAACCACCTCCTAAAAGAGATCCCCAAAGGAAAACCTGTAGGAATATTATAGCCAAATTCTAGAGCTCTCAAGTCAAGGAGAAAATATTACAAGCAGCCAGAAATAAACAATTCAACTATTGTTGGAGCCACAGTCAGAATAACCCAAGATTTAGCAGCTTTTATATTAAAGGGTTAGAGGGCTTGGGGATATGATATTCCAGAGGGCAAAGTAGACAGGATTACAGCCAAGAACCACCTACCCAGCAAAACTGAGTATAATCCTTTAAGGGGAAAATGGATATTCAGTGAAATAGAGGACTTTCAAGCATTCTTGATAAAAAGACCAGAGCTGAATAGAAAATTTGACTTTCAAATACAAGACTCAAGAGAAGCATGAAACAGGAAACCGGAATGAGATATCTTAAGGGACTTATTAAAGTTGAACTGTTTACATTCATAGATGGAAAGATGATATTTTAACTCATGAGACCTTTGTCAGTATTACGGTAGTTGGAGGGGGAAAATATATGGATAGATAGATAGATAGATAGATAGATAGATAGATAGATAGATAGCACAGGGTGACTTGAAGATGAAGGGGTGATATCTAAAAAATAAAATTAAGGGGTGAGAGAGGATTATACTGGGAGAAAAAGAAAGGGAAAGGTAGAATGCGGTAAATTATCTCACATAAAACAGACAAGAAAAAGCTTTTACAGTGGAGGGGAAGTGGGGGAAGGTGAGAGGGTATTAGTGAATCTTCTTCTCATTGGATTTGGCTTAAGGAGAGAATAAAATACACACTCAATTGGTTATTGAAATCTATCTTCCCCTATAGGAAAATAGGGGGGGAAGGGGACAAGAGGGGAGATGTGATTGAAGGGAGGGCAGATTGGGGGAAGGGGTAATCAGAAGCAAACACTTCTGAGAAGGGATGGGGTCAAAAGAGAGAATAGAATAAACAGGGGGGTGGAATAGGATGAAGAGAAATATAGTTAGTTTTTCACAACATGACCACTATGGAAGTGTTTTACATGACTACACATGTGTAACCTGTATGGAGTTGCTTGCCATGTCAATGAGGGTGGGTGGGAAGGGAGGAAGGGAGGGAATTTGGAACCCAAAGCTTTAAAAACAAATGCTAAAAATTGTTTTCACATGCAACTAGGAAATAATATTTACAGGCAATGGGGTATAGAAATTTATCCTGCCCTACAGGAAAATACAAGGGGAAGGGAATAAGAGAAGGGAGAGGGGTAATAGAAGGAAGGGCAGATTAGGGGAAGAGGTATTCAGAATGCATGCCATCTTGGGGTAGGGGAGGGGCAAAATGGGGAGAAAATTTGGAACTCAAAATCTTGTGGAAATGAATGTTGAAAACTAAAATAAATAAATAATAAGGGGGGGGTAAGAGTAACAGCTAAATCTTGTGTAATCCTGACTAAAGTTGCAAAATATTTGAATTATTTCTTTCTGTTTTTAGTATTCTTTTCCTTGACCTAGGACCTCTGGAATTTGGCTATAGTATTCCTGGGAGTTCACATTTTGGAAATTCTTTCAATTTTTATTTTGCCCTCTGGTTCTGAGATATTTGGGCAATTTTTCTCCATAATTTCTTGAAATATGATGACTTTCTGGTAGTCCAAAAATTCTTAAATTATCTTTCCTTGATCTATTTTCCAGGTCAGTTGTTGTTCTGATAAGATATTTAAGATTTCCTTTTATTTTTTTTATTTTTTTTTACTTTGTTTTATTGTTTCTTGATGTCTCATGGAATCATTAGCTTCCGCCTGCCCAATTCTAATTTTTAAGGAATTATTTTCTTTCTATTTTCCTATTATTTCAGTGAGCTTTTGTGTCTTATTTTCCATTTGACTAAATCTGCTTTTTAAGGAGTTATTTTCCTTGATTTTTTTTGTGCCTTTTACCAAGTTATAAATTCTCTTCATAATTTTCTTGCACTGCTCTCATTTCTTTCCCAATTTTTCCTCTACCACCCTTATTTGATTTTTAATATCATTTTTTTGTGTTTTTTTTTAAATCTCTTTAACTCTTCTAGGAATTCTTATTGAGCTTGTGTCTGAATAGTTCTTTGAGCATTTGCTCATAGATATTTTTACATAGTTGTCTTCTGAATGTGTACCTTCCTATCACCATGTATATATGTATATATGTATATACATATACATATATATATATATATAGAGAGAGAGAGAGAGAGAGAGAGAGAGAGAGACAGAGAGAGAGAGAGAGAGAGAGAGAGAGAGCGCGCTTCTCTATCACCAGAGTAGCTTTTAATGATCAGGTCCTCTTTTCCTTGTTTGTTCATTTTTCCAGTTTATTTCTTGACTTTGGACTTCATGTTAGAGTTGGGTTTTGTTCATTTGAGAGACAGGAAGTTTCAGGCTTTTTCACCATGCTGTTTTCATAGCTACTCGTAGAAATCTGCAGGGGAGAGCTGTGATCACTGCTCTCCTGATCTGTACTCTGGTTCATACCCGGCAAGGATGCTGCTCCCTTGCAACCAGAAGTACTCCTCTTGGCCCTGGACCTGAGATCTAGAAGTAGATAGGCAAGGGAATTGCCAAATGCTTCGTGGTCCTATTTCCAGTGCTAACACGGGGTCCCCTGTAATCTTTTTCTGACCAAATGTTCAGTGCTCTTACTATCTCTGGATTGTGAATGTTCCTGGCATAATTACCACACCACCTCCAACGTCCAAAGAACCATGCTCCTGGCCAGTCCCCACCCCACTGTCACAGACTCCTCTTTCTGACCTCCTAAGTTATCTGGGCCGGAAAAATGTCTCACTCCAACTTTTATTGGTTATGCCACTTTAGAATTCAATTGATTCATTATTTTTAAATTGTTTAGAAAGGAATGTTAACATTTATCTTCTGGGAAGGAGATGGATTGGATGACTTCTGAGGCTCCTCACAATGCTTGTATATGTGTATGTAGGTATGTACACATATAATTATTTGTATACATGTATGTGTAGGTGCAACACATATGTAAAACAGGTGTATTAGCCATATATACACATATTTTCTTGGACCTATGATTTCTTTAGTATAGGAAACCGTCCAAGAGGAATTTCTTCTACCAACAATCCAAGTTAGCACCTGCTCTCCACTTATAGTCTTCATTGCCCTGCGACACTGAGAGGTCAAATGACTTGTCCAGAGTCACATAGCCAGCAGGTGTCAGAGAAGAACTTAAACTCTGGGCTTTCTGACTCTGAGGCACAGCTTTCTATCCACTATGCCTCATTGTCATATATCATATTTACATTTAACAGAAATATATTATGTATATATGTGTTATATATATATATATATGTACATTAGATATAATGCATATGAAATATAGGCATGCATATATGTACACTGTGTATATGCATATATGCATATGTGTGTATATATCATGTGCATGTATGTGTTTGAATGCAAAGACAGAATCTGCCCTCAAGAGACTGTTGTGAAATCAAATGAAAAAGCAAATTCTCAAACTATCTAAATATAAGGTGATAGTATTATCTTCCTGCTTCTTTATTTGTTCACTGGAAATTAATATCAGTGAGGAGACAAGTGTGATGAATGGGCCAAAAAGTTGGTTTCTTTGGGTCATGTGTCAGAACAAACCTTTAGACAATTCACCCACCCACAGAAAATGTTCTGAAGCTGCATCTGCAGAGCACCAAGAGATGCCACTTCAATTAGGGAATCAGTCAACCCAGTAAACAAATGAGCCAAGCCAATCAATCTTGCCGACAACATGATGGTTCCTCACTTTTGTGCCTGTTTCTCAATTTAATAACTTTTGCTGCCTCACAAATATTGCCTCATCCATGCCCATCCCAACCTCAACTCCCAATTGGCAATGTGAAAATCCTTTCCCAGACTAAAGGTTAAGAAAGAACCTGGCTTTGACTGAATGTTAATTTGGGAGTTCAGGGCTGGAGCAGTGGCTGGGATTTGGCCACCAGACTAGCCTTGAGAAAATTTTTCAGAGAAAGTGGGCAAAAGGCCATGGGTAGAGGGAAGTCCTGGATGCATACTACTTAGTGTCCATTGTGCAACCTTGTCTGTTTCAGCTGGGCTGCTATCCAGGCAGAGTACTTTGTGTGAGCAGGCATAACTGTGAAATAGCTGCTAGTGAGAGACAAACCCTGCATCACATCAATCCACAGCCCCCTGGGAAAAACTGTAGGTCCCATCCTCCCATATTAAGTACCCAGCTGTGGGGCTTGCAAATGAGAAATGTGTCTCTCCAAAGCCGCATTGCTTTTTTGCCACATAAAGTGGAGGAGGGAGGAAAATCTGTATTCACTCCTAGGAGAATTTGGTCAATAAAAACAGTAAATGTTTTGGTGACTATTAGAGGTTCTATTGTTAGGCTGCTGTGGTATAGTGGAAAGAGCTCTAGATTTGGAATCAGAAAACTGTTTCAAATGCAGACTCTTGCTTATTTGCTGATTGCCCCTGGGTAAGGAACTTAAGCCCTCTAAGCCTCAGTTTCCATATCTGTAAAATGGAGATAATAACTGTCATCTACATGGTGCTATGTGTTTTGCAGGGTCTTTTTGCAAATTCTTTTACATATCTCAAAGTAGATTTCCTGTAGACAGCTCAAACCCAACATATCTAAAACAAAACTCATTATCTTTCCCTCTTTCCTCTTTCTAGCTATCCTGTTACTATCAAGAGAACCATCAGCCTTCCAGTAATCCAAGATTAGAGCCTCGGTATCAGCCTCAACTTCTAATTCTAATTCATCCCATATATCCAGTCCCTTGCAAATTTTGTGTTTTCGACCTTAATGGCGTAGCTCCTATATATCCCTTTCTCTCCACTCATACAGTCACTGCTGTCATCATCAGGACTATTTCAATAACCTTCTAATTAGGCTCAATGCCTCAGGTCTCTCCTCACTCCAATCCATCCTACATAGTTCCCAAAGTGATTTTTCTAAAATATAGATTGCTCCGTGTCACACAAACACACACAACTCCAGTGGATCTCTATTAACCCTAGGATCAAAATGTAAAGTCCTCTGTTTGACATCTGAAGTTCTTCTCACCTTCACATAGGTACCTTCCAACATTTCCAGACTCCCCTGACCACACTGCTACTCAGCTATACTGGCCTACTTTTCCTTGCATGTAACACTGTGCCTTGGTATGCCCCATGTGTGGAATGCTCTCCTGTTAGTCTCCCTGGCTTCCTTCCAGACTCAGTTCAAAACTCATTTTCTGCAGGAGGCCATTCCAGGTCCCCCAGCTGCTTGTGCCTTCCCCTTTGAGGTTACCTTCCCTCTATTTGGTAGGAATCTTGTGTGGATTTAGTCATTTACATGTTGTCTCCCCCCATTAGAATATAAGCTCCCTAAGGAAAAGGAATTTTTTTGCCTTTGTATCCCCAACACTTAGCCCATGCCTGGAACATCCCATATAACATCATAATGCTTATTGACTGACTTTATACACTTTATCTCATTGGATTCTTATAATAAACTTATATGGCAATTTCAACTGGTATTCTGCCAGATTTAAAGAAGAAGAAACTGAGTTCCTACTAAAACACATTCTACAGGAACCCTTTCCTGACCTTCCTTAATTTTAATGCCTTTGCTCTGTTGATTATTTCTAATTTCTCCTGTATATAGCTAACTGTACATAGCTAGTATATAGTTATTTGCATGTTGTCTCTCACATTAGACTGAATTCCTCAAGGGCAGAGACTGTAATTTGCTTTTCTTTGTATCCTCAGTAGAGTACCTGGTACATAGTAGAACCTTAAAAAAATGTTTATTGACTGCCTGCCTGACTAGAGAGTTTAAGTGATCGTCTGTTGTCACAAAAGACAGAATTTGAGTTCAGGTCCGTTCTCACCGTAGGGCCAGTATTCTTTCTTTAATACTATCTACCTCACAGGTCATTAAGAGAAAAAAAATGGAGTACAACATATAAAATGCTGTAAATGTCATCAGCTATTGTTAGTTTATTTAGGTTGAAGGATTCTGTGTGTGTGTGTGTGTGTCTGTGTGTGTCTGTGTATGTGTCTGTGGTTGTCTCTGTGTGTGTGTCAGTCCTATGATTTCATCAGCAAGGTGTAAAAACTACACATTAGCAACTACTCACATATGAAGTACTAGTAGTAGCAGCAGCAGCAGCAGCAGCAGCAGTAGCAGTAGCAATAGCAGTAGCAGTAGTAGTAGTAGTAACAGTAGCAGTAGTAGTAGTAGTAGTAGTAGTAGTAGTAGTAGTAGCAGTAGCAGTAATAGCAGTAGTAGTAATAGCAGGAACAGGAAAAAATATCTCAGGAGGACAATTAGTCCATCCTCTTGTCTCCAAATAGGAGTAAAGATAAATGAAGGATTTGCACATCTGCTCATCTATTCAACATTTCTAGGAACTTTGGGAGTACAAAGGCAAATAAGAACAAATGAACAATTTAATAAAACCACACAGTTTTTCTTTCTTTTTGTCAATTCTCCTTGAAATCATGTTCAGATACTTCTGTCCTTCCCCTGCTCAACATTATCTCTCTGTTCTTCCCTAGAATCATCAGGTCCTCCAGAATAATGCATTGTCCACTTGCACTTGGGACATACCAGCTTCTGTCAAGGCTTGGAATAGATTCTCCTAGGGCTCTAGGAGTTGTATTTCTTCCCACATGTGAAGGAAATCTGAGTTGGAAATCAAGTGTTTTCTCCCTATTGAAGGAGTTGTAGAGAGAGGAGAGAGCTCATGGAGAAGGGGGAAGTGGCAAGCTTTCCTGACCATTCAAGCAACATGGTAACCACAGCAATGGCCCTGGAAACATCACCACATGGCAAAGAATTGGAAATTGAGAGGATGCCCATCAATTGGGGAATGGCTGAGCAAGTTGTGGTATATGAATGTAATGGAATACTATTGTACTATAAGAAATGATGAACAGCCTGACTTCAGAAAAACCTGGAAAGACTTATATGGTCTGATGCTGAGTGAAGTGAGCAGAACCAAGAGGACTTTGTACACAATAACAGCCACATTATGCGATGACTAATATTGTTAAACTGAACCCTTCTCAGCATTACAAGGATCTAAGACATCTCCAGAGGCCTCGGGATGGAAAATGCTGTCCACATCCAAAGAGAGAACTATGGAAGTCGAATCACTATCACTTATTTTTACCTTCTGTTGAGCTTTGTTTCATCTTTTTGATGGTTCCTCCTATTGGTTTTAATTTTTACTTACAATTTTACTAATGTGAAAATATGTTTAATAGGAATGTAAATGTAAGGCCTATATCAGATTGTGCGCCATCTTGGGGAAGGTGGGGGGGAAGGGGGAGAAAAATTTTCAACTCAAAAGCCTATGGAAGTGATTGTTGATAAATCAAAATAAATTAATAAAATTTTTAAAAAAAGAAAAGAAAAAAAAGAAAAGAAAATTAACCTAAAAAAAGAAAAAAAAGAAACATCACCCACACCTCTTCCTATAAGACTGGACAGGGAAATGCTAAAGTGGCAAGGTATAAGACTGTGTTTTGGGGTTGGTGTGTTTCATTTTTCATTTCTGGCATTTTCAGGGAGTTGGAATGCTGAGGAAAAAAAAAGATGCATAAGTCCTTATTTCTTTCCTCTGCCTTACTTAAAATGGGTGCAATTGGCACTCATTCCTAGTTGTACATCTGTTTCTTGGCATGTTCTTTTTATTGTTAAAGACTGAATCTGATGGATCTTATATTATTTCCCATAAGTACCTGTTGTTGCCCTCTACAGCTCTTTGTGTTCCTTTGTTCGTAGTATGAGGGATGTTATGAGACAGCTCTGCATGCCATACAAATGAGACTGACCTTTCCTAACACAGGACTGGGATCCCAACTCCAAGCCCTTTGTTGGAGAATTTTCTCTCATTCCCTGGGAATGCCATCATAAGCTACTCCTATATTTTATAACTACTCTTCCTAGGGCAGAATTACTATAAATTTGGAGTGTTTAAAATCTGCCTCATTAGATGATGAGCCTAATATAGTTATCTCCCATGGTTACATGCTCAACGTCATCAAACTTAGAATAGTCACACATTTGAGGATATCTCTGAGATGAAATGGTCTCTGATGCGTCAAAAGATAAGAAACATGATCCACAGGTTTCAAAATTAAGGTAAGTAAACCAAAGGATACCACACTTTGTATTGGAGAAAATAACAGGCTTGCTGGAGCCCCAGTGATCCTAAATAGGTTTGACAACTTCTGCAGGATCAGAAAAGATCTGGATGCTTAACGACCTTTAACTTACGCAATACCTTGAGGACCATAACGGTAACTAAGGATTCTATAGTATATGCATTCCTCACAACCACCCTCTAAGGAAAGTAATACAAACATTATTAAGCCTATACTGCAGATAAGGAAACTGAAGCCCAGAGATGTTATATAACTTGCCCGAGACCACATAGCAATTTAAATATTAATCCCAAGATTCAAATCCAGGCCTGCTTACTGCACGTCACGTATACTTTTCTCTATACTACATCCTCCCTTTCCATAATATGGGACCTTTTACCTTTTTGTCGATATATCTTCTGAGGGTATGTGTTAAATGACTAGCAGTTAGTTCCTAACAGGCAAACAAGGGAAGCCTCAGAGTCTCTCTTAAGAGAGACTCTTGGTTGAGAAAAAAATAAGATCAAAGGAGGAGCCAGGTGTCTGGGCCAAAGGAAGGAGGGAGGATGGGAAGAGGAGATTGTGGTTAAAGACAACAGTTTTAGTTCATAAGATTGTACCTTGCAATAAGAGAGAGTTTTCATGCAGCTAAGGGAAAGTGAGCTTAGCTAGTAATGAAAAAAGAAATAAGCCGTTATCTGAGAAGAGGCTAAATGTGGGCAAAGTATAGAGCAAATAAATTCAATAAAAACTGCCTCCCAGTCTGGACAAATACAGACTACTTTATGTAGCCACACCTATTTTGTGTACTTAAGTGTTCTCTAAGATCTTCAGAGAATAACAAAGGCACCATCACAAGGGTGGGTGCAGGGAGGGGGTCTTCAAACCAGGCAGAATGACCACTTGAAGTTGTTGTAGATTGTGGTTTGGGCAAGAATTGGACTGGATACTCTTTGAGTTCTTTCTAAACTCTAAGTCTATGATTCCGGCATCCTTTCTAGCTTTGAGTTAATGGCCTTTATACAACTGATATTTTTATGTGTCTTCATTGGTTTGAACGGTACTCATTTCTTTCGCATTGAAGAATAACCTGAGAAGGTTGATCAATTTCAGTGAATAATCATTAATTCAAAGGAACATGAAACTTGCTCCAACTTCTTTGTTGAGAGATGCTGAATTAGATATCTTCATTTTCAGATGTGCACATCATGTTGATTTGTTTTATCTGACTATACTTGTTTCAAGAAAGAACTTTGTGTTGCGGGAGGGTGAATCTTGGCAAGTGACAGATGTTGAAGAAAACACAAGCCTGCCAAAAACAATTTTATTACTTCAATTAAACTTATCCTAAGACAAAATCCCAGAGTCAGAATTAATCAAAGGTTCGGAGTGTAGGTAGCAATCTATGAACAAAAAAAAACTTAAAATGTTAGAGCACCCTATGGAATTTCCTAAAATCTGTCAATCTATCTTCAGCCACTATCCATGGGTTCTACTTTCCACCTAGTTGAAAGTGAGGAAACACTTTGATTAAATGAAGTAATCAAAGACTTCTTCCTTGTGATCATTAGTCAAATCTGGTCAAGGCATGAAGAATGAGGGTATTGATTAACAATAAGTAAAACAATCAATCTAGGCTTTGTCTGGTGATTTCTTAAATTCAGTCCCAGGGTCAACATAGCTCTTCCCCTGAATTTTTTTTTTTTTACCTAATTTCCTCAGACAGTATTTAGGACTTTGGTAAGAGGTGTGAAGAGACAGGGAAATAAAGTACAATCCAGTGCTTAGCACAGTGCCTGGTACATAGAGAGAAGTTTAATAAATGTTTAATTGTTTTCATTGTTAACATCATTATTAGTTGGGTCTCCCCAATATGACAAAGCCCTCAAAAATTCAGGAAACATTTCTGCAGCATGAGATATTTTCATATGGGGCAGGTCAAGTACAAGGAAATAAAACGTTCAGTTTGGGTCAGAATTCAACCTCAGAGCTTTTACCTCTCAGTGGACACAAAAGGAAATCTTTTCCTCATGTCCCTTCCCTAATCAGCCAGTAGTACTGGCCCTAAAGCCTCCAGAAGCAGCCTGCCTTCCCTTCCCAGCACTCTTCATTGACATTCTACATGACCTTGAAAGAATCACAATCTCTCTGAGTCTTAGCTTTTTAGAGAGAAAAAGAAGTCTGACTCTAATTAGCCCTGACCTTTCTGGAATGAAATGCTGCTTTCAAAGACTTTCTTTCGTAGTCTAGGAGAAAGATGGTGCATAATCACAGAGGAGGGCATCATCACTGTGATCACTCTGTTCTCTGATGTGGAAACTTTTGGGTGGGCTAGAAAAGAGGAAATTTTCTGCTAATGCCGCATTTCCTGTCTGCTCCACATTTCTCTGCTGGCAAATCCCTTCTCCTGAAGGCCAATGCAGAAGGAGGAGCAGCACAGCTCACACCTTGCCAAGGGGGAAGTCCCCAAGAGACTGAAAGCAATGATTAAAGGGTCTAACCTTTCCATTAGCAATCCACCTAGCAAGAGGGGCATATTTCCCATGACAGGAAGCCCAGAGGTAGAATGTCTGCACAAATAGCAGCTGTGCTGAGCACAGCACAAAGTACATTTCTCCCTAAGCCTGCTCGGATTTTGCAGTCTGACTTATTTTGTGTGTTCTTAAATGGGGGGGGAGAGATAATCAATTTGATTCAATTCAGGTTATGTTTCTTAAGTACCTACTATGTGCAAGGCACTTTGCTAAGTACTAAGGCTGATGATGATGGCTAATGTTTCTACATGCTTTAAGGTCTACTGTACAAAGCAGAACACAAAGATAGATATAACCCAGACCTGCTCTCAAAGACCTTATAATCAAATAGGGACAAGGCAAGCTAACGATAGCTGAATAACTAAGAGGAAAAAGGAGAATGTGATAAATGCCATGGAGAGGAGGTCTACACAGAATCCTCTAAGACACTTAAGGAGGGACACGTTTCATATGAGGGAGAGGAAGAACAAGGAGGGGTTTCATAGAGAAGGTGGGAACTGAGTTGAGCTGTGAAGAAAGAGAGACCTCAAAAGGAGAAAATTGGAGGGAAATGGGGTAAGGAAAGAAATCTAGGTATGGAGAAAAGTATGAGTACAAGAGGCAGTTAGATGGTGCAGTAGATAGAGTGCCTGCCCTGGAGTCAGGGGGACCTGAGTTCAAATACGGCCTCAGATGCTTACTAGCTGGACAAGTCATCTAACCTTGTTAGCCTCAGTTTCCTCATTTGGTAAAATGATCTGGAGAAGGAAATGGCAAACCACTCCAGTATCTTTGCCAAGAAAACCCAAATGGATTAACGAGTCAGAGACAGCTGAAATGACTCAACAACAAAAAATGAGGGCAAGCACAGAATTGAAAATGGAGGAGCATTCACACATACACACACACACATACACACACACACACACACACACACACACACACACACACACACACACACACAGAGCTCTTGCTGTTTCCCATCTCTATTCCTTCTGTCTCTGAATCATAGCTTCCAAGAGTCAGAGCAGAGCTTTCAAGTTATCTAGTCCAGCCCCTTGACGCAGGAACTCTATCTACATTTTTCCAGACAAGTGGCCACTCAAACTCTATTTATTATCATAATAATAATTATATTTTATAATATAGATGAAACTTGGTGTAGTGGTTGGTCTGGA
Source organism: Phascolarctos cinereus (assembly GCF_003287225.1). Taxonomy (NCBI): domain Eukaryota; kingdom Metazoa; phylum Chordata; class Mammalia; order Diprotodontia; family Phascolarctidae; genus Phascolarctos; species Phascolarctos cinereus. Next base: position 123,309,051 of record NW_027555736.1, read on the forward strand.
GTAAGAAAGACTTGAGTTAAAACCCTACCTGTAACAATTATTAGTTATGTGACTCTGGGTAAGCCATATAACCCCTATGTACCTTAGGTAGAACTTCCTAGGACTTAATCTATTAAATAGTAGAGGGCTTGTGATCTGTGTCAGTGAACAGTTCATAGGATTATAGAAACAGAGCTGGAAGAGACTTTGGAGGTCATCTAGTCCAACTCTTCTTTTTGCAGATGAGAAAAATGAAGCCCAGATAAGTTAAATCACTTACCCAAGGGCACACAGGTGGTATATGGCACAGCCAATATTACAACTCGGGTCTTGTGACTCAATCAATAAATAAACATTTATTAAACCCCTACTATGTGCCAGGCACTGTCCTAAGTGCTAAAAATACAAAAAGAAGCAAAAGACAATTCCTGCCCTCAAGTAACTTACAGTCTAATAGGGGAGAAAACATGCAAACAACTGTACACAAAATAAGCTTCATCTAGGATAAATACGAAATAATTAGCAGAGGGGAGGCACTAGAATTAAGAGGAGTTGGGAAAGGCTACCTGCAAAAAAAAAGGAGGGGGTTTGTTTTTTGTTTTTTGTTTTTGTAGTAATAACTCCAAGTTCATTACTCTTTCTACCCCACCGTGGGAGTCCTTCACATTGACTAAATTACAGATCTTTCCTATATTAGTGTATGCTATGCATGTCATTATTAATAATAGCCTGTATTTATGCATTTAGTATTTACAAAGTTCTTTAATATCAGTACTTTGAGGAAGATAGCACAAGCATGAAATTCTAATTTAACAGATGGGGAAACTGAAATTCAGAGAGATTAGGTGATCTGTACAGAGTCATACCTAATAAATAGATGATACTAAACAAACTCAGGTTTCCAGACTCCCAATCCAATACTTTTTCCATTTCCAAAGACTTTGCTATTGTAGTTGTTGTTGTTTATTTGTTTCAGTCACATCCAATTCTTCATGACCCAGTTTGGGGTTTTGTTGGCAAAGATACTAAAGTGGTTGGCCATTTCCTTCTCTAGCTCATTTTACAGATGAGGGCACTGAGGTGAACAGAGTTTAGTGACTTCCCCAGGGTCACACAGCTAGTAAGTGTCTGAGGCCAGATTTGAACTTAGAAAGATGAGTCTTCTTGACTCTAGGTCCAATGCTCTATCTGCTGTACCAGTAGTCTAAAGACAACTTCCATTAGTGGCAAATTCTCATTATATCAATTCCAACCTTTTAGAGAAGTCATCCCTCAGCTTGATCATGTGATAAAAGTTTCTTTTCTCCAGCTCTCAGGAAAGGTGAGCAGATCACTAGCTCTGAGGAGCTAACTCTCCCCTCTACAGAAAGAAAGAGGGAGAAAGAGACAGAGAGACAGACAGAAAGGTAGAGAGAGAGATACACAGAGAGAGACAGAGACAGAGAGACAGAGAAAAAACAATCTTGCCTCTGAATAAGAGGAAGACAAAGCACACTCTTCATTGGGAGACGAGGATTCCTTTAACATTGCTGAATGAAGCTCTCTTCCCTAGATCAAATCAAACCAACTTCACCAAACATCATTTGGGAATGGAAAAACTTATAAGTCAAGACAATTCCCAAACCTTTATTTTTTTTTTTAGCTAGGCAATGGGGTTAAGTGACTTGCCCACAGTCACACAGGTAGTAAGCATTATGTGTGTGAGGCTGGATTTGAACTCAGATCCTCCTGACTCCCAGGCTGCAGCTCTATCCACTGCGCCACCTAGCTGCCCCCAAACCCCTATTTTTTTAACACCTCCCTGAAAGGGCTTGAAATTGTCCAACCAAGTTCTCAAAAAAAATCCCAATCATTTAAATTTTAAAAGATTAAATATAAGTATTGCAATAATTTCAGAAAGAGAGCAAATGAGTGATACAGAAATATGGTAGCTCTGCCTTAAAAGGTTGGGAATCTGAGTTAGAAGGAAAATGACTGTTGCTTTCCTCAACATCTACTGCAAAAGCTGAAAAGCAGTGACAACATTTGATAGCACCGTCAATCCTTCCCAATGCTTCTGTCTGGACAGTGTGTACATGTATAGTGTGCTCAAGACAGGGAATGGTTCCTTCTCAGTGTTTAACTGAATGCCCATTTGCATTTCTTATCAAGAGCAGATGCAGGCTTTCCACCCTGAGAAATATTACCATCTGTCCTCTTATTGCTGCAATTTCCATCTGAAAGTCAGCCCTGGAATCCATATTTAAAACTGTCCATTGGTGACTTCCAGAAAAGGAAACCCCTTTTTTAATTTTCAATTTGGCACTAGAGATTTGATTGTTTTGCTCCTGGAAAAAGAAGGAATGCCCTATACCTCTTGCTCAAAAGCAATTTTCCAGCTAGTTCCCTAGTCTGCCTCACAAGTGGGAGGTAATAGAGTCAGCACTTTGTACCAGAAACCATGGGGTCCAGTTTTTCCATGTGATCTCAACATGTGAAATCCAGACAAGCAATCTGATTGACTCCCTGAGAAATGGTTATAGAATTGGAGAGCCTGGGTAAGCATCCTGAAAACAAGACAATTCAGAGTGACTGCCTAAAATGAAACCTGAGATAATTTCAGATATTCTGCAGCCATCTCTTCTGATTGGTGAGGCCATGGCCCAGTTACTATGCTCACTACACTCATGGCTGCTCTGCAGACTTCTCTACCTCCCAGTCAGCGTCCTATCCCTTCCTTCCTTCCCCTCCACCCACTGTTGAGCTCTCTATGCCATGTGCTACTCCATTAGAATGTTAGTTCTCTGAGAGTAGGGGCTGTTTTTATTGCATGTAATCGCATCTCCAGCACTTAGCATAGTGTATGGCACGTAGTAAGTACTTAATAATTGCTCTATCCATCTATTCTTTTAAGGCATGGCCCTTAAAAGGAGCAGTAAGATGTCAATAATTAATTTCCAAACCCTCTTTTCCCTCCATCATTATCCTCTCTGAATTCTCACTAGCTTCTCAACCAATTCTCTAAACTTCCTCATCTTTCCCAGGTCTCAAACTCATACACCACCCAAATAATATCATAGGATCATAGATGGGGGGGGAGGGTCCTCAGAAGACACAGAATCCAACCTCCTTATGTTCCACAAAGTGACAAAGTAACTAGCTAGAGGGCACGAAGGTAGTAAGTGGCAGAACAAGAATCCAAACCCAGATTCTCTGATTCTGGATCCAGTGGTCTTTACAGTGTATGCTCCTAAACACACAAACATTCATTTTAAAATGCAAGTCCCGTGTAAAGCTGTAAAGCATTTGATCTGCAAAAGACCATAGAGGGCTATTAGTCCAATCCTCCTTTCTCGGGATAATTGAGGAAACTGCGTCTCAGAGAGAAAACAAAATCAACTCTGGTTACAGATGTGACCAAGCTAGACCTGGCACCTGACTGGCTCACAGTCCTGCCCACACCATTCACAATAATAACAGCTTACTTTGGGTTTTCAAAGTCTATGTCAGTAGAGTACAAGTCCTACTAAGTTAGAAAGGTTTTTAGAAATACCTGTAGAATGTCAATATTGGCTTCCCACTACACACTCACAATTGTTCCAAGTGCTAGGCAAGAGGAAAATCACATGATGACATGAGAATAGAATGTTAGAACTAGAATGAACCTTAGAATTATAAGGTACCCTTCTCTTTCACAAAAAGGAAACTGAGCCCCAGAGATGTTACAACAGTAAGTGGCAGAGCCAGGCCAAAACTCAGGTCTTCTAACACCAAACTCAGCATTCTTTCCGCCAAACCACGTCACCTTCCTTGGAACTACAGTAGACCTTGCATGATAGTTACCACATGACTTTAATTCTAATAGTAGAAACTCACCTTTTTCCAGCTCTGTAGTCCTAGAAAATATTGACCCGTGGTAAAAATGATTAAAAACAAGTGAAGAGAGAGTAAGATCCAGTGTACATTTTTGTAAATCAGCTGGTTATGGATGGAGGCAACTAAGGTTGTCAACTCATTCAATGAGTATTTATGAAGCACTACTATGTGAAAGGCCGCTCGGTGGCACAGTAAACGGAGCATTGGGCCTGGAATCAGGAAGACTCATCTTCATGGTCATTATGAGGTCCTTGTCCATGAAAAGGAAGGTAAATATAGGTCCACTACCAAAAATGGACATATCTGTTCATCTATATGTCACAAATGACTATGGTAGAGTTGCAACTTCCTCTACCAATGTTAATTGGCACTTTTTCTGTAACTTGTAGTCTTACGGAGTTGCAATAAGGTGAGGAGGGATTTGTACCTATGCCTTTCTACAAGGGCAGCTCTCTTATCTGCTACATTATTTTGACTTTAATTAAAAGTAGCCAGGTAGCCAGGTGACAGAGTATATAGAGTGCCAGGAAGACTCTTCTTCCTGAGCTCCAATCTAGCCTCAGATACTTACTAGCTATGTGATCTTGGGCAAGTCACTTAACCCTGTTTGCCTCAGTTTCCTTATCTGTAAAATGAGCTGGAGAAGGAAATGTCAAATTACTCCCGTATCTCGGCCAAGAAAACCCCCAAAGGGGTCACAAAATATACAACTGAAAAACAACTAAACAACAACATTAAAACGAATAATGACAATAACAATTGCATTTATATAGTGCTTTAAAGTTTGCAACATGCATTAAATGTTTTGTTTCTCTTGATCATCACAACAACCCCGCAAGGAAGATGCTTATGTTATTCCCATCTTACAGATGAGGAAACACAAGCTCAGGCTGGTTAAGTGACTTGCTTAGGTTAAGGCAACTAACAAGCATCTGAGGCAGGATTTGAACTCAGGTCTTCCTGACTTCAAATCCATCACTCTTTGAATCGTGCCGCCTAACTGACTCTAAAAATAATTGTGAGAAAGTGCTGTACAAACTGAAGGCTTCAAAGCCAGCTTTCTGCCTATCAGCTCATTCCATTATAGTTTGCTGTTCCCCTAAGTCAGATTTTACATCAACAGAGGTTTTAACACGGATTAACAACACTTCAAGTCATTTGAAGGAGTCTAGCACAATAGAGAAGTCCTACAAAATCAATATAGATTCTTGACCAAAATTTCTAGGTCACTTTCATCAAAAAACTGGTACTTCCAATGAGTTTGGCTACATAGTCTGGTGTGTACTACATTACCTTTACAATCTTTTTATCAGCAAAATGAATTCTAGACCACCAAGACATAGTTTCTTGTGAAAGCTTTCATGTGAATAAATCTTGAAAGCAATGCATTTACTGTGGTCAAGATAACATGATGACTGCCTTCTGAAATAACAATGTAATCTCCCTATTAAAAAAGCAGCATCCTGTATGGGCAGATTTCTCATGCTGATAATGGCTTGTAAGCATTTTGAATTGCTCAGGCAGTCACTCTGTTGACTACTCTTTCCACACTCAGTACAAGACAAGCCCAACTGGGGATGCTGTGCAATTAATCCCGCATTTCTTTCAACTGAAAAGGGGTCGGTTAGGGATGTCTTTTGACATCAAACCTTCCCTGGGAGGTAGCACAACATAATCCACTTGGAATCAATAGCGGCAGATGGCTTGGGGAGTCAGTGTTCAATATTGCTTTCCCAGGCCTGTACAAAAGCATGTAAGCACAGAACAAAAGATTGCAGTATTGTGTAATGTGGTGACATAATTAAGAGTGGAGGCTTTTCCACATCCAGAAAAAGAACTATGGAGTCTGAATGCAGATCAAAGTATACTATTTGCTCTCTTTTCTGTTTGTTTGTTTGTTTCTTCTTTCTCATGGTTTCTCCCATTGGTTCTAATTCTTCTTTACAGCATGACTAATGTGAAAATGCGTTTAATATAAATATATATGTAGAGCCTATATCAGATTGCATGCCATCTTGGGGAGGTGGGAGGAGAGGAAGGGGGAGAAAATTTAGAACTCAAAATTTTCTGGAAATGAATGTTGAAAACTAAAAATAAATAAATAATTTTTTTAAAGAGTGGAGGCTTTTCCTTAGAAACCATTCTCACAAGAGGCAGAGTACTCTTGGTCCCATGAACCACATATATCAAGCAAGCACAATCATAACATTTACCAGGACTCTTTAGTGTCAGTGTAAATGATGTAGCCATTAAGTCATTCTATATCATTTCATTATAAAGATGGGGGACTGAAACTGTGATTTCATTAGCATAAGTGAGAAAACTCTCTACCAATGCGGGTTGATACCTTCTCCACAATTTATCATATTACAGAGATTCCTAGAGCATCATGAGATTAAGTGGATTGCCCAGGGAAACCAGTGTGTTTCAGAGAAGGGACTTGAATTCAGGTCTTGTGGTATTCAAAACCAGCTCTCTAACCATTATGTACATTTGCCTCCGTCAGCTCATTTCATTATAATTTACTAGAGAAAAGAGCCTGGAATAGGCATGGGAAGTCCCCCATTCCATAGCATCCTATTGGGGATATCCCATACCTGGAATATGCTCCCTTCCCCTCTCCCCAATCTGTTTTCCAGGTTAATTGTTTTTGCTATGAGATACCTCATATTTTCTTTTATTTTTCAATCTTTTGACTTAAAAAGTATTTCTGTTATCTTATGGAATCACTAATTTCTATTTGGTCAATTCTAATTTTCAAAGAGTTTTTTTTTTTCTTGGTTAAGGTTTTATTCTTCAGGCTAGGCTGGGGTCTAAAGTGATACCTCCCCTCTTTCCCAGTCCATTCCACTTTCAGAGTCAGAGACATACAGCTACCGCTTTTTTTTTTTAATGAACTTGCTCCTTACTTCACAGCTTAAGGCCTGGGACCATCCCTCACCCTGCAATGTCATCCCTAGGTGGAAGTCTCTTCTTCAGTCTGCCTTCCATCTGGGCAGTAAGTGACTGAGCTGCCAGTTAGCACCTGTTCCTGCATCTTTCACATAAGGCCCCTCTCTGTGGCTTTGGGACCTCTTCTTGCCCAAGCACATTACTTCAACCCTCTTTCAGTCGTTGTACTGGAAGTCTCCATATGACATGTCCCTAGCTGCATTCTGTTCCCAGTGCCCTCAGATGTCTTTTTCTGTCTCCTATGATGACCTAGCTGAAAAAAAAAATGACTCATTGTGACTTGTTCTTGGACTTCCCAGTCAAGACTTGATCTACTACGTTTTCTAGATCTTTGTGAAGGAGTTGTGGGGGAGAACTTGGCTGTACTTCTGCTACTCTACCATCTTAGCTCCTCCTACCTTCCCAGGCAGACTGTTATACTATAAATAAATAACATTTTTTCTCTCAAGAAAAATAAGTGCAGAAGAACTTGAGCATCTAAACAATCTAAGCATTCTAAATCTACTCATCCAACAAACATTTACTAATCACTTAATATGTACAAAGCATCTGGGTAGGGAAAATAACCTCAAATATTTGAGGTGTACAACAGAAGACTAGAGAAACAAGGAGGAAGGGGTTTGGAGGGAGCAGGCAACACTTGAACCTCACTGTCATCTGAACTGCTCAAAGGAGAGAAGAATACACACACACACACACACACACACACACACACACACAGAGTTGGATGCCACTATATTGTTCACTCAACAGGCTTATTATTAGAGGTTAAAGAAAAAGAGGGGAATATAAATGAGGTTATATTAAGGAATGATCTCTAATTAAGGAAGTTGGATTATGGAAATGGGTTTAAAGGGAAAAAAAAGAATAAAAACCTATGGGTGAAGAAAGAGAAGAGGGGCACCTTCCATATTGAATTCATGACCATTTATGGGTAGCAGAATAAATACTACAATATCCTAAGACATCCTGCTATTGACCCTTTGAATATGCAGTAAATCTAAGAACACTACAATTTGAGGTTTCATTATCACATGAATTATCAAGATGACCTGACATATCCTGATGTGAATGTGAATATCCATGACATTATATAAGCATGATTCTAATGGAGTTGGAAGGATATATTCTTACAAGTTGGTCAAATTAGAATGTCAGTGTGAGCCTCTGTATCCTGAAGACAGAGTACTCTGCCTGGGGTGTGTGAGAGTCCTCTCTGACCAGCCTCAGAGCCAATTATTAAATTTTCAATGTGAGCATTTACAACTTGGCACATGCTACAAATTGTGGCTTGATCTATTGTTTTGCTGAGTGTCTAGACTTGAGAAAGTGACAGAGAAAATGTTAACAGTGTAGATAAAATTTAAGTCTTGAGAGCCAATATCCCCCTGGTTATATCTGAAATAACCTTTATAGGTTTATGTTTCCTGGGCTTTGCTGCCCCCTTCCTAGAGTCCTGGCTGTGTCTATCACTGGCTAGGACACCTGTTTTTTCTCAAAGGGATATAAGCTTCTCAGGGATAGGCATTTTTTGTTTGTTTTGTCTTCATTTTCCCAGTGTATTACAAATAATAGGCACTTAATAAATGTTATTGGATTGGATTGACCGGTAGGATAGCTGATCCAGATACGGAACTGTACTGAAACAAAGACTTAACAAACATCTCCCCTCAACATGGCCACAGTCTATTATGTCATGTTATTGAATATCCTTGTATGCTGGTAGGTTAAGAAAAAATTTTATTCTGTATTCCCAGGACCTAACATAGCACTTGGCATTCAGTAGGTACTTAATACATGCTTGTTGATTAACTGATTGATTATAATTCTAGAGATCTGGGTCCTAATCCTGGTTCTGACACTAATTCACTATGTAATATTGCATATATCACTTAAACTCTCTCAGCATTGGTTCCTCATTAATAAACAGTGAATAAAAATATTTGTCTCTCTCATCTCTCAGGGTTTTTATAAGGATCAAATAAGATGATATGTATTAATGAATTCTGTGAAGTACTATATAAATGTATCCACTGGGGTCAGTAGATGGGAGCTTTTGAGAAAAATCTACCACCTTCACTCACAATGGATTAGGGCCAAGTAGGAAAACCACCATTCTCTGTCATTTGTTTTGAGAGCTAAGTAAATCCCAAATATCCAAGAGTGATACCTCGACTGCCCTCTTTCCATGCTCCTAGGGTCCTGCCAAGGCACAGTAGAGAATGGCATCCATGCTGGGAAGGAAGAATGGGTGGTTATAATGATGAGGGCAAGGGAGAATTATTTCACAAATTGTCCCTATTCCCACTCTCTATCTTCATTTCAATCCAGTGTAACGCAATTCTAAGTGGAAGCTGTAAGTAACTTATAAGCTTATAAGATTTAGAGTTGGAATGGACAGCAGAGACCACCTAGGCCAGCTCCCTGTTTTTTCATGCAGAAAATTAGGCCCAGAGAATCTGATTTGTACAAATCGCACAGATATAGGAAGGGAGAGTACTCCTTCAGAAGTGGTCTAAGAGAACAGTGATGAAAAACCTTGCCCCTGAATAGGGAACTCCTTTCTGTTTCATCCACCCAAGGAAGGAGTCACTGGGTCTGAAGACAGCTGGGCTTAGGCTGCTCTCCATAAAAACTAGGCTCAGTGGAGAGACACTCCCCCTTTTACCCAGGTTGGAAATCTTTTCTCAATTTAGCTAACTGTGAATTACAATCCTTGATGGACTTTTTATTTGCTAGAGCAGCTGGATGGAAACTGACCACAAAGAATGAATCATGTTGGTTTGTCTTCAAATTTAACAGTTGTTTAACAGATGATTTCTGGGGGCCAAAGCAGCTGTTTTGCTGCTGGCTAGTCTCTTACCTCCTTCCCCAACTTCCTTGAGTTAATGAATGAGATTGGTCATCATGGAGAGCCTGCATGGCAGCCAGCTGTGGGCCCTTGGAAAAGAACACCGGCATAGAAGTCACTCCTTGGTTTTCTTTTAAGTCTTCCAGCGGTATCAGTTCTAACATCGACACGGTATGCATATGCTGATAGGGGAGCCTTCCAAACAACTATCCATATTGTCCCACAATCCCCGGGAAAAGGAATTGAAACGGTTTTGCCTTGTGTACAGCTGCTGTTGGGAAGGCAGCTTAAAATGTCAGCAGAGTAGAATGTTCTAGTTCTCACTTCCAAGCCTGCACCAAAGCCCATCAGTAGTAGCTTCTGCGCAATCCAAATCTAGTGAAAAGGGCCACTCAGATGGTTTGAGACTAGAAACTCTGATTCTAATTCTGCTTCTCAGGCTGACTTTGAAAAGTGACCTTGAGCAAAGATTCTCTTCACCTCTCTGTTGCTTCAGTTTCTCAAGAGGGGGAAGAAAGGGAAAGAGCAGGAAAGGAGAGTGGTAATAACTACCTTGCCGTCATGTAGTGAAGAGGGTTCTTAACCTGGGGTACATAACTATTTCAATATAATTGGTTTCCTTTGTAATCCTATGTGCTTTATTTTATGCATTTACAAAATAATATTCTGAGAAAGGGTCCCATAGGTTTTATCAGACTACCAAGGTGGGGCATGATAAAAAAAAAAAGGCTTAAAAGCTCAGCAATATAACTTACACTTCTGTACTGCTTTATAGTTACCTCACACTTCCAAATATGTCATCTTATTTGATCCTCAAAATAATCTTGTGTGTTAAGTAGTACAAGCATTATTATACTATAAGGGCAGGCAGGAACCATGTCTTTATTACATCTGCATCTTCCCCTACACCTAGCACAGTATTTTGTACATTAAAGGGAAGAAAGGAAGGTAATTAGGAAGGAGGGAAGAAGAGAGGGAGGGAGGAAAAAAGGAAGAGAGGGAGGGAGGGAGAATGTAGGAAGGCAGGAAGGGAGGGAGGAAAGAAAGAAGGAATGAAAGAACAAAGGAGGAAGGGAGGGAGGGAGGAAGGGAGAAAGAAGGAAGATTGGAAGTCTAGAAGGAAGAAAGGAAGGAAGCAAAGAAGGAAGATAGGAATGGAGGAAAGGAGGGAGGGAGGCTAGTAGGAAGGAAGGCTAGAAGAGAAATAAGGAAGAAAGGAAGGAAAAGGATCCCTTTTTACAGATGAGAAAAATAAAGTTCAGAAAGACTCAAGTGACTGGCTTAAGCCTTAAAACTAGTAAGTAACGAGCAGAATCAAACTCAGGTCTTTCCTGACATCCAGCCAGCCCATTGATCTTTCTACTTTTCTACTCATTAGAACAGATTGCTGCTTTAGATCACTGGAATTTTTTTAGTATAAATAAAATAAAAGATTTCCAAGTGTTTTCAGTTCTCTGAAGGACAGATCCTGTCTAAATGCACTAAGTCTCTGGAAACAAAGTGTTATCCATCACTTGGAGAATAGCTGAACAAATTAAAATATAAATATAATGAAATGTTATTGTACCAGAAGAAATGATGAGTATAAGGAATGCAGCTCCATATGGGAAGGCTTGTATCAACTGATTAAGAGTAAATAGAACCAGGAAAACAATATGCGCAATGATTACAATAATCTAAATGAAAAGAACACAAATGAAGCTAAGCATCGAGTAATTGTAAAAACCAGTCTTGACCCAAAAGATATGCTGAGGAAATGTACCTCCAACAGTGCAGTGGAAAGAGCATTGACATAGGGTTACATGGCAGGAATTTTAATCCCAATTCTGCCACTTATTAACTGTGTAACCTTAGGCAAGTCACTTAACCATCCTGGCCTCAGTTTCCTCTTCTGTAAAATGTGGAGGTTAGACTAGATGGCTTCTGAGATCCCTACCAGTTCTAAAACTATAACTGGTTTTCTTTGTTGCAACGAAGAGATTATTGGGTAGAAAGGAGCAGACATCTGCAAATGACTGTAATGCAAAAACAAAAGACATCAATAAAAACTTTTTTATTTTCAAAAATATAATCATTGCAATGAGCCCTGGTTAAAGGGGTAGCCCCCAAACTCTCTTTTCTTAGCTTTCCTACTTCCAGATTCACAGTTTCTGAATCATCTTTGATATTTCCCTCTCTCCTACATCTCTCTCTCAACTATATACAGTTAGCCCTGTTTCATTCAATTCTACCGTCACAGCATCTCTTCCGTCTTGTTCCTTATCTCCTCTCACACCACAATCACTTCAGACCCTCATCACCACTTGCCTAGGCTATTGCAATATAGTTTCCTAGTTGGCCTCCCTGCTTCCAGTCTCTCTTCTTTCCAAATAATCCTCTCTATAGGTACCAAAGTAATATTCCTAAAGCTCAAATATGTCATTTTACTTCTCAAAAAACTCCAGTGGCTCCCTATTGCCTCTAATATGCAAACTGTTCTTCTTGAAATTTTACAGAGTAAAATTATATTATAAAGCTACCTCTATCTGCCTCTGTTTCCTCATCTGTAAAATGGTGATAATAATAGTACCTACCTTACAAGATTGTTGGAAGGATCAAATAAGATAATATTTGGAAAGCACTCAGCAGAGTGCCTGGCACATAGTAGGCACTTAATAAATGCTTCTTCCTTCCCTCCTATCCCTGCCCTCCTATACACTCACATATACCACCATTCACAATCTGGCTCCAGCCTATCTTTTCAGGCTTATTATCAATTACTGACCTTCATATGTTCTATGTTCCCATCAAACTGACCTGTTTGCTATTCATTGTATGTGACATCCCTTCTCCCATCTCCCATCTCCCTGTTTTTGGCATTGGCTATCTCCTAGGCTTAAAATATAGTTCTAATTCCACTCTGTGTCTTCCCTGTCTTCTTCCCAATATCAGGCCATCCTACGGAAAGCCTTTCTAGATCCCTGCAGCTCCTACACACAAAATCATTTTCTATTTATTTGGTATATATTAGCTATTTAATTATTAGTTCCTTACAGGCAGGCGTCATTTCATTTTTTGTCATAGCATCTCCAGGACCTGGTATTATGACATTCATACAGTGGACACTTAATACATTCTTACTGATCAAATGATAGATTGCTATACTGTTTGACTGATTTTACCATGGTAACTCAGAAAGGTCACTGATTTAGAAGTCAGGAGACCTGGGTGCGAGGCCCACCTGCCACTCACTTTGAGCCAGAGGTGTCTCATCTCTTAAATGAGATGATTGAACTAGGTGACTCCAAGGCAACTTTCAACTTAATATTCTATTATTCATCCCAAAAATGTGCTTTTATGTGTGGGATGCTGTTATGCAGAAAATTAAGTCTATCAGAAGAGCCTATGATTTCCAAGAGTTTCTTGGATTCTCTGGAGCTATCCTCAGAGAGCATCCCAGTCATGAAATCAAAATTCCTCAATCATAAATCTAATCCCTTCACTTCACTAATCAAAAACTTCCAGTGACTCAGAATTGCATTAAGGAGAAAAAACAAAATCCTCTGCCTGGCATTTAAAGCCCTCACTGTACGGCACCCACTCACCACTGCAGCCATTTCATATTGCTCCCATCAAGCTCTCTGTAGCACTCCATCTAGACGCAGTTGCTCCCTGAACACGACATGCCATGTCTTCCCTGTATACTGGGGGCTCTACTTGAGGTTTCTGGATAGATTGCAGGAGGTGGGAAAACTTGGATGGGGGGAAATTATATTTTTATTTCAATATAATTGGTTTTCTTTGTAACTGCATATTCATACATATTTTACATATGTACATATTTTATGTATAAACACATTATTCTGAGGTTCATAGTCTCCACCAGACTGCCAAAAGAATCCACAAAATATGATTAAGAACCCTTGTTCTTGGTGGAGTCTGAATGCAAATTGATGCATACTTTTTCTTTACTCTCTTTAGTTTTGTTGGGGGGGTTTTGTCTGTTTTCTTTCACAGCATGACTTTAACATGCAAATGTGTTTTGCATGACTATAAGTGTATGACCTATGTCATGTTGTTTACCTTTTCAAATGGGGAGAGAAGGGAAGGAGGAAGAGAATTTGGAAGTCAAAACTTGGAAAAAATGATGTTAAAATTGGTTTTTACACGTAATTGGGGAAAAATAAAATACTATTTTTTAAATTCAGATGCTATAGTGTTTGGGGAATATGGATCCAGTACTTTATTATCTATGGTACCTTTTCTCATAACATAGTTTCTCTGTTTATCTCTTTCAATTAAATTTATTTTAGTTTTAAAAAAAAAAAAGATCCCCTGTTCTATACCTTTGCTGGTTTCTGATGCCTGGAATACACTCTTTCTTCTCCACCTTTTAGAATTCCCAGCTTCGTTGGAAGCTCAGCACAGGGGCTACCTCTTATATAAGGCCTTTCCTGATCTTCCCACTTCCTGGTATTCTCATACCCTATGAATACTTTGTATAACTTTAGTTTTAATTATCCATGTACATGTTGTATCCTCCTGGTAAAACACAAGTTCCTTGAAGATGGGGCAACTTTGTATCCTCTATGCCAGGAATTAAATTGCCACAATTGGCAACTGATGAATTGGTGAATTGAATTGCCACAATTTCGTGAATATAACAGCCTTTCTCTGCACCTTTATCCCTAATTAAATGGAAAGATGTGGCAATTAAAAACAAGCTTCTTGAATAATGCTTTGGCAAACCCTTCTCACTCTCCCACATAAGAAGCTGGAGATGGTGTGATCCAGCGGCAAGAACCCTGGACTAAGAAGTCCAGAGATGAATTCTAATAACATTGGCTCTATCTGGCAACTAACACAGTGTGCTCCTTCAAGTTTGTTACTGGAGGAGACAGGGAATTTGTGTAAGACTTTATATAGAAAGGCAGAGTGAACAAAGGGTCTCTCTTGATTTCAGCTGTAGTAATAATTGCTATTTGAACCTGGCCAACAGAATTCTTTGAATGCAACGTATTCTTAGAGAAGAAGTTACCACTGCTTGAACTGGGATGGCCAGCAGAAGTCTGTTGTTTCTAACTACTGGCTAGAGATCTACAGCACTCCCTAGGTTGCCTATCTAAAAATAGTCTGAATAAAAAGAACCGCCCTAATAGATTCATCCAAGTCTTTAACCAAAGATGTGCTGGAGCCAACTGGAAGAACCAAATGTTAAATTTTCAGTGTGAGCATTTACACCTTGGAAATCAGGAAGCTACATATCAGGGCTTGATTTATTATTTATTTGATTGTCTGATTTAAGAAAGTAGGCGGAAATGTTAATAATGCAACTTTAAAGTATGTTGTGTATACATTCTACACACACACACACACACACACACACACACCCCAACATGCCTCTGCCTCTATCCCAATTGTCATATGTTTTTCAGGGTTCTTTACCAGGGACTTCCATTTAATCTTTTTTCCCCCATTACCTTTAATTAAAATTATTTTTGCTGCTACATTGCAATATTCTTCAGATTCAAAACTAGGCTACCCATGGGCAACTATGACTCAACCTTTCACTTCCCTAATCTGTAAAATGGATAAGCTCATATCTACCTCCTTTCCTTTCCATCTCTCTGTATACTCTGTATGTACCTAGTTCTTTACACATCATCTCCCCAAGAGAATATGTGCTCTTTGAGAACAGAGACAGTCTTTTTCGCTTTGCTTTGTATTCCCAGTACTCAGCACAGTGCCTGGCAGGTAAGTGCTTAATATATGCTTTTTGAATTGACCTATCACATAAAGTTGTGAGGGGGGGAATGTAATTATGAATGTGGAATATCAGAGCGGGAAGGGACCTGAGAGATCACCTAGGTCAACCTTTTAATTTTGTAAATTAGGAAACTGAGGCTCAGGTTTGCCCAAGTTTACACAAGAAGCTCATGACGCATTCAAGAGCTGAACCCAAGTGTCCTGAATTGCCTAGTCCAGTCTATTTAACTACTGACACTAACCTCAACCCCCATTCCCTTCTCTGTAAACCAAATATTTCCTGACCCATGTCTACCATCAGGGCCTATCCTCCTCAAAAGTGAAAAGCAAAGGATTTTTTTCCCCTCTGGCGTAGCCTTCATTCTTACTTTGCTGGATCAGCTCCCAGCTAAGTGGTTAACTGATAAGAGGTGATGACATTAAACTCCTTACTTCTTCCAAGGGAATCTAAATTATGTTAAAGAACTCTTAAAGATTTAGAAGCCTTCCAGACCTCTAGACATAACGCTCTAGGGACAGAATTAAGGATCATAGAATGTCAGGGCTGGATGCAATCTGAGACATGATCTAATTTAAGCCTGTCACTCTACAGATTAAGGAAACTGGTTCAGAGAGGTTGGTTAAGTAACTTCCCCAAGGTCACACAGGTAGTTAGTGTCAAGGACTCGAACACAATTCTTGCTATTCTTAGTGTGGCATTCTGCCACGACAGGGTAGATCTTTTAGGCAGGTAGATCTTCCCATCACTTTAAATTAAACCATAGAGGCAACTACACGTAAAAAAATGCCCTCCTTGCCACCCTATTTTCTGTGTTTTTTAGAGTTCATCTGTCATTCTGCCTCTTCCATGAAGCTTGCCATGATTAAGCAGAAGCAAGTTCTGGCAGGGTAGATGGTGAAGTCCTGCATAAAGCCCCAAAATATTACAGGGCCTGTTTAATAATATTAACTGACATTTATATTATAATAATAACAAGAATCATCATTATCATCATAGAAATTAGTATTTCTACAGTACTTTAAGGTTTACAAAGTGCCTTACAAATACTATCTCACTTTATCTTCACAACAACAAAGGGAGATAAGTGGTATTATTATCTCCACTTTTTACAGATGAGGAAACTGAGGCAAATAGCAGTCAAGTGACTTACCTAGGGTCTCACAGCTAGTAAGAATCTGAGGTCAAATTGGAATTCAGGTCTTCTTGGCTCCAAGGCCAGCACCCAATCCTTTGTACCACCAGCTATTTATAGGACCTGTGTAGTGGTTTAAGGATTCCAAAATGCTTTACATATACATTATCTCATTTGATCTTTACAACAATCCTGTGAGACAGGTGCTGGTTATCCTATTATACCCATCTTCCAGACAAAGAAATTGAGGTTGAGAAGTGAAGTAACTTGCCTAGGATCACGCGTAGAAATCATCTGAAACAATATCCAAACCAAAGGCTTCCTATCTCCAAGTGCAGCACTCTATCCACTAAGCTATCATGATTTTCAGCAAGATCCATTATTACTCAAAACAAACCCCCCCCAAAAAAATAAATAAAGCCTAAAAATCAATACAGGAAAAAACAATAGATGAAAAATGCCTTATTGTCAAAACTATGAGTTGGATGGTCGATCCATTAATTAGTTCATTAGTGCATCTCTTTCTGGAACAGGCACTGCAAATGGACAATGAAGAAAGTCCAGACCTAAACAGGAGGGAGAGAGCAGGCCAAATTGACCTGGGGAAATTGTACAGTGGTTTTGATGATTTCAAGCTATTTCTCAATACCAAAAAAAAAAAAATTTCTCTAGAACAAATGTTTTCCTGGCCATGCTATGCTGTTGTGAATCTTCCAACACCACAATCTCTAAAGAATCAAAGTTGTAGGTAGACTAAAAGGTTAATTTTTTAAAATTACATGGTGGGTACAAGTAAACTGAAACTTACTTCTAAGGATGATCTATGTGAAATCAACCTCATGTGGGATATCAGGAAATGTATGACTAACCCTGTAGCAAGGATGAGGGAGAAAGGAAGGGAAGGGATGGGACAGGAAGGAAGGGAAGGGAAGGGAAGGGAATGAAAAAGGAGAAAGGAAAGGAAAAAGGAAAGGAAGAAGGAGGGAGGGAAGCAGGAGAGAGAGAGAGAGAGAGAGAGAGAGAGAGAGAGAGAGAGAGAGAGAGAGAGAGAGAGAGAGAATCCTTATCAGGCACTGTGCTAAGTGCTGGGGAAAGGAAGGAAAGAAGGAAGGAAGAAAGGAAGGAAGGAAGGAAGGAAGGAAGGAAGGAAGGAAGGAGAAGGAAGGAGAAGAAGGGAGGAAGGGAGGAAGAAGAGGAAGTAGAAGAAGGGAGGAAGGAAGGGAGGAAGGAAAGACAAAGGGAGTGAGGGAAGGAAAGCAAGAGATAGGAAGGAAGGGAGAAAAGAAAAGGAAGGAAGAAAGGAAGGAAGGAAGG
The DNA here is from genome assembly GCF_003287225.1 of Phascolarctos cinereus. Lineage (NCBI taxonomy): Eukaryota > Metazoa > Chordata > Mammalia > Diprotodontia > Phascolarctidae > Phascolarctos > Phascolarctos cinereus. Next base: position 123,326,880 of record NW_027555736.1, read on the forward strand.
AAGGAAGGAAGGAAGGAAGGAAGGAAGGAAGGAAGGAAGGAAGGAAGGAAGGAAGGAGGAAGGAAGGAAGGAAGGAAGGGAGGGAGGGAGGAAGGAAGGAAGGATAATGGGGAAGAAAACAAAATCTCTATAGATTGGGCTTCAAAGAAGCTAAGTTTGAGTGCCACCTTTGCACTTACTAGTTGTGTCACTGAGTAAGTCAGCTTGTCTGAGCCTGCTTCCTTATCTGTGAAACAGAGGTAATCATATTTACTCTGGTCACCTTACACGATCATTGTGAAGATTAAATGAAACAATGTGTATGAAAATAATTTATAACTTGAAAGCACTTGGCAGTAATTAAAATACTGTTTATTGTTGTTATGATTGGCTTAAACAGAGAGAACCGGCTGGATTGCCTTTGAGAAATTGTGAAGTACTTTAAATGACCTTGAACTTTTCTTCTTTAAGAAAATTATAATATCTTTTGTATTTACAAAACTTACATTTCCCCCGTATGTTTCCTTTCCCTTTCTCTCCTGCCAACCTTTATAACAATGTGAAAAGGAGGGGAAACAGTTGAACAAAACTAACCAACATATCAAAAAAGTCACTCATGTTTGAAAAGAAGTTGGAAGATACCTTCTCACATCTGCAGTCTGGGGCCAAATTTGGCTGTTATGATTTCAAACATTCAGTTTTGTTTTGTTTATTTGCTATTGTTCCTTCCATTTACATTGTTGTGGTCATTACGTATATTGTTTCCTGGTTCTGCTTACTTCTCATTGCATCAAATAATATGTTTTGCCATTGTTCTCCATAGTCATCATATTGTTTCTTACAGCAAGGAATGAATTGTGTACATCCATGTACCACAATTTGTTTAGCTATCCCCCAGGACATGGACATCTACTTTGTCTCCCATTCTTTGCTACCACAAAAAGTGCTGGTAAAACATTTTGGGATATATAGAATCATAGGCTCATCTCTTTAACACCAACGTGCTTCCAGTGGTATTATATGATTTCTATAGTGGCCTAAGCCTGACTCAGTCCAGTCCCTTGGCAGTTTAAATCCAATATTAGAATGAAATGAAACACCTATAGGTCATTCAATAGTTAATAAAAGGAGATTTACTTAGCTATAGAATGGAGAGGATAATCAATAACTATGCAGTACTTGGCTGGAAGTGGCCTCTCTTCTCTAACTTTCTAGATCTCAAGGTAATAGCCAGACCAGAAAGGTGCATGAATCCACATGGATGGGCCTTCTTAAGCCCTTAGGAGTTTAGGTGACTAGAAAAAGACATGGCCTGAGGTCACCAGGAAACTATTAACAGCTGGGGGTTAGAATCTTAGCCTTCTAGGTCAACCAAGTCTTGGATAATTTCTCTGTTTCTTAGGAGAAGAACTAGCCTAACCTACATTGGAGGGGGACAGGAACTCTGGATTAACTCAGTTCCCCATCACAGAATACTACAGACTCTGAAGGATATTGGCTGAGCATCACACAAAGGGTCATGGTGAAGCACTTGATGGGCTTGAGAAGGCTACAACACACCACAAACAAGGAATTATGCAGAAGCAACAGTATGAAGAATATCATCAAAGAAATGTATGGTTGAAAAAAAAAAAAGATAGCAGTGGCAGCTAGGCAGCATAGTGGATAGAGCACCAGCCCTGAAGTCAGGAGGACCTGAGTTCAAATCTGGCCTCAGACACTTGACACTTACCAGCTGTGTGACCCTAAGCAAGTCATTTAACCCCATTGCCTAGCCAAAAAAAATTTAAAAATTTTTTAAAAAGATGGATCAGCCATGTAAAGAGAGTGAGGGAAAACCAACAGAGAGGCTTTATGCTCCACTGGTATCTCTCCCATTTCAAGAGAACATGAGGAAGGAAGGAAGGTAATAAACATTTATTAAGCAACTACTATGTGCTAGGCACTGTGCTAACTTACAAATAATATTTCATTTAATTGTCACAACAACCCTGAGAGGCAGGTTCTACTATTATCTAGTTTTTAAGTTAAGGAAACTGAGACAGATAGAAGTGAAATGACTTGCCCAGGGTCACACAGCTAGTTAAGTGTCTTACACTGGATTTGAACTCAGGTCTTCCTGATTCTACGCCAAGCACTGTATCTACTACTCCACCTTATTGCTATAAAACAGGCCCCCAGTGTGTTTATTGGACCTCTTGTGGCAAACTTCTGGGGAAACATAGATTAGAGTCATACAGGATGGGCAAACGTGGCTGGGTTCCAGTCTGTGTCACTGGAAGGAGAATCCACTTGAATGAGGTGATAGATGTACTCAGTATTATGATTATTCTGTAGGTCATATAAACTCTGAGGATGCTCATCCCAACTCCCACTACCATTGATGAGTCCAGTCCCCAAAACTTGGCTACATCTCTCCTTCAGATGGTCATCCTTCCTGGTCAGGAAAGGTCAGGGGTGATTCTCTAAAGCCATTGGCTTGACCACACACCCCCACAGCCGATGCATTCCTCCACTACAATTATCAGTTAAAGATCAAATTAGTTATTTTTTGTAGATAAGTAGTATAAAGGTGCTCAACCCCAACGCACATTTCATTCATACTTTAACTGCAAATGCCCTTGACATTACTCAACAGGAGAAGTAGGTTTGATATTTGGCCAGCACTTGCTATTTATTGGAAAAAAAAAAAACAACCAAAGGACATAAATTCAGTTCAGCATAAAGTAAAATGGTGGCTACTCGGGCCTCTTTTATTCAAGTTTCTGGATTATGCAAGGTGGCAATTGTAACTGACTAGGTGGAAGACAGAGGAGCCAAGATAATGTCTGCACATTTAAGTTTTTCCCTCTGATGAGCCTAGTAGCATGTTTAATAGCCACTCAAGACTTCTGCAGCCATAATGTCAGTCAATAGTATTGATCTGCACCTTCACAAAGAAGTTGAGATAACAACTCCTTATTAGCAAAGACTTTGATCATGCAAGGTACACTTTACTTTCATTTACCTTGGTAAACAAAAGGCTTTCACTAAAGGACTTCAGCCTGGGGAAGATCAATGGGATGTCTCAAACAGACAATATTTCCAAAGGGAAAAATTCCATACTCTATTATACCCCAATTTTCTTCCACAAGCATGGCCAAAGACTTGGGCTAACTAAGACTTCTCTTTCTTCTCCCTCACCCTCCATGCTGTCTCAATGACAAATGTTTCTTTTTCTTTTTCCAGGCTATACACTGGGAGAACTGAGATAATAAAAATATTTAGAGACCAATGAATATTTCTTAATTTACTCTTTCAAAGTGGTTTTAAAGTTAATAAAGCCCTTTTATATACATATCTTGTTGAATTCTCAACCCTCTGATATGAGGTAGTAGATGTATTATTATCTCCATTTTACAGATTGTATAAGAAAACTAAGGCTCAGAGAGGTGGATAACTTGTCCACAATTACAAGGCTGGGAAGTAATTGGATACATAGGGGAGGATTGAAGGGACAGAACTACTCACTACTCGGGGTGGACCATTCAGTGATAACAGAATACCAACAGAAGGCCAAATTATACAATTATCATTTTGCTTCTGTTTCTTGAGCCAGTAAGAATAACCTTTGTATCAGAAAGGATAGAACAAAAATGGCTATTAGAAAGTTGAAACCACAGATAAGTAGGGGTGTAAGGAGACAGCATCCCCCCTGGTTTTGATGAATTTCACTAACCAAGGCCACTACAACAATAGCCCAAGGGACTGCAAGAGTCAAAGCTCAGATTCAAACCTATGTCTTCCCATATTGATGGCCATTGCTTTTTCCACTGTGCAGCAATGCTCCTTTGTGGCCCAGGTACCAACTCCTACAGCTTCCTTCTCTTTTCAGGCAGCCAATTTATCCATCAATTCTCCTTCCCAGGGGAATATTATTCAAGTACCCAAGTTCATTGCAGAGGGAAAAAAAATAAGAATTTAAAAAAATTTTCATGTACAGTGATGAAGAACAGATATTTTCCTCACCAATGAATTCAGGAGTACCATTCTTTAAGTTCCTTTTTTTGTATTTTTTAGACCAAGTGAATTAGAAATGATATTTCCCCAGTGTGTTTATTGGACCCCTTGTGGCAAAGTTCTGGGGAGACATAGACTAGAGTCATATAGGATGGGCAAATGTGGCTGGGTTGCAATTTGTCATTGTCTCTTAAATAGAGTGAGTGGCTTTTAAATAATTGACCCATTCAATAGTCCTACTAATTTGCATACATGATATACACAATCATAAATCCCTCAACCCACAAACACATCTTCCATTTGCCATGAAAAATCAACCCAAGATCCATCTCTACAAAATTTCTTCAATCAGATTCCTGTACATCTTGCCTTGGAGTAAGTTCACTACCATAAAACTTGTCTCAGAAGTGGTTGAGCAGCAGACTTGGGGATCATGGAAGTGGTTCCAATTTCCTCTCCATGAAATAGGTTCCCTTTGTAATTCTGAGAAGTCATAGAATCAGAGAAACTCACATTAGAAGGGAGATCTTTTAGCCCAATGAATACCTGAATTGCAAAGAGGTAATGGAAAGGGAATAAGCATTTACATAGCACCTACTATGTGTCAGGCACTGTGTTAAGCACTTTACAAATATTATCTCATTTCATCCCCTCAACACTACAAGGTAGGTGCTATTATCTTCCCCATTTTACAGTAGAGGAAACTGAAGTAAATCGAGGTTAAGTGACTTGTCCAGGGTCATACAACTAAGAATTTATCTGAGGAAGGATTTAAACTCAAGTCTTCTTGACTCTAAGACCACCACTGTGCCACCTAGTTGCCTCTAATTCCCAGGAATATTTTTTGTATTCCAAATTCCAATGGATCTGTGAATGTACTGATGCAGGTACTCCCTCCAATGATGCAGATAAAAACCCATCCATGCCTGCTATATCCCATGTGACTCCTGTCCACATCCTCCTATGAATACACCTTTTTCCTTATATTGAACCTAAAGGTATTTCTGCAACTTTCATCCATTACACCTCCATCTGCCCTTTGTAGACAGATAGAACAAATACAATCTCATTTCTGAATGGCAAACATTCAGATGCTTAAACACAGCCATTGTTCCTGGGATATAAAGGAAAGTAAAAGACAGTCCCTGTTCTCAAGGTGTTCACAGTCTAATGGGGGGAAAATATGTAAACAACTAGGTACAGACAAGTTATATGTCAGGTAAATTGGAAATAATCAACAGAGGGAAGGCACTAGAATTAAGAGAACTCACAAAAGGCGGATATAAAAGGTGGAACTTGGAGGAGGCCAGAGAAGTTCACACCCATCTCCAAGTGTTCTCTAGAATCTCACATGACATATTTTCCTATTCCTTCTCCATCTTGGTTGCACTTCTCTGAACATGCTCCAATTTGTCCATATTCTTCTTAAAATGTGGTGTTCAGAAGTGAACAAAATTCCTAGGTAAGTCTGTGTCCTTCCTAAGAATTCTTTTCTGAGCCCCAAGCAACTGAGGGGCTGTCACTCCCTGAAAACCATAATCTAACAGCTCAGAGGACCTTTGACTCCAGCCCTGGTTGACACTAGGTAAGAGGTCATTCGTAGATTTAGCTAGCTTCATCTGGGTGACTGAAGAGCAGCTATGGAGCCCATCTGTCTTCTAGTCAGGGAACTTCTAGTTCCATATGCTTCTAGGAAAATGGGTATGAGGCCAAAGGAACACAGCCAGAGCCAGAGATGAGCTCCGTTTCAACAAATTCATCAACTATTTATTAATTGCTTACTACTGTACTCTATGCTGTAAGAGTTGCAAAGTTTAGCTAAGGAATGGTCCTTGATCTGGAGTAATTTACTGTCTATGCTTCACTCACAACTGGATTGGAGAAGAAGAAACAGATCAGCTAGTTTCTCCCTATACTAGGTGATGGTTTCAACTGTCAAATTAAACCAGCTTTTGGGAGAATCGTGGTATAGTCTGTAGACAAGCACAAAGTTTCAGGCTCACGAGAGTCCCTGATAAGTTACGGAGGCTCAGTTGTGGTGTCTGGGGTTTTTTCCCAGTTTCCTTTTGCATTTATTTTGTGTGGCCTGTGATGCAGGGCAGTCGGGAATTTATGTGTGGCATCTCTGGGTTTCCCCCAGGTGTTGTCTGTATGTTCATGTTCAGGCTGCTATGATGATCCCTACATAGTGATACTAAGAACAAATTTGGAAAGAAGTGATACTAACAACAAAGATACATCCTGCAAAATTAGCCTAAGAGCTGTGTCCCTTGTGGCTGAGCTCAATCCCTCATCATCTGGGTGAAATATGGGGCGTAGTGGTGAAAATCAGACAGGACCCTTCCTCTCTCATTTGTTTCAATGTGGTGGTAGACTGGCCTGCCAGTATCTGGTGTGCTTTATTGGCTTCCAGAAGAATCATGACAGGTTCCTTTCTGAGAGTTCCTGTATGGTTATCTAAGCAAGCCTTCCAAGAACCCCACCTCTCCCAGTAGCTTCAGAACCAGGAGCCTGAGATTTCCCTGGACAGAAAAAAAAACCATTCACTGCCCAGGAAATTATGGTAAAAGGGCTCATTTCCTTGGAATAAAGAAGCTTTCCATGTCCTTCTATCCTTGTGTTCAAGTCTTCTTAGGAAAGACTTATGGGATAGGACTGTGATTCTCAAAGTCTGGTCTGCAGATCCTTGGGGGTCGTTGAGACCCTTTTAGGGGGTGGTGAAGTCAAAACTATTTTTATGATAATGCTAAAACATTATTTGACTATTAAAATACTTCTTCCTTTTCCAACTATGTCTTGAGGCCAGATTTTCTTCATACACTTCAACCAAAACAACAGATTACAACAGATTAAATGAAGAAGCAGATATGAGATTCTATTAAACCTGACATTAAAGAGATTCGCAAAATTATTAAAAACAGTGCCACTCTTCTTACAAAGTTTTCTTTGTTTTGTAAAATATATTTTTCATAAGAATTTTATTTATGTTAACATGTAATTGGTTTATTATCCTTTTACATTGATTAATACATATTTTTAAAATGCATTGTTTTCCATTTCTAATATGATTAATATTGATAAATATAACTCACATAAACAAAAGCTCTTGGGGGTCTTCAATAATTTTTAAGAAGTTAAAGAGGTCCTATAACCAACAAGTTTGAGAACCATCGGGATCAGAAAAGCCTTGAGGATTCCATTTCCTTTTGGTTCGAATTTTCTGAAGGAAGTAACTAAGCAAGGCCAGGGATTTCTTGAGGCCCCTCTTAACTGGAAGGGAAGGACCAGGCACCAGCCAATATCTCCAAGAAGGAAAAGTTTGTTTCCTAACCTTCCTACCTGACCTTCAGCAATCCTCTCCCACTTGCTAGTTATCTTCCTGGGCCTTTGTGCTATCCCAAAACCCAAATATAGGATTCAACTCAAGTTCTCACTCCCCCTAAAATTCACCATGTTCCAAAATTGTCCCTTTCTTCATTTCACCTTGCCCTGTGGCATCAGTTGCTAATCTCAATTAAGTGTCAGGGTAAACAGAGTCTGAACTAACCCTCCTTAAGGTGTGAAGGACTGATGGCTTCCCAACTTAAATCTCCCAGATGTGAATGTTTCCTAACTAAAATAAACCTCTAATTGGTAGAATTTCAGCTGGAAAGCAGACAAATATGTTTGAACAGAATAGTATTGCAATGGCTCTGAAAGCCTAAAAACTCTTGGCTATGTGGGTTGCTGTAGGTTACGGAAAAGGAGTCTTTGGAGCAACCTCTAGCTTGTTCCTAGCATTTCCACTGTCTCTACCAAGGGACCCCAGAAATGCATTCTACCCATCAGGGCTCACTGCCAGCACTCCTCAACTTCCAGAGCTATTCTCTTTCTTCCTTTGTTTTCCTGAGACCTGAGCTTTTGCTAACTAAATAACTTTTACCTAGTCTTCTTCCCTAGATCACTAACCAGGGTGACATAGACCTTCCTTCGGCACCCAACTTTGAGAAGGATAGCTCCTTTGAGAAGGAGAGGGAGAGTGAAGTATGACAGGAACCAGATTTGGGGTGGCTAATATTTCAATTTTAACACATAATCCTGTATGGAAAAATAAACCCAGCTTTGAGAAGGATAGTTCTAGACTCAGCTGCTTCCTCCTTGGCTGACCCCTCTAACGCAAGCCTTTTACTTCTTGGGAGCTTGGGTGGGACCAGAGGAACTTCCCTATCAACATGACACTCTAGTGACTAAAACTGCTTTGCCCATGATGTTCAGACAAAATGCTACTACCTATTTATTCAGCAGCTACTATCTGCAAGAAACCATGGCACAATCTAAACTCACTAAGGTTCTGTTGTCAATCATCAGAGCTCAGATTCATGCCTGAAAGAGCAAATACTACATAGGCAGTAATGTTAAAAGTTTGCCTCCCTTTTGTAGCTACACTCCCTGAGAAGGCTGTATACACTAGGTGCCTCCACCTGTTCTCCAGTCCCTCTCTTCTCAGCTGTTTATAATCTGGTTTCTGACCAAAACTTCTCCCTCCAAAATTACTAACAATCGTACAATCCATTAGATTGTAAGCTCCTTGATGGTGAGGACTGTCTCCTGCCTCTTTTTGTATCCCCAACATGGTGCCTGATACATAGTAGGTGCTTAACAGCAGGTTTTTGATTAATTGATCTCAATTGCCAAATCAAATGGCCTTTTCTCAATCACTCTTTCTCACCACCCTATTCTGATTCTCCTCTTACCTATCTGACCACTCCATCTTGGTCTCCTTGGCTGGATCTTCATCTAGGGCATGCATGCTAACCTTGAATGTCTCATGGGGCTCTGTCACAAGCCCTCTTCTCTCTCTATACTTTTCACTTGATGATCTCATCAGCTCCCATAGATTCAATTGTCATCTCTATGCCAATGATTCTAAAAATCTACTTATCCATCCTTCACCTCTCTGCTGACTTCAGGTCCCACATCTCCAACTACCTACTAGAAATCTCCCACTGGATGTTCCACAGACAACTTAAAATCAACACAGCCAAATTTGAACTCATTATCTTTCCCCCAAAATTCTTTCCTCTTCCTAGCTTCCCCATTACTGTTGAGGGTACAATCATCTTCCAAGTAACCCTAGCTTGAAACCTAAGTGTCATCCTATCCAGGGATGGGGAATCTGAGGCCTCAAGGCCACATGTGGCCCTCTAGGTCCTCAAGTGGGACCCTTTGACTGAATCTAAACTCACCCTGAAGTTTGCCATGTGTAGCCTCGAGGCCTCTGTAACCTAAAACCTGCCTGACCATGTGACTTGCCCTACTCAATAAACTCTAAAAGTTCCCTAACATCTCCAGGATCAAATATACAATTCTGTATTTGGTGTTTAAAGTTCTTTACAACCTGCCCAACCCAGCCATCTTTCCAGTCTTCTTACACCTTCCCTCAATCCACCCACTCTGGGATCTAGTGACACTGGCCTCCTTGCTGTTCGATGAATAAGAAACTCTCCTCTGCAAGCCTTTTTTCCTGCTGTATCGCATGCCTGTAATGTTCTCTCTCCTCATCTCTCCCTCCTCGATTCACTGGCTTCCTTCAAGTCCCAGGTAAAAATCCCACCTCCTACAAAAAGTCTTTCTCTATTCCCTTTAACTCCAATGCCTTTCCTCAGTCATGTATTTTCCTATTTATCCTGTATATGGCTGGTTTGCACATAGCTGTTCACATTCTCTCTCCCCCAATAGACTGTAAGCTCCTTAAAAACAGGGGCTGTCTTTTGCTTTTTGTATCACCAGTGCTTGGCATAGTGCCTGGTGCATAGCAGGTGCTAAGTAAATGTTTATTATTTGTCACTGACTGAGCTAGGGAAGCAAGGGGGGAAATGGGAAGAAAATTAATTTCTTTTTTTCGCCCTTTACATTTGAGTGCATCAACTCTATGCAGATGTTCTTTGACTGGCTTCATTTCATTTCCTATATTTTATTATATTCAAGCTACAAATTTAATGTAGTGAGGGGGAGGGGAGAGTGAAGTATGACTGGAACCAGATTTTGGGTGGCTAATATTTAAAATTTAATACATTATCCTGTATGGAAAAATAAATGAATGAAGTCTGTTTGATATGAATCTGAGGAACTTTTGCTTGTGGATTTTAGACAACAGCATTTATACAAGAAAACTAGCCTCACAAACTGTTAAAATGTTAAAACTGGAAATGTGTTTTTTCAAACAGACAAAATGAAGAGAGAATTTTTGAGGACAGTTCCCCACCACCAGGCCAAACCCATACTTAAAATCACTGGCTTGAAAGGACCTCAAGAGAACATTTTTGCCTCTGGAGAAGAATGTACTCAAACCATCTTGAGTGGTCTTTCACTCTTTGAAGTCTCTAGATTACACTGAGGGTCTGTTCTAACATCTGACAACTTTTATAACTCATCCTGGGTTTTAAAGCTAATTTGTCGTGTGCAGAGAACAGCCAAAGACAGATGGTTTTCTGTCCATCTTCAGTGTTCATTGAGTGCTATATATGCAAACACTGTACTATGGGCAGTTAATATGAAAAAGGAGAAAAGTGGCCCCCAACATTATCTAATGACAGACCCCGGAATACATAGAAAAACCACAACTAACATGAATTCATTTAATTGTACACTGAGCTTTTAGGAGAAAAAAAAAGGCAAACTTATATGAGCAATTTTGACAATGTATCAATTTCTTGGGATTATGTTAGAGTTATTACAATCAACCCATTCACTTGTACATTTCAACCCACCTTTCTATCCCTTTCTATATAAATACTTCATTCAGGCCAAATGGAAAATAGTCACAATACCTTGCACTTTCCCAACTATGTACCTTTGCAAATACTGAGCCTGCCACCTGGACTGCCCTTTCTCCCAAGCTCCCTGCCTGTTGAAATCCTAAGACCCAGTTCAAATGCCACCTCATCCAGGAAGCCTTTATTGTCCCTTGCTGGGGACTATAGGTCTCCTTTCTCTGAGCTCAGAGAGCACTTTTCACTTTTTTCAGGGCACTTAACATACCACCTTGTATGAATAGGTAGAGCATCTGGTCGGGAGTCAAATCGAGCCTTAGACGCTTTCTAGCTGTGTGACCCTAGGCAAGTCACTTGACCTGCTTGCCTCGGTTTTCCCATCCATAAAATGGGGATAACAATAATAGCACCTACCCCCATCCCATTGTTGGATCAAATGAGATAATAATTGTACAGTGCCTGGCACTGTGTAAGCGTTATATAAATGTTAGCTATCATCATCATTATTATTAAAGGAGACACCAATCGCATAGCACTTAGCACACGCCCCGCACATCGTAAAAGCTAGTTAAGCGTTAGCTACTTTTATGTAAATATCTCACCTCTCCACACTTGAATAAAAGCTCTCGGAGGGACCTTGTCTTACTCGTCTTTATAGTCCCTCACATTTCTGCTAAGCGCACCGCAGCCCCCCAATAAACCGAGGGTAAGGGAGCGAGGGGGTTTTGATGGTGGCTTAAATACACAGTTACGAACAAGTTACAGTTTCCTAGGGCTTTGTATAGCTATCAGAAAGGGGGGGGAAAAGCAGTTGCCGCAGACAAAGCACAGAGAAGTCTAAGCTTGAGCCAAACCTGCGATGAGAGAGAAATGAGTGGCTCCTTCAAAACCACGCAACTCCCTCCTTTACGAAACCTAGGTTATGTTGCGTTTTGTTTCCCAACTTCAGTCCTTTGGTGAACAAAAGCGCCTGTCCCTTTAAGAATCAGGACCGAAGCTCTTTTTTCCCCCCTCAGTTCTCCTTCCCTCCCACCCCACTCCAATTAGGCAACCTAGCCTTGGCTCCCACCCCTTTCTATTCCGGGACGGCGAACTATGGGTTCAGCTTCCCGTCCGTCACACTGGAGGCTCTTCTGATTGGTTTGTTGCCTTCAGGCGGGGGAGGGAGGAGCGAGGGCCGGGAAAACTAGTTTGTTTGCAGCGCCCTCGCTACATTGTATCCAGAGTGCTCGTTCTTGGGGTGGGCGAGGGGGAGGGACCGGAGAGGCTAGGGAGAAGCAGAGGAGGAGGAGGAGGAGGAGGCAACATGAGCATCGTCCGAGAGACCGGAGGTCACTGATTGGAAAGAGCGGCGGCAGGGACCGGGAACTGGGGATCAGCGGGCCACGGAGTGTCCCTGGAGTAAGTACCTGTGTCCGCGCTCAAGGTGCCCAGAGGGAGCGCTGCCCTGTCCGCGGGACGCACCGCTGAAGCAGGTTTGCCCACGCACACGCGCTCAGGCCCTTTGCAAAGTGCTGGCACCGGGGCAGCAGCGGGGGAGTGGGCACTGTCCGCCAGGCTGGCTCCTGTATGTGGGTCTGGGCTCTGCTAGAGGGTGGGGAAGGCAGCTAGGGAAGCCGGGTGTGAGAGCTGTCAAGCCTTCCTCCTTGACAGGCAGCCCTGCGGTCTGGACTTGACTGCGGGACGATCCACTGCAAGTGAGTTCCATGTACGGGATCCAGCAGTTCCTGGGAAAGAGGAAACACCGAGACAGGCTCACCCCAGGCAAGAGATACCACAGGGGCATTTCTAGGCTTTGAGTCTAAAGAGGACTGGCATCCTAACCCCTACACACACACACGCTTTTTTTTTTTCACCTTTAGGATTCTGGGAGAACATTTGTTGAGCCCCGGGTGAGGGAATGAATTGTTTTGCAAATGGGTGTTTGGCTCTGGGAGCCTAAACTCTTTCCCCTGGGAGTAGTTTCTTCATTAAGTCTACAATCTTTTTTATTATTATTGATCCTGGAAAGAGGAAGATGTTTGCTTTTGAGAATGCTGTTGTCCCAGCTTTTTTACCCTAAGCTAAAATCCTGTGGTGCTTTGCTCTGAAAGCCAGATGGTCTTCTTTCCATAAACCAAGATCCTTCATTTAAAAAAAGAAAGAAAGAAAGAAAATGTTGTATACAACATTAGCCCCTTCCAGCAACAGAGCATAGGAATTGCTCATTGTGGGAGTAAGGAAAAGTCCAGCATTCTGCTCTGATCTGTTTCCCAGCTGTGAGCTACAGTTGTGAACGGTTTAGGCATCCACAGTCCAAAGGAAGTGGGATGACTGGATGATTTGGGTCCCATTCTGCTTTGAAATGTTACTCTAGTAAAGTGCTTGTTAACTGGATGACTTAAGTAAACAGCTTTTTGGTTTTTGTAAGAGGATAACCCCACATATGCATTCTTACATTGATTTATTTATTCAGCTATCATTTATTAAGCACCGGCTGTATGCAGGGAACAGGAGCTGGGGAAGATACAAAGATAAATAAGAGAAGGCTGAGCCTGAGAGGGGGCCATCACATCCATATAAAATACTATAACTAGTGCAGAATATAGGATAATTACAAAGTTCCATGGATGATTGGAGGAAGAAACCATAATTTCTGACGGCATTGTCTACCCACATGATCCCATGGACATAAATATGCAATTTAGTGGAAATGAAGTCCTAAGGCAATGGTAGTTCTCTGGGACCAAGGCTCCTTAGGCGTCCTCAGAGGGAGCCCAATTGGTAGACTGCAGCAAAAGAGGATGTCTTGTCTGGGTAACTTTAGAGAGCAGCAGTTGAGTAGTGGAAAGATCAGGGAATTTGAAGTAAGTCAAAGAGGACTTGGGTCTATAAAGCAGGGAAAGCTTTGGTCTTGAGGCCACAGGTGGCCCTCTAGGTCCTCAAGTGAGGCCCTTCGACTCAATCCAAACATCGTGAAGTGGCCTCAAGGCCACAGCTTCCCCACCCCTGCCTCTAGCCCTATCTCCATTACTTATTGAGTTAGTCTTTGAAGATGATTTGTCCTCTCTTCCTCATGCGATAGTTTTGAGGATCAAATGAAGTAGTGTGTGCATATGAAAGTGATCTTAATATCAATAATATAAGGCAGGATACAAGCATAAATTGATGAAAGGGATGCATCTGTTGTGTTGAAGGAGTCTGCAAAGGGAAACATAGATTTAGACTTAGAATGGATTTTAGAGATCGTCTGGTACAAGCCACTCCTTTTACAGTTGAGGAAACCAAGGCCCAGAGAGATTTAAGGGACTTGCCCAAGATTCACACAGGTGGCAATTATCAATGAAAGCATTTGAACCCAGGTCTTCTGCCAATGAATCTGGTGTCCTCTCTGCTGTAGTATCACGCTGCTTCCTCTCTGTAAGGAAAAAGGCAGCTCAAATCACTATAAAGTTTACTTAGAATGCATCAAAACCTATGTGGGGTTTATGAGAGTAATTGGTATAGAAAAAAATCTGTTACCAGTTTGGTAAATAAGAGGAAATTTTCAGGTTTCTGGAGCTGCTAATGTTTACCTTTATTTTTGAGTGTGAACATCCTCTTTTGGGGATAAAGTTCACAGAATTGGAAGCTCTTTAATCCTGACTTAGTCTTTCATCTGCCTTTATCCTGGGATATATTCCTTTGCTTCTTTGGGCCTCAGTTTCCTAATCTGTTAACTGAGGATGATGTTTGCCAGCTAGGGTTCACTACCACAGGAATGGGGGGTTAGGATTCATGAGAGGATCTTGAGGTGCTGAGGAGAAAATGACTTAGAAATACATATCTGCAATTTAAAGAGCAGATTTCAGTGGCAGACTGAAAGCTACTTTGTATGTTTCTAAAATAGAAGTCCAGTGCTACCAGGAGAGGTTCTGAACAGCTTGTAAGGATGATTGAATCTATCTTTTCCAAGGCTACTGTAGTTATTATCATATTGAGTTCAAATGACTTTAAGGAGAATAGTGGAAAGGGAGATAGAAGTGTAAGAACCCTTCAGTTCCTTTGTATTTATGGTGCAGAGAAGTGGGAGAGTCAGAGGTCACTCCAGCAAGTCTGATGACAGGGTAATCACAGTGAAACCTACCTGTACATTCAGCATCCTTACTTGTAGGTCTTCTCATAGAGGTAAGAGAACAAGGGAAGAGGAGCTAATTACCTATAGATTCTTGGGCTCAGTGAATGTGTTCTTGAATTCTTTCAGATCTCCCTGCAAGGTATCTAGGAAGGAAAATTGAGACAGACATCTAGCTGGGAGAAAGAAGTTCCACAGTAACCCCTGTGAATACTTAGACCTCTAGCTTCTATACTCTGCCTCCTACCCCTCACTACTCCCAAAGCCACATTCCAGTCCAGGTTAGGAGTCAGGAGTTGGGGGGTGGGGGAGGGAGGAGGAGGAGGGTTGAAAATCGTAACTTGACTTTTAACCATCCCTGTCACATGTTCTCACTTTCACCCCTAACAGAAGCTGGATTGATTTTTGCTCTTGCCAGGGTTGGTTTTGAAGGTCTTGGACCAAACCGATAAACTGCATGGTGGAATGAATTGGATTTGGAATTCAGAGAGCTAGGTAGAAATTTTTCAGTGGATACTTAGCAGCTCTGTGACTGGGCATATTACTTATGCCTCAGTTTCTTTATCTGCAAAATTAAAGTAATAACACTGGCTGATCTTAAAGTAGTATTTGAATGGTGTTATATTATTATCATTGTCCATCTTCTCTGGGGCCATGTAGGAACCTAATTGGCCCCCTTTATGTTGGAAAGGGGAGGAGGCAAATACTGATTGATCTGGTGTGTTAGGTTCCTTATCAGTCTGTGAGTGTAACAGTTCAAAAATCCCTGTTCAAAGACGTCCCTCCCTAATGGGGGAAGGCTTTAGTTGTCCTGAGAAAATGCAAGCTTAAATGAATTGGTTAATTGAGATTCTGATTTTCATTTAATTTGGTAAATTCAACAATTGAATTATCTCAGCCCCAGTCAATGTTCCTTAAATCTCTCCCAGTTGGAATGAATGCCAGCTAGGAAGCATTTAGCAACTATAATCTACATCCACCACCCCTCCCCACTTGACCTTTAACGAGTATTACTTCAATGGGTCTTTGCTTATCAACTTTACATCCCCACAGTGGCAGTTAGCCCTATTCAAGCAATCAAAATTCCTCCTTAGCAAAAATGAACCAGCTGCCTTTCTCAGTCCAAGGATTCAGTGCCACCCCAACATCAAGGGCAGAGAGCTGACAACATAGCAACTTGGTAGGCATTTAGTTGAGGGGCAGAACATTTCCTGCTCACTCTTCATGTCAGGAGCCAAGGAAAAGACAAGCAACTTGGAAAGTGGAGCTGCTGTATTACTGGTTTGTAGTGATGGGCAGTGGTTAACATCATGTATCTTCATCTGTATTTTTGAGATTTTGGAACAATTTCTCAGCCTTCTGACTTGTCTGTTTCCTGACCCTAGTTCCTAGCTATGCACATTCCTCCTATTTCCTTCCCCCCCTCTACATTTGCCCTCCATTTTTTTTCCTGAGGAAGCAAGCTGGATTTGGAGGCACAGGACCAAGGTTTAGATACTTTTTTTTTTACTACTTAATTAACTATAACCTTTTGACAAAGTAATTTCCCTTCTCTGGTTCTCAGTTTCCTTACCTGTAAAATGAGGATAATGCTTAATTACTTAACTTCACTGTATTGTTTTAGGGATCAAATTAGATTACATATATCAAATGCTTTGTAAATATGAGTGAAGTATGATATAAATGTGGGCTGTCGTTGTGATGAGGATAATGATATTCTTCTAATAGCTCTCATTACTTCATTCAGACCAGATAGGATAAGCCATGGTCTCCAGACTGTGGGTTTCTTGAAGACAGATGTAAGCTTTCTCAATAACTTTACTGAAACAATTTTTTCCCAACTGTAGCTGCTTGTTCCCCCCCCATGACTCCACCCCCCCCATTTCCATTGATTTAAAGACTTTGAATCTTGTTTTGGTGAACTCCCAGCCCCTTAGACTGACTTGCAAGCTTCTATGTACTTGGCTCCCCAATCCTTTGGCATTTCCTGCCCAGGGTGTGATCAATGGGGATGAGTGAGCAGACAAAGTATACACAAGCTATGAATGAGCCCTTTCACCTGCCCAGGCCTCCCTGAGCCAAAGGATAATGGCAGAATGGAGCCAGGTGGGGTGAATGGAGAAACAGGTGTGGACACAAAAGAGACAGGTGAAGGATGCATTTCAGTAGAGGTGGTGCTGATTTACCAGGGGCAAGGGAACTTGGAAGCAGATGTTCGGAGATGTCATGTGTCACCCACCTCGAATCTGACTAGAGAATTCTGTCCCAAACTGGAACCACTGGCTTCTGTGATTGAATGTCAGGGTAGGGTGTTGGCCCAAATCAGAGTTAGAAAAACATCCTGGAGGTGAATGGCTCAGCTAAAAACCCAGGAATACAAAGTAAGTGTAATCTTATCTTAATTCCTTTCCCTCCTTTTCCCCAATTTCCCTTAGGGACTCCTATAAGATTAATAAAACCAGATGGATTGATCTGCCGAGGAGGGAGAGAACCAGCAGGGGTAGATAAAAAGCTAGCATTTATATAGCGCATTAAGCTTCTCAAAGTACTTTATTATCTCACTTATGTGATCCTCACAAGACGGCGAGGAAGATATTATCCCCATTTTACAGATGAGAAAACAGGCTTAAAGAGGCAGTGATTGGAATGCCTCTTCTGCTTCCATTCATCTGCTGATGCTGTGTTGGGTGAACTGTCTGCGGTTCAAGGGCCACACCTCCTACAGAAATCTGTCTGAAGAACTAAAGCTGTGCCTTCCGCCCCCACCACCACTGCCAAGAATAAGCATTAGAGTTCTGAGATGTGTTGCCAATACATCAGAAAATGTAGGGATGGAAAGGGAAAGACCTTTTCTGGTAAGAGGAGTATGAGGTAGCTCCTGCTCTGCCTGCTTCCTCTCTGCCCACAGGGGAAAGCTGTGATAAATCAGGACGTTAATCAATTACCTAATTAGAATAAGAGAAACCTTTCTCTTTCAAGGTCCACCAGGCTGCCTTGCCCAAACTATTACTTGTGTGTTGACAGTTGGCAAATTGTACCTTTTGGTGTTGGAGATAGTGAGAAGAGAAAAGGGAGGTGACAAAACTCTGATCTCTAAAATCAGGGTGATTTCTTGATAAGACGTAGTGGGGGAAGTCGAGAGAATTGGCTTCTAGATACGCCTTTGCACTAACTAGCAACCAATTAATATCAGTCAGTCAATAAACATTTATTAAGTGCCTACTGTGTGTCAGTCCACCTTTCTGGGCCTCAGTTTCTTCCTCTAGGAAATGGGGCTGCCCACTAAGATGATTGTGAGGAAAGTTTCTGGGAAACTAAAGAGCTTTAAAAATTGTAGAATGATTTCTTAGCTTTGTTGCTGTTGCAAAGTCATTCTGATTCCTAGGGAAACAGAAGAGTTGGAGCCCTTTTATTCTCACAGTGAAAACCAATCTGAAGCCTGTGTCACTGTAACAGCCAACATATCATTAGGCTCTTCACATCATAGCCTATGGGTGGTGGCATTGCCCTCAGAGCAGGGGTTATTGAGGGTTGGGGTTTTCTTTTTTTTGGTGATATGGACCCATCCCTCTGGAAGTCTGAAGCCAATGGACTCCCTTCTCAGAATAATGTTTTTAGATGCTTAAAATAAACTACATGGAACTACAGGGAAACCAGTTATAGTGAAATATAATTATAAAAATATTTTCTTTTTATTTTTAATTTATGGAATAAAAAGCATTTGCCTAACATAGTGCAATGAAAAAAAGATTGTTGCACATGAAACTACAAATCTGCTATGTACAACTTGCTATTCCTTTCAAATATACAACAAAATTATCATGTAAATTTCTTTTTTTCCTTCCTCCCCCCTCCCTCCCTAGAGATGGCTACCATTAGACACAAATAGGTGTGTGTATATGTAAAATTATTTTATACATACTTCTGTTTATCATTTCTTTGGATACAGATAATATCTTTCTTCATATGTCCTTTATAGTTAATTTGGATATTTATAACTGTCAAAATAACTTATTTACTCAAAGTCATTCTTAAAACAATATTGCTGTTATTGTATACAATGTTCTCTTGGTTCTGCTCCTTTCGCTTTTCATTATTCGCGCGTCTTTCCATGTTTTTCTAAGATAATTGAGCTCATCATTTCTTATACCACAGTAGTAATCCCTCACATTCACTCATATCTCACAACTTGTTCAGCCATTCCCCAATTGATGGGCATCCCTGCAATTTTCAGTTCTATGCCACCACAAAGAGAGCTTCTATAAATATTTTAGAACAAAGAGATTCTCCCCCATTTTCCCTAGTTATCTTCAGAAATAATAATCTTCAGAAAGTAGTGGTATTGCTGGGTCAAAGGTTACAGGCGGTTTAATAACTCTTTGAGCATAATTCCAGATTGCTCTCCAAAATGGTTGGATCAGTTCACAATTCCACCAATGATGAATTAGCATCCCAATTTTTCCACATCTTCTCCAACATTTGTCACTCTCCCCTTCTATCATTTTAGCCAATCAGGTAGCTATAGAATGTTATCTCAAGGTTGTTTTCATTTGCATTTCTCTAATCAATGATTTAGAACATTTTTTCATATGACTATAAATTGTTTTGATTTTTTTTATCGGAAAACTGTTGATATCCTTTGACCATTTACCAATTGAGGAGTGACTCATATTCTTATAGATTTGACAAATTTTCAAAATGTTTTCAAAACAAGTTCATGGAGCCCAGGTTAAGAACCCCTAACTTAGAGGGTCCTAGCAGCACTTGTTCTCCTTCAGCAAGGTCATGCTATTGAGCCTATCACTTAGTTATGAAGAACAGTTGGTTAAATAGGATGCTACCAGTTGGTGGTTGTATCCTAGGTGAACTCCCACACCCCAGTCCTCTCTCATGGGCCTTTCTAGATCTTAGTTACCACATGTCAGGGAATGCCTTGGAATCTATCTTTATGAAGCCTTGCATCCTGAGGCCTGAGTACTCTGCTCCAGGTTTCCTGACCCCCAACTGAATTTGTCCTTAAAACTTAATTGCATTCATTCAGCAAGCATTTATTAAACATCTTCCACATTCGAGGCACTTGAGATGCAAAGAAACTGTCCTTGCCTTCAAGAAGCTTACACTCTAATGGGGGAGGGGAAGGCAATGAGGGTAGAAAACCTGCATACAGAAAAGTAAATACAAAATCTATACGAGGTAGATACAAATAATTTCCAGGGTGTGGCAATGACTCCAGTAACCAGAGGAATCAAGACAGGCATCCTATAGGAAGGAGGGACCATTTGAGGAGAACTTTGAAGGAAAATGAGGATCCTCTGACATGGTATGAAGGAACATGTTTCAGGAATGAGATGAGTAGCAAACATCCTGTGTAAAGTCACAAAGGTGAGGTTTGGGAAGCCATGAACAATCAACAGCCAATATGTCAGATTTGGCTAGACTGAAGTGTTCAATATGCCTGGATAGGAAAGCTAGAGTCCAACTGTGAGAGGCTTTAAAAACCAAATGGGAAACTTTGTGCTTTATTCAAAGGGCAAGAGGGAACCACTGGACCTTCTTGAGCGTGAAGGTTACTATGGTGGGACCTGTGTTTTATTTATTTGTTTGTTTATTTAAGGCAATTGGAGTTAAGTGACTTGCCCAGGGTCACACAGCTGGTAAGTGTCAAGTGTTTAGTCTGAGGTTGGATTTGAACTCAGGTCCTCTTGACTTCATGGCAGGTGTTCTATCCACTGCACCACCTAGCTGCCCCCAGGGACCTGTGTTTTTAATATCACTTTGGAGGCTATGTGGAAGATGGATTGGAGAGGAAAGAGACTAGAAGCAAGGGAAATAAACTAGGAGGCTCCTGCTATAGTCCAGGCAAGAGGGGATGATGAGAGCCAGAACTCCAGTGATGTGAATGAAGAGGAGAAAGATGCAAGAGAGAGTGTGGAGGAATGCCCGTGGTATGGTTTATGGTGCTTGCCCCATACCAGGAGGGCCAGTGTAGAGTTGCTAGGTCCAAGTCACATTCTCAGTCCAGAAATTGGCATTGAACTGCCAACTCCTGAAGGGCTCAACAAGAAACTTGGCATGGCAGTAAGTTCCCTCTGGAGTAGCTCATTACAGGTGGAATTCAGGCCCTTTAGGGAACCACAGCCAGACATAATTTCCATGCCTCAGGCACATTGTACAAAAAGAGTAGCAGCCTCTGGGAAATGACTTGAAAAGGGTTTGGTGGCCTGGCTGTCTTGGGTGATGATTCCCCAGTTGACCTTGAGATGACTCACACCTCTGAAGGATGAAATGCTCTCAGTTATCCTTAGCAGGTTTGCCTGGGCAGTACTCACTTCAATAGCCCTTGCTTCATTTCCTGCACAGGAAGGCAGAACCCACAAAGATAGACAAACAAAAGCTTTCAAAGGAGCATAGGGCTAGAGACATATAGGTGTGTCAGTTTTGTTCACAATCATTGCTGGTCTAGCTATTGCTTGTGTAAATGTAACAGATGGAATATACAGAAAGCAGCTCCCCTTAGAGAAAGCAAACATTAGACATTTGAAAAGTTTCCCATCTCAAAGGGTTGGGAGACTTTGGAATGCACTGAGTGTTTGAGGATTCTATAATGACTGGTTTCGCTCTCTCTTCACCTGTTCATCCCACTAGTTTCCTTGGTCCCTACATCTAGGCTTACTTAACCCCCAACCTGCAGGCTTCGCTTTGCCCCAGGTCCTGAGGACTTTGCTCCAAGTGTCACTTTGATCTCGTATCCCAACTCTGTTCACTGAATATACTTCATCCATTGTAACATTCTCCTATCTCCCCCCCCACTCTACCCTCTCCCTGCCACCCTGCTACCAAGTAGTTACACCAGTCCCAGTGATTAGTCACTGTCATGTTTCTCTCTTCCTAAGTTTCTGCCTTGGTGTACCCTCCCCTGTGCCTCAAACCCTCCAGGATGGAATCTTTCCCTTGTTCTTGCCAGTGTTTCTGGGGACTAGTTTTACCCCTGGACCACAATCCCTATGGCTAGGCCCTATACCTTGCAGCTAGATTCCCCCAACATTGCCTTTCTACCTAATTGAATCTCTGCCTAGTGTATTACCTGCCTACCATTTCCCCTACCTTCTAGGATAACTCCACCTATATACCTATCTGCTTCTTGCTTTGATCTCTATTATCTACTTCTATAATCTCCTTTACTCCATTCCCCTGTATTTCTTCCTTTCTATATTACTTCTGTGGCTCTCTGTGATCATCTGCCCCAATCTCTGTGGGCCCATTTTGGATCTGTCCCATCCTTCTGGACACTGAACTTTACTTTGACAGACTCCTGCTTCTGAGGCTTTGCTAAATCTTGGGTAAAACAGTTGTTCTAAGTAAGTTGACTTAGGGATCATCCTGCCTACAGGCAGGAGACATGAATTACAAGACTTTCCCAGGTCTTCTAGATTGATTATTCTGTGAGTGTCTGAAGATCATTTCCTTTAAGGGGTGGAAGGAAGTTGACTCTTTGAACCGTATCCCCTTTGACACCCAGATGCCCTTCTGGATTCCCCCAGTCTACAGGCTCCATATTGCAGGATGTTACGGTTGCTATTTTTATCATTCCAGCCAATACTGTTTACTGGAAAGGTATAATTAGTAAAAAACAAAATGTCTAGTGTTGGCTGGTCAACTAAGCCATGTATGTAGCTTCAGGCAGGGGAGAGAACACAGGGCTGTTACAGATTTATGGTTTGTTGGTATGTAAAACAAAATACATGCACGTGCCCAGTGTTGGAATTGTCTCCTCTGAACCATGCTCCTGTTTCTTCTGTTTGGCTCACGGAGGTTTCTTGGAAGGGGTTTGCTCAGACACTCACATCTCAACTTGATGCAAGACAGAAGTGTAATAATGCCACCAAGTAAGCTCAGGTGACTGATTTCTTCTTCGGCTGCTTTAAGGGAGTGGCCAGGACCAGTGATATATTAGTCCCGTTGTACCCTGCCCTTGTGGAGCAGCTAGGTGGCACAGTGGATAGAGCACCAGGCCTGGAGTCAGTAGGACCTGAGTTCAAATGTGGCCTCAGACACTTACTAGTTATGTTTGCCTTAGTTTCCTCATCTGTTAAATGAGCTGGAGAAGGAAGTGACACTTCAGTGTTTTTCCAAGAAAATGAGATCCCAAAAAGTCAGAAACGACTCAGCAACAACGCTGTGCTGTTGGCAGGATGCAGCTAGAGTACAGTACTATGTTCTGTTCTAGGTGCCACATTTTATGAAGGATGTTAATAAGCCAGAGACCATGGGGCAGCTAGGTGGTGCAGTGGATAGAGCTCCAGCCTTGGAGTCAGGAGGACCTGAGTTCAAATGTGACCTTAGACACTGTACACTTACTAGCTGTGTGACCCTGGGCTGTCACTTAACCCCGATTGCCTCACCAAAAAGCAAAAACAACAACAACAACAAAAGCCAGAGAACATCTAAAGTTAAGGTGGTGAAGGGCCTTTTAGTTGATACCATATGAGGAACTCAGGATGCTTACCCTGGAAAAGAAGAGTCTAAGGTAGAATATAATAGCTGTCACATAGACTTGCATGCTTGGTCCTTGAGGGATGAACTTGGAGAATCGACTAGAAGTTGCAAAGAGATAAATGTAGGCTTGTGGTAAAGAAATTGGTGCTTTCCCCAAGTAGAACAGGCTGTACAGGATAGAATGATAGACCTGGAATTAGAAAGACCTGGATTCAAATCCAGCCTCAGACATTTGAGCCAAGGGGGTACTATGATGAATGCTATTACCATTTGCTAGCTGTATGACCTTGAGCAAGTAACTTTAACTACTCTTTACCTCAGTTTCCTCATCTGCAAAATACAATAATAGCTTTCTAAGGACAAAATGAGGTATTTGTAAAAAGTACAAGCAAATCTTAAAACACTATATTGTATACACACACAAATTACTGTTGTTGTTTGCAGTTCCTCACCCTCTATCTCTTCAAGCAAAGAAAGCTGGGTGACCTGGTAAACTGTAGTTAGGCTTCTTGTTCAGGTATGGGCCTCTGAGGCTCTTTCCAATTCTGAGAGGTTGAACCCTGGTGACATGTGGCCGAGCAAAGCAGGCTGGCATTCCTATGCTGCCAAGCTTTTTAGGCAGTTTCCAAAAGCAGCAAACCTTTGCTATTCGTTCTGCCCCCAGAAAAGTACAGAAGGTTCCAGTTACCCACATGTACATGTTATTGCTACAGTCCAAATCAAGACTAGCGTCGCCATCAGTTGCATTCATTGGCTAATGCCCAGCGTGTGTTTGAACAATTGGCAATTCAACACCAGCTGTTTGACTGACGTGAATGACATAAAACTAGGGTTGAGAATATAGCCTTACTGCCTATCATTTGTTTTTATTCTTAGCTTAGCTAGGGATTTGGGTTCATTTGTTCAACCAATATTTACTGAACAGTGGACTTAGGAGTCAGGAGCCTAAATTCAAATCCTAGTTATAAATCTGTTTCTTCGTCTATAAAATGGGCATAATATTTGTACTGGCTGTTTCACAAGGTGGTTGTGAGGTCTGTGATTCATTCATAAACTTTAAAGCGCTGTATAAATGTGCTGCTATTTTGTTTCCTGTGTATTAGGCTATAAAGTAGTAAAGTAGGAGCCACAAAGACGTATTCTATCCAGGGGGTAGACTAGCTGACCTCTTAGGTCCTTTCCAGATCTAGACCTGTGATGACCCTATGAACTTTATCTCCATCTATATAAAGGAGCTTAAAAGCCAATTTTAGAGACAAAATGTAAAAACAAAAATGAGTCAATATGAAAATTAATAGGTTTTTGAACACCTGTAATATTCTTATACAGTATCAAACTTCAATATAGCATCAAATCAACAAGTATTTATTGAGAATTTAGTGTGTGCAAAGATTGCATCATATGACACAAAGATCTATTGTTTTGGGGGGGGGGTGTAGGGTGTTCCAAAAGCCTTAGTGTGGTTTTAGACTGTTAAAGCTTAAAACTGCACTAAGACTTTTGGAACACCCTATATTTGTCATGTATTTCCAGTTGCCTCCTGGATTATTCTGTCCAGATGTCCCAGTAACACTTTAAATCAGGGGTTCTAAGCCATTTTTGTGTCATGAAGTCCTCTGGAAGTCTGGAAGAGGCTATGGACCCCTTCTCAGAATAATGGTTTTAAATAAATGAAGTGGTAAATTTCACTTAGATATTAGTGAAAATAAAGATATATATTTTTCCCCATCCAAATTCATAGATCCTCCAAAATCGGTGTTGTGTAGTCCCCAGGTTAAGAACCTGTGCCTTAAATTTGTGTGTCCAAAGCCAAATTTAACATCTTTTCCCCAAAGACTCAGCCTTCTGTCTTTCCTATTTCTCTGTGGTGTTATCTTTCACTGAGTTACCTGTGCTCAAAACCTTAATGTTATTATAGACTTTTTTCCTTTTCCTTTACCTTACCTTATCATCCAGGTACTTACCAAGTCCTGTCAACTCTGCCTCTCAACTAGAACTGAAATCTGTCCCCTCCTTTCTATTCCTAATCCAGGCCCTTATCCATATTACCTGGACAACTGTGAAAGTTACCTAACATACCTTCAGTCTCTCCAGTCTTAATCTCTCCTTCCTGTTACTACCACATTAATTTTCCTAATAGACAGATGTGATCACGTCATTCTTTAGCTAAAACCCATTCAAGGGCTCTCTGTTGCCTACTGAGTAAAGTCCAAGCTCCCCAGCCTGGCACTGAAGGTCATCTAGCCCCTGGGACCTTTCTATCTTTCCACCTTATCTCACATTCCACTCCTATACATATCTTGTTGCTGAAGGTAATCTGGACTATTTACTGTGTTTTATACATGCTTTTTTCCTTCTCTACCCTTTATCTGGAATACATTCTACCCCCATCCCTGAATTTTGAAATCCTACCCATTTCTCAAGGCCAACTTCAAATATTGTGACTTCTATGAAGTCTAACTTTTCAGGACCACTCCCCCCCCATCTCCCAGTGGAAATTTGTTTTTCAATCTCAAACTCACATATAACATTTTGTACCTTTCTTGTGCTCTTATGTTATATTCTATTCGACACTATACTTACATGTAGCATTATGCATTCATATACATGTGGTCTCTCTAAATTGTATCTATGAGGTCAAGGATCATGTGTTTATATCTCCACCAAGACTTAACATGGTGCTTTGCATGTAACAAATATTTAATAGGTGATTATTGAATGAATATGATAATTAATACAATTAAGTGACAAAGTGATTTAGAAATTAAGATCAGAGGAGGAAGAAAACTATGTGGTTTTGCAAAAAGAGGCCTAGATTTGTAATTACAGGATACAAGCTTGAATTCCAACTCTCTGGCCCCTAACATGCTTTGTGACCTTGAATAAGTCACTTCTTTCTGGCCCTTACTTTCTTCAACTGTGAAATGAAGGGATTGAACTAGATAATAACTACTATTATGTAATACTTTAATATTAATATAATGACTGTTGTGTAAAGTTATGCAAAATGCTTTCCATATTTGTCTAATTTCTTTCTCACAACCCTGTCAGAAATGCATTACATTTAGCATTATCCCTATGTTACAGATGAGGAAACTGAGGCTTAGAAAAGTTAAGTGACTTGCCCATAAAGATGAAATTAATAGGCTTTGGAAGTGGGATTTAAATTTAGGTCTTCTGACTCCAAGTATAGCATTCTTCCCACTATACCACACTGCCCCTTAGATACTAACATCCCTTCCTGTTCTGATATGACATACATGTTGCAGTGGTCAGAGAAGGCTTCATGAAGAAAATGTAGGTGGAGTTGGAAAGGACAGGTAGAATTTGGTTAAGCAGAAAGAGAAGTAGAAAGGATATTTCAATTAGAGGAAATAATGTGAATAGTGGATGAGGGCAGGAAAACACATGATATGTCTGAGAGGACAAAAAGAAAGCCCTATTAAGCTGAAAGGATACTGGATGTAATAGGAGATACAGCTGGAGGGAAGTGGGTGAAATCAGATTGTATGAGGCCCTCGAAGGTCAAGATAAGGAGTTGATCTGTAGGCAATGAGGAGACATTAAAAGGTTTTTCTTTTTTATGGTCTCTCTACCTCATTAAGAGCAGACTTGACCATATCACTCCCCTACTCAATAAACTCCAATGGCTCCCTATTGTCTTTAGGGTCAAATATAAATTCCTCCCTTAAGTTTTTAAAGCCCTTCACAACTTTGGCCCAACCTATCTTACCAGCCTCGTTGCAAATATTACTATCCCAGATGGGATGCCACCATCCAGGTAAGAAGTGCTGAGGGCCTGATCCAAGATTGTGCCTATGGGACAGAAAAGAAGCAGGCAGATTGAAGAGATGTTGGAGGTAGAAACAACAAGATTTGGTGACTGATTGCATATGTGAAATGAGAGAGTGAGAGGTTAGGAGATAGCACCTAGGTCATAAACCTGGGAGTCTAGAAGAACAGTGTTATCTTTGACAGAAGGGAAGTTTGGGAGAGAGGCATGTTTAGGGGGGAATGTGAGTTCTATTTTAAACAGATTGAGTTTGATATGTTTCTGGACATCTGGTTTGAAATGTCCAATAAGCAATTGGTGATGCAGGATTAAAGCTTAGAGGACAGACTGGGGTTGGCTGTATAGATCTGAGTCCCCAATAGAGAGATTATGATTAAACCCATAGGAGCTGATGATAGATAGAAGGGGGATGGATGGGGACTTGGGGAGCACCCAGAGTTAGGGGACAAGACACAGAGGAAAAATCAGCAAAGGAGACTGAGGAGGAGTAGCAGGTAAAACAGGTAAGGAGGCAGTTAAAGGCAAATCAGGAAAGAGTAATAGCTTGAAAACCCAGAAAAGAGAGAGTATCCTAGAAGACAGGGTAGTCGACAGTGTCAAATGCAGTAGATAGTCACTAAAGGATGGAGGTTGAAAAAGACCTTCAAACTGAACGATTGAGAGTTCATTGGTAACTTTCTAAAGAGCAGTTTCAGGTGAGTAATAAGGTCAACCTGAAGCCAGATTGAAGACTGAATGAAGAAAAATGGAGTAACAAGGGTAAATAGCTTTTTGCTAGGAGTCTGGCTCAGAAAGGAATGTGTGATAGAAGACAATATATATATAGTTTGAGAAGATGGCAGCGTTTAATAGTTTTTTCAAAGATAGGGGAAAACTTGGGCATGTTTGAAGGAAATAGGGAAGGAAACGAGAAAGGAGGCTAGAGAAAGGAGGAAGGACAGGGGAAAGGGAGGTGGGGAGAGTGGGAGGGAGAGAGACATGGAGAGACAGAGACATCTAGATATCTATATCTGTATTCATCTTTTCTTTTCCAGAGTCATATAAGGGATCTCTCTATTATGGATATAGAATCTCAGGATTGAAAGGGATGCCAAATGCTTTATATCATCAACCAGGACTCCTTTACCAGCTCTCCCACTGCCTCATTCCTTCTGAACCTGCATGTCCTTCTCAAAGTGACCTCTAGGCTTTCAGTCCTTTCCTGTTCTTCACTTGTATCTGTTATTCTGGCCCTTGCTTCACATTCCTTGATTCTCTATCATGGGTTCTTACCCTAGGTCTGTGAGATTTAAAAAATTTCAATAACCATTTTAATATAATTGGTTTCCTTTGTAATCTAGTGTATTTTATTTTATACATTTAAAACAACGTCTTGAGAAGAGGACGCAAGAAAACTTTAGAAGACTTTCTCTAGATAATCAGTCTGACAAAGTACCCCCCTCAATTACTGAATTACCTGTTAACGTTATCTTCTTGCTCTTCGCTCCCTTAACCTTGGATGT
Source organism: Phascolarctos cinereus (assembly GCF_003287225.1). NCBI lineage: Eukaryota > Metazoa > Chordata > Mammalia > Diprotodontia > Phascolarctidae > Phascolarctos > Phascolarctos cinereus. The sequence continues at coordinate 123,355,494 of NW_027555736.1, forward strand.
CCTCTTTCATCCCCCTTCACCCATACTCCAGAGGCTTTCAGTGCTCCTAGATGAAGTCATGAACATCCTTGGTCTCTATAAATTCCTGTTATCTAACCTCAGCCCACTCCTTTCATCTTGTCCTACATATGTGATATACACAAGGGCTATAGGCTGTTACCATGACAAAGAAGCCAAAGGACGGGTCTCGGTCTTCTTTACCACTGTTATTGTTGTTCAGTCATTTTCAATTGCATCCACTCTTTGTGACCCCGTTTGTTGTTTTCTTGGCAAAGATACTGGAATGGTTTGCCATTTCCTTCTCCAGATCATTTTACAGATGAGAAACTGAGGCAGGCAGGGTGAAGTGACTTGCTCAGGGTCACAGTTAGTGTCTGAGGCCAGATTTGAACTCAGGAAGATGTCTCTTCCAGACTCCAGGCCTGGCACTCTATCTACTGCACCTATCTAGCTGCAATCACCAGTACCTGGGCCATAATGAAAGTCTTCTGTATTTGGGAGAAAAAAAGACAAAAAGTTTACTATATTTAGCATGGGAATTTTTTCAGTATTACTGAGTTTGGAATATAATAGTATCTAACATTTATATAGTGCTTTACAAATATCTCATTTTATCTTTACAACAACCCTGGTGCTTCTATTAACACCCATTTTACAGATGAGGAAACTAAGACAAACAGGTAAAGTGACACAGCAAGTAAATATTTGAGACAAGATTTGAACTTAAGTCTTCCTGACTCCAGGCGGAGCTCTATATGTAGCTTTTAATGAGACATATAGAGGAAAATCTAGGTCTGGGGAAAATGTTAAATTGCTTAGAAAATATACCTCATTTCTGATGTGTGCTATTAGAGCAGTATTCTTAAACTTTTTTGTATCATAGACCCCTTGGCAGTCTGGTGCCTTCATGAACCTCTTCTCAGAATATTTAAAATGCATAAAATAAAATACATGTTGTTAAAAAAAAAAAAAGAAAGAAAATGAATTATACTGAAATACATTGATCATAAAATTTTTTTTTAAAAAACCTCTTAGACCACAGGCTAAGAACCCCTGAATTAGAGTTTTTGTGATAGTTTTAACTAGAAAGATAAATTTGTTTTCTCCTCACCACCTTCATCAAAGGCATTTAATGTGTGTTTGCTTGCTTGCTATGTCAAATGTGGCATATAGAAAATCACAGAACTCCCTGAGGAGGGCTTAGGAGCAGAGCCAAGAGAAGGGATCTGGGCTAGGTAAGCATCTTTCTGGGGCACAACACTCAAGGTGGAGTGCCATGAAGAGCTGCTTCTATTCGTTTTTATAATTGCACATTTTTAATGCCAGAAAATTCTGTACTGCGTAGAGGTATTATAAGTCAAGTCACACGTGCCATGGTGGAGGTTTAGAACATCTGGCGAATATTAAATATATGCAGGCAAACCTTGCCTAGAGTCTGCAAATACTTAGTTCCAACTCTTCCTAACAGGAATAGAGAAAAAAGACCACCCTCTCATATCTAGAAGATGCTTCTGGGTTCATTGTCAAAGTCCCAAGACTTCAGAAAGTATCTACTTTGGGACTCATCCTACCCTGTTCATACCATTTGTCACTGTTATCATAACCTACAAAGATTTTGCAAACCTTGGAAGTGCTATATAAAAACTAGCTATTATTATCATCCCTGATGTCCAGATGGTGCTGTGAAGTTTACAAAGAATTTTACATATATTATCTCACTTGATCCCACCTCCACCACTTAGTCAATGAGCATTTAGTGCCAAGCGCTGTACTGAGCTCTGGGATTTAAAAAAAGAAAAGGAACAAAAGAGAAAAACCATCATCCCTGCCCTCACGAAGCTCATATTCTAGGCCTCGGCGTCCTCACTTATAAAACAAAGGGTTTGGATTTGATGGCCTATCAGGTCCTTTCCAGCTTCAAATTTGTAATCCTCACAGCTGCCTTTTAAAAGAGGGATTAAAGGTATTGTTATGATCAGTTTCTCAGTGAGGAAAGTGAGACTCAAAGAGGTTAGCTGACTTGTCCATGCTTACATGTTGTGTCAGATGGAGGGAAATTGGACCCAGGCTCTTCTGGCCCTAAGATGAGGGCTTGTTCTACTCTGTCTCCTTTGAAGGTTGACACTGTAGCCCAAGAAAGCTTCAGGTAACTACCATCTTAGGGGTCAGATTTTCCTGATTCATGCGTCAGCTGTAGTATCTCTGCCACTCTCTTCCTGCTCAGTGGGTGGTTGTCACAGTGCAGTGTTAAAAGTCAGCTAGGTGGCCCAGTGGATAGAGTGCCAGCTCTGGAGTCAAGAGGACCTGATTTCAAATGCAGCCTCAGACCCTTACTAGCTGTGTGACCCCTCGGCAAGTCACTTAACCCTGTTTGCCTCAGTTCCTCATCTGTAAAAGGAGCTAGAGCAGGAAACGGCAAACTGCTCTAGTATTTTTGCTAAGAAAATCCCTCAAAAATGGAATGGGGTCATGGAGAGTCAGACATGACTGAAACAACTCAACAGCAGTGTTAGAGTGATGACAGGTTCCTAGTAGCCTTTTTGTAAATGACTAAACAGCCTTAGTCAAAGGTAAAGTGTCCTTGCCGTTATTTAGGCTCTGGTGGAAGTACCACAACACAAATCTCCTTCCTGTGATGTAAAGGTGATCCTGATGTCTTATTTATTTGTTTATTTATCTGTTTGTTTGCCTGTGGTTTTCAGCATTCACTTCCATAAGATTTTGAGTTTTACATTTTCTCCCTCTCCCTCTCCTCCTCCTCCTAAGACGGCGTGCAATCTGATATAGGTTCTACTTACACGTTCATTTAGCATATTTTCCCATTAGTCATGATGTAAAGAACATTTAGAACTAATGGGAGGAGCCACAAGAATGAAGTAATAAAACAAAATGACAAAGGAAAAGGAGAGCAAATAGTAAGCTTCCGTCTGCATTCAGACTCCATGGTTCTTTCTCTGAATGTGATAGCATTTTCCATCGTGAGTCTTTTGGAGTTGTCTTAGATCCTTGCATTGCTGTGAAGAGCCAAGTCTGTCAAAGTCAGTCATTGCACAGTGTGGCTGTTACCATGTACGATCCTGGTGTCTTGAAGGCCACAAGAGCAGAACACAAACTCTAGTGGGTTCTACCAAGCATGAAGGGCTTCAAGCAAAGCATCAGCCTGGCAGCAGACTACCAGTCTGTTGCCTAAAAGAACAACAGTTTCTGAAAACAATTGTGTTTGGAAAGTAGGATTCAATGCATCTCACTTTTAATAGAAGATTAGCTACTAGGTCACGAATATTTTTTGACCATTATCACCCATCAGTTTACTAAGCTGTGGAGGGAGTGCTCACACTGAGGAAATTATCGATCTTCTGAAGTATTGAAGTAGGTTCTGAAAGAGGAAAAGTCTTCTGATTATTTTCCATATATCTCTTCACACTTGGTGGTTTCCTTCTCCTTTAGCTCTTACTTCTTTTATATCTGACTTACAGAATCCCAATGCTTTGCCAGGAGTTTATTCAGTGGGCAAGGGTAAGGATCTTTGTTGCCTTCTATCTCTTTTCAAACTAAAATTCGGAGCATGTATGAAGAGGCAGAGAAGGAATCTATGGGAAAAATTAAGAGGAGAAGAGCAGTCCTCAATCCCAGGCACTGATTCACAAATTATCTAGCCTTTGGGAAAAGAAGCCTGGACTTGAGAAAGAAAGAAAGAAGGAAAGAACGAAGAGTGTCCTTCGGTCTGTATTCAGACAACATCAGTTCTTTCTGTGGAGGTGGACAAGCCTGGACAAGAACCCTGAATAGATAAAAGGTAACTTGAATCAACAGGCATTTATTAGGCACTTACTGTGGTCCAAGCACTGTGCTAAGTGCTGGAGGCATTACAAAAGGATCTGAGCCACGGCCATTGAGCAACAATAAATATGCTAAAATTTATTTTTGTCTTACTTTGCCCTTTATCTCGTGAGAAATCTGCGTGTTTCACCTCCTCCTCTCTGTCCCTCTAGATGACTCAATGAAAGCAACTTCAAGGCTACAGTTTCTTTTAGCAAGACCAGTGTGTGTGTGTGCTAGATGATCTGATGGGAAATTCAGCAAGGGATATGGCTGTGAGCCCTCCCTCTGAAATGCTGCTCCGCTTTCCCACTACTGTTCTGAGATTCACCTGTTTTCAGAAGAGCACCATTTGTCTGCAGAGAGAATGCAGTAAGATGGAGAAAGTGCTGCTTTGACTGTGTTGTGTTCTTCCCCCTTTTCTCAATAAGAGGGAACCAAATGATTACAACAGATGGGTCAATCTGAGCCTTGAGTTACCCAGCCACTCTGCTATTAGAGTAATGGGATCATTTCATGAACTGTCCCTGCCCTCAAGAAACAGCTGTGCTTATGAAAACGTGTCTGACTCTAGTTGGAAGATAGGAAAGGCCAAAGGCTGAATGTAGGAGAAATAGATATGAGTCCTCTGGAAGAGGAAATATTCCAGCTGCCAAGGCTGCTTTGGTCTCTGTTTTTGCCTGTCAAGCTGGAGAAGATGCAATCTGGGAGAAGGTATACTCTTTTAAAAAATAATATTTTGTTTTTACCCAATTACATGTAAAAACAATTTTAAACATTTCTTGTTAAGTTATGAGCTCCAGATTCTATACCCACCTCCCTCTCCTGAGGTGGTAAGCAATCTGATACAAGTTCTACGTGTGCAGTCATGTAAAACGTTTCCATGTTAGTCATTTTGTGCAAGAAGACTTGAGAAAGAAAGAAAGAAGGAAAGAACGAAGAGTGTCCTTCGGTCTGTATTCAGACAACATCAGTTCTTTCTGTGGAGGTGGACAGCATTTTTCATCATAGGTCCTTCAGAATTGTCTTGGATCTTTGTATTGCTGAGAATAGCTAAGTCATTCACAGTTCTTCATCATACAGTATTGTTAATGTGTACAGTGTTCTCCTGTTTCTGCTCACTTCACATTGTATCAGTTCATGTAAGTCTTTCCAGGTTTTTCTGAAATCATCCTGCTTATCATTTCTTATAGCACAATAATATTCCATTACAATCATAGGTATCCCTTTTTTTAAGAAGGAAGAAGTGGAATGTACTCAATAAATTTATATGTACACATAGGTATACACAGATATATGTATGCATATCATCTAAATACGGATTTGTGTATATTAACTGCTTTTCTCATAATGATCAATATGATATTAATTAATCTACATATACCATATATTTAGATCATGTGCTATGTCCAAAATAGTTAATATACATAAATTTTTATTTAGAGCATAAATATATGTTCTCATGTACAATATGTGTATGTATTATGTATACATGTGTATATTTATGTGGGCATGTGTATAGATATATCTATATATACGTATATACACTTTTTGAGCACTGACTGTGCAAAGCAGTTAGCTTACTATAAAAGGAGTGCATGAGCTAGTTCCTGCTCTCAAGGAGTTTAGAGTCTAATTGAGAAGACAAAGCATCACCCTGGCTATTTTCTTGCAATTCATCCTACCTTTTCACCCTCCTATCAGGCCTCCAGAGACTGTGCTCCCATGCTTATTGGTAAGTACTCGAGCATAAACTCACATGGTCAACTATAACTAGTTGTTTCCAACCATGACTTCCATCTCAGCCTTCTTACCATCTGATATGCATTGCCCACCTTCCATTTTTTGATTTGGGCAACCATAATCAAATCAGTGTTGCCAATGCTATGGGAAAGTGCAGGTCAATCTAACTCCCTCATGGTTCCACACAATCCCTACAACTTATCAAACCAAAACACCTTCTTCCCGACTACCATTCCCCTATATATGATATCTAACCTGTTAATGTGTAAGCTCTTTGAAGGTAGGGGTTGCCTCATTTTTAGATTTGTATCCCGAACACTTAGCACAGTACTTGGCACATAATAAGTACTTGATAAATGAATGCCTCATCATTCTTTAATTCATGGGTTTTTTTAAAATGACTAATACAAGACATTGGGTGGCAGCATGATGTGGTGGTTTGTGGCTGGCCCAGAATCATGACATCTGGCTCTGAGTTCCATTTCTGACACATGCTGGGCAAGTCACTTAACTTCTCAGTACTCCAGAGTTCTAAGACATAAGTCCCAATCACCAATCTATACTGGTAGAGGAGGAGTTTTCTTACTGGGAATGACTTCCCTCAGCCAATGAAATCACAGACCTGGACAAAAAGAAAGTACAAGACATTACTGACAGTTGTCTAGCACTTAAAGATTTCCAACATACTTTACATGCATCATCTCCTCAGATCCTTAGAAGAAGGCTATGTGATAGGTGCTACAGATATTGATTATCCCAGTTTTTTTTAGATGAAAAAACTATGGCCCAGGTTGGTTAAGTAATTCACCCTTGATCATCCTTACAGGTAGAAAGAGTTGGAAGTGAGATTCAAGCTTGTGTTTTTCTTAACTCCCTCCAGTTTTCTTACTTTCTAATCTGCAATTTTGCTATTCTCACTAGCAAGTTATCTTCATCGACTGGTGTATAAAAGTAGTACAGCAGTAGTAGACTTTGAAAAACTACAAGTTTTTCAGGGGAGGGAAGGATAGAATTTCAAACTCAAAACTTTTCAAAAATGTTAAAAATGATTTTTAATATGTAATTAGTGAAAAAAATAAAATATTATATTTAAAAAATAAAGAAAAACTACAAGTCTTCTTTGGGCAGACATACACAAGCTTAAATGATTCAGAATTCTGAACAGTTCCAGGTAAAAAAAAATAATAACTTCTTATTTACTTAGTCTTCACTGAAAAAATAGGCCACAGCAGAACCACAGAAGGTTAACTCTCAAAGGTACTTCAGAAATCATGTAGTACAAATGCTTGGTTTTACAGGGGAGGAAATTAAGGCATTACAGAGTACACTCAGAGGAAGAATATTCCTATTAAAGTAACCTAAGAGTGGAACTTAAAAATTCTGTCCCTGATCATTAGATCAGTGTGATTGATCGTATGCAGGCATGTCATTGATTTCTTTCCAAATTGTAATACGTGGTGCCATGTTATGGAATTGTGGAGTAGAGCACCTGGTTTTTTGAGGTGTTGTGGATGACCCCTCACAGAATCACAAGAGTTGGCCCAGACATCAGAGACCAGTCTGATCCATACCTGAATAAGACCTTCTATAATATACCCATGAAGTGGTCCATCTAGCTTTGGGGGGAAGACTTCCCAAGGAAGCCTTTTCTACTTTGGAGGTAGCTCTAATTGCTAGAAAGTTTTTTTGTATGTCAGACCTAAAGTTGGCAACTTCAGCTCATTGTGCTTAATTCTGCACCCCACCCCATCCCCACTCCCACCCTACAGTCAAGTCTAATTCTTTGTCCCTGTGACAGTTCATCAAATGCATGAACACAGCTCTACTGTCTCCCCAGAGTCTTCTTTTCTTCAGGCCAGACATCCCCAGGGAAAAAGCTCCTCTGACCCCCTAATACAGAGACTAAAGAAGTGTATAAGTAGAATTCCTAACTGTCTGTCTGCAGAGTATTGCTTCATAATCTAACAAGGGTTTCGTGTATCATTGTATATCTCTGCCTTTGTTTTCTTTGTTTGTTGGGAATGCAGGGCAGATTTCTCCAGAGGGAGCCTGCCGTCAGCCTCCTGTGTTGGCCACATCCTTAAGTTCTGGCCCGTTGCTCTAAACAATAAGGGTATTTCCATTTCAGTGAAGATGGGCATCAATCTCAATAGCTTCTTTCAACTGTAGTAATAGCTCTTGTACCTTGGGTAAGAGAAACGTTAACCAGCCTGGGTCTTATCGATCACAGTAGGCTCAAAGAGGATACTGTTGATTCAAATGTATTTAATGTTTCAGTGCATTAAGTAAAAAGGTGGAGGAAGAAGGAGATAGGGATAGGGAGAGGCAGCAGAGTATAGGTGACAAAAAAGCTTGCCTGGTATATTTGAGTATTTTGGCTTTTCTTCCCCTTCCAGTAGTAAATGGGCAATCAGAAAGCAGGGTCCCACCAGGGAATCAGGTGAGAAAAGATGGATGATTCCATGTTATGGGAAGTCAATACAATCATGGGTTCTTTTAAACATGCTTTTTCATTTACTAGCTGTACTCTAGCTCTAACATCTTTATGGAGAGGCTCTGATGGGCCCCAGGAGGGCCGTTAGGTTACACATGACTGAGGGGAAAAAAGGCACCATCCGGTCAGGCAAGGGATATAAAGAAGGCCAATCCATGCTGCCTCCCTGTGAACATCTTCCTGGCTTAAAGGAAAAGAGGACTGTGGAGAAATGAAGCAGCAGGAAATGCCAACCAGGTTGTAAATTTTAACATGTCCCTGTGCCAGTGAATTTGTAGTCTTACTGATTAGATATTGGAATAAGAGTGGAATAGGTGATAGATTGAGGCTATGTGGTATGGTGGGACATCATCTGGATAAGGCTTCAGAAGACCTGGGTTCAAATCCTGGATGTGCTTCTTATTATTTATATGACCTTGGACATGTCACTCCCCATCTCTTGGGTTTCAGCCTCCTCCTTTGTAAAATGAGAGGGTTGAAATAGATGACCCCCTTCCAGCTCTGGAGCGAAGATTTAACGATAGCCTAGCTAGCTAGGCTAAAGACATTTGGCTCCAAGGCATATGTTATACTTATCACATCAAAGTTGTCTCTTCCTTTTCTGACCTCCTATAGCACCCATTGGTCCATATCACTGACACTTGTAAAGACTGCACTGTGTTGTTGAACGGGAATATAAGCTTCTTGAGGGCACAGGTCATGTCTTAGACTTCTGTGTATCGCCTTCAGTGTCCACTATGTTCCTTTGCACAAAGTAGATACTTAGTAAGAATCTTTTGATCAGTGACACTTGGCATTACTTTCCATGTGTATGTTTGCCAGGATGGCACTCATGAGACTGTCTCCATATTCTTAGATACTTGACCTGAATTTGGGTAAAATGCTATAAGAGGGACAGTGGTGTCGTTGCCCAGCGTCCATCTTCTGGAGGGATAAGTTCAACCACTGAAGTTCAGATAGATATCTCTAAGCTGAGCCTGTGACTTCTTGTTCACAACTTCAGATATACTTCAGCACAGTATAGAACCCATGCACAGATGCCACGCCCAGACTCCATGGGGACACAGGCACGCTCCATAGTAGCTAGCATTTATATAGTGCTTTAAGGTTTGCAGAGCACTTAACATATATTATCTTATTTGAGCCTCCTAGCAACTCTTTAGGTTAGTGCTGTTGTTATCCCCATTTTACAGTAAAGAAACTGAGACTGAGAGATCTAAGTGACTTACTCAGGGTCACACAACTAAGTAAGGTCTTCTAAGTCCAACATTCTATCTACTATACAACTTAGCTGTGTAGGCTCCTAATCAATTCTCCCAGGGGTCAGCAGGCAGACACCATGCACAAGACAAAAGAAAACAAGAAAGAGCATCAGACTACTGTAGCTGAGACCTTGAACTTCTCCTGTGACCTTTAAAGCTTGGTCATTTGCTCCCTTACTTTCCCACACACCACATAATGCATACCACCAAAGGTTGGCAGCTTTGACATCTGGACACCATTGCCATCCTCTAAAGTTGACTCCACCTAAATCCTCTCCTCCTATGACCAGGCTTTGAAGAAACCATTGGTGTCTATCTCCAGGTTGCAGCTGTATCTAGATTCCTAACACCTTGCTTGAGACCTGGTGGTCTGAACAGCTAAATTTTCCATGGATATGTTTAACAGAGAGGCATACAATCATGCCTTGATATCAAGTTTCTGTTTTTGTTTTTCTTGGCATGAAAGGCAATTGCCATCAAGAACCACAAAAAGAGAATAGCCTCCATTGATTCTGACAGGCTTTGGCATTAGAGCCTCCTTGGTTAGAATGATGGACTGGCCCAACACAAGATTGGATGATTCTTAATCATAATCACAAGGAGAGAAATATTATAAAATTCTTAAACTGTAGCAGAGTTGCAAGAGAAGAATACATGAAAAATACTCTAGCTGACAATTCTACAAAAATGGCACCTGGACTACTGAGGTAGAAGTGATCCCATTCTGATTTCTGGCTCCAGGAGGTTACACAAAAAGACCTCAAGTAAGCTTCATCTGCTGTTGCCTGAAGCAGTTCTCGGGAACTATGTTGTATGTCTGTATGTTGGCATAAACCCCCAAAAGCCTGTGGCTAGGAAAAAGCTTCCAAAGCTGAATGGGAATTAATTCTTAGACTCCATCCTTATGTACTACTTTGTTGTCTAAGGCTTACGATACGTGGTTATTGGCATCCAGTTCAAAAGAGAGGGAAAAATGCTCTTTCTGAAGTCCTTGTCAACCCACCTCTTTCCTCTCCTAACAGAATGGGCTGGTTTGACAGGATGCAAAGGATTTCCCAAAGATGAAAGGAACCTTATTCTGTTGCGGGAGTGCAACTCCAGGTCTAGCCTGAAGGATCTATTGTTGGGATACAGGGCAATCAAAGGAGGCTGTCACTAATGAGTACAGACCTGAGTGGTACCTGGTCCAAACTGGGAATTGACCAGGCAACCAATGTCCTGAACAACAGGTCAATTCCATTGAACAGTTAAGGTCCCAACCCTAAGTTTTGCAGTCCGAGGTTTAGTGTTGACATTTTTATGACCCAATACCCATTGAAGGGAGGTCAGCTTGACAAAGCTCTCTCCTGAGGGTCACCAAACCTCAGTGGATGGCACTGAGGCTTAGTTTTCACGTATCAGAGACCTGAAATAGCTGCTACCTTAATAGTCTGACTTGTTCAGTGAATACAACTCTTCTTTTTCAAGTCAACAACAATTTCTTATGCCCTTTATTTTAGCGCTGTGCGAAATGTTGGGGATACAAATGCAAGCAAAAGGAATAATAGTCCCTCCCCTTAAAGAGCTTATACTGTAATGAGGGAAGACAACATATAAAAAGGGAAAGGGGAAGGAGGTATATATGCCTGATAGTTAAGTGCAGAGAGTCCGAAACAGAGCTGGGAGAGGAATGAAGATTTGCTGGCCACTGGGCCCTTCCTCAGAATGAAGGTTCCACCAAGAACTCAACTCTTGGAGCAGAAAGATGCTCCAGGGTAAGAAGGCCTCATGGAGTCTTCTCCAAGAAAATGGGGTGCTTTTCTGCTAATTCTACTCGCATCACCCTGGCTACTTAGTTGATCTGTTAGAAACCACTTCTGAGCACATTTCCTAATTTCCCAAGGATAATTGACTTTGAAGGATTAACACATCAGCTGGATCCTGGGGTTTGAGAGCCAGGCAGAAGTAAGTGGGTATATTCTGAAGCTGGATCAATAGCTTTTAGCAGAATGATAAATTTTAAATCTATCTTGTTGCAGTGCCCTGCAGTTAAGTTATGTCCCTTAAATCCATCAAGCGCTTGAGCTACAATGAGAGAAAGAGGGCTATTCTGAGGCCATACTAATTAATTATGGTATGGAAAGGTAGGTGAACCATGAATGCTAACAGTAGGGAAAAATTAGGCCTCCCAGTGGCTGGCTAGACTTTGAATGTACATCCCTATATCCCATCTCCATCTTGATTCCCATTCTTGCTGCTAGGAAACTGGAGGAAATCTTCATTCCTCAAGAGCAAGGCCTCTATCTTATACTGCTATTTTTATCCCCCCACCATTAACAGATGACCCTCAAGGTAAACAGATCCTGTATAAATTTTATCCTAGTGCACTGAAAGCACTATCAGATAGAACTCTCGAGCTAGTACCTTCTTTTCCCCATCCTTCCCAAGTCACTGGGTGAAGACATTTTGGAAAGGGGAGGAGATAGAACTGGACAGAGGTAGGAATACAGATTAGACAAGGTAAAGAGAAAAGGACCGGGCTTCTGGGTCTGGAATACCAAAGTGGGGCTTACATTTCCACCTGCTTTAGAGTACATTTGATTGGTATCTCCAAAGATGAGCAAAGCAGGGCCCCTGCCCTCGGGAAGCTTATCATTTATCATGCAGGATATTTGACCTCCTGCCTAAGTTCTTGCCCCACATTTTTTTCCCTCTAAACTGGACAATGGCTGAATTCCTAGGTTACCTATGCCAGTTTCTCCCTAACATCAGCAGTAACTGTGACAAGATGTGTGCCAAATTCAGTTAAATTCTACAGATGCATATTAAGCACTTACTGTGAATAAGAAACCGGGGACACAAAGTTAATAATTGTCACTCTTGCATGTCCTTTGCAATATGAATAGAGGATCAGGGCTAAAAGGATTTTAAGAAATCATCTAGTCCAATCCTTCCATTTTACAGATGAGGAAATTGAGGCCCAAAGAATAAAATGGCTTTTGGCCAAGATTTCACAGCTTGCAAATGACTTGGCTGGGATTCACAGCTCAGGTCTCCTGACTTCTCTTCTGGGGGCCAACTGCTCCATGCTGTTTCTCGTATATGATCTCATCTAAAATTGGGAAATTGGCAAGTTTTGCAATAGGGCTCTGCCTACCTATTAGTTATTGTGAACTTACTTTCCTTTTCAATTTCAGTTGCCCTAAATTTAGTACGTACTGGGAAACAGCTAAGATAACTCAACAGGATTAATTCCTTGGGAGACTGAGTGTGAGATAGGCCAGTGGGAAGTGTAGCAGGAATAGGTCCTGGAAGAAGACCTCAGACTCAAAGGTAAGGCAGCCTCAGCAACCTCACTGGCACCAGCCCAACAACTTGTCTGTATTTTCCAAGCAGCCACAGTGGATTTAATTTGTGGGTGTTTTTGTTTGTTTTTGTTTTCTGGGGAAGGGGAGGAGGAGGACAAAGAGAGCCAGAGAAACAGAGACACAGAAACAGACACAGAATCAGAGAGAGACAGAGATGTAGAGACACAGAGAAATTAGGAGCTAAATTAAAATATAACTTGGGACCATGGTATCTCCTTCTGTGGAAGTGCTCTCTGCTAGTTGGGATCTTGTTAAAATGAGAAAGTTGTGGGAAGCTGTTTTTGTCGGGCTTTTAAATTTATCTCTTTGGTTTTGGTGAATGGTCTGGAATCAGAATTGAGAGCATGTGCATATATGTTTTGGTCAAATGATTTACTCTTTTAAAACAATTTTTATTAAAGGCATTTCATTACTTTTCTTTCTTTGAGTGGGTTCAGCACCAGGAGGTGGGCTACTAGAATTGGAGTGGGGTCTGAAATCCTAGGCTGGATTCCCTGTGCTACCATTTATCCTAACTATTTGCTGTCTGCCTTAGATCTTCACCCAGACCACTTGTCCCTCTCTTGTTTTCCATGGCTATAAAATGAGGGCCATGATTCTCAGGACTAACTAGTCTTTAAAATGCATTTGGAATCCTTCCAAATGACAACAATAATCATTATTATTATCATTGCTATTAATACTGAAGAATATTTATTGCAGCACAGACCTAGACCTCTTGGCACCTCGTGGCAGTGACTGGGAGAACTGAGGGGAGACAGGTGTGAGTCTAGTTGTTAGTGGAAACAGCTTGAGAGGAAGGGCCCATTGTGTAAGACCATTAGCACAGACTATAACTGTTCGGTTTGGGCGTCTTCAGCTCAGGTAATTTTAGAATCCTTAATTTTGCTTCCTGTCTGGATTTTGGAACACAGTATTGTCTGTTATAGGCTGAGGGTCCTGGGCATATTCTCCTCTTGACACACTGAGGCAAGAGTTGCCCCTCTGTTGGGTTAATCCCAGGCAGGAGTGGGGAGGCCCCATGTGGCCTCAAGGCTGCAGGTTCCCCCACCCTTGAAAGAGTTGACAGCTTGGATCAAAGCTAAAAATCAGTTGTTTCCTACCAAACACAGTGGTCCAAACATATGTCCAGGAAACCTAGATGCCTCCGAGTTGAACAGAATGTTGAACAGCCTTAAGCAGAGAAGGATACATCTACTATCCCCAAGAACCATCCCATTTCCTTTCTAAATTTTCTGAACTCATGTTGTTCTCAAAAAGTTGGTACTAATTGTACAGAAGAGAACAGAAGGATAGGAAGACAAGCATGACAGCTTTGGAACTAACATGTTGAATTTGTTATGTTCTTTTTAAAAAATGCAAGTTCTGCATAGTAATATTATCCTGTACAATCCCACTAATCTGTTTGGTTCATGTTTGTCTGTATATGAAAATGCTTATTTGTCAAGTAGAGCACAACAAAAAAAATACACACACATATGCACATATTTAAAGGGGAAAGCTAGATGTCTTAGTGGATAGAGATCTAGGTCTGGAGTCAGGAAGACCTGAGTTCAAATGTGGCCCTAGGCAGTTACTAGCTGTGTGACCCTGAGCAAGTCACTTAACCTCTGTTTATCTTAATCCACCAGAGAAGGAAATGGCAAACCCCTCCAGTATCTTTGCCAAGAAAACCCCATGGACAGTGTTAGTATGCTGTGGTCCACGGGATCACAGACATGACCTGAACAACAACGTATTTAAAGATGGTACCACTCATGACAGGGAGCAGCCAGGACTTAATATGCTAAGTGGTATAAGATCTTCAGTAATTTCTTTTGTATCTTTTGATCCTGAGTTGGAAGGAGCTAGGTGTTGTGTTAGAGTGTTGGACTTTATCCAGTCAGAAAACCTGAGTTCAAATCCATCCTCAGACAACCCCTGGCTATGTGACCCGGAGTAATACCCTCTGTTTGCCTCAGTTTCCTCTGCTATAAAATGGGGATAATAGCACTTATATCCTATGGTTGTTGAGGAATCAAATGAAATAGTATATATAAAGTGCTTTACAAACCCTAAAGTACTATATAAATGTTAGCGCTTTTCTTTTATGGGTGCAAAAGCAACTATTTTTATGACATATCAGTCTTTCTCCAAAAGGAAACAGTAAAATCTAAATTAAGCTAGTTTCAGGTGCAGTAGATAGAGCACCAGCCCTGGAGTCAGGAGGACCTGAGTTCAAATCTGGCCTCAGACACTTGACACTTCCTAGCTGTGTGACCCCAGGCAAGTCACTTAATCCCAACTGCCTCACCAAAAAAGCCAGTTTCTCTTCATTATTTAAAATAAAAAGTTTCTTTTACCAAAGCAAGTCAATACTATATTCTCCCTATATACTCATTTATCTGATAACCATAGAAAGCTTCCCCAAATCTTGGCCTATTATGAGTCTGGGGCTGCATCAACCCTGGGGCAGCTACAATCCAGAGAATGGATCTAAATTTGAATTCGATTCCAGAACTGAGATAACTCTGACTAGAACCAGATTAACTTCTGAGGGACTGTAATTGAATTTGCTGAATTCTGTTGCATGTGATCCTGTGTGAGGCTTTGGCAGAGCCAACCAACAAGAGTGAATGAGGCAAGCGGGGGCAATCTCTTGGGGTCTGTGGAGGCTGATGGTTGGGTAGCAGGGTGATAGCCAAGAAGAAGAGCCATTGGCTGCAATGCAGGCAAAGAGCTAGGACGATGACTTTGTAAAGGATAAGTAGCGGCTCTACTGAAACATTTGCTTTTCTTTCCTCAGCAGACTCGATCAAAATGTCTGTCAGCGTCCACGAGAACCGCAAGTCCAGGACAAGCACGGGCTCTATGAACATCACCCTTTTCCACAAACCTTCCCATCCGGATTGTGTCTTGTCCCACCTCAATACCCTGCGGAAGCACTGCATGTTCACAGACGTCACCCTCTGGGCTGGTGACCGCTCATTCCCTTGCCACCGTGCCGTGTTGGCTGCCTCTAGCTGCTATTTTGAGGCCATGTTCAGCCATGGTCTACGGGAAAGTCTGGATGACGCAGTCAACTTTCACGACAGCCTCCATCCAGAAGTGCTTGAGCTGCTGCTGGACTTTGCCTATTCCTCCCGGATCATCATCAATGAGGAAAATGCTGAATCCCTGCTGGAAGCAGGGGACATGCTCCAGTTCCATGATGTGCGAGATGCCGCAGCTGAGTTCTTGGAAAAGAACCTCTTCCCCTCCAACTGCCTGGGCATGATGCTCCTCTCAGATGCCCACCAGTGCCGCCGCCTCTATGAGCTCTCCTGGCGCATGTGCCTGGTACATTTTGAGACAGTGCAGCAGAGTGAAGACTTCAAAAACCTCTCCAAGGACACCCTGCTGGACCTGATCTCCAGTGACGAGCTTGAGACAGAAGACGAACGAGTGGTCTTTGAAGCCATTATTCAGTGGGTGAAACATGACTTGGAGGAGAGAAAGGTGTACCTCCCGAGCTTCTACGCAGTGTACGGCTGGCCCTGCTGCCCTCTGAAATCCTGAAGGAGGCTATTGCCTGTGAGGACCTCATTATGGCGGATGAGCGCAACAAGCTTATCATGGACGAGGCTCTCCACTGCAAAAAGAAGATTCTACAGAATGATGGAGTGGTTACCAGCCCCTGTGCCCGACCCCGAAAGGCAGGCCATACCCTTCTGATCCTCGGAGGCCAGACCTTCATGTGTGACAAGATCTACCAGGTAGACCACAAGGCAAAGGAAATCATCCCCAAGGCTGACTTGCCCAGCCCACGGAAGGAGTTCAGTGCCTGTGCCATTGGCTGTAAGGTCTATGTGACAGGTGGAAGAGGCTCTGAGAATGGTGTCTCCAAGGATGTCTGGGTGTATGATACTGTCCATGAAGAGTGGTCCAAGGCTGCTCCTATGCTGATTGCCCGCTTTGGTCATGGCTCAGCTGAGCTGGAGAATTGTCTTTATGTGGTAGGGGGACACACCGCAGTGGCTGGGGTTTTCCCAGCCTCCCCCTCTGTTTCCTTGAAGCAAGTAGAGAAATATGACCCTGGAGCCAACAAGTGGACGATGGTGGCTCCTTTAAGGGATGGAGTCAGCAATGCTGCAGTGGTGAGTGCTAAGCTTAAGCTCTTTGTCTTCGGTGGGACGAGTATTCACCGGGATATGGTGTCCAAAGTTCAGTGCTATGACCCTGCAGATAACCGATGGATGATCAAAGCAGAATGTCCTCAGCCATGGCGCTATACAGCAGCCGCTGTCCTTGGCAGCCAGATCTTTATCATGGGAGGTGACACAGAATTCACGGCTGCTTCTGCCTACCGCTTTGACTGTGAGACCAACCAGTGGACACGGATTGGGGACATGACAGCCAAGCGCATGTCATGCCATGCCTTGGCCTCAGGGAACAAGCTCTATGTGGTAGGTGGGTACTTTGGTACCCAGCGGTGCAAGACATTAGATTGCTATGACCCTACCTCAGACACATGGACCTGCATCACCACAGTACCTTATTCCCTCATCCCCACAGCCTTTGTCAGCACGTGGAAGCACTTGCCTGCATGAGAAGCCCTTAGGACAGCGACTTTACCCCCAGGAACTCAGACAGGTAAGGCCTTGCCCCTTTTTGGTGCCCTGCTCTCCATGCTGGGGCAAAAAGCTCATGAACATTTCACCATCAGGGGATCCATCTTTGAAGCTAGGCTCTTATTTTTTACTGTAAATCTTGGCAAAGTCACGGGGTCATAGGATCATAAAAGACCTTATCAAAGGAAAAGACCTTAGAAAAACACCTCTCTCTCAGCTCAGATATTCTTTAGTCTACAGGTTTCTTCTCATTGATATTCTATGATCTAACAAGGTGGGGAACGTGCAGCACATGTGGTCTTCTAGGTCCTCTGGCGTGGCCTTTTGACTGAGTCCACGTTTTACAGAACAAATCCTTTTGATTGAGGGGATTTGTTCTGTGAAGTTTGGACTCAGCCAAAGGGCCACATTTGAAGACCTAGAGGGCCACATGTGGCCTCAGGTTCCCCACCCCTGATTAAGATCTCTCCCAGCTCTCTGTTCTATGAATGACCCCAGAAGGCTTTGGAGAGAGGTGCAGCAGGTAAAAGATGAAATGACTGAGGCAATAAAGGTTCAAGCTTCCAAATATCGATTTATTAAGCAGTGCATGGCAGTTGCCCAGCAAACTGGAACCAGACCTCTTCAGCTTAAGCCTGGACCTCAAATACAGGGGGAGACAGATTTTATACATCAAAAACAATTAACCAAATAAGACCAATTAATTAAAAGGAAACAATCCAACATTAGGTAACCCGATTTCTAATTGGATGAAAGATTAGGGACTTTCCAAGTTGGGAGGGGGAGAGTAAACAGGAACCATTCCCTGAAATCAGAAAAGGAGGTATCCCACTCCTCACGAAGGACCATAAAGGAACATGGAAACAATAACTTTTTGATCAATATGGGGCCAGTTTTCAGATAAGACATATGGGTTGTGTGAGATGTACAGTTGTGAGAAAATTCCTTGCCTCAGTGTTTGGTTCTGACCAGGTTTCTGGTCAGCATAACCTAGGTCCTTGGTTAAGAGTTTCTAAGCAGCAGGTAGTCCAGCTTCCCAGCCATGCAGAGAAACAATGAAATCAGGTTTTCTCCCAATTCCCACAACTGAATAAAGTTTTCTCATAATGCAGAAATTGGATTAGACCCATAATTGAATAGAAAGAGAACTGAGCTAGCTCCAGAATTGAGTCACAAAATGGAATCAATGTGGTTCACTAAATTCCCACAATTAACTACCTGCTGTCCTAATCCAGCTCCTCAATTCTCTCAGAGGACATCAACCAACTAAATTCAATTAAACAAAGATTAAAAGCACTGGTCCCCCCCACACACACACACAAAAAGAAAGCAAATATTTAGTACCAACTGTCTTATTATAGAGATGAGGAAATTGAGGCTCAGAGAGGTCTATTCTTATACCTATTCTACGTATAGCCTGAACTACCATTTAGATACATCACCTTCCCATGATCACATAGCTGACAAGTTGGCAGAGGCGTGCTTTGAATCCAGGTCTTCCCAATTTCAAGCTGAGCACTCTATGCTGTCCCTCTGTCAGCATTAGGGATAAACAAAGTAAGCCTAGGCTTTGGAGAGTGGACTGAGGACTTCACGCCAAGCTGCTGAGCTGAATGCTCCAAAGTTTATTTTATATCTGAGCATGCCTGCCCTGATGATAAGTCCAGCATTCCCCTTGCTAGACTGTATTATGCCTGTGAACAAAACAGACAGTGGAGAGGAGGTGCAGCAACAGACACTTGTTAATTTTTTTTACAATTATACCTTACTTTTAGTGCCTGAAAAATTTTCTGTTTATCACAGAGATATTTGTTTTATGATAATCGAAGTTCTATGTCTTTCAGTGAAGCTTCAGAGCCTCTGATGGACGGTGACACAGAAAGGATGTGATTTGCAAATGCACAGACTCACTGTTTTCAAATGTTGCCTAGTGTACACGTGACAGAGTCCCAGCTTTGTCTAATAATGATCTCCACATTCTCCCGCAGTGGCATGGCTTAGTCATCTTCCTCTAGAAGCTCTCCAGTTATCAAAGCCAACCCTCTGAAAATGGCTTCCTTTGAAGTGAACATGCATTTTCCAGGTGTAGCCTGACCAGGACTGGGACTTCTCTTGTTCTTGACTCTTGTCTTGCTAAGATCACATTCATTTTTATTTTTGGCAGTTGTACTGTACTTCTGACTTGTGAACCTATTTTCTACTGAAATACTCAACTCTTTGATGTGTGACCTGCTTTTTAGACATTTCACCTTCATCCCATCCTTGTGCTGATTTAGTAAATATAAATGTAGGAGTTTACATTTATTCCCTGCTAAGTTTAATAGTTAAATTGGTCCAGTCATTATCATCCTTTTTGATTCATCCTTTTTCTATCCTGATGCTGTCATCCAGCAAATTAGTTATTCATCCTAACTTCATGTTTGGTTTTTAATCTCTTCACTTCTCTTGAGCTCCTTGAGAAGCAAGTTCATAGGCTCCTAGGCCTAGAAAGGAACCTTAGGCACCAGTGAGTCTAACCCCCTCATTTTACGGAAGATCATATCATCTCTTTCGATGCTTCTCAATCCAATTAAACAAGCACTTGTTAAGAACCTGCTATGTGCCAGACCATGGAAATATGAAAACAAAATGTCTTTATGGAGCTTGTGTTCATTTAGTGGGAATGAACTTGGGAGTGTAGATAAATGTAATACACATTGATAGTTCAAATTCACTTGTTATTCATAATCTACATTGGTGTATAAGCATGTGACACCATAAAAATTGTTCCCTATGCTCTTCTGAATTATATTCTCATCTGAATTACTGGGCACCTTTTCCACTGTTACTCTTTCTCTGTCCGTACTCCATAGCCCCTGGAATTTCAGTTTTAGCTAAGACATTCTTCCTTTTTCCCCTCCAGTTTAATATTTAATCCTTTTAGTCAGATCAGCAAGAGTCTAGACTGCTAGTTCCTATGAAATGTATTCCACCCCTCCCCAGGAGTCTTTTTGATCTCAGTAGGAATCCCTTGTAGTAAGCAAAGCATAAATTCTTATCCCCATTTTACAGAGGAAGAAAACTGAGTCATCAAGAGATGATGTAAGTAGCAAAGTCTTTCTTTGAGTATACTGTACTGCCTCTCTGTTGTTGCTATTGTCACACATATTATTATATAAAAACATAACTAGGGCAATCCTATAATTAGGTTTAAGTGAGTGGCATGGGCAGTAGGTGCTTTAGAAGTACAGAGAAGGGAAAGAACGCTGTGGGTTGAGGTAATGAGGGAAGTCATCATGGGGGAAGGGAGACTCAAGCCAGCCCTCCAGACAGGATTAGTAGTCATGTAGAGAAGAGTGGGGACAGTTCTTAGTCACCTGGGATGTGAACAAATGCATATGGATGGGAATACAAAAGCCTTGCTTGAGAGACAGGTGTGGACCCATTGAGATGATGTTGCTGGTTTGTGTTGAGGGGAATAGATGGAGATGACATTAGAAAGATGAACTTAGAGAAAGCTGAATTCTAAATTCTGTGTGCCTTTGATTTCCTGAGTTGCTTTGGGAAATTCAGGAGAATAAAAGGTAAAGAACAAGCAAAATCCCTCCAGATCTGATGCTTAGACTTGGGGAATAGAGCTGAGAACTTTGTGCGAAGATGTTAAATAGATTAGCAGGATCGGAAGCCTATTTTATGTTTCAGATATGTTTTCTCTTATGTTCATAGGATGTCCAACCTTTATCACCTTGGTGGATAGGATTGCAGCCAAATTAGAGGTGTGGGTCCATGATCTAATTCTTTATCTCTCTCCATTTGTCAGGGGAATGAACCTACATAGATTCCTGCAGTAAGAGGCAGGATGTCCTTAACACAAGACAGAAAAATGCAAAGAGAGTATGTGAGAAATAAATGGAGCACATGTTCTGGGTGGAAATGGGAAGGCAAGATTTGATAAAGGGGGATCTCAGAAGTATGCTCTGGCATAAGGAGACTCTAGGGTGGGAGTTTTTAACCTAGGGTCTATGAGCTTGTTTAAAAAATATTTTGATAGCTATGTATTAATATGGTTGGTTTCCTTTGCAATCCTCCATATTTTATGTGTTTGAAAACATTATTCTGCTAAGCAGGCCAAAAATTGCACCAGACTTCCAAAGGGATCCATGACACAAAAAACCCTTGCTTGTGGTGGAAAGGAAGGGAATGGGGTGCTTATCTGGGAAACTATAGAGATAACTCCCCACCAGCACTCAAGGATGTGAGATGGAAGGGTCATCGTAATAGAACAATTCCTTGTGTTTATGTTTATGTGCATGTATACTTTGAGTCCCAGTGTTACCAAACTGAGTTGAAACCCCCACCTCCCTGAAGCCAGGCTTCTCTCTTATGATTTCTTCACCCCAGAGAGTGGCAAGGCCCAGACTGGGCCAAGACCTGTAGGGTGATTTCAGAGCAGTGTTTTCAAAGCCCAAGATGCCATTTATTTCTTCATGTCCAGCTGGCAGCAGATGAGATGCTGTTGGCCCAGAGTAGAGGAACATTCCTCAACCCTGCCCACTACTGGTCTTCTTTTCCCCCTTTCCCCTTTTTCTTTCTTTATATTAAGTCACTGCTTTCAGCCAAGGGGCCAAGAATTTCTAGGAAAAATCCAGCTTTGGGTGTTGAGGGCTTAGCTGGTGGCCATCTCTAAATTGGAGAGGGTTAACCTGGATTTGCATTCCAGTTCTCCATGCCCTGAATAATGGCTTTCCTTTCTTCCCCCTCCTCTTCACTTTATTCCCCTCACCCACCCCTCAGCTCACTGTTGCCTAGCATCTGTCACAGTTGCTCAACTAATCTAATTAACTGGCACTCAGCTATTAAATATTGCAACTAACAGTGTGAAGACTCCATCATTCTCAGTTTGGGTCACAAGGCCACGCCTCAGGAGCCATCCTGAGCTGAAAAATTAATTTTCTCAATGAGCTAGTCGCTGCTGCCATCTCAGAATGCTGAAACCTCTGGGCCAGCAAAAGCAATCTCACTGATGCTGGGATTGCTTCTAAATGGAAGCTGATGTCTCAGCTATTAAATCAAACCCCTCAAAGCTTTTGAGTCCCTTAAAGGAATACACACATGGTGTGAGGAGAGATGGGCAGGGCCCCCACATCTGAGATTGGCCGATTAGATAGAGGCAGTTTTGTTTCATACAATGGAATGGAAACAGTTTTGTCCTTTCCTTTTTTCTCCTTTTTTTCCCCCCTGATTATTTTTAGTTTCTTCTCCTTTGTTTTGCCCTTCGGTAAAGTCTAGAGATAAAACTGACCAGCCTAGTTTCTTGGTTCCCTAGGGAATGAGCTACAAAAAAAGATACTTACTTCTCTAACATTCTTTCAAAGGTAATAACTCTGAAGGTTACTTAGAAACCTTGGAGGAAGGTGGGGTTGAGGAAGAACTGGTTCCCAGTTGTAAGTGAAGGCTTTTTTTTTGGGCAGCAAAATGGAGCCTCCAAGCTGGCTGACTAAAAGTGGTTGGCAAAGCCATGTCTGAGTATGACTGTACATGGGAGCCACCTTGACTGCTGGTTATTTTCTCTCTCTCTCTCTCTCTCTCTCTCTCTCTCTCTCTCTCTCTCTCTCTCTCTCTCTCTCTCTCTTTCTTCCTCCCTCCCTCCCTCTCTCCTTCTCCTCCATCTCCCTTCCCTTTTCCCTTCTCCTGTCCCCCTCTCCTCTCTCTTACTCAGAGAGACCACAGCTGTGAAGGCTGGTGGTGCAAGGGCTGAGTGAACCTTTCACTCAGTCTGGAGAACATGCCTTTACTGTTCATCTTTCAGCCTACTCTGGCCTTAGGCTGAAGAAACTAAAAGAGAGATGAAAGGGAGTGGCCTTATTTAGGATGTTTCATTCTGTTCTGCTCTACTCTGCTCAGCACAAAAAGGAAGTAGAGCAGAGGTCCTGAACAATCCACAGGATCCTTGAGTTGGGAAAGTGCCTCAGAGGGTCATTTGATTTCATTCCTCAAATCCCCCACTCCCAGGCATGCACTTGCTCGCGCATGCGCGCGCACACACACACACACACACACACACACACACACACACACACACACACACACACAGAGAGTAAGATGGTTGGATGGTAATCCTAGTTTAATTCCCAAGCACAGATCTTCTGCTTTTGACCCTCTCTGATTTTTCTGTTCTCAAAATGCAGATTCAAACTTGACTTGTTCATTTTTTTCCTTTCCCCATCCTTCTCTTTACATTACTAGTCTGCTTTCTTTTCTGTTCCCTTATGTTCCGAGTCGTCATTGGTAAATATGTTGCAACCTATGTTTGCTCCACCAGTGGTTGCCATATAGGTGCTTAAAATTCTGGCTCTTACAAGAGAGTGGTCTCTGTGATTTGTATCTATGCTAATTTGTCTCTCAGGAGTTCCTTCCTATACTTCTGTCAAAGAATCCCAGAATATCACAATCAGAAATGATTTCAGAAATCATCTAGTCCAAGGTGTACCTGAACAGAAAGCCCCTGTATCATCACAAGAAAAATGTTGTTGTAGACTTCTGCAGTATTTCATAGTTTGGAATTATTGTATAATTTTCCAACCATGAGCCACTCTAATCTCTTCTAATAAAGAAAGGATTAAAAACTGGAAAGTATGGGACAGAAATACTTAATGAGTTCAAGCCACCAAGTCTGAGCAAACTACACTGTAGGATATTGAAATTGCAGGCATAAGAGCAGCCCTGCTTGTAAGACTGATCTTTGAGCAATTATGGAGAATGGAAGAGGTTGCACAGAACAGTAGATGGGCAATTTTTGTCTTGATTTTGGAAAGAAAATAGAAAGTGAATTCTTCAAAAACAGGTGCTGAGCTTGGCTTCAATTCCTGGCAAAATTCTAGAATGGTTTGTAAGCATTTAGAAAATGAAGCAACAATTACTACAAGCCAGCAAGGGGTCATCAGGAGCAAGTCACCCCAGGCTAGCTTCCTTTCCATTTTTTGACAGGTGGTTATTAGCCTGGTAGATCAGAGGAATGCTGCATACATGGATTGTTCAGGAGGGCATTTGACCATATCTCTTGTGATAGCCATGTGAATGAAATAGAGAGATGGGCTGGATTGTAATAGGTTGATTTGGTTGAAGAGTTGGACCCCCAAAAGTGCTAATTAATGATTAAATGGTATCAAGCTGGAGGAATGTTTGTAATGGATTGCCACAAGGGATGCATCCTTGGCCCCATTCTGTTAAACATGACTTTGATAACACATAGATGATATGCTTCTCTGAGCACAAAGCTGAGAAGACCATCCAATGTGCTAGACATTAGAATTGGGGTTCAAAAAGATTATTACAGGCTACACCAGAAGTATGAAGTTTGTGGGACCTTCAAATCTCCTGAGTGAGGCCAGACCAGATTAAATTGCAAATGGGAAATGTTTAACAAAATAAATAAAATAGCAACAATATAGATGTTAATTTTTGATTTTCTAATGTGGCCGCAGGGATCCACTGTTATTTGAGTTTGACCCCACTGGGCTAGATGATGAATCATCTCTACTTAGGTGGGATTCCATAAGGCTGAATTTAAATCTTGAACTTGATTCCAGGGAATCAACCACACAGCAGGATGAGCGAGACATAGGGGTTTTAGAGGACTTTGAACATGTGTCAATATTGTTACACAGCAGACCAAAAAACAGACCCTATCTGAGCCTGATAAGCAGAAATAGTATTTCCAGAGTAAAGGCAGCAATAAAATGATCTGGAATAATGAACTGAATTTGGGGAGTTATATTTTAGGAAGAATATTGATGAATTGGAAAGTCCAGAGGATGATGAGCAGAATGATAAGGGACTTGAAAACTGTGCACTATTAGGATCAACAGGAGGACCTGGGAATATTTGGATTCAGTCAAAGGGCTACACTTGAGGGCCTAGAGGGCCACACATGGCCTCAAGGCCACAGGTTCTCCACCTCTGACTTAGCCTTTAGAAGACAGTATTTAGGGGATGGACGGGCATGAGAGATAATTGCTTTCAAGTATTCAAGGGTCTGTCATGTGGAAGAGGGATTAGATTTGTTTGGTTTGTCTACAGAGAGCAGGACTGGAAGCTGCAGAGAGAAGATTTGGGCTCTCTGTAAAGAAAAACTCCCTGATGCTTATAGTTGTCCAAAAGGGAAATGGGCTGCCTAAAGGAGTAGAGAGTTCTCCATCATTGGAGATGGTTAAGGGATGACTCTGTGAACAAATGTTATGTAGGAGATTCCTTCTCAGACAGGTGTTTGTACTAGATGACCTCTGAAGTCACTCCCAATTTGGGTGGTCTGTGATTCAATGACAAAGCTGTAAGAAGGACCCTCCTGAGACACACTTTGGCTAGTTGTTTCCAGTCCCCTTTCCAGTAATTCCTATCCTTTGACCTTGATCCACAAGTTCCCTTCTAAGCAGCAGTTCCTTTTCAGGACAGAATTAGCCTTCCTAAGGGAGGAAAACTCAGTACACTGTGAGTTGGGCAGGAACTTCTGGCATTGTCTCACAGCCTTCTCAGGGCTGGCTAGTGGGCTTGACAAGGAGCCCCTGTCCCAGAAGTGATAAAGGAATGGCAACTGGCCCTATTGGCTGCTCTACAGATCTATGTTTCTTCTTCGTGGGTTGCTGAGAAGGTAATTACAGCTCAAAACATTCCTTCTCATTCTCTCTTTGCTTCCCTTCATCCACTCTCTTTCCGTTGCTCCCAAGTCACAGCTCCTCTGTTTTCTTAATCTGCTTTTTTTGCCCTGTGAGAGCAAGGTCAAATGATAGTGCTTGGGAGGTTTTGCTGACCAGACTCTTCACCACATGGTCACTAGAGTCCTACTCCTGAGGGCTGGGCTCCAAGTTCAATTTAACCCTCAGATAGATGGAATTAGTTGTTTATTAGGTTCTCCCACAGGGCATTTGGTTTCTGCTTTCTAATGGATGGCTAACAAATTCTATCCCACTTTCAAAGAGACTACCAAAGTGAAGTGTATCTCTTCCAGGGGTGGGGAACCTGCAGGTCTGAAGTTTGGATTCAATCAAAAGGCAGCACTTGAGGACTTAGAGGGCCACATAGGGCCTCAAGCCTGCAGTCTCCCTACCCCTGCTAACCTCTGATTTGAGAGAAGATAACCATTGGCCTTTTTGAGCATGGCCTTCTATTTCTGTTGTTGTCTTTGTATCCCCAGTGAATTTTACTTATCTGACCTCAATTCATGGTTTAATCCATGTGAGGAACTCCCTTTACCAATGTGGATTGGGCTGGCCTTCAGTAGAGACTTAATGAATACTTAGGCAATATATTCTACTGACTTTCACATGGTGAAGGGCAACTTTCCAAGAGGCTGTGCAAAGGTCCTGGTGTGGTAAGACACTTTCAGATTAAACATTTACTAAGGACACTTTGGTGTAAGACAGGAAATACAAAGCTAAAAAAGGACTTGATTCCTGCTGTTGAGAGACTTACAGTATACTTGGAGGATAAGGTAGTTACACAAATAACCCCAATAGGTTAGAAAATAAATGGACAGCTACGTGGAGCCATGGATAGAGCACTGGGCACAGAAATCAGGAAGACCTGGGTTCAAATCCTGTCTCAGGCACTTAGTAGCCATGTGACCTTGGGCAAATCACTCAAGCTTCTTAGTTCTCAGTTGCCTCACCTGTAAAATGAGGTGGTTAAATCTAATGGCCTCTAAAATTCCTCCTATTTCCAAATCTATAATCCTAAAAAAGCATGAGAGATCAAGGAGGGTGGGAGGAATTAATTCCAGCCTCATGAAGGAGAGAGCATAGGATCTAGGCCTTGAAGGGTGGGATAGGTGTCAAAAGATGAGGGATAAAACTTCCTATAGGAGAAGACTTTTGAGCTGAATCTTGAAGGAAACATGATTACAAGGGGTGGAAGTGAGGAAGTGCATTCTAGAGGTGGGATATGCAAGTACAGAGGCATGGGAGATGGAGTGATGTGTGTGAGGAATAGCAAGGAGCCCATTTTGGCTAGACTGTACAGTGCAGTTGTGGAATTTATGGCTTATGAGGTTGGGAAGGTAAATTGGGACCATAATGTGAAGGGCTTTAAAAGCCAAATAAACAAGTTTGCATTTTATTCTAGGCAGTAGGGAGCCACAGCAACATAAGCAGGGGAATAACATGGTTCAGCTTTCACTTTCAGAAGATACTTTTTTGTAGACAACAGACTGGAGAAGGCAGAGAGAAACTTGAAGCCGGGAGATCAATTAGTTATTGCAGTAGTTCTGGGCCATTTGATGAGGTCCCTGAACTAGGTCTCTTAAGTAGAAAGAAGCTGTCAGATGTGAGGGGTATTATGGATTACAACAGCAAACCCAAGCAGCTAAACCAGAGCTCTTCCCTTCTCTCCTGATTATCTATCTCTATTATCTCTCATCCTCCCCCTAGAGCTTTTAGCAGAGATCATTTGGCTAAAGCTGGGTTTCACTTCTCTGGAGAGGGGAATGGGAAGCATCTTGGTGATGTGGTAATGAGGTCTCTCTGATTTTCCTCCCCAGATGCTGTCATCATGTTTAGCCCCATCTCTTGGCTGCGGCCTGCACCATGATGGAGGTTACCCAGCCCTGGTCTCTCTCAGGGAGCCTTAGTACAACTCTTCACGCTTTCCCCGTCTGAATTCTCCAGCACCCAGAAGACTGAATTGGAATGCTCAAGAGCAGTACCCAGCATGGGGAGGAAATAGTGGCATGCTGCCCTTCAGCCCACAGGATAATTAAAGCCTCTGGAGTTTTGAACAAGAAAGGAGAAGCTGCTTCCACAGAGACATGTTGGGACCAAAGACCCTTTGAGCTGCAGTTTTAGTTTGGTGAGGGGAAATGAAGGCCAAGGGAGAGCGTTAGGGGATGGTGGTGTTTCATATATGACAAAGAACTATATACTTGCCTGTCTGTTTCACACAACATGCCTGTCCCCACTAACCCTTTGAGGATGGTGAGAAAGAGGTAACAGCATTCTTGGTAGAGGGACAGGAGTGAATCAGGTGAGCCAAAAGAGGACAGGGAACTGTGGAGAGTCTATGGCCTCCAACGCTTTGCACTAAGGTTTGCCATTTCCTTCTGAGCCTGAATCGACAGTCCAGTATTAGCCCCAGAAGCGTTTAAATCAGGAATGTTATAAAACCTCATTTCAAAGTTTATAACTTGGATGAAGTGTTTCAGATGCGACACACATTGGGTCACCCGGGAAGGGGGCGGTGATGGGGAGGGAGCTTCTGAATGCTCAGTGTTCAGGGAGTTCTGGCTCTGTCAGGCCCCCAAGGGCTGAGGGGGCATCATGACTGAAAGAAGACAGGGGCCTAATTCAGACAGGCTGTGTGAAGAACACCATTTAATGATAAACCTGTGGCCAAGGAGGCCGCTAAACTTGTTGAAAATGCCAGCCTTAGGATGGCATTGACCCAAGCCCAAGAGTAGACACCTCCCAGATCTCCCTCCAAGCCACCTCGTACCCTCTCCCCAAAGTCCCCCAGTGGGGCTTTGCCACAGTGGCTCTGAGACAGATGTAGGCCTTAGTGCTAACGTGTGAAGGTGAGCCTCCCTGCCCTGTTTGCTGCCTGAGTCCCACTCCCTCCCACATACCCGGGAAAGAGGCAAATAGAGGGAATACTAGAAAGAATTGCCAGGCCTCCTAAGTCATTGATGTCCTCACTCCAGGCCCTCACTTCTGGCAGGAGCCACCATCTGATACTTCCTTGGATGTCGGTTCCAGCTCATGTCACTGTTTAACAAATCTGTTTTTTAATGATGTTTTTAATGATGAAGCTTGTCCAGACCCAGCGGCACTGATCTAAGGGAGAAGAATTGTTCATTTTTGCAAGGGGCTCAGGAGCACACTGAATCCTACTGCAGCCCCAAATTGCAGCTATGTAGTGGGACCATTGAGGGAACCGTGCCTGGCTTGTTAACCATCTGCCAGTGTGGGATGCTGACTTCATTAGTCTGACCCAAAATGACAATGCAGTAACTTTCGAGAACACTGCCTTTATTCCCCTGGCCCTCCTGCCAGCCTCATCTGGTAGTTTCTCTCTTTGCAAAGTAGGATTGCTAGTCAGGATTGCCTAGCCATGGAGTTTGAGTTTCTGCCTCTTACTGGGTGAACAGCAGGTTAGGTTGAATTGTTAGTTTCTTATGCTATAGGGCTTTCCTGGGTTCCAGGACATTCTCCATCACCCACTTAGCTCTCTAGAATGGGCGATTCCATCACCTCTATGAGTCCGTGAATATACATTCTGAAGAATTATCTTGCCAAAGATCCAGTGGGCCACTCCACAATCCCACAGGAAATGGTTGTACCTACGCTGTTTGTTACATAATAGAGAAGGGTCTCTAGACAATATCCTGTAGGGGTTGGACCCTATTCTGGCCTGGGGTGGAAAGGTGACCTGCAAGAACACTTGCAAGATGTTAATGACCTACTGCCCATGGCTTTTGAGAGGGATGGGTTGGCTTGAGTCTGCATCCACAGTTCCCTTTGACTTCATCATTGGTGGTTAGCTGAGAAGAGCACATAGACCCTCACACACAGCCTTCATATGCACAAGAGACAGTTCTGTTGGTTTACTGAAAATTGTGTAGCTTTTACCCAGTTTTCTAACAATAAAAGGTTATAGGAAATGCTTTGCTTTTTTTTTGGTGAGGGGAGATGAGCATGTGGAGATTTTGCTTACTGTACTGGGAATGTGTGTGTGTATTGGGGGGGGGTACTACTGAGGGGGAAGAGAAAGCCTAGCTGCTGCAAAGGATTACAGCACCTTGACAGGCCCACTATGAGCATTATTCTCCCTTGCTTTCAGGATCATCTGCAGCACTCTGTCCAAATAATAATCGAGGCATCAGAACCCCATTTGTCTGCTAACAAATTCTGGTACTAACAAAAAAAAGTAAATCAGAAATCAAAGCTGCAAGCCTGACTGAACCTTTTCTATCCTCCCAGGGGCATAGGGGGGAATTCTTGTAAACCACAACTTAACCTGGGGGTTTTCTCTCCTCCAGTTTCTACGTTCTCCAGTGGTTCCAATATGACAATTTATCTGTTCTCCAGAGGGTGTGAACAAAGGCTTCTGCTACTTTTCTTGATAAGAGTTTCACAAGGGGACAAGAAGTCAAGAGCAGGGAGAATTGGACCCTACATCGGGTCCAAATGGGTCAGTATGGTTAGGGGAACTTGAGTATGGGGCTGGAAATTGGGAAGAGAACTTTTGCTGTTCCCACACAATGTTCCATTCCATCTCTAGACTTCACAAGGCTATTTCTAGCTCTGTCACTAGTCATAATAACAATAAATAATTATAATAATAGCTAACATTTATATAGTGCCTACTAGGTGGCAGACACTGTGTTAAATGCTTTATAAATTTTATTTAATCTTCACAACAACCCTAGTAAATATTTGCTATTATTACCTCCATTTTACAGATGAAACTGAGGCAAAAAGCAGTTATGATTTGTCCAGGGTCACACAGAAAGTAAGTGTCTGAGTCCACATCTGGAATCAGCTCTTCCTGATTCCAGGCCCAGCACTTTATCCGCTGAACCATGTGATTCTGGACAAATCATTTAATTTCTCTGAGTATCAGTTTTCTTTTCCTGTAAAAGAAAGGGAGATAGAACTTGAATTTCGAAAGTTCCCTTCAGGTTGGTGACTAAGACTACCTCTTCACAGATTCCAGTACTTGGGAGTTGGAAGGAACACTCAGGAGATCATCTAATTCCTACCCAAAGCACAAATTACAGCACAAACCCAACAAATCACCATGTCAATGACTATAAGTCATCTATTGGCAGAAAGCTTGCCTTCTCCCAAGACTGCCCATTTCTTTTCTCAGACAGCTGTATGGATTAGACAATTTATCTTCCTAAAAGATAGCACCAGTCTAGGTACAACTCTGAGTCCTCCTAGCTGTGGAAGAACCAGGAGATCTGAAAGCTGGTTAAGTCAAAGTTGAGTTTTACAAGTTGCACCATTGGGGAGAACCTTAATTGAAAAATCACTCCATTACTGAGCAAAAAGCCCAGTCTCTGTTTCTGTCTTCTTAGCTGTCCAGGGTAAAGGAAGAGACTGGCTTGGAGTTTGGCAACAGTCTGTGAGAACTCCCTTGTCAACACTGTGGACAGGTAGTCCTCCATAGGTGGTGAAATCTATTTCTTGGAGTAGGAACAAAGGCATCTTCTGTTACCTTTCTAGATGAGAAGGAGTTTCACAAGGGGATAAGAAGTCAAGAGCAGGGAGAATTGGTTCTACATAGTGTCCACTTGGGTCAGTATGGTGCTGGAAGAGAACTTGCTGTTTCCACACAACATATAGTAGGGCTTCTCCTTTAACTCTATAGCCAAACATTTCAATGAGGTGCTGACCTCTTCCTATGAATAGTGTCCTTGTCTTCCTACTGCTGCTAGCCTGCTATCTGCAACCATGGGTTGCCAGTCTTCTCTGTTCCTCTTCCTTGGCTTCCAAGCACTTCTGGAGAAAGTCATACAATCCCTAAAGACTGGGTTCATTCCAAATTTGTGCTAACATCAATTGGGAATGTAGCTACTACATGCCGATCTCTTTGCTAATCTCTGCCTGGTTTCCTACCGTACACCCCATGGTGACTGTTCCAAGCCTCTTCTTTCCTCAGGGCTCCATATCTACCCCATGCTACTCTCTGCAAATGACTTGACTTCTACCTTACTGAGAAGACTGAAATTCTTGACTGTGAGCTCCCTCATTTATTCATAACACAAAATCTCCCTATGTCCTCATTTCCCTCCAGGCTAGAGGATGAAGTGGCCTTCCTTGCCAAGACTAACCCATCTGTTTGCATTTTTTTAAAAGGCAATTGGGGTTAAATGACTTGCCCAAGGTCACACAGCTAGTAAGGTCTGAGGCCAGATTTGAACTCGGGTCCTCCTGACTTCAGTGCTGGTGCTTTATCCACTTCACCACCTAGCTGCCCCCTGTTTGTTTGTATTTTGATCTCACTCCCTCCCATCTTCTCAGAAGCCTTGCTCTATCCATCATTCCCTTTACCTTTCTCATTTTCAGTCCTTTCCTCTTTGGTAGTTCCTTCCCCATTGCCCACACAAATGTCCATTGGTCCCATTCTAAAAACACCATTCTTTAACCTGATCATCTCTCTTTTTAAAAAATATTTTAAATTTTATTTGATTTTTAATTTATGGACTAAAACAAGCATTTCCATAACATAGTGTCATCTCTTCACTGTTAGTTTTCCAGAAACAATAGTCTGTGCTCACTGCCTCTTCAGTCTCTTGCAATCAGGCTGCCATAACCCATCATTGTGATATTATTCTCATCTAAGTCAACAATGACCTCTTATCCACCATCATCTTTGATCTTTTTAGAGTACTGGAAGTAAAATCAGGTGACCTGGATTCAAATCCTGCTTCACACTATACCTCCTTGTGCAATTCATTTAACCACTCAATATGTTTCTTCGTTTTTACAAAATGGGAACAATAATATCTACTCTATGTCATTTGGTAGTGTAGGAAAGTGCCTTGCCAACCTTAAAACTCTATAAGATGGTGAGTTATTGTTAAGTAATAATTTTAGTTATTCTCTCCTACTTTGGCTTCTGTGCCCTCTCCTGGCTCTCCTACCTCTTTGATTACTCTTGCTTGGTCTCTTTTGCTGGTTTCTCCTCCTCTTCCTCCTCCTCCTCCTCCTCATCTCCTAGATGCTGCTTTCTCTTAAAGTTCTGTGCTTGGCCATATTCGTTTCTTTCTCTACAATCTCTCCCTTGACATGCTATAATCTACTCATGTCTTCAGTTTCTATTTAGATGACTCCTAAATCCAGTTCCCCTGAATACCACTCCTACATTTCTTACTGCCTGCTAAACATCCCCCTCTTCCCAATGTACTTGTTACTATAGATGGCGCCAGTATCCATCTGGATAGAAAACCTATGGGTCATCTTTGACTTTTCCCTTTACTTCACACTAGCCTTCTATTCATTGCCAAGTCCTGCCTAGCCTTCCTCTACAATATCTCATGTATCCATCCCTTCTCTTTGCTATCTGTCACCAGCCTATTTCAGGCCCTGATACTCTCTTTTTCTGGACTACTGTAAATAGCTGCCTAACTGGTTTCCCCACCTCCAGTTTTTCTCCTCTGCAATCCATTCTAACAGTTGCCAAAATGAATTTCCTAATGCACAAGCCTGACCATGCCACTCCACTATTCAAAACACTTTAGCAGTTTTCTGTTACATATTGGAAGAAATCTGAGCTCCTCAGCCTAACATTTAAGTCCATCCATAATCTGGTAGCCATCTACCACCCAGCCTTACTTCACACTATTTCCCATCATATACTCTATGTTTTAGTCAGATTGGACCACTAGGTTTTTCCCAATCTTATTGAACCCTCTCCCATTTCTGATTTGAGCAGGCTGCTCCCTGTGGCTAGAAGACACTCCTTTCTGGGTTCCAATCATAAAATCATATTTGTTTTCAAATTCTTCTCAGCTTTCAGAGTCTAGCTCAGGTATTCCCCTCTTCCTTGAAGCCTTCCCAGGTTCCACCATCCCTAGTTAAAAATGATTTTTCTGTTGTCAAATATTCTTTTTTTAGATTTCTCCTTTATCCTTATCCCATTATACCTTGTAACATCTTCATTTCCATGCACATCTTTCCATACATATCTTTCATAAACTCCCATTCTCTATTAGACTATAAAGTCATTGAGGGTAGAGGCTATCATTTCTCTTTTCATTTTTGTTTCCCTAGTCAATTGCACAGTGCCTTGTCTATAATGATCTAGTGAGCACCAGGTAAATGTTTGTTGAATGGAAATGAACTTACTATAACAGCAGGCCCTTCCAGCCTGAGGGTGGTGGGGGAAAGGGAGGAAGGGAAGCAATATAAGTAGAGAAACTGCCAACTTCCAGACTCCTCAGTAGAGTTTCCCAGTGTTCAAATGACTTAGATCCTATACCTGTGGGAAAGACTGAGATGACAAGTCTGGGCTGATCTTTCGCTTAAGAGCAATTGCTCAACACATGAAACTATAAAATATAATGTGAAAAAGAAGAGTCCTTTTAAAAAGTAATTTTCTTTAAAAAGTGTTAAAGTGTTAAAAAGTTGAAAAGTTATCTTATTAGCAATGACAATTTCAAGTTGTAGTGGAGGGTTAAATGGGGGGAGGGGGTCATTATGCCCTGGCACAGTGGATAGAGCGGCTGAATCTGGAGTCAGGATGACTAGACTTCAGATCCAGCTTCAAACACTTACTGTGTGACACTGAGTAAGTCACTTAGCCTCACTATGCCTAATTGATAAAATGGGTATAACAATAGGACCTATCTCCTAGGGTTATTGTGAGGATCAAATGAGATAACATTTGTAAAACAGTTTGTAAACCTTACACTGTTAAATGAGCGCTATTATTGTTGTTTCTGTTGTTGTTATTTTAATTCCCAGGTTGTCCTGCCCTGTGCAACATTAATGTTAAGAAGAAAAATGATTTGTTTTTTGAGTAGAGCTGGTTTTCCCAGGAGGTCTTCAAGTGACAGCTCTCTCCCAGTCAGACCTTCTGGCTTCCTTTGGAAAGCTTTTGGACAGAGCAGCTTTTCTCAGAATCCCTGCAAGCTCTCCCCTGACAGCAAAACCAAAATGTGTCTGTGACTCCTTGAATTCTCCAGCATATGTTAAAAAGCTCCAGGCCTCCCCTTGCCAAAAGAAGGGAGGATGTGATGATTTTTAATTTGCAACGATCCTTAATTCCTAGTTTTATCTAATGCCTCATGACAACCTTGGGGTACAGGAGATTATCACTCACTTTTTACAAGCAAGGAAACAGAAGCCTGGAAAAAAGCTATATGGAATTTGCCAAAGGTTAAGTGAAATAGGACTCTTTGCCCTTGAGGTGCTGGGCTCCACCTATGCTACAGAGGTGCAGATGTGTGTGTATAAATAAATATGTATTTGCACATATGCAATGTGTATATGTATGTGCATATATATTGCATGTGTGTATATGTATTGTATACAAGTATGTGTATATGTGCATATGTGAATTGTGTTTATGTAGTGTATATGTGCATGCACATATATATGTGTGTATGTATTTGCATTATATATGTATTATATGTATGTGTATCTTTCCTATATACACACATATGCATATGTGTGTGTGTGTGTGTGTGTGTGTGTGCATGAATGCATGCATGTGTGTATGTGTGTGTATATTTTTAGATTTGGAGGACCTGGGTTCAAAACCAGGCTCTGTCACTACCTATGTGATGTTGGGCATGTCACATCTCTTCTCTTCTCTGGGCCTCAGTTTCCTCATCTATAAAATGAGGGGTTGGATTAGGTGGCCTCAGTGTTCTCTTCCAGGTCTAGAGCTGTCATGCTATAAATCTGCAGGACTGGGTGATTAGGAGGAATTGGATAATGAATAGCACTCAGGAGGGAGGAGAGGGCTCTTCTGAGTCTGTCTTGGCCTCCAACCTTATCTGTGCTACTTACTTGGCAAGTCCAGTTGCATTCAGATGCATTGGCTGAATGTGCCCCCATCCAGGTCAAACTGGTTTTGCCAACAGTAGCCTGAGACATGTCCAAGCAGGTAGGAGATTCCTACCCATAGTCACTCCATGGTTTCACTTTAGATATTATCCTTTTCTAAGGAGAAGATGGTGGCAATATGCCTTGGAGGAGCAGAGCTGTTCTTCCTCAGCTGTGTAGCTTATACCTCAACTGTGTGCATTGTGATGGATTTTTATAATTCCATTTTTTATCAGTTTTCATCCATAAAGTCCTTATTTCCATCTTAATGAGGCAGAGAGAGGTTCATCAACTTGCTTTGAGTTACATGTTCATGTGACTGGATCAAAACTGGAAGGCAGAAGTCCTGCTGCTTAATCTACTGAAGGAAACCTTCCCTTGACCCGACTTTGCCTTTCTTCCTTCTCTACTCATCTTACTGGACCCCCATATATTCTCAAAAAATCTAAGGCAGCCCACCTTCCAGGACTTCCTGAGCCCTCACAGCAGTGCATTGGGCCTTTCTATCCCATTTCTTTTCACTGCAGACTCCAAACAAAGAAATGGAGCCCTCAGGATGAAGAGGACTGCAAACACTATGGGTTCCTCAGGCAAACATCTCCGTTTCACTGTCCCTCCACTAGGGCCCATAGAAGCTGGAGACAGGTCTCTCCTCTTGCCTGAGGCTCCACTGGCTCCCTGGGAGCCTGGGGGCCACCTATCTAAGCCAACACCAGACGGAAAGCATGTTAATAGAGAGGAATGGTGGGCAATCCCAAGCCTTGAACGCTCTGCCCCTGGTGCAGCTGTGTGGGCACAGGGAAACTGGAGTGAGGGAGCATGGATAGGCTTCAAGGCAGGCTCCAAAGCAGGGCCTCAGTGGCAGCAGCCTATCCTCTCCAGTCCCCAGATGGGCAGAACCTGAGGATCCCCAGATAAGCAGCAGTAGGATCTGAAATACCTCACAAGCTGAGCAGGGATGGAGTGGGAGGAGACAGGTACTATGGACAGAGGAACCTAAAGCCATCAACTCCCACCACTTCCAGCCTCCTTTCCCCCTGAAGCTGGATCAATGCCAACACAGGAAGAACCCTACATGGCTCATGACCACACACAGCTTTTTGCTTCCCTCTCCCCATGCCCAGGTACACATGTGGTACCCGTGAGACTGCTGAGGCATGCATCCTCTTAGCCTAGATCTAATAGGCTGGTAAGTTTCTGTTTCTAGCACCTTGACTACTCTAAGGGTCCCAGCTCTTCACACCCCTGCCTGGGATCTAGTCCCATCTACGATGAGTAGAGGAAAAGGGAGAAAAGGGTGTATAGACCACTTGCATGTGGGTGGGTAGGTGGGAAGGGTCTTGGACCTCTTTCCTGACATGCATATCTGCCACCCAGTGACTTCCAGACAGGGTCTAAATAGTAACTAGTTACGAACAGTAATTCGTTTTTAAGTGAAGCTTCTCTCCTCTCTTTCAAATCCAAATTGCTAGGGGAAAAAAGCATCTACAAGTCATCACCTACATCATTTCTTTCTGTCCCACTCACTTCTCAATCCCTTGACAATTACCTTCAGACCTCACCACTCACCTGAAACCGCCCTTTTCAAGGTCACCAAGTGTGTTAAGTTTGTATCTTGCTCTGTTCCCGCTGACCACCCATGCCTCTTCTAGTTAGTATAGTATAAATTGACAAGTAGCCAGTATAAAGTAACAACAGAAAGAAGTAAGGTTAAAAGGGGAACTTAGAAGTCATGTATAAACCATCCCAAAGATCAAAGGAGCATAACTTGAAAACTGTATTGTGTATTAACCAAAATTTACATCCTAAGAGTACAGTCTAAATTAGCAGAAGCCATCTAGGCCTTGCAATCAGGCCCTTTTGGTCCTATGATACATGAACCTCCAAGAAGCTCCAGACATCCTCAGTAAGGCCAGCAGAACATCAAATGTAACTAATAACTGAGATGATATGGACTTGTTAACTTTAAAGATTTCCTGGCAACTTTGAGATGATCAAGATAAATTAATGTTCTACCCCAAGATGGTGCAGATAAGAGTCTGTCCCTCACAAACACTCTATAAAAATGAGACCTCAAACTCGTGCTCCCTGAATGCTCTCCATCTCTACTGAGTCCATGCTCACAACTCTAATCCATGGTTATGTGACTTACCGTCTGTGCCTTTCCCCCTTGCCATTCCCTTCCCTATGGGCTTGCTTTCCTATACCACCCCATCCCCATTGACTGTTTACCCTTGCATCCTGAATGACTTATTCAAGTGTGATTGAAGCCTCACTTCCCACTGCTACTGTGGTCTTTGCCAGAAAGTACCCAAAGAACCATGTGAGCTTAGCCTCCATTTCATAAATCCACAAATTACCAATTTGCCAAGGATCTCATAACTGTGAAATTTATCAGCCCTTCTTCAATCTTCATCCTGCTTAGCCTCTGTGCAACTTTGGACATTTGACCATCCCTTCCTCCACATTATTCTCTTTACTCTCAGCTTTTGGGGCACTGTTCTCTCCTAGTCCTCCTCCTACTTGATTCCTCAGTCTCTCTTGTTGCTTTATCATCCGTGTCCCACACTACAATTGGGTATCCCCTGAGATTCTGTCCTGGGCCCTTCTTGTCTTCTCTCTCTGTACTTGCTTTCATGGCAATCTCATCAGCTCCCATGGGTTCAATTTCTCAGATGATTCCCAGAATTTCAGTTAAAGGCCTCTCAGATGTATCAAACTTAAGGTGTTTAAAGCAAAACTCATTATTCT
Organism: Phascolarctos cinereus; assembly: GCF_003287225.1. NCBI lineage: Eukaryota > Metazoa > Chordata > Mammalia > Diprotodontia > Phascolarctidae > Phascolarctos > Phascolarctos cinereus. The sequence goes on from NW_027555736.1 coordinate 123,394,023, forward strand.
TTGCCCCAGACCTAGAATGTAAGTTCCTTGAGGACAAGGGAGGCTTTTCATTTTGTCTTTGTATCCCTCGTGCCAAGCACTTAATAAAATGTGCAACCTGAGAGCCCAGTCAGAATAGGTGCCTCCAATTCCTGGGGCTTTCCCCTTTCTGTCCCAGCCACCCTTGCCCTTCATATTCCAGGAACTGGATGCTCCCACCCCACTGGATGTTGACCCCTCCCAAACTCCCACCAGAGTTATCCCAGAGACCTGCTACACTCTGACCCTCTTCTAGTGGTCCTTGGTCAAGAACATCATTCCTCATAAAATTTGGATGAACAGAGAGTCACCAATTACAATCCTAGAAAGATGGTGGATGACTGGGTCTTACATCTGACCTCTTGCTATGCCCTCTGGACCCATGGACATTGCCATGTAACCTGCCACTGCACCCAATACTCCTGGGCCTACGTACTCATCCACCCAGCCACTGCTCCTAGAGAGCAGGGACTATCTTGCTTTTTAAAAAATTGTTTCACCAGTGTTTAACACAGCACTTGTCACATAATAAGTACTTAATGAATACTTTTCCATTCCATTCTATTAATAAATGTTTTTTGAATTGGATTGGAAGCTGTTAGATGATCTTTAGTGGTTGATCTTTCCCACCAAATACTGGTTTTCTATCTGTGTCTTCCTTCTCTCTGTAGCTGAAGGCATCTTCCCCTAGGCTTCTTGCCCCAGGGTAAAACTTCCTAGTTATATCTCTGCTTGTACTTATCCCATTGGGGTTGTTGACCACCTTTAACAAGTTGTTTGGGTGTAAAGACTATGCCTTACTTTAGGCATAAAGGTATTCTGGTACCAAACATCTAGGAGGCTGCTAGGTGGCACAGTGGATACAGCATTGGGCCAGGAGTCATGACCTGAGTTCTATTCTGAGCTCAGAGACTTTACTAGTTGTGTGACTCTGGGCAAGTGACATCCTGTTTGCCTTAGTTTCCTCATCTGTAAAAGGAGCTGGAGAAGGAAGTGGCAAACCACTCCAGTATCTTTGTCAAGAAAAACCCAAAAGAAGTCACGAGTCGGACACAACTGAAACATCTTAAACAATAACAAAATACCTCAAGTACTTAATATAGTACTTGGCAAATGGTAAGTACTTAAATGTTTCCAAGATCTATTTATCTATCAATTCCAACATTTTCCCTGGAAAGAAAACTCATCTTTTTTACCCCAATATTCTTCTAATGAGACTATATGGTTGCGAATCATGAATTACGATTTATCACGAATGGTCTCCTAAGACTCAAAAGTGTAGAGCACTCAAAGGACAAGCAAAGGATGGTGTAAATATGCTGCAATATATCACCAACAATGACTTGCATTGTAGAAGAGATCAAGGAGACATCAATGATAAGAAAACAAAGTGACTGGTCACGTAGTGAAAATTGAAAATGGCTGATGGCCAGCCCACATTGCTTCATCGGCACCCATTTACTGTTAAACAATCTAAAAGAAGACTTCCGTCCCAGGCCAGTGGGTGAACCCCCTTTCAAAAATTTATGGGAGGACATGGAGGAGAGTGGCATAGGTTGGGAGCTATGAGTAGGTCACAGTCTGCACAGCTGGGAGGTGAAATCATGGATCCATTAAATTCATAGGATCATAGATCTAAAGCTATAAGGGACCTCAAGTCTTTTTATTTCATAGATGAGGAAACTGAGGCCCAAGGAAGTTAACTGACATCCCCAAAGCCACCCAGGTAGTAAGCATCAGAGGTGGATTTGATCCTCTGATCCCAAAGTCAGTGCTCTTTCTACCTGCTATTACTGAAGTAATCTCTGTAGAACAGCATTTCAAAAGTCAATGTTTTGATTTTGTGGAAGTAGAAATTGATAATTCAATTTTTTAAAAAGTATTTATTAACGTCCTAGTAGGAGCAAGTATTATGCTAGTCTTGGGGATACAAAGTCAAAAAGGAAAGTGTCTGATTTCCAGCAGCTTACATTGCCCTATGGGCTCTGGGGATTCAGGCCTCTTGGGAAAGGCCTCTTGCAGGAGGTAACAGGAGAGATACTTCTACTACAAATTAAGCCAGGGAGGTAAGAGGACAAATATGTTAAGAATGAGCTAGCTGGCCCCCAGGGCACTGTGCTTTGACTAGCTTCTTCCATTGGCTGGTGGCCCAACATTTCCAAAGGCTCTCACTGCCAACGGAGTGATAGTGAGGTGGTTAAGCAACAGCACAGACTGTCAAGCAATGGCAGAGTCAAAAGTAGGGGAATAGGTGCCTAACCAATGTGATAGAAGTTTCAGTAATACAGACAGGGCTGGGTGAGTGGTCTGGATTGTGAATAGGCACTGAGTGGGCACACTGTCCCCAGAATATGCAGCTAATTAGACAGAGGAGTTTATGAGGGCTTGATTATTAGATTAGATTAGATTAGAATAAATTCAGACATGGAAGACTGAAGTGTCCCCTCTTCATTCAGTCCTGATTTTAGGAGTGATCAGGCATTGCTTCCTTAGGAGCTATCTGGAATTGGGTGGCAGGTATGAGGAATGGGCTGGGAATGTATGGGAAGGTGATTGGGTTGGCTAATCCCTAATCAGGCCAGGGAATATAGGGGTGGAGACTGACAACAGAAGGAAATGTTGAGGTGATTAAATTAGAAGTACTATTTTTCCTAGTGTAACTCCTCTTCATATATTGTGTTCTTGGGCAGCCATAAATGGAAGATAATATGCATGGTGAAATGACCCTATCATTGAGTGTGGAGGTGGAAGGGGAGAGACATAAACATAAGAAGATGAATATTTGCTGAATGTATGTATGTCCATGCATTTTATCTGTAATTATTTTTTTCAAATGTGTATAGGCTCTTCCCCAGAAAAGAGGGGCCCAAGCACAGAGTGTGAAGCAGTCTCAATTTGAACCAGAGGTTCTTAAGCCTTTTTTGTGTCATGGACCCCTTTGGCAGGTCTGGTAAAGGCTATGAAACCCTTTTCAGAATAATGCTTATTGATTGCACAAAATAAAAATACATAGGATTACAAAGGAAACCAATTATATTGAAATAGTTATCACCATATATATTTTAAAAACCCAAGTTCAACAGATTCCAGGTGAAGGACTCTTGCCTTAGATAGGCAATGAGTGGGGAGCTAGTAATGGGCCTGCCAGGGATCTCAAGTTCAATTACAGAGAGAAGTTCTGCTTGTGATGAAAAACCATGCTGACAGCCATGTGAAGGAGTCAAGGCTTGAGGAGGCCTGGTGGATCCAATGTTCAACTTGGGTAAAGGAGATGGAAGAAGAAATTTTACCATCAAATGTCAAAGCAGTCAAGAAAAATATTACTAGAAGAATTTTCTTCAGGCAGTCTAGTCAAGAATAGAGATGACAGTTGAAGGAAGGAAGGAGAAAAGATAAAGAGAGAAAGAAAATCTTTTGGGGGCAAAAAATTGGAAATTGAGGTGATATCCATAAATTGGGGAATGGCTGAACAAGCTGTGGTATATGAATGTAATGGAATACTATTGTGCTATAAGAAATGATGAGTAGGTAGATTTCAGAAAAACCTGGAAAGACTTATATGAACTGATGCAAAGTTTCATGAGCAGAACCAGGAGAGTATTGTACACAGTAACAGCACTACTGTGTGATGATCAACTATGAAAGACTTAGCTTTTCTCAGCAATACAATGATCTAAGACAATTACAAAGGACTCATGATGGAAAAAGCTATCCACATCCAGAGAATGGACTCTGAATGCAGATCAAAGGATACTATTTTCACTTTTTTATTTTTGGGCTTTTTCCCCCTTTTGGCCTATTTCTTCTTTCACAACATGATTAATATGAAATATGTTTTACATGATTGTACATATATAATCTATACCAAATTGCTTGCCATTTTAGGAAGAGGGAGAAAAATCTGGAACTCAAAATTTTGTAAAACTGAATATTAAAAATTGTCTTCACATATAAAAAATAAAAAGAAAACAACCTTTTAGGGTGTCAGAGCATAGAGAATGCCATACCAAACAAGAAATGTGTATTAGGTGCCTGCAGAGCAAGGCAGAAAGGCAGCTGGACAGAGAGCCAGCCTTGGAAGCCAGGAAGACCTGGGTTCAATTATCCCCCTGACACATACTATCCACGCTGCTTCTCATATCCTTATACTGATCATCTGGGAAGGAGGAAACCTAGTTAATAGAGGAAAGATGGCAGCAGGTAAACCCAATAGATGGTGCTTGCAAGTCTAGTTCTGGGTTGAATGGGGCCAAAAAAAGAAAAAAGCTGTAACATCAAGAAGTAGGGGATATTGGGAGAAGTATCAGTGGCTTCTAGCTCTTAGGTCCAGGTCTGGTGTCCCTGAACTATAGAAATCCCATAATCCTTTGGTCCATCTGTCCTTTGCAGATGAAAAAAGGCAACTTTTCCTGCACCCCAGGCCAAAGTAGTAGAAGCACACTAGGGTCTGACTGACTGGCTGAAAAGATTTTTGGCCCCTAGTCTATGTAAGGTAATTTGCTCAACTTTGATTCTGCATCAATCTCTTTAATGAGGTGAGGCTCTGCTGTTTGCCTCTTAGATCTGTAGGCCTCCAGTTGGGACTTAGAGCCCATAACAGAGTATGGTATCATCCTTTGGCCCCAGGAAGCCTACTTTCTTAGCTCTTCACTTTCATCAGAGATAGAACTAGCCAGGAGAAATTTTCAGTTTCAATCTGGATGAGGAATAGGAGAGAAGATAAGATAGAGGAGCAATCTGTGGAGGAGGTATTCTAAGAAGAATTAAGCTAGATTCCCCTTGTAGCTGTCCAGTGTTAAGAAGTAGCTAGCATAGCCATTTTAAAATGTAGACTGAATAAAAACACCCTGTAAAGGAAATCTCCTCTCTAGGGACGAGAATTCCCACCTTGACAGATAAATGGTATCTTTTAGATAAGAGCATCTAGGTGGCACAGCGGATAGAGTGCTGGACCTAAAGTCAGGAAGACTCATATCCCTGAGTTCAAATATGGCCACAGATACTTGCAAGTCACTTAACCCTTTTTGCCTCAGTTTCCTCACCTGTAAAATGAGCTGGAAAAGGAAATGGCAAACCACTCCAGTATCTTTGCCAAGAAAACCCCAAATGGGGTCACAAAGAGTTGGACTCTGAATAACAGAGCCGTCTTTTCCAAACTACTGATTTACTAGAGCTTTCTTTGGTCCTCAATCTTTGATTTTATGGATTTGGGAAACTTGGGGGGAGGAGAGGGTTGTGAAAACTGGGAGGCAGTGTGGTACAGGGGAAAAGGTACTACTTCCAGGGTCAGAGAACCTGGGTTCAGATTCCGATTACAATCCAACCTCCGTGGCCTTACGCAAGCTACTTAAACGTCTCAGTTCTCGATTTCCTTTCTGCTAAATGAGGGGGTTGGATTCAACAGCCTTCCAATTCTAACTCCATGATCCTGTGAACTGCCTCCAGATGTATGTGTCTCTAATTATAGCGTAAGAGTGGCTTGGGAGGCACTGAGCTGATGTTATTTGCCCTGGGTCTCCCAGCCAGTAGGCTTCAGAGGCAGGATTCAAACCCGGTCTCCTTGATGCCAAGGCTAGCCCTCCATCTACTTCGCCAGGTTGCCTCTCATATGGAGGATTTATGCCTAGTATTGCATCCGGGTAATTTTTATACACAACTCTATCGAAGTGGTCCCAACTTTCAAGAACTTTACATTCAAAAGTAGAGGTAAAACATACAAACATTTTAAACCTATAATTAATTATCAAATAAAAAGTTTTCCAAATCAACAAAAGGTGCCTACCTGAGAGACCAGAACAGGTTTTGGAGGCAATGTGACTCTCAAAGTACAGCCTTTGGTGACTTCTACCGTTTTTGTTTTTGTTTTTTCCAAATGTTAACAACAATTTAAATTTAGCCCCTTTTCTGCTCTTGGAAATGGATAGGGGGAGGAAGGAAAGAGAAATGTGAGGGGTCTCAGGCTCTGAATTCACCTTCTTGTCTACTTGGTCTTTAGGAAATGGGGAAAGGAAAGACCCTTGTGTGCCTCAGGTTGTCCTTGCAGACATCTCCATTTGGTTTCCAGCTTGTCTCTAGGCCAAGCTGGTTCGATCCATATTTTGGCAAGATCGGAAGTATGACTCCAACTCAGGGGCTTAGTTTAAAAAAAAAATCTTCAGCCAACCTTTAGTAAGGAGAATAGTTTCCCAAGGGCCTTGAGGATAGAGCAGCAACAGCCAATGTGGAGACACCTAAGCAACCCAGGAGTTCCCCTAATCCCAGGGCTGGGCCCTCATTGGAGACAACAGTAATTTCAGTCTTAGCCCCAATGACAGCAAAGCCCAGGCAGGCAGCCCATACATAATCCATTACCCCTCTTGGGTCGAGCTGCCAGCAGCTCTTGTTTCCAGGGAATTCTGCTACCCCTAGCTGTGAACTTCAAGCTGTAGGAGGAAGAATAATTGAGAGTTGGCTGAGCATCTGGGCAGGGGGAGTGGTGAGAAAATGGCCTTTCTCCCATTTTTCTTTCAGTCTTACAAGTTCACTCCAAAGGGGAGTCTGTATAATTTGGTCCAGGGATTGATATGCAAATCTGGCTTTCTGAAACTCTACTTAAACCGGTATCACCTAGTCCCTCAGGGGCCCAAGCATAGGGTGGAGCCCACATTTAGCAACCCCTTTGCCTGGCCTGTCTAGCCTTTTGGGTAGAGGGTGGAGACGGGGAAGCAATTCAGGCTTTAATGCCCTTCTAGCCAGTGTAGGCACAGAGCATGCACTCAGTGAATGATTGATTGGTTGACAATGCTAATCTACTAAACTTCCCACGTGGTGGGAACAGGCTATTTTCCTCACATTGATTGTGACAGCTCTCAGTCCTTCCTTCACCAGGGCTTCTGGGTAATTTCAGATCAGTACAGAATTGTCATCCTAGGCTTGGCAGAGAGGTTAGGTAGAGGGGGCCTTAGTCAGGGACGGGAAGGATTTAGTGCTGTTATCCAATCCAGATAGGAATGCAGAGGTGGTTTCTAAGGCAGCAGCACTGAACAGACTGGGTCAGGCTCTTGAAAAATGGCACTGGAAGTTGATTGGAAAAGGCACTAGATTTGGAGTCAGAGGATGGGGATTTGAATCTTGACTGTGTTATTTGCTTCCCATGTTATATTGGGCATGGCCTATAACAGCTCTAGGCCTCGGTTTCCTCATCTATGAAATGGGGTGTTTGATTCCTCAGGCCCATAAGCCAAACTTGAGGATGAGAAGAATAAATCTCATGTTCTCTTAGTTGGACAGGCTTGAAGGAAATGAAAAAAACCCTACTGGTACTCTAGCTAATTCTTAAATCATGTTAGTTGCTGGTCGGTCGTGTCTGACTCTTCATGACCTCGTTTGTGGTTTTCTTGGCAAAAATAGTGGAATGGTTTGTCATTTCCTTCTCTAACTCATTTTACAGATGAGAAAACTGAGGCAAACAGGATGAATTGACTTGCCCAGAGTCACGCAGCCAGTAAGTATCTGAGGCTGGATTGGAACTCGTCTTCCTGACTCCAGGCCCAGAGATCTAGTAGGGAAATACTCGAATGACCAGGAATGTGCTTTTAGGTCATTTTGACCTTATTCCCTGTGGTACCATTGGGCTCTCTGTATCTTGTGATCTCTTTTTAAATTAATCAAGAAAGCCCAGTTTTCAAGGAGCATCTGGGAAGCACAACAGATACAGAGCTAGACCTGTAATTAGGAAGACATGAGTTCAAATCCACCCTCTGACAATCTCTAGCTGTGTGACCCTGAAAAAATCACTTAATCTCTGTGTGCCTCAGTTCTTTCATCTGTAAAATGGGGGTAACAATAGTACCAACCTCTCAGGATTGTTTTGAGTCCTTGGGGAGATAATATTTGTAAAATGTTTTGCAAATCTTAAAATACTATATATAAATGGTAGCCATTAGTATTACTTATTATCAGGATTCAACAGCCTCTTCCTCTACTGTATCTTTTCTGTCACTTTTCCTCTTGTCCTATAATCCTCTTTGTTGACTTTGGCCAATTGTGGGGGCTGTAGATTTTTTTCTTCCTAAAAACTCTTTGGTGTACTGTATTTGGAGTCAGAAGAGCTGGGTTTGAAGCTTGGATTGCTATTTACTACTCATGTGACTTTGGGCAAGTCATATAATTTTTTAGTATGTCTCAGTTTTCTCATCTATAAAATGGGGGGAGGGTGCTCAACTATTATCTCCAAGGTCCCTTTCAGCTTTTAATCTATAATCTAAGAGGACATAAACCTTCCTGCAGTTTTTCATTTTTTTTATTTTTAAAGGATTTACTCCTAATCCTCCAGGGAAACACACAGTATTAAAATAACAAAAGGAAAGGTGACAAATAGTATTAGTTATTATTATTACTATTATTATTATTATTATTACTACTAGTAGTTATTTCTGGACTAATAATCATACAAGGGACTAGGCTTTAATCCTTTTCAGTTTTCCTTCTTTTAACTGATTTAATTCCATCTGCATCTTGCCTTCTAATTTGCTGGGCCTTGTCCCCTCTGCCTGGTCTGACAAGGCTGCTAGCTGGGAAATGAAAACAATCCTACTGGCCTTTTAGCTAACTCCAAAGTCATGGTAGGAAAATGCCCCAATAATCTAGATCAAGAGTGGGGAATCTGCGGCCTCGATGTCACATGTGGCCTTGAGGCCAAAGGTTCTCCACCCCCGATCTAGCCTTTGGTTCCAGACATGGAAGCCCAGGCTGGCAACAGTCCCCAGTTCTGTGCTCCCCAACAAGGGCTTCCCCTTCCCACCCAAGTTTTCCTCACCCAAGTTTTCCTCTGGGCTTCAGGATTACAAAGCATTTAGAGCTGCCTCTTTTAACCAATGGGTCTCACTGATTGTGGTCTCCTCAAAACCCTATACTTGTCTTGAACTACAAAGATCCTTCCTAATCTGTATTCCAGGGCTTTGGGCCTTCTTGCACTAATTTTGGCATAGTTTCCTTCTAATGTTTTGCATGATTTTACATGTATAATTGACGTCATATTGCTTGCTTTCTCAATGGATGGGGGAGGGTCAGGTAGGAGGGAGGGAAAGAATTTAGAACTGAAAAAAAATTAAATGAATGTTAAAAATAGATATACAATAAATGATAATTTCCTTCTATCTTCCTGGAGTGATGACTCTGTTCCCTGCAAACTGTCTTATCTTGACATCTTGTAGCTCTTGATGAGTGGGTTTGTTTGAAGTGATGCTAGCCAACAGCTGAATGTCTGGTTCTACCCTTTGTGGGGAAGTTGACTTCCCCACCTATTTCTCTAAACTAGTAACTTAGGCCCCATTTTCTTGAAAAAAAAATTGATACCTTTTAACATAGCCTAATTTTCCTCTTCTACTCTTTACCTCTGCCATCCTAATATAACAAAGATCATTTTTTTTAAAGAAAAGAAGGAATAAGATAAGAAATTAGCAAAACCAATCAATACATTAAAAAAGTGAAAAATATTGCATATGTAATGCTTTCCACACATGGGCCTCCTGTCTTTGAAAAGACGTGCCCCAGTCTTTCTACACCACTGCTGTACCTCTTCCTTGGCCTATCTTTACACCACGCTCATTTGCAGTTCACACCAGAATAGCCTCTTTTGGTCATCAAAATCAGAGGCTCCTGGTGGACTTTCCAACAAATCCCTCTTTTTGGAACTCCCTTGGTTCCCTCCCAGATCACTGGCCGACCTTAGATGACTGAACCACATTGAGTACCAATAAACACATCATAGCTTTCTCTAGTTAGGAGTTTATTCCATTCCCCTCCTCTTTACTCAGGTAGATGAGATAATACTTGTCTCCAATTACCTCCCTAGGGAATAGGTTTACTAGAACTACCCTCCCATATAGGTTTATTAGAAAAACATAATGGAGTAATACAATTTCTCCTCCTACTAAAGGCAAAGTCTAGAAACTAAATTCCTCATCAAATTTTTCTTAGTTACTTACAAGTTGCTCTATCCACTGAATTGAGTATATTTTCCATTTCTTTCTCTTTATGAGAGAAATTTCTCTCTGGTGAAAAGTGTGACTGTAGAGTAGGAAAGCAAAAAAGCTAGTAAGTCAAATGGGGAAAAAGCAAGCCAAAGGCTCTAAATAATCTAGGAAATGATCAATCAGCCCTGTGATCAGAGCTATCACTAAGAATTGTCGTGCCTGGGGCAAATGGTAACAAGTAGGCCCTCAGCTGGAAGAAGGAAAGAAAACAAGGAAGGAAGACTCATGCTTGGGCCAAGAGCTCTTAGCTTTCTGTTTTAGCTATTTACTCTTGTTAAAAAGGTACTCTGCTCAGTTGTTTTTACTGTCCAGAAGGGTTACAACATGGTCTAAAATCACTGTCCTCTCAATTGAGTATCTTGGAAGAAAGCCACTATGGCTCTAACCTATACACCTTTGCTTGAAGTCACCGCAATTGACTACTGCCTTTGGAGACCAGTTTGAAAGCTACCTGTGAAAATTCCCACACTATCAGGCCATTCTAGGCAAACTTTTCCAAGGCAATGGGACATTGTTATTGCTATCTGTCCGTTAAAAATTTCTGTTTTTCTCAAATATAGACTTTGGCAACTTTTATTGTTTTTTTTCAATGTTGACAAAACAATCCAAATACAGCCCCATTTCTGCTCCTGGAAATGGGGGAAATGGGGCGAAGGGAACACCCCTAATCTTGTAGACGACACAGCAATACATGGCAGCTAGGTGTCGAAGTGGATCGAGTGCTGGCCCTAGAGTTGAGAAGACTCAATTACTGAGTTCAAATCTGGCATCAAAAACTTACTAGCTGTGTGATCCTGGGTAAGTCACTTAACCCTGTTTACCAGTTTCCTCATCTGTAAAATAGGTTGGAGAAGGAAATGGCAAACCACTCCAGTATCTTTGCCAAGAATACCCTAAATGAAGTCACAAAGAGTTGGACACAACGGAATGTCAAAAATAGTAATACACGCAAGAAAGCCTGATGCCCAGAAAACCAGACAGAGAAGAGACCTTATCATTCTGTCAGCAAGGACAGGCCTTAGTCCTTGAAACCCATTGATAAGAGAAGCAGTTGGAGTTCATGGGTAAGGGAGTCAGCTGTAAGCTTAGTGTAAACCTGAAAACTTAAGGGGTTGGAAGGCAGAGTATAAAAGAAATATCTGCTACAGGCTTGGGTTCTGACATCTGGAACTAAAAGATAGGGAATCTGACTCAAGAAGGGTTGGGTGAGGAGCAGCCTTTCAAAATCAAATCATTTTGGCTAGAAATAATGTTTTGCATTCCTTTATATCTTATACATCAGTCTGGGAGAGTTTCAAGGAAAGCCATAAAGAAAGAGAAATTAAAAAGAGCAGGGATCATAAGAAATAGTAAAAGACAGACAACTATCCAGAGGGCCCAAATGGGACAATGAGTCACACTTGCTAGAGTCAACACAGGGATAGCCAACTGGAGAGGGAAATGCTTAGGAGCGCTTTACTCTTTCTGCTAATCTCACTCCTCTCCCAACTGGTACCAGTTTCCCCCAAGAGGGTTCTGGTCATTTCAGTAGGGAAGATGCTTATTTCTGATGCCGGATCCTGAGATATAGTGGCTTCCAGGTACATAGCTGGGATGGAAAGTATCATTGACGGGAGGGATCATCCTTTATGCTCAGGACTTTCTGTCCCACTAGTGATGAGGGGAAAGGTATGTCAGCATCCAGAGGAGGGAGGTTCAGGGAGGTTACCCTAGCAACCTAAAAATTCCTAAGTGAGATTTAGGCATAACCAAATGTAAAAGTCAATCAGTAATCATTTAGTAAGGGCTTACTACGTGCCAGATACCATGTAAAGCTCTGGGATACAAAGCAAGGCAGAAATGAAACAACAGTACACGCCCCCAAGGAGCTTACATACTAAATGGGGAGACAAAAGTGAATGAAAAGGTACATTCACAGTACATACAGAGTAGAAGGGAAGATAACCTTAAAAGAGAAGGCATCGTTTCAGTCTTGTAAGAAATTAGAGATTTCAGAGAGCACAGGTTGGGAGGAAAAGTATTCTAAGAATAGGGGACAACTAGTACCAGGCAAAGAAACAGGAGATGAAGTGTCCTGTTCCAGCGATAGCAAGTATGCCTGGAATTTTACCAGTATCACTGCACCAAGGTGTAGGAAGTGTAAAAAACAGACAAAAAACTTTACTTAGTGTATCTTATACTGAAGTGTAAGAAGATTGTAAAGGTAGTAAAGGACCAGTTGTGAAGATCCTTAAATACCAAAAGACTTTATAATTTATTCTAGAGGCAACAGGGAATTTATCTAATAGGGGATGACATGATCTGACCCATTTTAGGTTAGTACCTTTGGCAGCTGTGTGAAGGTTGGATTAAAATGGAAAGACTTGAGGCAGGGAGACCAATTGGAAGGCGGTTTGCAATAGTTCAGGAAAGAGGTGATGAAGGCCTGAACTAGGGAGGTGGCCGTCTTCTAAAGATGTATGGGGATGGTTTCAGAGAAGACTGGGAAGATTCTTATGAATTGACATGGAGTGAAGTGAGCAGAACTACTTACACATGACTTACACATTAACTAAAGACAAATAAGTCTGAAAGACTTAAGAACTCTAATCAATGCAATGAGCAATCACTATTCTAAAGGACCCATGATGAATCATGCTAGCCACTTTGAGAGAGACAGAATGACAGTACATATTGGAACATATTTTTTGGACATGGCCAATAGAGTTATTTGTTTTGACTATGTATATATGTTTCAAGGATTGTTGTTGTTTTTTTTTCAATGGCAGGGGTAGGGGAGGTGGGAAAGAAAATAGATTTTTGCTCACTGAAAAAAATTTAATAAGAAAAAGATGTACATAAGATATGCGAAGTTTGAAGTGACAAAGTAATTTCACCTGGCTGGAGTGGGCCCCATTGGTTATGCTTTGTTATCTTTTCCATTCAATTCAATAAGCATTTATTAATTGGTAAGCATTTATTAAGCATTGATGTGCCAGGTACAGTGCTAAATGCTGACACAATTCAAAATAGAGCAATCCCAGCTTACATTTGAATGGAGAAGACAAAAAGTAAATGAGCACTTATTAAATACTAGGGACTGTGGGTAATAAAAGTGAAACAATCCTTGCTTTCCTGGAGTTTATATTCTACTGGGCAGAAGTTTGTATACAGGTATCAAGGCAAAATACATACAAGATAGTTTTTGTTTGGGGGAGTTGGAACACTAAAGGTTAGGGGTATCTGGAAAGGTCTAATATAGAAGGTGGAACTTAAGCTTCGAGACATGAAGGGAGCCAGAGAGCCCAAGAGGCCAAAAGTGAGGAAAAAGAACATGGGGGTCAGCCTATGCAAAGGTGTGGAGGGAGGACATTGAATGCCATGTGTGAGCAAGAACAAGCAGTCCAGTTTAGCTGGAACAAAGGATAAGGTGAAATTAGGCCAGAAAGGTAGGCTAGAGCCAGATTGTGAATTCCTTTTAAATGACAAACCTAGGAGCCTGTATTTTATCTCAGGGGCAACAGAGAGTTACAGAAGCTTCCTGAGAATGGGATTAACCTCCCTGTGCAAAAGGAATCCTACCAGCATTGTAGGAATCTCAATTTGGCAGCTGTATGGAGAACGAATTGGAGAGGAGAGAAAGACTGTACAGATAAGGAGATCAGTTAGGAGGCTATTGCAGTAATAGTTGAGGTGAAAGGCGATAGATACAAGTGCACTGTGTACTAGGGTGGTAGCTGGGAGACATTGTGAAGGTAGAATAGACAAGGCTTGCCAACTGACTGGAAGTAGGGCATGAGAAAGAGTGAAGAGTAGATGTTAGCTCCAAGGTCAGCCAACCTGGATGACTGGAAGGGTGGCGGGGACTGACAGAAACAGGGAAGTTAGGAAAAGGGGCTGGTTTCAGCAGAAAGAGAATGAGGTCCATTCTGCCTACCTTGGTTCGTTCTGGAGAAGTCCAATCTCATAGCATCTGTAGCCTCTGTTGTCTTTCAAGGAAAAGTTACTGACTCTTATTTCACTCTCCCCAAGATCTTTTGTGCAAAATGGGGACCAGTACAGGATATTTTTGTGAGGCCCCCATACTACCTAAGGTATCTGACAGTATTTCAGGCCTGGTAGAGATTACCATTTAGAAAGAAGTTTAGAGGACCCTATCTCCAGGTTTGGAGTCTAGGGGACAATCTCAATCAGTAGAGAGACACTAATATTCAAATCCATATCCAGGCATCCAAAATCTACGGAAATATTTTAAAAAGCTTAGCTGGGGAGATAAGCAACTGCCCTAGGAAAAGTTGGGGGTGGGGGAGGAAATGCAAAAGAAGTTAAAAGGCAGACCAGGAATTAAACTAAGACATCAGGAAGAACAATCTTAGGATGATGAGACACATAGACCTTCAGCTGATTCTCCCAAGGGGCTCTCTCAGGTCCTTAACCTAGGACAATTCATACAATGTTTCCTTGGAAAGATGTCTCACCAGGCGCCAGGAGGAGGAGCAAGGGCCCAAATTCTAGCCAGCTTCTATTTATAGCTATATTGAGCAAGGAATTACCATATGAAAGGGGGAGAGAGGCCAGCACTTGGGCCTCAGAGAAAGAGGCCAAGCCTGTAACTTAGACACAAAGCAGCAGCAGCAGCTGGAGATTGGAGAATGGAGCCAGGCAGTGGGAGACCAAACTGGGGCTGAGTGTATAGGAGCCAAAGGGATTAGCCAGGTTGCCTGTGAATAATGCCATGCTCCTTCCTCCCAAGGCCATTTTCTTATTCTCTAACACTGATACCACAGTAGAATCCTCTTGTTCCTAAATGTAAGGGATTATACATACATGCTTTTGCAGGTGGCTACAGTAGTTAAACCACTGGTTTCCAGGAAGCCTGGTGTCCCCAGATGTTAGAGCCTTTTCCTCTAAACCAGGGGTTCTTGACTTGGGATCCACAGACCCCTTGTGGATAGATTTCAGGGAGTATCTGTGAACCTGGATGGGAAAACAAAATACAACTTTATTTCATCAACTTCTAACTGAAATTTAGAATTTCCTCCAATTATTTAAAGATATTATTCTGAAAAGGAGCTGAATCAGGAGTCTGGAGACCAGAGCTATGTTTCCAGTGCTGCCATTTAATCATGTGACCTTAGGCAAGTCATTTCACTCAACTTTTCTGGGGCTTGGCTCTGTCTGCTCAATGATGGGGTTGGAGGTTATTTTTAAGGTCTCTTCTAGCTCTGAAATATGATTCTATGTATCTGCACATGGATGCCATATCTAAACACTAGGAACGAGGAAACTAGCAGATTAGAATGAAAAACCGGTGTCATGTGGGCAAGAGTAAACAATGCTACGTTTTCTACCTCAGCAGGCTTTTCAGCAGATATTCAGGACCCTGTGGAGTCCCAAGAAAACAAGATTTTCTTTCCCCCTAAAAAAATAATTGAGGAGTAGTTAGGTGGCGAAGTGGACAGAGCACCGGCACTGAAGTCATGAGGACCCGAGTTCAAATGTGACCTCAGACACGTAACACTCACTAACTGTGTGACTCTGGGCAAGTCACTTACCCCCAACTGCCCTCACCAAAAAAAAAAAATTAATTTTGAATAATGCTAATAGGAAAACAAAATCTTACCAGGGGCTAGGAGAGTGTAAAAAGGACTGACTTTAAGACTTTTAAAAATTGTGTTATTACTTCATATTCAAATGTATAATATTTTATTCAGATATTAAAACATATTTGTGATCTTGATTCAGAAGCTCTCTCTAATAACACCAAAGGCAACCCATGCACGCTTGCTCCTTCTTTGGACCTCTTATCCACCCTTGAGAAAGTTTGTCAGAGACTTTGCCGAAGATCACCCAGTTACTAGTGGAGCACTCTGGCTATCTACCTGTCAGTTCTCATGTGATAAAAGCCCATCTTCTCTAAAACAAAAACTTGAGGTCTGATACAAAAGATTGGCCAACGGTTTAAAAAAAGTAACAAAAAAACTCTCCGGAGCGTCTGTGAAGTGTGAGCATGACTGCAGGTCTTTGGACCCTGCAGCCAGGATGTGCCTTTCTGACTTCAGAGATCTGGAGACAATCCCCTTTGTAAACCTGTGCTTAGTGGCCAGAACCCTATTTGTCGCTCTCTTTTTCTCAGTTCTATAGGTGGTCCACATTTTACTGAATGGAGCATACTAGTGAAGGCCCTCCAGCATGACACGTTTAGGAGAAAGGCCATGAGATCAGATCCAGACTGCCCCTCTTTCATCCTAGCACATCCTAGGATCTGTGAACTTTAAAAAAAATGGTAATATCACTGATTTCCTTTGTAATCCTAAGTATTTCATTTTAGGCATTTAAAAATATTTCAAGGACAGCTAGGTGGCGCAGTGGATAGAGCTCCAGCCTTGAAGTCAGGAGGACCTGAGTTCAAATATGCTCTCAGACACACAATACACAACACATACTAGCTGTGTGACCCTGGGCAAGTCACTTCACCCCAATTGCCTAGCAAAAAGCAAAAACAAACAAAAATATTTCAAGAAGGTTTCTATACTCTAAGAGGAGTCCAATGACACAAAATAGGTTGTTAAGAAGCCCTGTTGGGGGAGGCAGGAGCATGCAGCAGGAGTTTGTGGGGACTTGCCATACCTTAGGAAATCCTAGGGTTGTTTTTCTGGTTTGCTTTTTTTTTGGTTCAGCAATGGGGGTTAAGTGACTTGAAATCCTAGGTTTTTGAACTGCAAGAGACCTTCTCCTCTCCCTTCCCACACCTATTCCCCTCTCCCCAATAAGCAAGATTAATTCACCAGCAACAAGTAGACTCAAAAGAAAATTTTTATTTATTTATTTTCGAGGTGGGGAAGGGGGAACTTTACAAGAATTTTTAAGCCGATAACTAGAAAGGAAGATAAATAAAAGCTTGTTACAAAGTCAGTGTGCTGAGGCAAACTCCCAGAAGACACACTGGAAAAAAAAACCCAAAAACTTTACATTTTTTACTGCTTTTACTTTACAATAATTACAAATTAACATACAGCAAGTGGGTTTTAACCCATTTTTTTAATAGAATCTAGTAAGGTAAATGCTTATACAAGCATTACAAAAAAATAAACTGAAAGCAGAGGTATGAGGTGTATTACAGCTATCCTCTTGAACATTCGGTGGCGTATGCTAGTGCACTCCATATCAGTAAGAGAAAACAGGAAACCACAAGGCTAAACTTTAACCACAGACAAACTGAACTGGACATATCCCTTTGTCAGTGCTCAATAACCACCATTACATAGTTTTAAAAAAGGCAGAGAATAGTGGAAGTCACTACCACATAGCATCTTGGTATGGTGTACCTACCTATTACCACACAGTGCCTACCTATAACAAAAAGATTAAAATTGGGCCCAAGAGCTAGGAATGAAAGAATTTTATGCATTTTTAAGGCACAAATTGATGTAGGTGTTGGGCCTCTCTCTAGACAACCGTAAGTGGAAGATGATGGAAAATGCATTTTATGGGATGGTTTTCAGTATTCACTTTTCTATACAAGGCCTCTAATTTTTCTACAGCTAGAGAGGTTATCAGCCAGTTCAGTTTGCCTGTCCCTAAACTTAGCTACTTTGATAGGGAAAGAAGGAATCATGGCCTGTTGTTCTAGCAAGTGAAATAAGATCAGCACTTGGAAAAGTGTTTTTTTTTTTTAATTTAAAGGCAGCACATTGGGTTTTTTTTTAATTTTATAAACCTGGCCAGCAGGTGGAAGATTCCAGAGCTCTGGTTAACTAGGAATGTTACACTACATTAAAAAAACAAGACAAAAACCCTGAAACAAACACCTTACTATCCTTTCCGTGTACAAACATGAATCACAGCAAATGTGCAGCCTTTGAAATAACTCATTGAGAAATGGTGTATTTTATCAAATTCTACAACAGATTACAAAATGGCCCTGCTAATTAAAGAAACCTCATACCTCCCGCACTTACTATCACCCAACATCTTCCTTTATGTCAAAACAGTCTAATCTGAACGATTATTTATGTGTTTCCAGATTTCAAGGACTCCTAAGATTTAGAAGGTCAGGACCATACAGTCTGAAAAAACTATTTCTCACTGGCACAATGTATGGAATTTTGCCTTGGCGAAAATCTCTTTTTTGGAAGGTGGCTTTTTGTTACATAGGAATGCAGAAAGGTTACTGAAGCTCACTAGAGAATAAAATACAATTCTAAGAGTTTCTCCTTCCTCCAACCATTTGGTCTCCTCCTGTCATCTTTCCACCATGTGCTCTGCAGTATTATGGTTAGGTCTGGACTTGTCACCTTCATCTACTAGAAAAAGCAAAGTGTTTGGGGGATTAAAGATAGCTTTTTAGGGGGCCTAAGTGCCCCCTTCTCAATCTGACTGCCTTTCTCTTTGTTCACCTGTTTGATAGTTTCTGCTGTAACACACATTACAAATCCTTGGGAGGCAAGAGTAGGAATCAGAAGGGCCATTATCTAAAAGGAGATAGATACAAAGTACTTGTACAGGTAATAATACCAGGAGCAAAGAATGTGTTCGCAGATCATCAGTCTTAACTCTTAACTCGTTTGATGGGGCACTGATTTAATTTTAATAACAAACAAGAAATACCGGGCCTTTATACCTCTCTTTAATACTACACTGAACTCCTGAAAAGGATCACGGATTGGGGGCAGGGGAGAGGATACAGGGGTGGGGAGAAAGGACAGTTATCAAAGGGATAACTTGTCAGTGGTATTACCCCAAGACATGGAAGACAAAAGGTATATAGTTTAACCTCTTCTTTCCTTTGGACTCAAACAGTGAATGTTTTTTTGAGAATGACTCTGTCCCCACAAGCTCACCTCAGGGGCAGAGAGGAGTAAAAGTGTTGGCAATGTTGAATTGTCTGCAGCATTTCTGGCTTTGGCAGTTCCTAACCTCAATTTCAAAGAAAAAATGATTATAAATTTGATTGTCTCATAATCAAGCTACTGACAAGAGATTTTAAAGTGCATATGGCATTATAAACTGTGATAAAAATTACCGAGATGATAATTTAATATTTAACTGAACGTGAAACCTGATTCCATGAAATCCACTTGATTCTGGAAAACTAGGTAGGCACTATTATCTGTAAGGTCACTACCCCAAATACTCTGATAATCTGATAACCAATCCCCACTTCGGCATCTTTGCTTTGTCCTGGCAGGGAAGTATATCATCCTATACCAGGGGCAAGGAAAACTGCAGAACCCAAAAACCAAGTAACCATAAAAACTAAACCTTGTCACAGTACAGGAAGCCAGATGGCATCAGTCCAACTTCCCTCCATTTTTTAGTTACCAGGATCAGATCTCAAGGTGAATTTCACACCAAGTAAAAAGCATAAGCAGCAAGTTAATTCCCTAAACTCAGAGTGAAACTACACTGAGAGTTCCATTTCAAAGGGGCTAAGAGCTAACAAAGGCACACAGAAGTGGACATTCTGGAAAAGTGGACTTCCCTTAACACAGTAATTAGAATCATGCATAAGTTGGGTAGTTCTGGGTAAAGTGCAGGGGGACTAGCTACCTGTGTCCTGGTTCTAAATTTGTCTAATAAGAACCAAATCAGTGGTTTTAAGTTAAAAAAAAAGTCCCCATTTCCCAAATAAAAGAAATAAACAAAATATTACAACTTAATGGGGACTTTCAAATCAAACTAGATCAAATTGTGCAGCAATGTATAATTATTTAAATGTGTTTCTGTTTAGAACAGTCCGTTTGTGAAGAGAAATTTTATCAGTACTAACACTTTTTTCTCTTTTAAACCCAGATCTGCCTTGAGGAGTATGGGGGGGGGGGAAGAAGAGGCATACGGACAGCTTACTATACACATTTTGATACAGAGGAGCTATAGAAATGTCAATTTCATTTCAATATTGCACATACTGTAGTTGTATTTACATTGGGGCTGAAGCCGCCTAGCTGAGAACTGAGTTCTTTTCATTCTTCTGTCCTTCTAAGACCATGCTATCCTATTTATGGGAGATCAAGACACTGTGGGGCATGGGATGCTAAGGAAACGGCTGGACCCATTTAGCTAGCATGGAAAAAAAAAGTTCTGTAATAGTGGATTTGATACGGGTTACTTTGTTTCCACTTTGTAGGCGCTCAAAGTCTCCCCTTAACAAACATTCTTTAATCTAAGGGTGCATGGGGAATGCAGTAAGTACTCTGCTTTCTGTATTTTTGTTTTGGTGAATTCTTGCTGAAGAATCACAGAACAGATCTGATTTTATATCCCTGTGTCAGAAAGGTAGGAAAGCACAAGAAGGCAAAGGGAAGAAATAGAGTTAAGAGGTGGCAAGTTTCTTGAATTCTTAACCCAAGAAACGAGATAGTCCTTTTTCTCTTTGTCTAGAAATGAAGAAGGGAGAGATGGGAAGGGAGAAAAAAAGGAGTACAATTCTTTCCTTTTCCCTCTTCATTTTCATCTTCCAGAGTTACTCCGCCTTAAAGGCAGCCCCAGGTGAAAGATTTACTCATTTTAAGTAGCACACTGAGGAGTGAGAAGTGGTACCATCTCACTTTTTGCATTAGTGAGACAGAGTTCTAACCATTGGGATATTATGTATATCCTTAAAAAAAATAAAAATAAATAAAACTAAACTAAAATTTTTTTAAACCAGACTTCTTTCAAAAAAACAGAAAGATAAATATCTCCAATCTGCAAGGCCAGCTTGCAACTCATTAACAAGCACCAAGTAATAGTTTTGTTTAAAAAAGAAAAAGAAAAAAAAAGTACTTTCAAAGCCCCCATGCTCCTGATGGGAAATGGGTGTCAAGGACCTCACTTGAAGAACAGAATATTTTGCAGTCCTCCTGTACTGTGAGGACCACATACTGTATGTGAAGCCTTCAAAGGCTACTATTGTGGTTGATTTGGAGGGGGAAAAAAAAGAAAAAAAAAACAGCCAATGAGCTGTTCTCAAGGGAACAGCTAGTGGGAAAGCTTCAAGCAAACACAAATCAAAACATAGTAGAGAAAAAAAAAAGCATCAGGGATGATTACTTGCTCCAAAACAGTAAGGAGACAGTAGCCATTGAATTGTCCTCTACCTTCTTTTCCTTCTTTCTTTTTTGTTCTCAACAATTCAAAATCCACTAAGGTCTCCTGAAGAACTCTGCTCAACACTGAGTTCAGAAACCATATTTTTTCTTCGTTTTCTATCAGCCCCTTTCTTATCTTTATTCACGAAATGCCAAAACATGGGCTCACAAACGCCAATGTGTCTGTCCTCACTTCCTGAGCCTGGAGCTCTTTGGTAGCCAGCTGATACTTGTGGCATGGGGCTGGGAGATGAATACATACAGCTGGACCACAGTACAGGTGATGCCTATCTTTGATGCTAATACGCTTCACTGGAAAAGTCAGGCTTAGAGAGCAAGGGAGTGGCTGCCGGTTTTGAATGCTGCCACGACACTCTTTTGGAGCAAAGGACTGTCATCCAGTCCAGTAAAACTTACTAGGATCAGGAACATTAGTTACTTCACATGGAAGGTTCTCAGGAATAGTTCCAGGAGATGTCAACCAGATTTGGTTAATCAGTGACAAACAAACAAATGTCTTCTTGCTCAGAAAATAAAAGCTGACACAGGATGTGTTCCCTTGGTAGGTGATAACTATGTGCCATCTGTGCAGACAAACATTTTGGAAAGCCAACTGATGAGTTTTCATTTTTCTAAGCCCCTCTGGAATATAAGGATAGAGGTGAATACCATCCTTTGGGGATCCCAGCAAACCGTCAATATCCAGGTGCTGCACAATACACCCAATTACAAATATAAGGCTTTCTTTCCATACCATAATCAGATCTCCCTCCTAAAATGAAGAAATACAGGCAAAACAGGAAGGAAGAGTGCAAGGAATGGGGAGAAAGGGCAACCAAAGGGTGAGATATTTAATATCTACATGCTACCTGATAATCATCAGGTATCTTCCTTTTGGGCTGAGCTAAGCTAACCCAACTTCTCTCTACATGCTACGCGCAACTCTACAGATATATGTGTATACACATGAAATCCGTACATGTGTACATACATACAGGTCACACTGCAAGGACTGAATGGCATGCTGTTTTTTAGCTGTCATCTCCTGATAAAACAAATTTGGAGACATGTATGCTTTCATACTTTTAACATCCAAGGAAGGATTTTGTGACCTGGTAAACCCTCCTACACACACTAGGGCTGGTGATAGCTGTTTACATCCTGAGCCGAGTACTGCCCACCCCCTTCACCCTCAAGCCCTTGGTATTCAACAAGTCACAGATTGGGTCCCCCTCCCTGCCCCAATACTCAATTTAATTATTTCCATCAAATCCAGGATCCAGGAGAGCACTGTCATGTGTTTCTTAACAACAAAGAGAAGGAAAGTTCCCGTCGTGTAAAGCTCATGTGCTAACAGTGGAGAAGGCAGAGCTGGTGATGATGGTGTCAGATTCTAATAGTTTCTATCTTGGTAGAACAAAAAATTCAACCATCAACAGAAAATCTCTTCACCTTCTGCTGGTGCTTCAGGTGAATGGCCATCTGGAAAAAGGACACCCAGAAGAAAAGGAAAATTAATTGAAAGGGAAAAGGAGGAAAAAAAATCTAAAAATTTGCTTCTATTCATCACTACTACACTAAAATATCTTATTAATACAAGTATCTGAATGTAGTTAATTTTGTATTTTTAAAAAATGAGAAGTACACACCTGTATTACCCATCACCCCTTTCCTATTTCATAAATATAGTTCCTGGAAAGAGCCTTATTGGGGACCTTTCTCTGGTCTAATGCAGTTTCTCACAAAAGCAACATCCTTCACCACTTACTACTTCTTAATTTTTGCGAAAACTAGGGTGTGTGTGTGTATGAAAACCAAAAGACATCAGCAACACACAAAGTGTGAAGAATCAAAATCACCCAGGCATTCCCTTCTCTCCTCGCCTGTCTTCCCCCAACAAAGGAGAAAAGAATTCCCCTTTTTAGGACCTCTGGAGCAGAACTGTCCTTCTTTTTGACACCCTCCCCCGTGTTTATTACATGTACATACATTTTGGAACTTTATTATATTGTCAGTTAAACTGCTATATGTATGTATATATGTAATTCTTATCTCTCCAACTGAACTCTAAGGCCCCTGAGGGTAAATAGAATACACTGTACCTCTGAATCTCCTACAGTGTTTATGCTCACTTTTGGGCACACACAGCAGATGCTCAGGAACTCTTGTAAAATTTAAACACCCAGTTGAGATCTCCAATGACCTCTGAGTTTAGGAGACCACATTATGGACTTGGAGGACAGTATAACAACAGAAAGCAAACTGTCTCCTTGCTTTCTTCCTCTGATTCAACCAATCAAAAAAGAAAAATCAAGGAGAGATTTTTACTATCAAAAAGACTCAGGGAGTTTTGGTTCTTTTCTGACTTACCACCTGGCTGAGAACGGCCTCCCTTGCTCTTCTTCTTCTTCTCCTTCTTTTCCTTTGGCTTTGCTAAACCAAAGAGGCGTGTGGAGGCAGAGGTGGAGACCGGGATTTGGCTCTGCCCCTCTGATACTTTACTTGCCTGGCTGGTGGAGCTGAGTAAGTGGAACGGACCTTTGTCTTTATGTGTCCGGGAGATGCTGTTCCTTTTGGGGGATATAGAAAGTTCTGAGTCCAAAGACCCTGATTGTGATATGGAAGATGCTGTTAGCTGGGAAGGTTCTTCAGGATTGGGGAAGAAGGCTGGGATCCGCATCAATTTACTGTGTTGATGTGAAACCTGCACATGGCAAATAATATTTTTTTAAATTTATTTTGATGTATCAACAATCATTTCCATAAGCTTTTGAGTTTTAAATTTTTCTCCCGCTCCCTCTCCAAGCTGGTGTGCAATCTGATATAGGCTATACATATACATTCCTACTAAACACATTTTCACATTAGTGAAATAGTAATATTTTTATACTAACATTCTGTCTAAGATAATCTTACAGGGACTTCAAGGACAAATGACAAAGCCTCACATTAAGTTAATCTAAAAATGGAGTTTTATTGATAGTATACTAATACTGGGTTCATGTGTAAAAGGAACTCCCAGTAAGAAAACTCCATCTACCAATGAAGCAGCTGGTAGCACAGTGGATAGGGCACCAGGCCCAGAATCAGGAAAACCTGAGTTCAAATCTGGCTTCAGATAACTCATCTGTAAAATGGGGATAATAGCCTTTTACCTCCTAGGGTTGTTACGAGGATCCAAGTGCCTGGCACATAAGTACTATATAATGTTAGCAATTATTTTTATTCACAGTTTTGCAACTTAAGAGTTTTGTGGAGCACTTGAAGTTATGTGATTTGCCCAGGAGCACAGAGATAGTACATTTTATAGTCAGGACTTGAACCCAGTGCAATACTTTCTCATACAAAAAGAATAAGCATAATCCCCAAATCCCCACTCTGGACTGCTTTTGGGAAATAAGGCTAGACATATGCATTGCTAATGCCTAGGCAAACAACTTGGCCCAGGTTACTGCCTGGTTCTAGGTAGACCACAAATGTAAGGGAGCTGGTAGAGTTTTCTACTGAAACTGGTAAAGGAAGTTGGATGTCCCACGCTAGGGTGAAGACACCATCACTGCCTTTGATTTCTCCCATTACAAAGTCAGATAAATCCAAACATAGGGGTTGGTGTAGAATTCCTTTGGAGTTGAGGGACCGTCATCAGTGAATTTGGCTGTCTTAAAAGGTGTGATCCTCCTCTAGGTGAAGGGACTGATCTAAGTCACCTGTATCACCATCTATGAAATGCTTGTTAGCTACATGATTAAAAGAAAATCACAAAACAGAGCTAATATAAGCCACATTCATCCACTCCCAGCTATCTGCTCCTCTATTAACCTTTGTGAAAAGGTTAGAAATCCATTGTTATTTTTCATAACAATGATGTACATTTAAGGCTAGTTGAACAAACAGTCTGGCTCGCTTGTTTAAGCAAGGCACTAATTTATGACCAGGCAAGTAAAACAATTTAATTTCATGGTGAAAGGTGGTAGGTTGTCAATCTGAAAACCGACTTACAGACAAGGCTGTAGATAAATAAAGAGAATAGGAAGGCTCATTGCCTGGGTAGTGGCATCAGTCAAGAGTGCCCAGAGTATGATCTAGAATTTAATCTCTTGCCTAGAGTTTTCTTAATATTAAGGGTAACGCCAAGGGTTTTTTTGGTTTGTTTTCACTTATGGTGGCAAAAAAACATGCAAATACATAAAATACATTTAATTTGTACCTTCTCTGTTGCCACTAGAATTCTCCTTGATATAATACTAATAATGGTATTAGGATTAAGGTAGAGTTGCAAAACATAGCAAAGAAAACAACGTGGAAAGGTTCCATGACCCCAAAACATTTGGAAACCCCTGTACTTAGCCACAATAGCTTTTTTTTTAGAGCCATTTACTGGTTTGTGTTTTCTAATGTATTTGGAGGCCAGAACCATTAGTCAAACCAAATGGCCACATGAAATTGGATCTAACAAACCTGTAAACCTGCAAATGAATGTGCTCTCCTCAATCCCCACGTGGACCGCAAAGAGAAGATTCTAGGACAATTTAGGAATAATTTCAGAAGAACAAACCTTTTGTGGAGACCAAAGTTTCTAAATAATTAGAAACCTTTCCACCAATACAACAAAGACAGAAAAGAGGATTGAACTGGTTTGTTAATAGCCAATTAGTAGCAAAGCAGGAGTAAGAATCAAGGAAATAGTGGTTTTTTTTTTCCTACTCTACCTTCCCACATCAATATGCATATTCCTGCTCACTCCTCCTTCCTGAAACAAACCTTAGCCTATTTCTGGGTCACCCAGTCACTTTAACAATTTTCTATCATTCATATTCATGATACAACTATAATTTATGTGTTTCTGTGTATTTTCTCTTCCCCACTGGGTGATATGCTACCCAAAGGATAAGGAGCATGTCTTATTTCCTCTGCAGTCCTTTTACTTAGTAAAGTGCCTGGAACATGATGAGATTGATCTAGAAATAATTTGAACTAATTTTTTAAAAAACTTGCCATACTTAAATGAAAGTTTTATTGATGGTCTTTATTTTTATGGTCACTTTCCCATAAATTCTCTCCCCCAACTCCTCTCTTGTAATAAAAACCAACTAACAGAGTGACCACACAACACTTTATGTGACACTTGCCATCCACAATCCTGCCCCTCTCCAGTGAGAAGAAGGAAGGGTGTTTTATCACCTGGTCTCTGGAAACAAGTTTGCTATAACCTCAGTTTTGGCAGAAATGTTGCTGCTACTTTAGTCTGAGCTGATGTCTGGTAAGGAGGCATAAAACAAAATGGAAACCCTTCTTTATGCAGGAAGTAAAACTTATCAGATTTCCAGTCATTCCTTACAACAACAAAAATGGTCTATGACATCATGATTTTAAAAAAAAAGAAAAGGAAACTTCATTTTAATTGTTTTCTTTCTGTGAAATGCAGATGCTTTTCAAAATCACGACTTCATAGGTTTATTATAGTATGTAGCCAAGAAGAGAAAAGGAAGGCTTAGTTCTGGTGCTTTCAGCATCTAAGGGGAACCCTGGATTACCTGATTAGCATCATGCTCCGCCTGCCTTTGGGTTAATCTCTCCATCTCTCTCTTCACTTGCTCTTGTTCCTTCTCGAGCTGCTTCTGGGCGGCTCGGAGCCGCTCCAGGTCAGACTGATATGCTGCTTTCTTCTGCTGGAGCTCTTCTCGGTCCTTGTCCAGGTCCTGCTGCCCCCGTTGGACTTTCTCCTCCCATTGGGTCAACCGTGTTTCCCGCTCCATCAGCTCTTTCTCTCGGGCCTCCCATTCTTTCTCCCGCCTGCGTTTCTCCTCCAGGTGCTGAGCCTGTTGCTTCTGCAGACTGGCCAGATCCTGTCGCTGCTTTTCTAGGCTCCTCTGCTTTTCTTGCTCAATCAGAGAGTTCGGTCTGGAGGAGCTCCGGGTTATTGCCCTCTCACTGAGCATCAACTTTTGGTCCTCAATGTAGCTATCCTGCTGTAACACCACACCCTGGAAGGGAGAGGGAGAAAAATGAAATTATCCTGATTTGATGTCATGGTTTATTTGGTTTTCAGTTTTTTGTTGTCCACCTACCCATTACATCCATCTCTTTCAGTGTCTGCCTGTTAAGACTATATATTATAAATCCCCAGATTAGTATTAAGTTGGCACTGTGAATTTTCTTTCCATGCCATCACCTTTGGCAATAATTGTATGGGTGTATACATGCCTTGTTGGGACAGGGAATTCATAGGGAGCACCAAACCACACTAAAGAACAAACCTGCATGAAATTCTTCTGTTATCTTGTTAAATTTCTCATGAACTGGTTCAGGTCACAGACATTATTTGGGAGTAGGAATTAGTAGTAACAGAAGACCAGAGTGAATGGAAACCCTAGTTTTTGTTTTTTTTTTCCTGTGTATACACTCTTAGAGGCAGCATTTAATAGTGCCTATTTTAGAGGAACCCTTCCCCCAACCATGTTAATGTGTAAAACTAGACACAAGGCATACATACAGCATATATCAATTTGAAGATAATATCAAGTAATTCCCAGGCTGAAATTAATATCTAATTTCCATCATTAAATGTAGGTTTCTATCACACAGACTTTTACGAATGTCATCCCTGAGTGTCCATAGCCTCCCAGTGAGGGTATATTTTTCATTACAGTTGATTTATTTTCTTCCACTCCTTTTTGCCATTTGATGATGCTCAGTCTTCAGTACCATTTTCCAGGTAATTAACACTACTTACCTGCTTCAAAGCTGCTAAACTGAGTTTAAGTACTAAGCAAGCAATAAACCCAATCCTAAAGCAAAACTACAAAGCAATTAATAATACATGGGATGAACTGCAAATAAGGTACCTACCTGCAGAGTGCTAAGAAGTTCATGGAGATGAACAATACTCTGGATAACTTGCTGCAGGGAAGACAGACAAACACCAGAAACACTGACTTTAGGAATTTCCCAGATCTCAGAATTCACCATGATACTGTGGTTATTTAATGAGAAAATCATGTCTTTAAAATATCACATAGTGCCTCTACATTTTGTGAAATCTCCTCAGTTCTCGAACATTAATCTTAATACAGATTTATTTTTCCTGGGAACCTACTTTCCATCTTTTATTTGACCTCACAACAGTTACTTGTGGGTGACTAATTTCTCCTAGTTCAAATCATTTTATAATAGAGAGTTCTACTATCATGTGTATTTCAAAAAATGTGAATTTATTTCAACACAATTGATATATCAAAGCACATTTTGGGTATAATATGATTCTGAGGTTACCTCTGCTCAATGCCTTCCTTCAGAGCCATCACAAAGTCACAAGTTACATCTTTTCTGACACCACTTCTAAAAGAAAATTTCAGGTCTTTTTCAAAGTAAAGAGCTGTATTTATTGTATATCTTCTTGTGTAGTAAGACCTATGAGTAAAGGTTGACACCCCCTCACCCTTCCATGACCCCAAGTTGTTGCTGCCTGCCCAACTTGCTTGTATAGCTGAAAGGGTGGGCCAGGCAGCAGCCTGGTCAGTATTTATTGTAGTACTGTAGTATTTATGTATTATTTTTTCATCATTTAACATGTATCAAACTGTGCTATTTTTTATAAGATTCTTATCTTTTTTAAAAAAAATGGCACTCACAAAGTTTTTGAGCATTGTTCCCCATAAACTCTGTGGTTTTTATTGCACCATTTTGTATAGAGAGATGATTCCTGGGAATGCCCTGTTAGAGTAGAACTTCCTGTATGTAGCTTACTCCTTAACTGCCCAGTAAATACATCCTGTACTTCTGTGTCTTATCTCAGTTGTATCAAATGAGGGTAAGAAGACAGGCTGAAGAGAAGTTCTGTCGCTAGCAGTCAGTCCCTCAGGTAGTGAGTATAAGTGACCTAGGTACTCCAGTGTTCATTCCATTTTGAAATAAAATATTTATGAGAGTTCTTCCTTCAGGCCACTGTAGTTTTTATATCTTTGTGGAGCTAAGCAATCAGCTACAGTACTACTTACTGAGGAAAAGCCCATTTTTAAAAATGTGGGTTCACAAAATAAAAAACTCATCAAGTATTCAAGTATGACATACTTTATGTACTTGAAACACACAGGATACTCCTCAAAAGCAAGCACATTCATGTGATGTACTGGGAAGAGCACTGAAGTTACAGAAAGCAGAACTGAATTGGAATCCCAGCTCTGTCACTTACTTTGTGGTGACTTTGGGCAAGTCAAATAACCTCTCTAGGCTTTAGTTCCTTCATCTGTACAAATGAAGAGGTTGAACTGGGTGCTCTCCAAAGCTCTCCTCTGCACCCCTCTCCAGCTCTAAATCCTATAAAATATATCTCTTAATACTATGCTGCTTCTCTTGAGAGTCAAATATTTATATGGAAAAATCAAGTCTGTAGAGTAAGAACACACACCTGCAAGGACTTCCATTGCCCTGAAGGATGGAGAAAGCTTGGATCTTAAGAGATTGTGATTAACCACGATGAAAAGGAATAGTATCCAAATAAGAATGCTTACCTGAGAGAAAATGGGGCTGCTTCACGTTTTAAAATATATGATTAATGAAAAAGGAGCACTAAAATAACTCTTGCTTACTTTCCCCTTTTCCCCCTTCAACATACACACAAACCTAAACTTTTTTTTTGGCAGGATAAAAAGTTTAATTTAATTCAAATTCTCAGTATCTCAGATTTTCATAAATAGCAGGTTTGTGATCTAGCCTTTGGTCTGAGGAAAAAACATTAAGTAAACTTCATATCCTTGTTACTTAAGAAGATCTAATAATAAGTAACTGGCCTCTCTAGAACAGAGCTACCATTTTTTACGTTGGCTTCACACTAGATGCCAGTGCGGTATTGCTGGGATTCTAGGCTGAAGATAGGGAATGGGTTGGTACAAAAAGGGTAAAGTAAAATTAATTTACAGAAAGACTACTTACATGCTACAAATTCAAGAATTATAGCCGTGAATGTGTATTTAAACATCGCAAATAAAACAAATGGAAAAAAAAAGGATTTTTTTTTTACATAACAGAAAAAATGTATCCTGCTTCTAAAAAAAAATCAGAATATCCTTACCTCACTGTTTCTTTTCAATACAAATACCACGTTAGCATTTCCACCCTATAAAAATATAAGAAAACAGAACAAAATGTACTTTTTCAATGAAGAGATAAGTTAAAAAAATCATAATCATATTTTAAGGCTAATCAGATGACAGCTTTCTTAAAATTTTACTTTTGGCAAAGAAAAAATTACTGTTGTCTCTGTATGTGGAAAATACTTTCTATTTAGAAGAAAATCTGGTATCACATTGAAGTTGATTGAAACTGATCTGCAATACTGAGAAGTAAAGGCTGCCACAGAAGATTTTAAATGTTCCTCTTCTTGATACACAGGTTCCGAGCAAAAACACAGGGCTTGGTATGGCTATCATTTGTGCCAAAACAGAAAAATGAGGTGACCAATAAAATTATTTAAAAGTTGAGAGTACTCAAAATGTTACTCTTAAAAAAGGATTATTATTATGGTAAAAATAACTACAGCTTTTAAAACCCATCATTTCAAGGGGCAAAAGTCAAGGAAGAAATATAGTTTCATTACAGAGGAATACCTTTTTTAGACCACTGTCTGATTCTGTCCTCCGAAGATCTTGGCCATCATCTCCATCTTCCTTTTCACCACCACCTTAATAAATAAATAGAAATTACTAACGAGGGAAATGAACTTGCTAATCCACAATAGAATGTAGAACATATCATAATAGAACTTTATTGATAACATATAAGGAAAACCATTTAACGAAAGGTGGACAATTTTAACCCTATTCTTCCTAAAGTCGATTAACTGGAAGAATGAAATTGGGAAATATATAAAATATTAGCTCTTCCCCTCTAGCCTCTTCTAGGCAGGAGACCTCCAAAAAATTCCTTTTATTCTAGTAAATCCTTTTATCCTTTCAGGTAGGACCCTGACAAGAAGTACTAATTACAGTTAGGGGTGGAGAGAGGGCAAGGGAAAGAAAATAGTTTTTTTTTAAACTTAGATACCTTTGTAGATGTAAATATAATTCCCAAATATTCATGGTTCTCTCATCAGGTTGAAGTCTGAGCACCTTACTCTTCCCTCTGTTACTCTTTAACTTACTATTTTAAAATGAGGCATCTCCTTCACTAATAAGTGTGCCATTTGCTTTAGAAATATAAGAAGCTACATCCCCCAAAGGTGCATACCCCTTAAGGTAGCAAAAATCATGTTGGCTTTAGTATACTTTGCAAATGACATGATATGAAGTACTGATATAAGTAGGCAGACTACTTCCTCTTTGATAGGTTTATGGCTTGAATCAAATCAGTGACGCTCTCTATATTTTTTTGTGCAAAGGAACAAAAAAGATGGGAGTCTCTCAGGAGAGAAGAGTCCCAACAATATCCAGGAGCTGGCAAATACTTCCAATCACATGCATCTTTGCAGCATTCCTAAAATCCAATCAATGGCTCTGTCATTATCTACTCTCAGTAAATACATATTTCTCCCCAAAGCCACAGATGATAGGGATGAGGTGAACTGGAAAGTATGTATCTTTTTGAGGTCAAGATAGTAATGTGATTGGTGGAAGTTGAAGAGAAGCAGGGAGGTGGAAGAGGTAGGAGGCAGGGGAGAGAGAAGAAGGGAGAGCGAAAAAGAGAAAGAGAGAGAGAGAGCAGAGAGAGAGAGGAGAGAAGAGGGGGAGGGAGGGAGAAAGAGAGAGATGGGTCAGGACAAAGTTAAGGGAATAGTTTTCATATACTAATCTCTGTCATCTAATCTGCATAAAATTCAGATGCCAGAGATTTTAATTCATTATTAAGACCAAGATAAAAAGTGTGAGGGGAAGACACAACACAGAAATGAAAACCCACTTAATCCAAAGGATACATATGGGGATAAGTCCATATGCACAGACATACATGTATACTCTGTGGCTCTTTCCAGCACACACATGTACATACATACACATCCATATAGGCAGTCCCCAACTTATGACCTGGTTGTGTTCCAAAATTTTCATTTGTAATTCAGCTGTTTTTAACTCAGAACACGTTTTCTCACAGACACAATGTTGAAGATTGTGGTCAGTTTCCCAGGCTAGCCCACAAAATCCTATTTAACCCATAATGTAGCTAAACTATAGTGCTAATATAGTACTAGCCTGAATTCTGGGTCCTGGGAGCAGAGGGCCATGACAGTACGTTAGGAGGAGAAGTGTTTCCTCCCCCTTTCTTGGGTGCAGGACTGGCCCTAGGCAAAATTTTGAAATAGGCGAAGTTTGTTTTTGGCACCCTCCCATATCCCTTTCTATATACCCTCTCCCATCTCTTAAATGTCCCTCTCTCCTCAGGCTCCCAATGTTCAAATGCTGCCTTAAGGCTCCCACTGTGGAATTTCCCCACCTCCCCAGGTCTGCCCCACAAAGCACTCTATTGCTCAAAACTTTCTACCTTCCTTCTTCCCCAAATTGCAACTTCTGTTCCTTCAGTGTTAACTAAGTAGGAGCTAGAAAGAAAACAGCTGGATCAAACTAATTTATGCTAATATGTGAGTAAATGACCACCCCACCCCTCCTAATCAGAAATTTGTTCACCCAAATAAATATCTTTAATTGACAGAATTTCCACTTCTTGTAGTAAAGAAAAATGAAAGAATATATAAGGCACTTTGTGGTGGAAAGGTCACCCATTCTGCCAAGGAGAGAGTACCAGATCAGCAACTGTAAACTGCACCAGTTTTAATAGCTTTTCACCTTTTTCTGCTTCTGAGTTCTGGGTAGTATATTATGTTCTTTACAAACATCAAGACTTTTGTTCCCCTGTCACTAATAATAGGGGATCCGGTCATGGGAAGGGAGCTATGGATGTAGAACAGGGCCCATTCCAACTGGTATGAATTAGGTGTGTACCAGGTGGGGGACTGCCTGTATAGGAACACAAACTCAAACACACCTACCTTTTGAGGCATTCATCTGGTGGCTGTCAAACCCTCCAAAGGTTTCTGCTCTCCGAGGTAAAGAAACTGGGCCAACTATTCCTCCTTCTTGCTCTGAGGTGCTGCTGATGGACTGTCCAAGTGTGCCCCCAAGGCTGCCACTCACCAGGCCTTGTAGCATCTCCACTAAAAAATGAAAAAGGACATGATAAATTTCATCACCGGTAGAGAAAAAAGTAAAACCATGGTAACTAATGAAGACAAGTGGCATAAAGAAGGGTCTAAAAGAGGGGGTTAAGCAGACTATTTTTCTGCTCATACTTGGACAATCTGCAGGACATGCTATTCCTATCTCCACACTTTCTCCATCCTCCACACCTGAATGAACTCCCTTTACAATTCTGCCTCTTAGAATTTCTTTTTTCCTTTCAGACTCAGTTCAAATGCTACCTCTGCATCATGATCCTAAACCTGGGGTCCATGAATAGATTAGTGGAGAGTTTTCAGGGGTAGATGAACTTGAATGGGAAAGAATAACATCTTCATTTTTAATAACTTCTAACTGAAACTTAGCATTTCCTTCAATTATGAATTTAAGTAATAAACCAGACAAGTATTAGACTTTACCAGATTAACAAGGGGTTCCATAATACAAAGTTAAGAACTCTCGCTCTATATAAAGCCTGCTAGCATCCTCCCTACCAAAATCACTTTCTATTCTGCAAATGCATACATACACATGCATGTATATGTATATATACACACATTTATGTATCTGTATCCATACCTGTCTGTTGATATATATGGTATCTGGCACAGAGTAGGTAGCTAAAAAAAACTTAGAGATTGATCTCTGGTCTAATTTAAAAATAACCTCAGAAATCTGTGATGGAGTACAGAATGTAACGTAAGCCATATAAGTCAATGCAAGAGAGAATGGAGGGAGGAAGAGAGAATGAGTGTCAGTTACCTACCTTCATTTATTGCACTTTTCATGATGGGCCCTCCTTTTGGAACCTCTTCAGTGTTGGACCTGAATAGTACCCTGGAGCCATGAGTCGGTGAACTGTCCTCTGATAAGGGTGTACTGCAGTCTGTCATGTCTCGGAAAATCATCTCCTTTTCCTCCAACAGAGTTAAGATCTGCTGATCTTTCTGTTGGAGTTGCTCTGAAGGATGGACAAAGGGACCAATTCTGAGTAAAACCCATATTTTGAAAACTGAAGTTTATTTGAGATGTGAGTGCCACCTGGTGGTACTTTATGAAAAAAGAATGGACCAGTCAGGAACCTTAACCTATTCTTGAGCAACCAGGTCATCTTCAGTTACATGAACCAGTTAAGGCTGGAAGTCCATCCAGACAGGTAACGTAAGACCTCCCAGTTTTTCTTACATAAGCATAAGTCTTTGACTATAGCCTTAGACAAAAACAGATATACTGCACAGGTCTTTAGTATTTATTTATTTATTTGTTTGTTATTTTTTTTACATCTCTTATTTTCTGATTAAAACAGGACAGTTTTGTCTAAAACATGTCTATGTGGGGATTGTCATAAACAGTGCTTGGATCTGTTTGGCTCTGTACCCAATTTCCATCTGAAGCATCATTCAAAGTCACTCAGGATACTGGGTGCCAATGTATAATCCTAGAACTGGCAGTAAAATACAAGTGATTCTAACAGGACTTTTATTCCCCCAAAAGCTTGCTCATTCTGGGTCTCTTGTGAGCCATCAATCTTGGCTAAGCTCTCCGTGACCTCAAATACCAAGACACTGACCACTGAATCCTGAATCCTTTGCTTTCCTTTCTTAGATCCTATTTAGGTATCTCTAATCCAGTTCCCCTTTCCATCACCTCTCTAACAACAAGCGATGTAGTGACCCTGTCAGACAGAGAATACCAGCCCATTGCTGGCATAGTTCTTCAGAAGCCTTTCTTAATGTTTGAATATCATGTGGTCTCCATCTTGATTTCCCTGTTTACTAACTAAATACACATCTCCCCACATTTAACTGCTGGCTGGGACATTACAGGCCAGTGACTGAACAATTGATAACTTCAGGCATCTCATGCCTTCAGAAGCCACACAGGACAAATGGCAGTCCTGACCTCTCTCAATAGCTTTACCTTTTAATTCTCGGGCTTTTGCATCCAACAATTTCTTTTCTTCTTCATTTTCACTGGGGATTCCTTCATCTTCATCTCTGTTCCTTTAAAAATAACAACATGATCACAAGCATATGGTATCAGTTACCCTGGTTACTGCCAAGCTGATCATAAAAGGTCACAAAAAAGCATTATGAGGGATAGGAATGATACTACCTGATCTCTAACTTACAGGGTATTGATAGTATCTTGAATGATTTGAATCCAACTGTTTCGTTCCTCCTTAGAGCTGGCGTGGACTTCAACCATCTCTGGATCCTTCATTCCCATACTGATTAGGAATAAGCCCTTCTCTTCATGGGCCACTTCTCGTACAATCAACTTCTTTAATGAGATCACCGTTGATTTCTGGTCCTTGAAAAGGGGAGCAAAAAAAGGGGTAAGAAAAGGCACTCAAAGTATGACTTTTAGGTAGAGCTATGATCTAAAGTAAGACCTTATTGCTATCCTTAGTGTATTTATCTGGTTTCACCAAAAAAAAATAGCATCTTCAAGGGAAAAGTCTCTTACCCACACATATATTATAATTTGATCAAACAGAAGAAAACGTTATCAATGATGAAATAATATCATATTAGAAAATTTTTAGTAATTTTTTACATGACAAATCCTCCCAGGAAGACACAATGAACATTCTATTGACTTTGGCCAACAGTTTCATAAATGAATTTGGGTTTGTGTGTGGACAGGCATGGAACAAATATTTCAATGATAGGGCCCCCTCCGTCTCCCAAGATGAAATTACCAAGTGCCCAAGACACAATACTAAAGTCAAGGACTTGTAAAATAATAGTTTCAGATACATTTTGCACTAGAAAATTTGGTGAGTGTTTAAAAAGCTAAATGAAAAGATACAAAAAAAATGCCTGGGGCAAATTAATCTAAAAGGGTGGGAAGCAATACAGTGTGAACAATCAATACCTAATGAGGTTGAAACAGCACATTAGAAAAAGCACATAGGTTCAAGAAAGTATTTTCAGCTTACCAGTGATGCAAAGACATACTTCTGGTCTTTTTCTTGAAGGAAAACCAGAATGTCTGTGAGTAGAACTGCCTGAACTTCTAAAGTGCAGGTGAAGAGAAGAGAAAAAGAAAATAGCCATTTAAGAGTTGAACATGATTGTTCATACAAGTCTAGGAAGGTTCATTTAGCAACATATTGCAGGACTATTAACGATCACCTGAGATCATTAATATGACCAAGCATTCTGGATCTAAATTTCTCTAGGATGTAGGTTCAAAACTTCCTTGGGACATATTTAAAAGATTTCCTTGGTTGGAAAGGATACAGTACTAGAGGAACTCTAGAAAAAGACATTGGCAAGAGAATTCTAAAAAGGATTATGATGGCATTCAACACATTTGAAATATCAGTGATAATCTACTAAGTATCTATGTTGTTCATAATGCTGGTCAGATAATTTCTTACCAAGGTCTAGATTTTGGCAGCTGGGGAAAGGCATGGGGCAGAGAAAGGGAATGCTGCCCAATGGTGATGCATGTGAATGAATACCCAAGTCCAGCTTTTTCACCCCTCAATGCGCAGTTAA
The DNA here is from genome assembly GCF_003287225.1 of Phascolarctos cinereus. Taxonomy (NCBI): domain Eukaryota; kingdom Metazoa; phylum Chordata; class Mammalia; order Diprotodontia; family Phascolarctidae; genus Phascolarctos; species Phascolarctos cinereus. The sequence continues at coordinate 123,430,781 of NW_027555736.1, forward strand.
CAAAAATGAACAAATCTCCTTCCAAGAGTCCCTCAAATTTAACAAAACTGCAACAAGAATTACCATCCACTGTGTCTCTTGCCTCCACTCCAACACCAAGTAACAAACCTCTGCATGTTGTGAGCACAGAATTCCCTTCTCCTTACTTAAAAAAAAAGCGCATCTCAATCTCTCTGAGACTGTACTTTTTGGTACAGTAGGTTTCTAGAGTCATTCCACAAACCCATTTTCAAAAGTTCATTTAGTGGCAGGGCCAAAACTTTTAGAGATTTGCTATCTAATGCGGCCTAGTGAGTTGGCTCACTATACACCACTACTGCTGGTAAAAGTACAGAACCGCTTCTTTTGGAATGGAACTTAGGTCAATATATACCACATCCTCTCAAGACATAAATGACCCTTTCCCAAGGGTCCCATGGGATCCCATGTTACTATCCTCCTAAATGTCTGAAATCTGTTTTCCTTTACATGAAATTCAAATGAAAGTAGTGAAAAAAGAGGAGTCAGGACCTCTGGTTCTTAAACTCCTAGAGAGATCTAATTTTTCAGCCCAGACCACAGTAATTTTCCATGCATAACATTAGTTATGACATAAATTGGTCTTTTTCTGGTTTTGTTTTAAAAAACCTAGGTGCCAAAAAATCTGAAATACAGGCCTCAACTCCACTGTGTCCTGAGGTTTGTATCATTAGTGTCAACAGACTAGAGAAAAACATACCCACCCTTTATTCTAGAGTACATAGTACTGGCTGTTCTTGGCATAGGTTGGCTTGGGAAGTAGAAAGCCTACACATGGCTCTCTCCACTGGAAGTTTTCAGACCTGAAACCTGTCATCTTGCTACTGGCCTGGACATAACTAGAACTCCAGCAGCTGGACTCCATTGTTACTTTTTTTCCCCTCTTTAGCAAAGAAGAAATACTTTGTTTTAAATGAAGGAGAATAAAGTCTTAGCCCCAAATGGCAACTCTAGGAAACTCTGGGATTTTAATAGTAGGGTGGGTATTTATAGGAGAGCAAATGCCTCCTAGATTGTCCTGAAGTACACAAAGCCACACTGTAATGTACTGGAAAGGACAGAGAACCAAGATTTGGGAAACCTGGGTTCAAGTTTTGACTCTATGAACGACTGGCTGGGTGACCTTCACAAATCTCTTAACCTTTCTGCTTCAGTGGGACAATTAAAATGAAGAGTTAGAGGAGATAGTCCCTTCCAGCTCTAAAACACAACTATTTCCTAATTCTAGACTTGTCAGACTGGGTTTTTTTTTCCCCTAAGATCTGTCAGCAGAGTGTTCTAATGAATCAAAATACTGTCGCAGAATCTATTACTAGCCTGATGACACTCTCTGTATGCACATTTCCCCACAAAGAAATACTGATTTCCTTTAAAACTGCTAATAACAACAGCAATGGCAACATTTGACATTTACAAAGCACTTTAAAACGCAAAACACTTTACAGACATTATCTCATTTGAAACTCACAACAGTCATTCAAGGTAGGTACTACAGTGGTTATCATCCCCATTTTACAGGTGAGAACACTGAAGGTTCAGAGATATTAAGTCACTGCCCAGGGGTCACACATGACTAATAAATGTAAGAGGCAGGAATTGAACCTAAGTCTTCTTGACTCTGACTCTAGAAACTGCAACTTCCAGTCAAAAGTATGATGTGAGTAAAACACTTTGGAACTTAAAAGTGCTCTACAAATGTGAGTTTATAGTATTATTTAGTTATTTCTCACCACTATGTGCACTGGAGAAATGCAGGTAAGGAGTTTCAAAAATCCTTTCTTATACTTGAGGCCAATGGATTAAGAGCTTCAGCCAACCTATTTTATATTTGTTTTATTTTTAAGAAAACATGTAAAAATTGTGTTTAATTTGCCTTAACTATTCTCCCACTATATTTGCCACTTTGGCTAAAAAATGGGATATAGTGATTGTTACCTATGAAGGTTCTCTGAGCTAAGAGGCATATATTTCAAAGACTATATAAAATTATACATATAAAATTATGACATATACACATATATTATTTAGTCTTTTAATACAGTCACACACACACACACACACACATACACACACACACACACCCCCACTAAGGAAAAAAAGGGAAAAAAATAGTCTTCTCATAACATGGTGACTTCCTATAGCTAAGAAAGCCAAAGACTTGGAGAAGCAAAACAGCAAAGGTTACTATAAATGAACTAAATCTGTTTCATTTTTCTCTGAATGCATTGATGTCCATGCAGGTCTACCAGACATGATCTATATCAAAGAAAAGAAGAAAAGACCACATAGGTCTCTTTCGCACTTCCCTCTGCTCTTAACACAGTAGAGATTAGTCCAACATATACGCTTTTTAGATGTCTTACCTTTCAGCCTCCCTGCTGCACTCCTCAGGAAGAGACTCCCATCTCGAACAAGCTTTTTTCGTTTCAAATCTTCCTTGGCAAACATCTGTCCACTCTTCATCCTCATAATTGACTTGCTGTCTGTCTTGGTGTAAATCTCATTGAGACGGACTTTCTTTTCATAATTTGCAACTTTGCTGTCCACTGCTCCAATCACATCTTTCACCAGGCTCAGGGACTGGGCCAGATCTTCCTGTTCTAAGTCATTTTCTTAGAAAGAGAAAAAGGAAGAGAGTGATTTTATTTCCTTCCTTTCGACTAAGTTAAAAAGGGGGAGAATCCTACCTTCTTAACCCACCATCCACACTCTGATACTGTTTTCTCTTTTCACATCTGTGTTAACATAGAGTGATGATGATAATTATTTCACCTGAGACAATCCAAGGCTCTTTTCTTTGCTTCAATGAGTCACAAAATAATTAAAAACTTAATATTACACTGAAAATATAGTGAATTCTAAAATTGACAACATACAACAAATAATTTTAGGTGGTGAAAAAGGCCACGGGGAAGCTAGGTGGCGCAGTGAATACAGTACCAGCCCTGGAGTCAGGGAGACCTGAGTTCAAATCTGGCTTCAGAAAAATAACACTTACTAGCTGTGTGACTGGGCAAGTCACTTAACCTCACTGCCTAACCAAAAAAAAAAAAAAGGCCAGGTTTAATGTCCATATCTTAAACATATCTTTTACCAAATCTTAGAATTATAAACTCTTTGAAAGTAGAACAGTGCCTTTATTTGGAGATCAATGATAGAACAGACCCCACAAATTAATCATGTAGAGACAGAAGTTCTTCAGCTACCAAAGAAACTCTGAATCAGACAGAAGTGTATAAACATCTGGTCCGTTTTCTTTCTACCACCCACCTTTATACTCTAGGCAAAACTTTTCAAGCATACCTAGCATTAAATTATCTAGAGCATACAGACTCAAGTAAAAGATAAGACATAAGCTTCTATTCTAATCAACCAGAGAGCTAAGTCACTATTTCAGTGGCTCATGGCTCTTATGGGCATGCTATACACAATGAATACAACCCACAAGAATAAAAGACAAAGGAGAAAGTTACCTTTGGTACACTGTAATATTCTTTGTAACAAAACTGGATATTTGGTAATGCGCTGGGTTACAAGTAAAATGCATTCTGGGATACCCAACCTCCTAACAACTGCACTGCTCATCTTCTTCTGAAAAAGGGGAAAAAAAGCTATAGTTAAGACAAAGACCAAAAACGATCCCGGATCATCTTGCATATTTTTGATCCACTGGATTTTATGCATTCATGCCCATGTGAAAGGAGGGAAAGTACACACCTTTACAAAGGCCTGAAAGCGCTTATCCTTAGTGTGAAGGTCTTTGAAATAGTTCACAGACTGGTTGTGCTGACCACAGAATTTGCCATATGTTTTCTTTAGGCGCTCTGCATTCTCACCTGAAAACTACGAAGAGGAGAGAAGGAACATGAGTGAGGCACTGTAGTACACAACAGATGTTTCAACAACAGATACCAGAACAGAGACAATGCCTCCAGCCCATAAATAGATACTGTAGTTCTTAGGTAAAAACCCTTCCCATTTGCTCCTAGATAGGCTATCTGAGAAAAATCTAGTTATTTCTGCTCAAATATGGTAAATAATCAACAGCCATGAAAAGTCAACATATATTAGCAGTAAACACTTAAGTGATTTGGGAAACTATACATTCACTAGATGGAATTCTGGAGGCACTCAGATTAAGCATTTAACCATTAAGTATAGACAAAAGGCAAAAGTGTAGACAAAAGCGCAGGCAAAAAGCTAAAATAATTAATTCCCACTGACAAAATCCTGTCTATCAGAAGCCAACACTTTTTTTTAAAGTTTCTAGCTTTTTATTAAGTGGTGGAGATTTTGTTGTTGTTCAGTCATTCAGCTGTGTCTAACTCTTCATGAGCCTATGGATCACAGCATGCCAGGTCCTTCTATCCTCTGCTACCTCTCAAAGTCTGTCCAAGTTCATGTTTATTGTTTTCAAGACACTATCTATCCATCTTATCCTCTGCTTTCCCCTTTTGCTTTTGCCCTTCAGTTTTTCCAAACATCAGGGTCTTTTTCAAGGAGTCCCATTTTCTCATTATGTGGCCAAAATATTAAGCTTCAGCTTCAGGATTTGATCTTCCAATGAATAGTCTGAATTAATTTCTTTAAAGCTTAACTGATCTGATCTCCTTGTTGTCCAAGTGATTGTCAAACGTTGAAGCCAACACTTTTAATGACTGTCCCAAATGTTTTTCTGAATTTGGACAGAATCAGATCCTCCATTTGAAGACAGAAGCATTTGCTGGGCTAGTATCTTGGAGGCAGGAGACATGGATTTGGATCTAACATTTAATGGATGTGAAACCATAGGCAACTTATCTCTCTTCTCTGAACTTCAGTTTTCTTATCTGTAAAATGAGGATAATGCACTGCATTGTTTACCCACTTCACAGAGGCTGTCATAAGGAAAGCATCTGATAAACCTTTAAATTTGTAAATTGCTGTGAACATGAACTATGAATAAGAGAAGTTAACATAAGTTATTATGTCGCTTATATCAGCCACGTCTCCACAGTGTTCACAACATTGTAGAGATATTATATAAATGATTTTTATAACAAACTTATATTTTACAATCTCCATTTTACATATGGGCAAACAGAGGCAAAAAGAATTTAATCACTTTACTTAAAGTCACCTAAGGAAAGGAATTAAGAGTACTCTGGGGAGATAAAATAAGTAAAAGCACAAACTGGAAAGCGTAAGGTGCACATGCAGGACAGACTGGGTAGATGAGAAGCTGGACAAGAGGGACTACGTGGCTATGGGAGGCTTTGGAAAAGGGAAGAGTCAAAGACAATCAGTTTCTTACACGGAAATGAGTTTACTTTTTTAGTTATATTGCATTTGAAACAATTACTTTCTATCAATTGGAAACGTCTGACAATGAGAAAAGCAGAACTGAAGATAAGGAGAAAGATGAGGGTGCTAAAGGTGTAAATGTGGGCTTCCTCACAGAGGTATAAGAGCTGAAGTTATCAGGGTAAGTGAGAACTCACAGAGAGAGGGGATGTTAAGAGGAGCCAAAGATGAATCTTGGGGAATATCCTGATAGCTGAAAGGGAAGGATGAAGAGTCAGCAGTGACAGAGGAAGAACAGAGGCATGAAGGAAACCAGAACAGCACTGTGAATAAAAATGAAGGAAGCCTTGAAGGATGAATATGATTTCAATCTGACACAGGCATGTGAATGTGTAATAGTTGTTCAGTCATGACCAACTCTTTGTGACCCCAATTTGGGTGTTTCTTGGCAAAGATACTGGAGTGGTTTGCATTTCCTCCTATTCATTTTATAGATGAAGAAAGTGAAGCAAAGAGGGTTAACAGTTTCAAGATGGAGGGGCCCACGGAGGGCAATGAAGGAGAAGATATCACTGGGTTTGGTGATCAGTAGCCTGTTAATGACCTTTAAAAGTGAGGCTCCAGGGGCAGCTAGGTGGTGCAGTGGATTGAGCACTGGCCCTGGATGCAGGAGGACCTGAGTTCAAATACAACCTCAGACACTGTACATGTACTAGCTGTGTGACCCTGGCCAAGTCACTTAACCCCATAGCCTAGGCTCCCCCCCCCTTTTGTGTGTGTGTGAGACACACAAAAGTGAGGCTCCAGTAGATCTGCTGGGTTGGAAGTCAGAGAATGAGGGGGTAAGCAAGAAAAAAGGCAGTTAGGTATAAACTCTTTCTTCAAGGGATATGACTGCAAAAGACAGGAAGAAATCAAGGACACTGGGCGGGTCAGATTAAAACTTTTTCCCAATATGAAGAAACCTGTGACTAGGCAGACAGGAAGGAACCAGTAAAGAGGCAGAAACTGAAGAGAGGAGAGCACAACTCTCTGTATACAATTGGTACTCCAGAAATGTCTACTAAATGATACAAGAAAGAGAGACGACAGCTAAGGAGGAAAAAGATCCTGGAAGAGGGAGGTGATAATAGGATTGAAAGCACAGGCACAAGAATAAAAATAAGAACCCTTGGTTCCTGGTCAGACATCTACTAAATTAGCCTTTTTCCATGATAAAAAGTCATGAGCATATAACATGCAGAACAAGGAATACAGCTTGCTAAGTTCTAGGCTTCCGTGTTAGGTTATGAGCATGTTCTTGCTTAAGCTGTACAAACATTTGCTTGTGGAGAAGTAGACATCTGAAGCAAGCCACTGAATGCATCCTGGTGGCAAATAACTTGAAAGCATCAAATGTTTTTCATGCAAATTCCATATGAGGAAGAATGGTACTCAATCCACGTTACATCTTAAAAATGTTACCAGCAATACCATATGCCTTGTGAGGCACTTTTGTAGACATTTTCTCATTTAGCCTTATAGTCATATAAGTAAGGTTATAAGCAAATAAAATTTTTTGTGGTAGGGCAAAATGGGGAGTCAGAACACTGCTTAATTTTTCCCCAATTTCTACTTTTCTTTACTAGTCCACATGACTAGTCTACCGAAGGTATGGGCCCCGAAGACGAACCTTATATAGTTCCCACTACTCACCTGATTCACAAGGACATCGCCTATCCTTTTGATAAGAAAATTCTTTTCACTTTTTTCCACCAGGGATTCCTTCTTTCTTTCCAAAATTTTCTGAAAGAACTGGCTGTGGATACTGAGGAGTTCATCCAAACATGGGAACAGCTTTTCCACCATTTGCTGCTCAAAGAGTAGGTCTGTCATCATTCCTCGGCTATACACATCACTCATGATCTTCAGAGTGCGGATGTGATGTAATTCTGTCTGCATCAACTCTAGGTAGGGGAAATCAATCTATTAGTCAATCAACAAACATTTAGTAATCGCCTGCTATGTGCCAGGCACACTATGCTAAGTGCTGGTAATGTCTTTTTTTTTTTTGGTAGGGTGGAAGAAAAAGGAAGAGAAGAGTTTTTGTGACTACTATTTGAATTCCAATTCAATCTTTTCAACTTAAGCCACAGACACCCCCTACCTTCCTCACCTCTGTGTGCTCTGGTCTCCCTTTTTTTTTTTTGACAGTGGCATCAGATGACAAGCCTGTACTGAACTAGAAGTCATCGGATGTTCTCTCTATTGCTGGTTCTTAGTGTTAAGCAACCCTAATTGTCTTGGCTGTTCTTGCCATCTCTCTCACTGTGGATTACTGTTGTTTCTCTAGGTTCAGTGTTACCTAAACAGCTGAAGAACACAAATTCTACTCTCAAAGCAGTTCTTTCCCTCAGTCTCTTGCAGGAGAACAACAATATGCAGTGAAACTGCAGAAATATTACAAGGGTCTCTCAAATAAAATAACAGTTGCATAGCGTAATGAAGGGTCTCACCATAAATCACCTCTTGCCGCTTGACTATATCCTTCTTTTGTTGTTTCAAAAACTTGCTATCTACTATCCGGCTCCAGGATTCTGCCTCCAGCTGTTTGGAATCCATTTCAAAATCTCCCATGAGTTGCCCTTCATTCATATCAGTTCCTACACCCAAAACAGTAGAATTCAATGAATAGAATTCATAGCGAGGAATGCTTAAGAAGTCTATGCCTATTACCCCCAGTGTTAGGACTTCTATTCTCAAGCCCCTAACACTTTGGGTTTTCTTCATTGTGAGCGTGACATAATACAGGAATAGGATTAATTAGGAAAGGGAAAATTTTGTAATAAATTTCCTGGAACTAAAACAAGCATTAATGTATTTCTTGGTATAATTATAGTCATAGTGTAATCAGAACTTGATTCAAGGGAGGCAGCATCATATAAGTGAACAGTGATTAATCCATAATTTCACTCCACTTATTTTTAACTTTATAAAATTACAAAGAATAAAGAAAGGAGTCCTAGGTACTTCATATGCCCCTGGTAGCTGTTCCCAAATAGCTAAAACCATCCAAGGAGAGAAAAAATTTGTATCTTGTAGTATCCAAAGGCTTAATTAATAACTTATGTATGATGGAAAACTATCCAGTAACTATGAAGCTTCTGATCACCAATATAATAGAAACAGCTTAACATTTTATGGACGTGGCTTTATAGGTCTCCTCACAAACACTTGCCTTAACTCCCTGCTTTTGCAGAGTAGCTAATGGAACACACTACTATGTCTCTGCAGATGAACGAATGTAAAGCACATCCTCTTACCCTCATCAGTGAGTGATTCTGTGGACTCATTGACCTTGCTGATTTTATTTAAAGAGTCTGTTGAATGGGACAGGAATTTCCAAGTGTTTGCCATGCTCTCATCATTGCCAACTCTGAGGATAAAAGGAAGCACATAATGTCAAATACTCCTGGAAAAATGATAACCTGCTTTCAAAAGTGAGACCTTGAAATATTAACTGTAAAGTCATTTCAACTGGCCAAAAAACCCCACTATGTATTACTGAAGATAACAATTCACAAGCGAAATTCACAGCAACCTGCAATGCCAGCTACAAACCAAAATGAAAAAAAGTGACAAGACAGAAATGAGTCTTTCAATGATGGGCCACCCACAACTTTTAAGAGACTCAAGAGTATTTCCCCCACAGTAACATGAAACAGTATCTTTCCCTAAACTATATCAGAAATAATCTCTCTGCCTGGAAATCACTGTGAACCTATTTCATTTTCACTTCCTACTTCCTGAAAACTAGATATTCTGAAACATTTGCTGTAAATGTTTCTAACCCAAACCAAGAATGGTCATTTGGAAACAGGCTGTATCTAAAGACATTTTTAAAAAACTGCCCAACAAAACAAATAAAACTTTAAGATTAGAACTTTGAAAAGAAGGCCTTATGATGCTACTCCAAAGATGAGACCATAAAGACCAGCTGGTTGCATCTCCTTCACTCTCAGAAAAAGCTGAAAAGACTACAAAGCATGGGTACATGGATGATAAGGAAAGCGGAGACTTAAAAAGAGGTTTTTATGCTTAAGGCAAGGAGTTGATTCCAGCCTAAGTTAGCCAAAGTCATTACCCTGTGATGGATGTTTGAGCCCTGAATGTGAAATGGCTTATTTTCTTGGTGGGCAGACAGGTAAGCCCTACGCATCACAACAACCACCATCATAATCAACCATTTGCTAATAATTACTATGCAGCTAAGGCCTGAAATGTCAGTGGAGGCAAAGCCACCTCTGTAGAGGAGTGTAACACTTTGTAAAGGGCCAAGCTACAGATAAGTTTTGAGATTTGGTGGTTACTAACTTGGAATCAATCATGCCTCTTCTTCCCCCTCCCCAATATTCATTTACAAAATGAAATTGATCTTTGTATGGACACTGCTCTGAAAAAAACTGCTAGTTATAAAAGTAAATTATTTTCAGATAAAATATAAATGACATTTCAGAATATTATCAGATGACAGAATAAAACTCAGTTTTTTATTGGGCCCAGTTGCCCATATTTTATCCACTTTACCTTTTTAGAACTCAAATTCATCAAAGAAGTGGCTCTATTCCAGTATACTCGAAAAAAAAAACCACACACACACAAACTATAAACAAAAGCAACCTCTGAGCAATTAAACAGCATCAGTAACCTGGCATAACTTTCATTTTCCCCACTACCACCACTCAGTAAGCATAGCAAACACACACAATTTTGATCACAAAATTCATGGTAAAAACAGGGTGTATCCACCAGGCTATTAGTGATTATATGTTCCAATGCCAAATGTTCCATCCAGAAATCTGAACTTACCCAGCAATATTCTGTATAGAGACACTTTTGGAAAGTGAGGCACACTGCTGCGACCGCCTGCTAGAGAACAATGGGGCCACAGAGGTCTCATCAGGCACAAGAATTGCAGAACGTGGGCGTTCTTTGGGTTGTGAGGCTGAAAGGAGAATGGAACAGTCTCATAAGCATCATATAACCTCTGTACTAAACTGATCAGAAATTTCTTTTCTGAACATTAATTTTTAAGTTTTGAGCTCCAAATTCTCTCCCTACATCGAGCTCCTCCCCTCCCCACTGGGAAGGCAAGCAATATGATACCCATTATACACATGAAATCATGCAAAACATTTCCATATTAGCCATGTTGCAAAAAAAGCAAGAAAAAATAAAGAACGGAAAGAAATATGCTTCAGTTTGCCCTTAGAGTTCATCAGTTCTCTTGAGGCAGATAGTAATTTTTCATCATGAGTCCTTCGGAATTGTCATGGATCAACTGTACTGATCAGAGTAGCTAAGTCTTTCAGCTGTTGACCACAACTCAATGTCTACCAATACCTTGTGCAAAGGAAGGGTGTTTTAAAACATTTGTTGAATGAATGATCATGTCCCATATCAAACATCGAAGACTGCCTAGCTCTATAGAGATCGTTAAATTGTTTCCAAGTCAACAGTAATAAGTATTAAACATTTTTCAAATATTCCATAAATTCATGTATTCTTGAAGTTGGAATGAACCTGAGTGCTACTAAGTCCAACCCTATCACTTTATAGATTAATCAATAAGCATTTATTAAACATCTTTTATATGCCAGGCACATATTTTCCAAGCCATCTAGTCTTAAAATGTGGGAGTCATCTGACTGTATTTCTTCCTTACCCCTCACTTACAATTAGCTGCAAAATAATGTTGATTCTGTCTCCACCATCTTTATATCTACCTGTTTTCCTTTCCACACCCACTGCAACCACCCCAGTACCACCTCTCAGCTGGGCTGTTATAACAGTCTCCTAACTGGTATCTTGCCTCCCGGTTTTTTGACTTTTCCGATCTATCCTTCATAATGCTGCCTGAGTAATCTTCCTAATAAAGGATTAACCTCATCAAAACTCTTCAGTGGCACCCTAGCATTTAAGAAATGAAACACAATACAGCCTCCTTAATAGGCGCACAAGACTACAATCAGTCTCCAGCCTACCTATCTCTATTGGAACAGATACTGCTACACTCTTCAGACTTTTAAACTACTCACATACCGTATCACAAATCATTTCCCATTCTCCAATACTCTGCTCTTCCCCCTCACTTCCACTTGTTGACAGTTCTCTTTTCCTTCAAGGCCCAGTTCAGATTCCAAATCATGTATGAATCCTTCCACGCTTCCTCTTCCTCCCTCAGCTGGAAGTGTTTCCATAGCCTCTTTTCTTCACTTAACACATTCTGCTGTGTATCACAGTTATTTGTACATATGCCTTATGCCACCATTAGACTGTACATTCCTTGAGTGTTGTGTCTATGTCTTACTTCATCTTTGTTTCCCCATAGCCTAGCACAGAGCTTGGGGACTCAGTAGGCACTTTGTTGATACTTCTTATGAGGATTCAGATTATAGAAGACCATAGGAAAGAAATCTATACTTGGTATGTTAGTACATAAGGTCACTGAAGATATTTAAGCAAAGGAGTAACATGATAAAGAAGATGACTTTGGCTTCCAGCAAGATAGCGATTCTTTATAGAGGATTTATGGAAGGACATGAACAAAAACCACACACAATGAGAAAGCACAGATGGGCTTTTTATTCTGCTGAGGACTGAGCCCACATCAATGAGATCATACATGCATCAAATTGAGTCTGTATGGATTAGAGAAGTAGATGTAGTAATGGAGGATAGTTAGGATGGTAGATCAGTAATCCAGGCATTAAATGAGGGCCTGGTTTAGGGTGGTGGCAGCAAGGATGGAAAAGGACTCAAAAGATATGAGGAAGATTTAGCATTACTGATTCCCTCTTACCAGTAAGTAAATTTTATCTGAGTAAGAATATATGCGTCTCTATGTCTGTTTTTAATGTGTGTGCTGTAGTTTTTTTCTAATTTTCACTTTCACAGGGAGGTAATCGTCATGTAGATGTGTCTACCTGAAAAAGATCCTCTGACGTAGGCCATATGGGGAGGAGAGAGAAAGAAAACCTGTATACACAGTAAAGAGCCACCTGAGAAATTCAGGGTACTATGGATATTCAGCTTACAAAACCAATTTGCTTGGTAAGCCCCCAAAGTATCAGCAATCAATTCCAAATTTCTTGCAGGACTCGGGTTTCAAAAAGGGAGATCCAGCAGGCCAATCCTCAGAGAATCTCTGAGGCTGCAATCATTGTTTTCAAGCTTTTGGGGTTACATATAAATTAAACTCTGTGTGTGTAAAAGGAACTCTTTAAGCAAAGAAAGAAACTAGGTATTTTTATTAAGATTGACCAAGAGGACTTCGAGAGAAGCTTTATTCTTAGTTTTCAGGCAGAGGTGTGTCAAAAGGATTCTTGCTGTCAGGTAAAGTAAGCAAACTAAGTGAGATATTAAAGCAAGGAAAGAAAGTAGTTTTAATTTCAACTTCTCTTTCTCAGTCACTAAGGCTCTGTTCTGTTCATCTCTGTGTCTGTTTGTGTAAGGTTTCCTAAGATTAGCTTGTTAAGTAAGGGAACTGAAAATGCAGGGCAAGACTCTCCCAGGAGTTAGTATGGGGGGTGGAATCAGAGAAGGGATTTCTCCGAGTAATAACACCAAGTTTTTTTCTTTGTATGAAGCTCTAGCAGTAGCTTTATACTGATAAAGATCCACCAAGCAGCCTGAAGATAGCAAGGCCTGATGAGGAAAAGCTAAGAAAGTATTTTGTTACTCAAAAGTTACATGAATTCGGGTTTAATTAGATCCCAAAGCTAAAGTCTGTAAACGGGATTTCAGTGATTTGTTTAAAATGCATATAAAGGGGCAGCTAGGTGGCACAGTGGATAGAGTACCGGCCTTGGATTCAGGTGGAACTGAGTTCAAATCTGTCCTCAGACACATAACACTTGCTAGCCGTGTGACCCTATGCAAGTCACTTAACCCCATTGCCTAGCCAAAAATAAACAAAAGTAAAGAATAATAAAATAAAATTCATATTAACATTGTAAAAGCTGTTTTTTATAAGTAATACTGATGAAGGGGTATGAGAGAAATAGAGCTCTCTTGATTTGTAAATTATTGAGTGTTAACTCTCCAGATTCTAAAAGGTGAAGAGAAGCAGGATAAAAAGGAGAGTATGATTTTTAATTTGGAAAACTGCATTAAAAGCAGTCAAGCCTTCTGTAATCTGTTAATGGGGTTTCAGAGTAGCCAGAACCCTACTATTGTGTTTCAACAGGAACATAAACCACTTCATGTCTCCTAAAAAGTTTCTGTAATCACTATAAACATCTTAATGGATTTTTTTAAAAAAAGGATTTGTCCCACAAACTTCTTCCTATAGTGGGACTACGAATAAACAGTGCAGCTTTCTATCTTCTTTTGGGAGAATGAGAAACTTGGAGCTCTTTGATTCCCTAGTGAACACCTAAATTTTGTGATACACAGACTAATGAAGAGAATCCTCTGGGTTGAAATCAAGTCTATAGCTTGGGAAAGTAGGGTGTTAGTAAGACGTTGGTTTAATAATAGTCTGCATAATTTGGTTTATGGCTAAAATGTAAGGGAAAGTGGGAGTAGTCTGAGTTACGAGTCTGAAAGATTTAGAAAGAAATAAAGGCTTGAGGAAAAAAACTGGAAATATAGGCAAGGTTTGGGGACCAAAGGGGTCATACTATGCTCATAGCTGGTGGGCAGTAGCAAACCCTCACCTGTTCCTGGATAGTTGCTCTGGGTGCCTTTGTGCCAGCTTTATATGGCTTAAGCATGTTTAGAGGGTGTGAGGAACTTTGACTTTGTTTTAAGTAGAAAGATTGAGAATAAAAATTTTGTAGCTTGATTTGAAAGTCTATGGACAAAGTTAGAGGGATAGGAGGAATCAAAATGGAGGACACCACATGTTTCAAGCCCCTCTTGTTACATATTGTCACTTTAAAATCTTTGGTAGTAGATCAGCTGGAAATAAGTGAATCCCAAAATATAAAACGCTTGGAATAAATAACCCTTATGTAAAATATAATACTAATTGAAATTACAAATTGAGATTCTGTATGATAACATGTGGAAAACAGATCCAGGTGTAATTAACTGAATTTATTCTGGTCTCATTTTAAGTGAAATTTCTAATTTATTATTATATTACATCAGGAAACTTGTTAGCTGTGTGGTTTGAAACCAAGTTACTCCAGTTATGTAATCTGTAATGTGTATAAAGATAACGCCTAACACTTATTTGGCAATTTACTGTATTAGAAAGCTTGTTAGAAATGTGAATTCTTCTTTAGTTCTTTTGGGTTATGGATTTAATTGTTAAAAGACTGATGTAAAAAACAAATAAGAAGAAACAAGTAACAGATTAGTAACTGAGTTAGGATGTCAGTATTTTAAGATTTTGGGATCTAACCCCATGCTTAAATGATTAAAGTACAATGATCTGACTTCAATTAAGAACTACAAATTGAAAAGAAAAAGGTTTTTAGAAATCAGTCTGTAACCACTATAGTCTTAAGAGTAAGGTTAGATAATCATCTGGTTAATCATGTCCAATAGCCTTTCAGGATAAATCTATAGGAAGGCCTTATTAAATCTAACACTTCTTAAATATAGATATGATAAAGGCATTGATTATTGTGATTTGTGATTGTTATACAAAATCTTACGAGTTTCCTTGTACTATTCAATTATTTAATTATTATTTATGTAACTCTGTGAAAGTCCTTAAGACTTCTGCCTAGGGAAACTGGCCACACCCTGCTAGGATTAAATCAAATTCCTCAGGTTTCTTTACCTGGGCCATGAAGTGGCAGTACAATTTAGAGTCTTAAGATATTTTAGCCCAGCATATTTTAAGCTAACTTGATAATAACAGGTGAGAATTTAAATTGTTTGTAAAACTTTATATGTATTTCCTAGTATATGGAGCTTGAAATTCCCAGGAGGATGGGAAGGAGGAGCTAGAATGCTCTTTATCTGATAAGTCTCAAAAGCAGGGGCAGGGATCCTAGTCTTCTAATGAAGCAAAGGAAAAGAATATTTGGAGCTGGAAATTAACTCCACATCTTTTTTAAAAAAAGGGAAATATATTAATTTGTGGATAATATTCTTTTTTTTCTGAAGTGCTGTGAGTATTGGGACTTAAAAATTACAATGTTACCATTATCGATGATAAATCCAGATTTGATTTAAGCCAAAATCTGTCCTGAAGGAAATAAGAACGGGGTCTGCTCCTTGTCAACATTATGTAAATTATAACCTAACATGAAAAGGTATTATTTGACATTAAGAAATTTATTTTTTATGGCCCCAAGAAAGTTGTGTTTACCTCAGTTTACTGTTCTGTAAGGGGATAATAATAGAACCCACCCTCCACGGCTGTTGTGAGAATCACATGATTGTAAAGTGCTTGGCACAGGGCAAATGCTATATGAATGTTAACAGTTTTTATTATCTCTTTAGTTAGATGTAATTGCTTCATACTTCATAACTTTATATGGGTTTTTAGATGTGATCAACATTCAAGGGCAATGGTGATGAGATGAATAATTTTCTATGCAAAGCAATCTGTAAGCACATTCACCTGAACTGGTTTGTTTCAAGTTTTAAATACATAATACTGTTTAGGCCCTAAACTTTAGGATATGGTCATATTTCTAAATTTTCTATTATATAATACTTTAGCTATGTTGTAAGAAAAGCAATTCCTCTTATAATCTAGATGTTGTTAGATTAAGAATTGTACTGTTAAAAAAAAAAAAAGGATGAGTTAGGAAGCTGTTAGGTCATGCTATCAGCCCTGCTGACCATATGCTGTTCTAAAGCACTATAATTTAAGAAAATTATAAACTTCCATATTTTGTCTATATTTAAGAGGAAGTTTCACCTAAAATTACTTGGCTATCACTTATGAAAATTATGAGATTGTTAATTAAGTTATCTGGAGTTGTTTTAATCAAGCATTTACATAAGAATTTTTTAAAACGCCTACTGTAGGAATTCCTACTGATTAAATGGGAATCCTTGCACAAAATGGGGGTATAGTTTTCAAGCCTGCTTATGTTAATATATAACACATATGTTAATATACGTCTATATGTGTAAATTTGGGGGTTTTTTTCCCCCTAGGGGTTTAAGTGAACTATCATATATTTACTATCTATGTGAGATTCCAGAATGTAATTATTTTCTTAATTTCTAGAGATACATTTAAAGACAAAGGGAAGAAAAAGATATTGAATAAATATAATGAAAAGACTGGGGAAAGGAAAAAAAGTAAGCATGTATATACTATCTGGTATGTGCTAGGGCAGCTAGGTGGTGTAGTGGATAGTTACCTGGCTTGGGGTCAGAAAGACTCATCTTTGTGAGTTCCAATCTGGCCTCAGACACTTACTAGCTGTGTGACCCTAGGCAAGTCATTTAACACTGTTTACCTCGGTTTTCTCATCTGTAAAATGAGCTGGAGAAGGAAATGGCAATCTACTGTAGTATCTCTACCAGGAAAATCCAAAATGGGGACATGAAGAGTCAGACATGACTGAATACAACAGACCAACCAGAAGAATATTCTCTCTCTCAAACTAGGGGAATATCCTTTGCTATAAGATATCAAGTACTAGCCAATATATTTCTCTAACAGTTCAATCCAACTGCACGGATTTTTGCTGGAGGTGAAAGTTTCTCCTGGATTCTGATAAACATAACTGAAGATTTTCAAAGTCTCACTAATGTATTCTGAGAAATGACCAAAATGTCTAATGAATTGCTTTGTGCCTTGTAATAATTCCTGAAATAGCTTCAATAACCAGGCATGCTCCATGGGTTCCTGCGCTATTAAGACTAAGTCAGAGGTAAAATTCATGGCAAGGGGTATCCATCCACTGCAGGTTGGGAGAAACAGCTCTCAAAGGATATACAAAGGCAGCCTAGCTAATGACGTCGTTCTGGAAATCCCCAGCACAGGGGTAGCAACAAGCTAAGTGTAAGATATGGCACACATAGCAGGAATGCAAAAACAAAACCCCTAAAGCTTGATCGCTATAATAAATGAATGTTACCAATACAAAGTAATGACCCGGGAAAAGTTCATGAAAAAGACGAAGAAACATGAAGTAGGGGAGGAGCAGGCTACTTATTACTTACGTTTATTCCTCATAATAACTGTAGGAAGTGAGGAAGTGTCATGGGCCTGAAGACTTCCTTTGGGTTGCTAGAAGAAGAAATAATGGAATTCAGTTTGACTAAAAGAGAAAGGAGAGAGAACTATCCGTCTGGGCTTTGTGGAATGGTGAATTTCACAATGACTATCAACCAAATAGATTAATCCTTAGCAATCCTATTTTAAGGAATTCACAGTGAACATCTTCAGCAGCCCAATACAACAAAAAGCATAAGCAGACACTGATGGAAACAACACATCTGTCACAATCCCTGGGCAAAAGTGTGCTCACAACTAAAGAAGGCATGCCTTTTTATCTCTGAGTATCAGTGTGGTAGCTAGGGGGGTCCAATGGATAGAGCACCAGGCCTGGAGTCAGGAAGACCAGAGTTCAAATCCAGCCTCAGACACTTACTAGCTGTGTGCCCCTGGGCAAGCCATTTAACTGTTTGTCTCAGTTTCCTCATCTGTAAAACGAATTAGAGAAGGAAATGGTCTTGGGTAAGTTACTTAACCTCTTTAGGACTCAGTTCCCTTATCTGTAAAATGAGAGGATTGAAGTAGATGACCTCTAAGGTTCCTTCTGACTCTACACTTATGATTCTATGAGCCTTTTTTTAGGTGTCTTCTATCTACGTGATCATTTCCCAGGAAAACTTAACAGTAACTGTACCACAGGCAGGTCAAGCACTGATAAAATGCCTTAGCTATGAATCACCACATAGTGATGCTGCTGCTTCTGGGGGATGGGGAGAAGAAGTGTATAGGTAACTACACAGTGCCTTCCTACAAGGAGATAATTATATAAGGAAATATAATATGGACAAAACCACAAGAAACATTAACTCACAAACACCACCAAAATATGCTACCCTGCACCAAATAAAATACGTAAAAGCAGTATAACACAGTAGACGGAGAGCTGGTGATGGAACCAGGAATATCTTTAACCTCCTAATGATCTAGGCAAGTCTCTAAGACTATAAATTGCAGAGAAGGTAATGACCTGCATTGGTATAGAGGGAGTTTTCTCATCTTGGAGTTCCCTATGTCAGTGAAATTCCAGGTCCAGTCCCTATGCCTCAGCAACTCTGTTGGCCTTGTTCATGCATTTATTTATAGGCCATGCACAGTGCTAGTAGTTTTAGGCACCACCAGACAAATAGTATTTTCTTTCTCCTCTTAACATGACCTAAGCAATTTGTTCTCTAAGGAGATCCCATTACAAATCAGAGGGATCCTAAGACACTCTCAGAAGTCCAAAGCACCTGATTTCTATTGGATCTTTCCTGACAGTGGACAGCATATAAAGAGTACCAATAGCAGAGAAGCTGAGTACATAAAGTAAAAACAAAACAAATCTATTTGACCCTCTCAGGCAGAATATTAAACACAAAGATACATATGTTTAAAATTTAAAGATTTTTAGAGCGTGTTTTATTTTTCTTTTTCAAAAGCTGAAACAATTCTGTAAAAGAACTGATTTACCTTTTTGGGCAGTAATTTAAAAACAAGTGATGCCTTCTCATATCCTGCCTCCTCTCCCCAAAGAAAAAACAAATAGCTTTCTTCCATAATTGTTTTTGTGATATGACTGAATTGAGTCCTATCTTTCAGTCAGAAATGTCTTACCTTCATTTTGACCTTTGCACAAGAAGCCAGACTTTCTCTACAGCCTTTGTGGACAAAAGCACCACAATCTGAAAGGAAAACAGGATCCAAGGTGACAAAGAATGACAATAATAATAATAAAAAGCTCACAGATCAATGCTTTCTATCACGAAGCTGCTTACATATATATATTCTTAAATGAAATCTCCCACATTTTAGAGTCCTATGCTTTCAGCAATCCTCAAACTGTAGTTGCAGATTGTATCCTTTGGATACACTGTCTGTTCCAGAGATTAGTCATATCATGTTACAAAGCTGTGAGAAACTAGAGCAGAAGGAAGTCCCAATCAACAAAGATTACAAGTCTGCAGTATTATTGGCAAGAAGCTGAAGAAGCATCCAATTCTAAAGGCCAAAGATTCTGTGCTCAACTCAGATGTCTAGAGAATCAAATGGAGAGTCCCAAATAAAGAAGATGCAGACAAAGAAGGAACCAAAATAAAACACTGTATAATTTGCATGACTATGGCAGAGGCCTGACAATCGACCCTCAGATGTCCTTTTGACTTGGCTTCCAGGCAAAGACCCAAAGAGGAGCCCTCAATTCATCAGACACTTTAAGGAAATACAACTCAGAAAAGTGAGAGCTGCTTAGTTAGCAAAGAGTAGACTGCCATTTACAAGGGGAACAATTTTAATTTTTCGTTTTATTTATAAGTCTCTTTTTACACATGAAGATCTCATTTCTGTTCCTTGGAGGAACAGTCAGCTGTTGCTCTTGCTGTGATGTCATCAACAGCATTATGAAAAAAAGGGCAGAAGGATAGGCAGACACAGATAAAGCTTCATCCTGCGGACGTACTTCATAAGTATCTCTCACAAAACAGAAACATATTCAGCAAATCAATAACAGACACTGATCATTAAGCAATGGTTTTCAACTTATCTGAGAGGAGCAAGTTTATTCACCAATTACGCTCAAGATGTTAAATGACCTCAGCAAGCTATTTTCTTCTTGGGGGTGAGGGACACATGAGATAGAGAAAGAAAAAGCATGCTTGCCAGATTTCAGCTCCAGAATCTGACCTCTTCCTGTCCCTGTTACTTTTGCAAATATATTTGTAAAACCAGCTTAATGTAGTATACAGATATGGGATTGCAAGTCTGGCAAACTGAACTTTAGACCTGGCTCTTCCATTAATTATGTGATGGTAGGCAAATCACACTCTCTAGACTTCTGTTTTCTCATCTATAAAATAAAGAGATTTGATTAGATTCTCTCAGAGGTCCCTTTCAACTTTACAATTCTATGACTCCACTTACAATCTTTTTTTTGCTGGGTTACTAAGACAATCAATTATGTCAGACAGTAAAATTCTCAAGCATTTCACTGAACTGGGATACACAAAGAGTATTTAAAATGAGTTTTTAACTTCCTTTTATGTTATCTCGATAAACACTACAATAAACTGGTACTCTAAAGCAGAGGTGTCAAGCACGTGGCCTACACCACTCTCAAGTGCAGCCCAAACTAGATTAAAATGTAATTGGGATATAGTTAACAACATAAAGAAATACAATAAAACACAGATATTACGTTTTAAGACAAAATCAGTATGCAGCCCACAGGGATATGCTATATGGATTAGCATATGGTTTCTTTTCGGGTTGTGTTCTTCAAGGAATGTGGTAGACTAAGCAGTCATTAAGCACAATGACTCAGGGAACTTTGGATTGAGAATGCCAATCAGGTCAGTAGTCAGACAAAACCCATCATAAATCCCCATACTTTTCAATACTACTCTTTATTAGGTAGGGAGAAGATGCTTTTTGAAGGCATCTTGCTTCTTCTAAGTCTGTCAGGATCTCCTCAGATGCAGAATCACTGCCTCACAGACCACCCAGAATCTGAGCAAGAATCCTTTTTAAAATACAGGATCATAATAGAACTAGAAGGCACATAAGAGGTCATCTAGTCAAACTTCATTTTATAGATGAGGAACTGAGGCACACATATCCAATACACAGTTATCTGGTCTTTAAACACCTAAATTGGGAGGGAGTTCACCTTTCTTCCCAAGTTTCACTTTTGGATAATGTTATTCGGAAATTTCTCCTTAGATGTAATTCAAATTTGCTATCTTTGGCAATTGCTACACATTGCTTTCAGTTTTGCCCTTTGGAGTCATGTGGAAGTCATCTAATTCCTCTTCCACATAACAACTCTTGAAAATGCTTATCATATTCTTCTCCAGTTTTCTCTGCTCCAGGCTACACATCTCCAGTTCTTTTAACTGATCCTCAGACGACTCGACCTTGAGGCCCTTCACCATTCTAGTTACCTTCTCTGAACACTCTCCAGCTTACTGACATCCTTCCTAAAAGCCAGAACTGAACAAGACACTCCAGACTGGTCTAACCAGAGAAAAGTACAGTGGAACTATTACTGGAATACTATCTTAATGCAGCCTAAGATCCCATTAGGCCTCTTGGCTAACATATCACATTGTTCTATCAAGCCTGCAGGCCACTAAAACCTCTCAAAACAGCTTTTCCACCCCACCCTACTCCCAACTCAACAGAAGCAACTACTTAAGTATCTTACTTGAAGTTTGCTGTTGCTAAAGTGTTAGCAAAGGGTCATAGTAAAGTGGCCATATCAACTCTCCCCAAAAAAATCCATCAAGGCAAAGGACTGAAGCTGTTCTCTGGTGACTCAAACTCAAATTGAGCCAATCTGACCAACTAAATACTAATTCTGGCACTTTAGTAAGAAATCTTTCAGAAGTCCTTCCTCAGTAGATTCAAGATGTTAGGATTTAGAGCACTTTTGACTAATCAGTGAGGCAACTTGTATACATAGTTTAATAATTTTAAGAGCACTGAAAATAGTTCATAACCACAGTTAAGGGAAAGTTGGCTGAACTTAGGAGACTTCTGACTACCTCTTGGCTGAAGGGGATACACATATTAAAGATCCTTTATTTATTTACTTCTTGAGTATACTGAAGAAACAAAACAAAGTAATGATTTCTACATCAAGGCGGGGTGGGGAACAACCCACAGACAGGAAGAG
The DNA here is from genome assembly GCF_003287225.1 of Phascolarctos cinereus. Lineage (NCBI taxonomy): Eukaryota > Metazoa > Chordata > Mammalia > Diprotodontia > Phascolarctidae > Phascolarctos > Phascolarctos cinereus. The sequence goes on from NW_027555736.1 coordinate 123,452,911, forward strand.
TACATGCATGGTGGTGGTTTGAACTTCCACCTCTGCAGGCAAACCTAAGCCAAAAGACCCCAAACCTTTTAGTCTGTGGTCTTCTTTAGTGGGTCAAAAGCAAAACCAATCAGATGAGTATGGACACCTTTGTTTTTGCTGTATTCTCCTTCAGAGCCCTAATATGCTGATTGGAACCCAGGAGCTCCACGGTGGACTCTGTTTATTAACATACTGTACTCCAATACAATTCTCTGACCACTTTCTAGGTAAAAGATAGAATAGATACAGACACTGATTTCCTAAGTTATGAACAACCATCATGTGAATATCTTGTTTGCACAAATGCCTGGGAACGGAAAGGAATAAGCATTTATATGGTAACTACTCCATGTGAAGAACTTTGCTAAGTGCTTTAAAAGTGATTTCTCATTTGATGGTTGGTTGCACACTACCCCTTCCACTCTCCAAAATTCTCTCTGCCTCCCTTTTCTCCCTACTCTTTGAGTCCTTTTAGCCCTGTAACACACTGGGATCAATACTATCCAGATGGCTGATGTGGGGAATTACTGCACCATACAACAATTTCTTTCTTCCAGTGAGCTTCATGCAGTGATGCTCCTTATTCCCTTTTCTGTCTTCTATAGCTCAGTTCTTTTCACCTCAGATAAGCCCTCTCTAGGACATATCCCATTAACTCTTTTTTTGCTCTACTTTCCAACCCTCTTGATTATCTCAGATACATTAATTACTGTTAATTTCACAGAATAACTTTAATCACAGCTGGCAATTGTAAGATTTGTATTAATAACTCAGGGAAAATTATATTTACAATAATTTAGGGAAAAATTATGAGCTTGAAGGGAAATATGATATAAAGAATGAGTGCCATCAACTTCTAAAATTCTTGAAATGATCTACAGCAGAAGTCTCCCCTTTCAAAAGCATCTTAGATCTTTTAAATAAATCTCTTCTCCCTCAAATTCTAATATATAAGTAAATAAGTGATAGATAAATTTTCTCTTCTTATTTTCTTTAATTACTGATGTTTGCAATTTGTATTGTTCTCTATTATTTCGTACTACAGGTGTATAATATTTCAACTACATTATGAACTATGTAGACTTTTATGGGCTAGCCTGGGAATTTAACTACTATTTAGCATTGTTTCTGTGGGAAAATAGGTTCCAAGTTTCAAACAACCAATTTACAAATGGATATTTAGAATACAACCAGTTTCGAGGCTAGGGACTGCATGTACTTTCTTTCAGGGCTATTTCCATCTGGCAAAACTGCTTTGTGAGGTGGAAAATTATCACTTTAACAGACAGTTTGGGAAACATTCCAAATCCTAAGTTAAGGGCATAAAGTAGCCTGATGAGTCTGAACTGTGACACCAACTGATTGAGTACAAAAAGCAAAAAGGATGTCAAGAAGATATTTTAAACCAACTGAAATATTCCCATGAAATTGCTTTTCTAACTAAACTAAGACTCTCCCATGGAGCTACCATTTAAAGAAATTCACTAGCCTGTTGCTATACTGTGATCACAAGCCTCATTTAAATAAATAGTGGAAATGGAGTCTGCTGAAAGACACTCAAGCACCCACTTGAAAAGTACTCAACTTGTTCCCAAGTTGTCCTGGGCCCAACTCTGATGGGCAGTTTTAGTGCTCTATGCGAGTGATGTAAAAATATCAACTTCACTGACATCAGGGTCATGTGGTTGAACTCCCATACTCTATTTTGGAAAAAAAAAAAGACAACAGGCAAGAACAAAATAATTAGAGACAAGTCTAAACCATTTTCATGTCCACTGCCACAACCAGAGTAAGTTTTCAAAAGAGATCAAAGGAAAGTTGACTGGCCAACTATTTCAGATTTCTTAACAGAAGTAAGCAATATGTGTTTGTCTTCCAAAGGCCTTCTCAAGTAGTATCTCAATACATGGTTTATGGGAATAGCACTGGCCCCCCAATGCCCAGAATGCCCAGCAATCCATTCTTCTTCCTTCCATTTCTCTATGAAGAAATATAACAGAGAACATACAGTATTTTTGACAACAAATTTTTAATCTTTCTGTCATAAAAAGCTTTAGTGAATATTGCAGATCATGTGTTGCTGTTGTCCTCCAGAAAATAAAAGAACAGCTAAAACCAATTTAGATCTTTTAGGAAATAATCAACTCTGTAGAGATAACATACAAGACTTAGGTTAAGATGCACAGAAATTATACAGTGAAATCAGCCCTAAGGAGGTTCTCATGAGTCACACATTCAATCAGAACCCTGAGGTGAGAAGTGTTTTCCCATTCTTCAGGGGTCAATATCTGACTGAGTCAGTTTAGATCACAGTTCTCTACAATGGGTGTGGTGAAAAGTTCTTGCCACTGTTACTGCTGTTGACCAATATGGGCATTAGAGTCTACCTTTAATACAGTTTTTTGTTTCCCTTGCTTCTGGAGGACATGGATAGTATGCAAGGATGGAAATATACAACTTCCCCTCTCTTTCCTGTCATGCCCAAGGAAACACAAATAAACAAAATGAATCCAATCCAGGACAAATAGTATAAAGCCAACAGAAATATATTTTCTAAAAGGCTTCCTGCAATTCATTGTTTTAATATTATGGGAAGTGAGCAAGATTGCCCAAGTTTGGTTTGATATAGTGCAGATGCAGAGATATGAAAGAAGTTCCTGGTAGTGAGTGCAAATCATTTCAGTTGAAGTGCCTAAGCATTTTTCTGAGATGCATATGGAAATAAATATTAAAATGGAATCCAAGCAGCTTCATTTAATAACATTTACTTTACTGCTTCGGTCAGAAATTTGAAGAGCTCTTCTTTTAGGTCCCAATTTCCTAAACAACAAGCTTCCTCTCTTTGGAATCAGTTAAATGTATCTTGTTCCGATGCATAAGTAATAAATTCTCAATTCCAGGAATTCTCTATCTAGGGAGCTGCTTTCCTTTACCAGAAATTAAAAAAAGCAAAACCCAACCAAATATAAGCCCCTCTTATATTTTCTGGATTTTAGCAAGTTAATTTTTAATCTAGAGAACCAATGAATCACAAAAGAATTCAGAAGCTGTTCACACAACATATAATAAATCAGTTGTAACCAGAGGATCATTTTACTTCTGCTAAAGCAAACAACACAGGAACTACTGGGAAAGAATGCAGCTAATCCACTGGTCTGTAGCACACAATATGTTTTCCAAATGTAGAATACTTCAGGGGCAGTGAGAAAGAACAGCCAATGTGCCTCAAGGTGTTTTAAGCAGTGTAGAATTAAAGAAATGGGTGGATTTTCCTAGTCATCAAATTTTAAAGCAAGATTAGTCTTGACCCAAGCAAAGCTTCTTCCTTCAAGTCTGCTCTCTAGGTCTTTTGTTAAATTAAAATGTTATGGATCTGTTTTTCTGACATGCATTATATTTTTGCTTCCTTTGTTCTTCATAGATAACTTCACAAGCACTGGATTCTAATTCCTTAGTTTAAAGAATCGTGTTCCCCTTTGCATGGGTGTGTAGTCCAGGGCTCTTCTCTTCTTTCATTATATGCCCTCTGTTTCACAGTACTCTATCAGCTTTCATGGGTTTAATTATTTTTATAAAGATGACTCACAGTTCTACTTATCTAGCCCTCAATTCTCTCCTGAGGTCTAGTCTTGCAACACTGAATATGTGCTGGACATAACCACCTTGATGTCCTACAGGCATCTCAAACTCAACACGTCCAAACTTTACTGTGTTCCAAGAACCGACCCCTCTTTCTGGTTTCCGTATTTCTCTGGAGGACACCACCATCCTTCTGGACATCTGTGACTTCTCTCTCTCACCCAAGAACCTCATCACCTGACCATAGCTGTCAAGTCTGTTCAATTTTACCTCTACAGAATCCCTTCACCTTTGCCCTCTTCTCTCCATTAACCAGTCACTACACTAGTTCAGTTCTTCATCAGTTTTCATCTGTGCTATTGTGATAGCATCTTAATTGGCTCTCCTGCATGGGACATGCTAACTTGACATTTCTAAAGCACAAGTGTGAAAATGTAAACCCTCTCCTTAAGAATCTTCAGCGATGCTGTGTGGCCACTAGGATAAGAAACAAACTCTTTGGTTTGGCATTTAAAGGTCTTCATAATCTGGCTTTCTGTCTTTCTAGACTGATTTCACAAGATGACCCTCCCCCCATACATTTTATATTCAAGTCAACCAATTTATATGATGTTCCCTGGGAAAAAAATATTCTATCTCTCTTCTCTAAGCTTTTATATAAGCTATCCTTCTTTCTTTCCCACAACCTCTCCTCCTCCAACATGAACACTCTTTCTCACATTTAAGAATCATGACTTTCCTTCAAGACACAGCTTAATTGCCACTTTTCACATGAATTCTATGTTGATGTCCCTAGTTGTGAGTGCTTTCTCTTTCCCTGACCAAACTGCTTTTTATTTACTTCACATATATTTTGTACTTTCTTCTTCCTCCTTCTTTCCATCTCTCTTTCTATTCCCCCCACATACACATGTATATGTATATATGTGTATGGAGAAGACAGACAGACAGACACACACACACACACACACACACATACACGTATATATGCACGTATGGGCGTAAATTTATGCATGCATATGTACACACACACATGCTCCTTATGTGTTGGGACTGTTTCATTTGTGTCTGTCCTTAGTACATCGCATGGTGCAAATAGCAGGTATTAATAAATACTTACTGATTTAGAGTATCAAAGTTGGAGACCATCTACATTAACTCACAGCTTAACAAGAATACTATATAATATATGTAACATTTGGTCATCTGGAATTTACTTGGAGACTTTCAGCAAGGGGGGATTCTGCTACCTCTTAAGGCAACCCATTCTACTTTAGGATGGTCCTGATTTCCTTAAGACAAGCCAAAATTTACCTCTTTGCAATTTTGTTCCACTGTTTCTAGGCCTAACCTTAGGCTTTTAAAAACATGACTGCCCTTCAGACACTTGAGTACAGTTATCCTGACACTTCATGCCTTTCCTCTTTTCCAGATCAACATCCTTATTTCCTTCAACCAGCTCTTCCCTGGTAATGACTTGAGGTCTTTTACTCTTCTGGTTGTCCTCCTCTGGATACTCTCCAGTTCATCAACATTTTTCTTAAAATGTGGTACCCAAAACTGAACATGATATTCCATGTGTGACCTGATTAGATAAGATAACAGAAAGCCCCAAGTCCTGGACGATGTTCCTTCTCTTAATGATGCCTAAAATAACATCAGTCTCTCCTGCTGATTCACAGAATCACAGTTTCAGTGGTAGAAGGCCTTTGTTGACCACTTAATCCAATCCACACCCAAACAAGACTCTCCTTAGTGATATACCTGGAAGGTGATTCTTTAGACTTTATTTAATAACTCCAAAGAGAGGGGGAAGATTGAGCCTCTTCCAAAGCTGCCCATTCCATGTCTGGATAGTACTAAGTGTTAGGAAGTTTCCTCTTGCATCAAGTTTAATTCTTTGCCCTGAGACCAAACAAAGTCTAATTTCTCTTCATACTCTCCATAGTTCTTGAAATAGCTGACAATGGCTATCATGTGCTCTTCCTAAATCTTCTCTTCTTTGGGCTTAATACCCCTAGTCCCTTCAACTAATGCTCATATGACATGGCCTCAAGACCCTTTACCATTCTAGTTGTCTTCCTCTGGAAATCTCAGCTTATTAATGCCATTTCTAAAATATGATGCACATACTAGAATACAATACCCCAAATGTGGCTTAACCAGGGAACAGCACAGTAAAACTTTCACCTTTTTCTTCCTATAAGATATGAGTCACCCACTGCAATCAATGGAAACATTAGTTTTCCTGGCTGCCATTTGTTATACTATTGATCATACTGACTTGCAGTAAACAAAAACTCCAAAATCTTTTTCAGATAAACTGTTGCTTTTTTTTAACTATGTTTTTCTCATCTTTTACTTATGAGGCTGTTTTCTTAGACTTATGTATAACACCATATTGATATTTATACATTTTCTTTTCTGAGTTAATTTGCCATTCTGTTGGCATGATTCTGATTCTGTCATCCAGTGTTAGCCATGAAACTGATAAGTATACCCTCTTTGCCTCCTTCCAAGTCACTGATAAAATGTGACACAGCACAGAGCTAAGCACAGATGCCTGGGGCATTCCAACTTCCTTTCAAGCTGACACTGAACGGTGCCTATTCCAACACCTTCATTTTACAGATGAATAAACCGAGGCTAAGAGGTTAAGTGACTTGCCCAAGGTTACACAGTGGCAGACCTGGGATTCAAAGCCAGGTTAGTTGATCCTAAGCCCTGGATTCTTTCCACTGTGTCACACAAGAGCATTAAAGACTTTATTTAATGTGTAGCTAAAATTTAGGTAAACTATACTTACAGCAGTACTTGATGTACTGGTAAAGCAACCCCATCCACAAAATAAAGTCTTTTTAAAGCTGTTCTTGAAAAGCCATGCCTACTTTCTTTGATAAACGCTTTCTTTAAAGATATTCATTAGCCATCCTTTTGATAATGCATTCTGGTTGTACTTGGTTCCTACTTATTTCTAGTTTCTGTGATTACAACCATTCGCACACAAGTTAAGATTGTCGTTTCACTTTGGCCCTATAAAGATCAAAAGGGATAATTATTTTTCATTAAAAAAAACCCCAAACATCTATTACTCTTCTAAGAACTTATACTCAAAGTAGCCGAAATCTTTGGGAAAAGAGATGCTATATGCAGCATTATAATACTGTCATCAGGATTAGGCAAATGAGTTGAACGCATGAATTTAGCATTAGGCCCTAGAAATTCACAAAATGGGGCCTAGTCTCAAAAGGGAAACTAATTTTTTTTTTAAACCCACAACAAATCATTTCCCCAGGAGGTAAATGGGCAATTGAAGGAAGAGTCAGTTTCTTGAGAATCTCAGGAAGATTTTGAGTACAGTGAAGGGAATGAGGGGAGGTAAGATAGATAGTGATCCATAATTACTCACATTTTCCACTTTCTGCCAGGATAACACAGACAGTACTGCATACAAACAAACTTACTACTGGCTCAGTTCTTCAGAAAGCTAGGAGAATCAGGCCAATTACTTCTGTCCCTTTGGGACGATTACTGTTTATTCTTCCTTTCTTCTCATGTTCTGATCCCCTACCCCCTTTTTTTCTCCTTTCATTTTTACAAGAAGCACATTACACATTGTCATTCAATGACCCTGCAGCTACTCTCACCACCGTCTCTAGGGAGTTTTGTGACTTTCAGTGATCTGGGAAGGATTGCACCCCAATGGATAACTAAGTTTTATTTTCTGAACTACAGGTAAATTAACACAGAGATTCACAGGGCCTATTAAATTGCCACTTTTTAACTTGTCTGATGCCTTTTAGTTTCAATTTCAACATCCTGCATTCCCATTTCCTTTCTCTGGTTAACCAGGGTAAATGAGATGAACTATGTTTAAAATCTCTATTAAACTGTTTACTATAAGCCAGAGAACAATTGGGAGAAGATGGATATGCCAACCTAAAATAAACAGATAAGGCTGGCAATAAAGCATTATTTTTAATTCATGAAAGTGTCTGTTTCCAGAGGAATTATTTAATCTTAGAATTCTCTTAGGTCACTTTCTTTCTTTCTTTTTTTTTTTTTTGAGGCAATCGGGGTTAAGTGACTTGCCCAGGATCACACAGCTTGTCTATGGTTGGATTTGAACTCTGGTCCTCCAGACTTCAGGGCTGGTACTTAGATCACTTACTATGAAAGCTTCATAACCACAGCTAATCAATAGCCTTATGTCATTAAAGTTGTCACAAAAGAAATAGGGCATTGGAAAATCATCTTCTTAAGACTAAAGCCTTAAAAAAAAAGACTAAAGCCTTAGGGGCAGTTAGGAGGTGCAGCAGATGGAGCACTGGTCCTAGAGTCAGGAGGAACAGAGTTCAAATCCAGCCATAGACTAGCTGTGTGATCCTGTGCAAGTCACTTAACTCTGACTGCCTCCAAAATCTCTCCTCAAAACAAACCAAAAAACCCCCCTAACACCTTAAAACACAATTAGCCTAGTTTTTCCCTACCACAGGATTGTAAGATTCAAAGCTAGAAGTAATCCTTAAGAAACCAAGGAGAGGAGGTCAAACATAGAGGAAAGAGTATGAGCTTGGTGTCAGAAGACCTTGTTTTAAGTTCTGGTTCTACTACTTACTAGCCATTTATCCTTGCTTTGTCAATAAACCTCTAAGCCCGAGTCTATAAAATGAGGATGACAGAATTTCAGAGTTGGAAGGCCCTCAAGAACCATATAATCTTATTCCTGAAAAAGAATTTCTTCTACTACATGCCCAACCAGTACTCATCCACTTTTGCCTGAATACCTCCAAAGACAGGGGAGTAAGTAGTGCCTGAGGCAGATACTCTGGGACAGCTCATGTGGTCAGGAGGAAGTTTTAACTCATGTTAAGACCTAAATTTGTCTCTTTATGACTTTTATCCAGCTCTAAAGTCTGTCCTTTGGTATTAACTAGAAGAAATCTAACACGACTTCCAGGTGACAGCTTTCCATATATTTGAAGAAGGTTATCATGTCCCTCCAAGGTCTGGTCTTCTACAGGATAAATATCCCCAGTTCCTTAAATAATCTTTATATGGCATGAACTCAAGACATTATAATCATGATACTACCTGATAGGCTGCCATAAATAAAATAAACTGAAAACTAGTAAGTATTATATAAATGTATACTATTAATTCCTATTATGATAAGCATTATACAATCTGCACCACTGGTTCCCAAGAGGGTGCTCTGGCATCCTTGGGCACCATGAAAATCTGCATGGGTTACTATGGATTCTCTTCTGGGAACTCTGCTAGTCCTTGCTATAAAGAGCAAATGATCAACCCAGCAAAAAGAGCATAGTTCTAAGAGCTGGAATGGACCTCAACAGTCATTTAGTCTAATCTACTCATTTTGCAGATGAGAAAATTGAAGCCTCTTTGGGCATGGAGCTCAAGTCGTACTCCCTTTTGGGACTGAACAGCTTGGACTTTCTATTCATATATATATATTTTTAAACAAGACAATATGCCAATGAAAAACAAACATGGATTTAGGGTGCCTACATTCAAAAAGATTTGGAAACCAGAGAAAGACATTACAGTACATCCCCTAGGCACTGACCATTTATTGTTACTATTTAGTTAAACTGTATTTATTCAGAAGATGGGCTGGAAAAGCCCCACAGAAGTCTAACTTTTTTTAGAAACAGTGAAATATCCTGAAGCCTGGGAAAGAGGGTGGAAAAACTAAAGGGCTAAATAATGGCTATCCAAGGAGTTTGCTACTTATCATATCTGATTGATCATTTAGCAGAAATTTATTTAGTATGTCGTACTGTGGTACCATATAAATATTTTGAGGTAACCTAATCTAGACCAATGTCTGGTATTTAGGGGGTAAAGCAGAATCCACACGTTTTACTAAGAAATGACATACATCCAAAGTAATGCCTATCCGTCATCTTTAAATTAAATAACTAGGAATTCTGCCGATAACAAGAGCTTTACCTACATGACCTCATTTGATGACAACAGCAATCCAGTGAGGTAGGTATTACAAGTATTATTATCCAATAAAATAAGACAAGAGAAGAACAAGAGCTTTACCTACATGACCTCATTTGATGACAACAGCAATCCAGTGAGGTAGGTATTACAAGTATTATTATCCAATAAAATAAGACAAAAGAAGTGACTTCCCCAAGGTCACGAGATGATCCTCAAGGTCTCTTTCAGCTATAACCATCTACAAGTCTGAGTAAGTGCTCAGATTAGAACTTTCACTAAGGTATTCTCATTTCAAATGTAAACTTCTTTCCAGGATACCATATCAACTTTTTAAGAGCTCTGAACCAAGAACTTTGAAATCTTGATAAAGCAAATCAGTTACCTGTATTGATAAATAAAATGGTTCTTCTGAACGTGGACTGCTTTTTTTCCAAGTCAAAGATGGCCTCCTTCCATGGTCCTAATTTGTTATAGCATTTAACTGTCTCTTAAACTATGTGTTATAGCATAAAGGGAGCTGAGAAGAATAAGTGCAAAGAGGAGGGAGATAAGGAGAAATCAAGGCTAATGTATCTTGAAAGAGGTTTGCCACAACCTCCCTCCCTGCATCTATAGAGAGCTCACATAATAATGTAAAAATGAAACTTGGTAGGATCCACCCCTATTCCTTTTTCTAAATATGCTAATAGTAGTCACATCAAGAGCAGCATCAGCATATTAACTCTTCTCAATGCTACTTTCAAGTTGACTGTTGAGCTTCTAGTGCTAACATCATTTAGAAAAAAATGACCTCTTGTTTTCTATTTATTCCAATCTGAACTGGAACTTTTAATTTAGCTATCAGGGTATCTTATGCTTGTGCCAATGAATTAAGATCCCATTCCACCAAAATCACCAATGGGCCACACACTAAAAACCAGTTTCAGGCCGCTGGGTAAGGTCTACAGGGACCAACTGTGCTTGGATAATGCTTCTTTGTATCTCTTATAGTTCCCAGCACCAGTACATGGCACCTCAATATGCATCTTTTAATGGATTCTCACTTCAATTGCTTGAGCCTTCATTGTGCCTAGATTTAAAGGTTTGCAGCCACCCAAATCCCACTATCATAGACAGTTACAATTTTAGTCCTTAGTAAAAATAACAAAATTTGAGACCAACTTATCTGTCTTCCTATAAGGCCAAAAAAAGGCACATAAAGAGAAATGACTAAACATAAGTTTCTAAAGATCAGATGTTCTGGAAACCTTCAGCTCTGCATAGATGCTGTAGTTATATTATCAACCTCATACTGTAGCATCTCTTTACTGAAGAATGAATATCTCCCTCCATTGCTAACCTCAGACAACCAGCTTGGTTTTCAAGTCTAGTATTAGCTGGTGACCATATCAAGAGACAGCAAAAAGTAAATAACAGACATTTTTCAGTTGTAAGTTCTACTGGAATCTGATCCCTAAAATAAAATCTATGCTGTCTTTGCCCCAGTTAGCCAACAAAGTCTCTTCTTTCCTCTGATAAAAAAATTTTTTTTCAGGGGAAGTAAGGAAGACTTAATATCTTAGTGTATCATCTAAACATCTGGAATCACTCAGTAGTCAATCTCAGCTTAAAGGCAAGTTTTAATACACAACAGGAAGCAAATGTGGTACACACATGCTAGGGAAGGTATTATTAGAATTAACAAACTAGAGTAGACTGGCTGTTACCATTTACTGATGATAAATTAGTACAAATGCATAGTCTTTCTTTTAAAGTTAATAAAGAAACAATTAGAATACATAGCTGCATCTAAGAAAATAAAGTATAAAGGGCTAAATCTTTACTTACATAATTTTTGAATAGATAAGAAACCAAAACAGGACACCTCCAAGAAGCCTTCCTCCCCAGGGGATCTCCCTCATGCAAGGTCATTTCAGAATGAGAAGAAAACTGCTTACTTGCACATGTATAAGCATCTTTGTTGGTGAAAGCTTTCATACACTGGCTGCAACTGATTGGCCCCACAACAGGGATGGAAGCAAATGTATGTCCGTTCAACGTCTTCTTGTCCTTCTCTTTCTCTTTGGAATCTTTATCTTTCTCCTTAATCTTGTCTTTGTCCTTCTCCTTCTCCTGCCAAAGGAAAGAGACATTAGTTGTACACTAGGTGGCATTCTCATTAACTTATGCCTTGGGATAACATGCCTTAAGGTGTTTTGTGGAGAGGTAAAGGGTAGATAGATGCTAGGCCCAAATTCTCATTGAGAAATGGCTTTTATTAAAGTTATATTAGTAAGGACATTTTCATTGTAAGAAAAACTATCACTATGGTTTTGTGAATATTACTAAGGTCTATGTTGCTGCCATTTAGATTTAATTGTGCCATGTGACTGCCCTTTAAAAAATTTTCACTTGGAATCCCCTAAGTCCTTCCCTCCTCCTTTTTTTCCCCTCAGATCTCACCTTACTGATACAGGTAGAACAAAATGCCAGATATCATCAAGAAAATTATTAATAACACAACAATATTTTCTCCCTTTGCTTAAAACACAAAATAGGGCAGCTAGATGGCGCAGTGGATAGAGCACTGGCCCTGGAGTCAGGAGGACCTGAATTTAAATGTGACCTCAGACACTTAATACTTACTAGCTGTGTGACCCTGGGGAAGTCATTTAACTCCACTGCCTAGCAAAAAACCAACCAAACAAAAAAACCACAAAGCAAATCTACACCTGGAGTATTCTGAATGGTGTTCTGTTCTTTCCAACTTAAGAATTTTCCTGTGAAAGGTCAGGAGAAAGGCAATTAAATGATTCATAAGAGAGAATGGTACCTCTAAATACTGGGGCACAACATGACTAAAAAAGTTTTCATGATAATACACACCACCAAAATTAGGAGGAAATATCTGTTGGGTATCAGAAGAGAGAAATTAATAGAAGATAAACTTTTAACAGATTATTATAGAACAATGGCATAGAACCATAACCTTTTGAGGTTGACACCACAAACGTCATCGGTACTCTTGAGACTAAATTCTCCTTGATGTTATTGTCAGAGACAGAACACTCACCTAGATGAACCAATGATTTACCAATACATCACATTTAACAAATGAATTTGAGAGATTTGCATAAGCTATATTGGCAGTTATATGGAAATTAATATGAACTTAAAGATTATCTGCATGGTGCCATATGCCACAACAGAACTTCAAAGACATACATAGTCTTTTTTTAACTCCAAAGTTTCTTTTAACTACTGGAGTTGTTGGAAGATGCTTTTCTTTAGTATGGAGATTTGTGTATATATAAATCTAGGTGTTGCAGTGGGTATTTGCTAAAAGTGGATGTTAAAAACAACATTTAAACACTAGAAAACTGGAGAAAGACTGTGAAACACATGGTTTAGATAAATTTTTTTTCTTGCTGATTATTAGGGTACATTTAATTGAAATTCAGAGGGCACAGTGATACCATGGAACAAAACTACAAATAAAAATGCAATGTGAATTAAAAGATAAACTGCTTCAGTTACAAAACAGGAAACTGCTCTGAGGAGGAAAAAAAAAAGTAATTTCTACCATACATATAAATGTAATAAAAATTGACAACTTTAAAAATGATGTCACTTTACAGATTTTTCCTCTTTTCCCACAATTATATGTTTTAGTGTTTCTCCACATGCAAATGTTGGAAAAAAAAGCATCCCCACATACTCTGTTCTCAAGAGCTTACAGTATATTTACAATTAAAAGTTACAAAACATTTGCAATGGCAACTAGCTGTTCACATTCTTGCAATGCTGCAGTGCTGTTCAAACTTTAAAAATTAGCTTCTTCACTCTCTACTCTTCCCAATACTCCCCCAAAAGGTTAGTTTTCTTCCAAGAATCAGAAAACCCAAGCTCCATGTCTTTCCTTTATGTGCTTGCTTATTAGATTTTTGTGTTACAAAAAGTCAGGCTCTTACCTCCCCATGTTTTGGTCCTATCAATCTCACTGTTATGAGAGGGACTTCATGAAACCGACCCCACTTTACCGACATAATTCTCCCCTAAGGACAGGAAATCTGCTCCCTGAGAAGGAGGAGCTCATGCCTACAGGACAGAGCAGATCGGCTTCAAGCTGCCATTAGAGAAAGTATAAGAGGAAGCCAGAGACTGGTTGAGAAAGAGACAGAGGGAGGGTTGATAACAGCCTGTTTCCTTGAAGACAATCTTAACTATTTGGATGCTGCTAGTAACAACTTTTAAAAATGATATGGGAACTGAAACAAAACTAATTCTCCCCAACATGTCTCAAGCTTGGAAAGACAGCTGGGTCTGGGTTTTACAACTGATAATCACTTTAAAAAATCTCTTTGAACCAAATGCTTCATTTTATAAAACCAGTGATTCCCTTAGGAACACTCTTAGTGAATCATCTGGCTTTGGGGAAGGAGTAATCTATTTTTTTTCCTAAATCTGACTTTTCATATGATTACTTAACTTTTTCATCTGCCAAACTTGTATATTTTGAAATTTAAAAAAAAATCTCTTCCCTAGGAAACAGTTAACAGTATTTGAAAATATATGAACAAAACCTCACTAAGATGACAGTGGAAAAAGGTATTTTTTTTTCTTTTTAAAAAACACAAATGATCATAATTATGAATCAGAAAAACTTAAAACCTCTTCCATTTGGTTGTGTTGAGCAATTCTGTCACACGGTGAATACTATAAATGAGAGAATGAATGCATGAATTTGTTACTACATTTAAACACTAGTTTAGCAAGAGGCAGTGTGTATAGTGGGCACAGCACTGGACTAGCAGCCAGATCTGATTCTAGCCCTAGATCCTACATTAACTCACTGGGCGATCTTATGAAGTCATTTTAGATCTCTTAGACTCAATTTCTTCCTCTGTAAGATAAAGAGGTTGGACTAAATGATGTCTAAGGCTGTTTCTAGTGTTGACAGTCTGATTTTACTTCATCATTTTTCAAATACTCATCCATCAGAGTGACAACCTGGTAGCCACCAGCCTTACCTGCATTCATGCCTCTTTAGAAAAGCATGTGTTAGAAGAAATGAATGACTCGCCTTAAAATTACCAAGTGTTTCAGTGAGAGTGCTGGGATTGCAATTCTCTACTCCAGGTATCTTGTTTAAGCTCAACTAAAAATATCTTTCATAATTTTCATCTCTTTATCATTAGTGGAAGAGGAAAACTGAGATTTCTACAGATATTAAAAAAAACAGCAACAAATGTTATAGGCTTTTCAGTACTTTAAGTCAAGTAAAAGTAGTCTGGAGGAAATTGTATGTAGAATTCTTTCTCAAAGATCGCCAAAGACAGAAGTTGTAATCGGGTCTTCTTCCTGCTATATTTCCTGTTTAGGGTGCTATCTGCCTCTTTGAAATCTCATGCTTTTTCTAATGACTTTTTGTCAATTTTCATTACCAAAGAAATATAATATTAAGGATTCACTGATTCAGCAAATCAAATTAGAGTGGTGGCATAACATTTTTAAAAAAGAAAACCAAATAAGACTCTTCTAAGTAGAAATCCCCAAACCACCTCTAAAGATCTTTTAAAGCAATCTTAATTTTATGTTGATAAAGCATTTTAAGATGACTTTTAATATTATCATTTATCACAAAAGGCTGTTAATACATGTTATTTTTTTGAACTTATTTTACAGATGATGAAAGAAATGTCAAACAGACTAAAGAAAAGGAAGACTATATAAGCCCATTTAAAAAGTGATTCAAATGAAGTGACCTTCCTTACATTTCAGAATTATTAGTGGCAGGCTCAGAAGTGGGATATTTAGATAATGATTTTCTATTCCATTGCTTGGATTGGAAAAAAGGCATGCTGATTTTTTTATAATGCTGGAAGTAAAGTCACTGCTGCCGGACAAACCTGTTTTCATTTAGAGAAATGAATGGGTGACCTTTGAACAAGATGCATAGCACCCTGACACTTATAAAAGCACAGTACTTAGAATGCCCTATATCTGCTCATCACATTCTTCCCACTATCAACTTCTGTTTGGAGGGGGAGAGAGGCAACAGTGAGTTCCCTTGGCAGGCAGCATACCTCGAGCAATCTCTGAGCTGGTCAAAAGTAATTACAAAACACTGTCTCGCAAATTTCTAAATTTACTTGGTATCCAGAGGACTATATAGAAGCCTGATAGTATTCTGAAAGGGCAGGTAACCCTGAGCTAGGTATTTCCTTTACATTGTGTTTAAGACTTTCCATTGCTTGAGGCAGCCTGGCCTCTCTGATGACCACACAGTGAAGACACGCACATCTCTAAGAGGAACTTAAGCCAATTGCACAATAGTGTTGTAACTTCCAGCAAGGCAACAGGTCAACCAGTGTCTTATTTACTCAAATGGTTTCTGACAGAGATGATACAGACTTTGTTCTAGCGTAATTCTTCATCCTCCCCACCACTCCACCCCCTATTCTCAATCACCTAACTAACAATGCTTTTATGTAGATAAAATAATGCTTAGCAGCAATGAGATTTTATCTTAAACGGAAACCAGGCTAAAGTACAAAGAGAACTGGGTTCTAGCCTCAGTTCCGCTACCGACTTAGCTTTAGAGAGCCAGGCTAGTCCCTGCAGCTCTCTGGAACTGTTTGCTCACTTATAAAACGAGGGAGTCATTAGAGTGGGGGAATCTATCAAGTCTTCTTTAGCTCTGGAATCTGCCCTGTATTATTTGCTACTGTTCCACACATTTTAAGACTTTTCTTACCAACTTCAAGGAGAAGGGCACAGTGATGAGAAGACACTCAATAGGTAATCGTTAACTGACTGGAAAGTGACCGATCTCTCTTCATATCCATACCCCTTTGAAAGGCATTTTCCAGTTAGGTATTCAGGTCATTTGGCTATTGGGTTGAACAACAGGCCTTGTTCTCAGCTCTACTACCATGAAGATCTATTCCCTTCTTTAGGCCTTACCTTTTTTAACTGCAAATTATAGCTAAGTATGTAGATAATACCTAGTAATTCTGATTATCTAGGTTCTTTGCACACCCCCCCCCCGCCTTTTCACTGGTTTTCTGCTTTTCTAGGTGGTGTAATGGATAAAGTGCTGGGCCTGGAGTCAGGAAGATTTAGTCACTTTCTAGTTGTATGATCCTGAGCAAGTCACTTAACCTGTTTGCCTCAGTCTCCTCATCTGAAAAAATTGAGGGTCACAAGCACGTACCTCCCAGGGTATCTGTGAGGATCAATTGAGATAATAATTATAAAGTTATAAAGCGCTTAGCACAGTGCCTGGCACATGGTAAGCACTACATAAATGTTAGCTATCATCACCATCACCACCATTGTTATTATCACTCATGTGGTCAGGGAACTGGAATGAGGATGAAATCTGAATCATTTTCTTTTGCTTATGAGCAGAAGATATGCTATTCTTGGAGTATTGTATCTTTACTTAATAAATACTAAAAATAGGGCAAATTTGGTTGCTATATCCCCACAAATCTACCTGCTCAAGAGCATGAACTATTCAGTGGAGACTTAATGCATGGGTCCTTAAGTTAGTCCTTGCCTTTTGGCTAGATTTTCATGTGAAAGGGAGGCCCATTTGTTTTGGAGGTCACTTCTCTCCCCAGGCAAGCTCAGATCAATAACTGAGATGATTTAAGGACTTTTGCAAATAAATTTCCAAACTGGATTTTTTTGAGAATTTGGAATAAAACAAAGTAAAAGAAATGAAGCAGAAATTTCAATACTAAGCTACCTTTCCCCACTGGCTTTTATTTGTTGAATAGCAGGGAAAATTGCAAGTAAATTAAATTACTCTTTATTTTTGGCTTTCAGTATTTTCAAAACACCAAATTACTGGCATTGGCACTGTTTCCTTGGGAGTCAAGAGTAAAAGTAAAATAAACCACATTAAACAAGCCCGTTTTCAAAGTCCTTCTGAATTCCTAACGGATCACATTTCATTGGTGTAAATGCACAACTGAAACATTAAATACACTGCAATACTTACAAACAGCAGGAAAACATCAAGCATTATTTTAAACCTGTGTCACTGATCTCATCACAATCCTTCTGACTCAACTCATACACAAGCCTATCCTGTTATCCATTTTGGAAAAAGAACTTTCAGATAATATCTTTGAATTTTTTCCTATCCATATCCTTATATTATGTAATCTGATTTAATTTGCATATTATAACTATAATGTTCTGATGTCTGATTTAAGTGACCAGGTCATATGCCTAAGGAAGTCTATGCAGGACATCCCAAGGACAAGTGAGTACCATATTCACTTACTCTGCTCTTCTTACTGCTGGACATTTTATTCTTGATGTAGCTGAAAGTGCGACTGACTTTTGTTCCACTTTTCTCTTCAAAATCTTTCTTGGAGGGGCTTTGTGGAACAAAGCTAAAAGCCTGTTCAGTTACACTAAAAGAAAAAAAGTCCATTTTAAAAAGGGAAATAATATGTGATCTAAGCATCTTTTTTTTCCATATGATCCTATTTTGTCACTTATTATTTTAACCACAGGTCAAATAACTCATAATCTTATATTAAAAAAGAAAAAGAAACAATCAGATAGTAAAGAAGAGTAAGGGATATTTGCATAAAATGTTTAAAAATTAGGATGGAACAGGCTACAGTGCCCTCTGCTGCTGAGAAATGAATTCCTATTCTCTTATGAGCAATTAATATTTTCGTACTACTGTACTACAATGTAATAACTATTGCATTTATGTCGTACAGGTTTTTTGGGTTTGATTTTATTTTCTTTTCAATCTGGCAATCATAGGTCCAGAGTTAAAAAAATAAAACGTCTATTATAACTTATGTAAAATATATATATTATATTATTATATAACTTGTATAACTTGTTATATAAAATATTATATATAACTTTACATAAAATACTATTATATATAATTTGTTATATAAAAATATAATAAGTCTATGTTAAGTATCCTGGATTTTTCTTTGAGCTAATACTAATTAGGTACTAATTCTAAATAAACGATAGTTTTTGTTGGATTTTTATAGTTTATCCACAAGTATAGTTATATATAAAATACTGACAAGCTTGGCTTCCTCTACTGGCTGTGCTACAAGGAGTTAATTTCAGTTAACTATCAGCCAGGACTGAATCCAAAATCTACAGTCAATGAATTAAGCCTTGATGATAAATGCTGAACCAATTGTATGACAGATTATATAGTAAGCTTCCTGAGGGAAGGGACTGAAATTTGTATCACTGCTTTGTTTACAATGGGTGGAGCTGCTGACTGAAATGACATGTGATCATGGAAGATTTTTTTTTCCTCAGAGTGAGACAACATCATGGTACAGGTTTGAAGAGGGAAATAAGGAATTAAAAGCCAGTTTTTATATGTAGCCGAAATCTTTATCTTCGATATCATCACATCAGATCCATGTCTATCAATAAATGGACTTTTTTACATCCCAGAGCAATTCACCTTGGTTATCCCCCAGTAGAGAATATGGAAAACACAATCCAAAGCAGCAACTATTCTATTTTGAATGGGAAAAAGAAGTATAAGACTACTGCCAAGATGTTCCAAGACACAGAAGAAAAAAAAAAGATTTCAAAGAAGATCAAACAGGAGCACAACGATTTTTGTGTATTAGCAGTGAGCCATTATGGAATCCTCTATGAAAAGGAGATTTTTGTAAAACAGCTAAAGTTATGAAAATATTCTTAATTTTGTTGCATTCAAAACTGTTAATCTCAGTAATTTGAAAATAAGGATTAAAAAGCAAGCAGAAAGAACATTTTCTGTCTTAACTTAATAGTATGCAGTGACGTGTTATATTTTCCAGTGTATAGAAGCATAGCCGTTAGAACTGAGAAATATAAACGTTACAAAGTGGTAAGACCAATGTATTTACATATAATAATTATAGAACAAAAACCTGTCAGACAATTCTCTGCATGAATATTCCCACAGAACCTCACAAAAACAAAAAAATCAAATTTTGAAGACACTCATAGGTTCAAATGCCTCAGAATAAAAAAAATTAAATTAAAAAGAGTTAAGAAAAGGGGAAAATGCTGATGAAATTAACTAAATTCTACTACTGTGAATTATCATCTAATAATACATGTGGCTTGATTAGACAGACAACTGCTTTAAGATGCCAATTCTTCACTGTGTGCCCCAAACTAACCTAACAACATCAGAGTTTCTGCAAACTTATTTCAGCAAAGGGGGTAACAAAAAGAAACATATAATACCTTTCAGTCAAATTAGCACTGGTATTGTGGAAGGGTCGTGAATCTGAAAAAGACACAGGGAAGAGGTTAGAATACAAGATTTCCTACAGTTAATACGACAAAGACAGAGCCAAGGCAGTACTAGGAATTAGTACATTGAGACTCAGTATCTGTTCTAAACATTCACGGGGAAGGAATTAACCAAACTAACCAAAAGAATTCAAACTGATGGCAATGATGAAGAGCGATTACTGTGTACTGTCACCTGTGACAAATGAATGGCAGGGGAAAAAAATACTTTATCAAGAAATGTTGTGATAACTTTATAATACAGATGTTAAAATATCTTCAGAAGACATGAAAACTGTACCTTTTATTTTCCGTAACTGGAAGGACTTATTTCTCTGTTTTTATTGACATTGAGTTTCTTAGAGGGCCACTTGCCAATACTGTAACTTAATCAAAGCAGGAATTAAAGAAACATTTTCTAGTAATATCCATTTGCTTCTGCTCTGTTAATTTTGCTTTGGTAAGCCCTTATATGTTGGAAATAATTTATTTCCCGAGCCTGTCAAGTACCTAGAATTTTAGAAAATATGGACTGGAAAAAAGATTGGACTTATTTATAAGCCACATGGCCTGGTGGTTTTTAGCCTTGCTCTGCCATCAATTAAGACATGTGACTATGGGGAAATTACAACCACTGGACCTCAGTTTTCTCATCTCTAAAACAGTATTCCTTCCACCTTATGATGAGTGAACAAATCATTTTTCCCTTCTCCATAAATGAATCAGGCTAGAAATCAAAGCAGGGCAATGGAACCTCCTAAACTAAGTAAAATAGGAACACACTGAAATCAGAGCAATTAAAATAAATGCAAGCATTATTCCTTTATTACATTTTCAGGGATAATGTGGCAGAAAGGAACATAATCATACAATGCAAAGTATCATTTCAGTGTTTTAATGTTCGGTTGTTTCGATATTTTTGGTATATAACACACTTTTAGTAGAGATAACATGCTCAGCCCACTTGTAATAACGGGATACACCTCTCAATTAGATTTCGAGTAACATTTTACCAACTGAATCTTACCTCACTGTGAATGAAACTGCTTTTCAAAGATTACTTAGGGAAAAACACCACTAGAATCTTGCTAGTCATAATTCTAGTTTCTAACATGCTCTAGGAACTGGATATAAAAAAAAAGAAATGTGGGAATGCGAAGACCCTGTACAAAGAACTTTTAAACCATTTCTAGACACCCAAGAGGTTTTTGTGCACACACTCTGCCTTCCTCCATTGAGGACTTTCCTATTTCAATGATAACAAAATAGTATGAGCAGCAATGTGTTACTGCTGGAAGTACAATGGTTGAAGGGAGAACTAAATCCCACTCCCGGACTCCTGACCTTGCCCCACCCCTGGCTTCACTGTCACCTCTCTGGGCCTCAGTATTCTCACCTATAAAATGAAAGCGGGGAGTTGGAGAACGACCGACTAGATTACATCTAAGATCCTTTCCAGTTCTATCATCATGTCACCAGATAAGTTAAGTAAGCAGCATTGTGGATTGGTTTATAATTTTATTTTGGAGGCATTAAGTAGCATTTAATATGCTGGTGGATCTTTTTCTATTTTTGATAATGACACGGTTGTGTGCCATAAAAGTGTAACTACTCTGGAGAAATCTTGGTTTCAAAAGATCTTGAAAATGAATGTTAACTAGATTGTCACAACTGACTGTGCATGAAACTTTTTTTGGTGGTAGTGGGGGAGGATTTGCCTAAAGTTGTACAACTATTAAGTGTGAAAGCTAGGATTCCAAACAGGGTCTAAAGAAAGGTAGAACAAAATAGTAATAGCAGGTATGTATCACTTCTAGCTTTACAAAGGGCTTTACATATATTTTCTCCATCAAGCCTCACAACAACTTTGTGAGGAAAGTACTATCAATGTTCTCATCACAATTTTGCAGATTAGGAAACTGAGACTCACTGGGAATGTAAGTGATTTGCCCAAAATTACACAATTATTATTAAGTGTGAAGGCTAGGATTCCAAATAGGGTCTCTAATGGCCCAAAGTTTAGTGTTCTTTCTACTATAATAAACTGCAATCTTTAGTAAAGAAGACTTATGGAATAATCACTGTTATCAGCCTCTGCCACATATACACCTCCACCAGCACTTTTTTCAAACTCTAAACTCCCAATGACTAAAGTCCTTAACTAGGAGAAAGACTAAGTCAGTGATTACCAGAGAAAGAAAAACAAATTATCTTACAAGAAAATTCTGTCGATAGAGAAATTTGAATAAGTCTGGATGATATTTAAATAATGCTGAAATTTAGGGTGAAGAGCAAAACAAATCACTTGACTCAAACTGAAAGTCTTTTATTAAATTACTTTAAATTATGAATGGGTTCTCTCAAAGAAAAGTAATCTTAGTATATTACAAACAGAATTTTTGCAACAGAGGAAATAACCATTTACACCTCTCTTAAACAATCTATAATGAGACTCATATGAGTAAAGTGGATTCCTCCTAATTCACAAAGTCTCCTAACAATCTGAGGCCTTGTAAAACCTATCAACTATGTACTATCAGGTATCTATTTACCTATCTGTAAGCTACAGCTTACCCACAGGACTAAAAAGAAAAACAAAACAAAACCAAAGTTTTGAGAGAGAAAAGGGAAAAAGCAGCAGGAGGAAAAGAAAAATATACACTTAACAATTCAGTGGTTTGATCCCAGAGCTAAGGTACTTTTCTTGAAATGGTCTCATGATGGGAAGGGAAAAAAGCCTATATTCTCACTATGGGGAAAAAAAACCATTATAAGGGAAGGTGAACATTTTATTATTTTATATGGTTGAATAAAAAAAGAACACTTCTGTGTATTAGTACTTAGGATTAGAAATAAAAACCAAAGGACATTTAAAATTTACTTATTCCTCAATGTCTTTGGCGGTATCTGGGGTTTAGGGAGGATCTTATTCCCCAGAACCTCAGAATGCCATGAAATCAATGAGCGATGGGATGAACACCAGGACTCTGTTTCATCTAATTTACAAAGTAAAGCATGAAAACAGGCGGCTTAGGTAAACTTCCAGACTACACATGCAAAGGACAGGGTAAAGGCTAAGAGAGCTCCTACTGTTTGCTACGTAATGCAACATCTACAGCACTGACAAAGACAGCCACTCCCTGCAGAAGAGCTGCTGCACATTCAAGTTGCTTACTTACTATGCAACTTCTCCTCTTCATCACTGGAAGAAGAGCCAAGAGAAAAGACAGTTTTAGACTTAAGGAGAAGTGGAGAGATGCTGACGGAGAAGGAAATCCTTCTTGCTGGCTGTATCTGCTCCTGGGCCTCTGAGGAGTGGGTTAACAGAAGATATTACAGCATGCGTAAAAACATGCAAAAAAAAAGAGGTAACTAAAAAGCACATCCAAAAAAAAAACTGCATGAAGTCTGAAGTCCAGGTAATTTAAAAAATGGCAGTGGAGGACAAAGTGTGTGTGTGCATGTGTATGTATGTTCTTTTTTTCCTGAAATCCAAGGTCAACCTTTTCCTAGGAAACATTATGAAGGGATGGACTCTCACTGCCTGAATTTTTTTAAATAGTTACACAGTGGTTCACAACCTGGGGCAGGGGTCTATACGCTTTTTTAAAAAAATATTTTAATAGTTATATTTCAAAATAATTGGTTTCCTTTTAATCCTATGTCTTCTATGCAGTTAAAAACATTATTCTGAGATGGAGGCTATAGGTTTCACTAGACTGTCAAAACAAATCAATTGTTAGTTCATGATACTAAAAGGTTAAGAAACTCTGAATTCCAGGTTTCATTACGGGGACATTTCTCCATTCTTTTACTTAAAATTCTGCTCAGCAGGGTGCTCTGTTATCTACTAAGCATTTGCAAGAGAGTGAGGAAGAAATAAAGTCTCAAGGCAGAAAGACTAAGGTTCTTTGGGGCCAAGCAAAGTTAGAAAATGTAGCTGAAAATGCAAATCACACATAGGTTATATTAGAATTAAAAAGGAAAATCTCATTTCATGGAACACTAAGCAGTTAAGACTAGTGTGATCATTTGTAGGCACATGGAGAAGTTAAAAAGTATTTTAAATAGTGTTAATTTGAGAACGGTTTGCTACATGGCACTCTCTAAATTGGACTTACCTCTTTCCTTTGGAAACTGTTTATAGTCTATATGCATTTTACATGTTTTCCACTCCATTCCAAATGTATAACACAAATGTATGTAGCTATACATAAATATATAATTTACATATGCATACATATACACATGTGTATATATAAACACATGCACGCACACACAAAAACATGTATTATTGTCTATGCGCAGGTATGTTTACATATGCATGTATACATACCTACACATATACATAAACAGATATATAAAATCTCGCCTTAAAGAGTTTTCAAGGGCGAACACTTGTTTTTCATTGCTTCTACACAGTTATCAATGCCTACATCTTCCAATTCTTCATGTAACTAGGCTAAAATGAAATAATCTGATCATTGAATACATTGCATTTATTGATGTAAAAACAGAAAAAGACTGACATTAAAATTCTCATAAGGTTTGGTATCTTTTTAAAAGGGCTCGCTCCGATTTCTTGACCTAAAGGCTGTTATTTTTATTGTGTTTGTGTATATGAGTGGCTGGCATATATTCTATGTAAATAAGATGGTTCCATTTTTGAGACAGATTTAACTGAATCAGCTAGTTTTCACAGCTTGATAACTGTGGTACACATTACAGTTACCAACTAATGTACCCATCCATCAAAACACACATGAGGAACTTTACAAGCTCCCACCTACCACCAACTATATGTAAACAACCTCTCAACACGAGCCCTGTTTGAAAACTGTGCCTCATACAAGGATAAACCAAAGATTATCAGAAAAGGAAAATTATGAGGGAGAGAATAAATCTGGTTAGGAAACAAACTGTAAAGATATGCAGTAACAGTAGTATTAGTAGTAGTATTAGTATTGTTGTAGTAGTAGTAGTAGCAGCAGTAGTAGTAGTAGTAGTAGTAATCACTAGCACTTACAGAGACCTCTAACATGCCTTACATATTATCTCACTTGATGATGCTTATAATGATAGCTGACCTTCACACAGGTGTACCCAAATTCTTGAGACTTTTAGGACAACCTGTGGGATGCTTTAAGGTTTGACAAGTTCTTTGTTCTCTCATTAGATCCTCACAACAACCCTATGAGATAGCTGCTGTTATTTTTCTCCATTTGATGGATGAAGAAACAGAGGGTAAGAGGTGAAGTAACTGGTCCAGGGTAGTCTGAGGCAAGATTTGAACCTGAGGTCAGCCCTTAATCCACTGCTTTGCTGCCTCTTCTTCTTGTTTTTTAATTTTTAAAAATTAAAAAAAAATTATTTTATTTTATCTCAAATTTTTAAAATTTATTTTGCTGTCCCTATGGTCGACAATGTTTTCTTTTTAATGCTAATCATGAGTCTGTATAAGATCATAGATCACGAGCTGGAAGAGAATTCAGAATTCACCCTTTTACAGATGAGGAAACTGAGGCCCAGGGAGCTTACATAACTTTCCCAAGGTCACACAGGCTATAAGCATCAGAAGCAGGATTTAAACCCGGTTGATTTGACTTGAAGCAAGGGCTCACAACACTGCCAGGGTCATACAAAAAATTAGCAGCATATCTATTGTTTAAGAAGGCATAGCTGTGCTCAAGGACAAATAACGGGGAGTTTTACTGTCTGTCAACGGCATCACCTGAAAAAACCCAGATGGAGGGCGTGGGGCAGTGATAAACAGGACTGCTAGACTTTGAGTCAGAAGAGACCACAATTAAATTCTTAACTCTGACAGCTATGAGTTCTGCTAGCTTGGTCAACCAAGTCATTGAACTTCATTTTTCACTAAGCTGCACTCACTAAGGATATCTCCATAGTGCCCCGGAAACCTCTTCATCGTAGATCACTTCAGCCCTAGAACTCAGATGTCTGTGGCCCCTCCCTCTGACTGAATGGTTCCCTTGGAAATCCAAAATAAAGACGGTGCCCAGGACACTCATCTCGCTGTTTCTCACCCGGCTACCCTCACTATGGATTCCTATATCACGCTCTAGAAACATGCTGGAAGACCCCATGCCCCAGTATTCCCTGTCCCCTCCACCCCTGCCAGCCTTCCAGCTTTCTTCTTACATCTACCCTTTCCTCCATCACCACCTCCCATTTGGAAGTTCCAAGTTGTTTGTATTTGCATTCCCAGGGCTTGGTATAATGTCTGGCACATCGTAGGTGCTTAATAAATCCTTGTTGACTAACTTCTCAGTCTCAGTTGCCTTATCTGAAAAATGGGGATAATAGTACTTGCAATACTTACCACCTACCTGGGTGTCAGCTGTTATTTTATTACCCTTCATATGCCCAAAGTGAAACAAAATAATAATAACAATTATAATAATAATAACTAACATTTATATAGTGCTTTAAGGTTTGCAAAGCATTTTACATATACTATCTCATTTGGCATCTGCCTATTCAGGAATTTCTTTGAACGCTGAGAGACAAAAGCACTCTCTGTTGAAAGAAAAAGAAATGCTGAACACATTTCCTGAAGCAGTTTCTAGGTGGAAGTTCTCCAGGACATTATCCCACACAATTTAGGCAGCTTCCTTTCTAGTATGATTTCCTAGGAAATTTGTCTTTGGATAAACAAAATGTAATCATCCTGCTCTCCACAGAACAGTCGATTAAAGATCTGATTATGGACCATCACTCTTTCCCTGCCCTTTATGGTTCCTCAGTGATCAGTGTGGTTTTTTTCATGGCAAATTGTATAGAAATATTTTAGTCACCCCATTTGCACAGTATTTTCCTCTACATCAAGAGCTTTTTGAAAGAGATCCTGGGCTTGAAATAATGCTACAAGTCTGTGCTTTCCAATTTGGCTGACTCCCTAACTAGACGTTCCAGACAATAGCTCAGCTGAGACACACTAATTTTCAGAAGGGCTCAAGTGTTAACAGTTCTCAAAGAGCAGGGTGTGTGTCAGCCATTTTCTTCAGAAGGAAGCAGACATGGTTAGGACAACAAATCAGAAGTCACCGTTACAAGGGTAATTTTAGAAAGAATTCTGTTCCTAAACAATAGTGCTCATAATGAGACACAGTCATTGGGAAAAAGCCTCTGGCCAACATTCTTCATTTCTTTATAATTGTTTAACATGTGGTCAGAGAAAAATGAATCATATAGGCACTGCAGCAATTAAGAAAATTATTTTTCACTGGGAATCACAAGACCAAATCCTTCATATTGAATTTACTTGCAATAACCTATCCATCATAACATCTGAAGTATCATTAATACTTAGTCTTCTCAAGAACCCAATCTGCCCTTAGGCTTTAAAGGCAATTTACATATTTTAATTGTGTCACAAGCAGTTAGGTGGCACAGTGAATAGAGTGCCAGGCCTGGAATCAGGAAGACCAAAGTTGAAATCCAGCCTCAGACACTTACCAGCTTTGTGTGACCCTAGGCAAGTTACTTACCCATTTGTCTCAATTTCCTCATCTGTAAAATGAGCTGGAGAAGGAAAAAGCAAACAACTCCAGCATCTTTGCCAATAAAACCTCCAAATGGAGTCACTAAGAGTCGGATACAACTGAACAACAAAATTATGTCACAAACACCCACCTAAAATATTATCATATGCCTAGACATGGAGGTACAGAGTGTTTAAGTGTTTTGGAAATGTGAGCTTCGTGTGCCAGTGGCAAATTAAAAAACAAACAAAAAACTGTTTGGTCTTCTATTCTGATGCCTAAGGCATATTACCCTTTAATTTGAGTTTTGTTGTTCTACTTAAAGTCAGAATTCTAACTATCTCCACAAGGGCTTATTTTTTCAGATCAAAGCACACAACATTGTGATCAGTCAGGAAAACAAGCTAACAAGTAACTAAATGTGTATATGTATGTGTGCTAAAGGTGAAAGAGATGGTGGTGGGGAGGGGATGAGAGGGAGCTGGAGAGGTTAGGAGTTGAGAGATAGAGGAAGGATACACGAAGGGGTGACCTATTGTTTAATTATAGTAGCCAGTAAAGGAATCATGATAAAAAAAGAAAAAGGCTAGTCAAGACATTTATGAACTAATCATTCAAGCCTGGGTAAAAGTGAGTAGTGTGGGCCACATGGTGGGAAACAACTTTTGATAAAACAATTAAAATCTTACTCGAAACTCAGCTATTGATGGCAGTCTGCTACTCTTTCAATTCCCCCGGTGAGCCTAAGCAGAAAATTTCCCAGCAACAGGAAGAAAAGATATATGTTGCCAGGAACTGTGGCACTGACTTGAGTTCATTTTCTGGGAGTTAACTGTGTTATTTATAGTGTTTGGTTAGAAACTGAAGACCTGGCCAAAAAATTGTTTTGCTTTTTTGGAAGAAAAATAATGAAGTGTTTCAGCTATGAAGGGAAGAGAGTGTCACATAATATAGGATAAAAGATATTCTCCTTACTGGATGTGTCCCAGTGTTGTTTCTGTTGCTAAGAGGCCCTATCCATTAAGACCATATGCTTGTTAGTCATAGTGACAGCAAAGCGCTAAAAAATCTGACTTATAGAGTTCTGACAACAAGGTTCTCTCTCCTTGTTAAGCTCTAACTATTCAAATCCACCAAAGCTGCTGTAAAATTACTCATTTATAACGTTAGGGTAAATGCCAAAATAAAGACCCCCCCCCCAAGAAATGGCCCTTCTAATATAAGTTGTGCCATTATGTCTATATTTTTGAGTGGACATTTTTTTGATTTCTTGGATTTGCCAACAGAAACAGTATATCAAAAGGGCAAGACTAATGTCTGAGTTATCTATCTGAAAATGAACAAAATGCAAGCTCACTATGAAATGTACTGTGGAAAGAGGGAATAGCTCTCCAACTGACTCATTCTTTCTCAAATTAATTTTCAGGTATTTATTGAGTGCCTGTTACAGGAAAGGCACTGTGCTAAAAATGTTTCAGGGGGCAGATATGACATAGGTCTTGCTCTCAAAGAATCTGCCATCTACTAAGGGAGTAAGACAAGAACAGAAATAACTACAAAGCAGCTCAGCTAACATAAAGAGACTAATTCTGTCACAGAAAAGTGAAGACCTTTTAATCCCTCACCAGTCTTGGTACTATTTAACTACTACTTGGTACTACTTCTTTGGCTCAACTTGATGAATCCCCTCAGAAACCTGAAATTTCATTTACCTGGCACTCTCTCTACCTTCCATGAAATAAGTGGACATCATTTTGCATTCTAGATTTTAAAAATTCCCCCTTTGGATTCTCTATCTGTTAATTACTAAAAGGTAGGGGCCATGACTGTTTTGCTGTCACTGAAGGAATGCTGGAGTATACTAGTTTTACTCTAAGTATTATATATGCACAAAAAAGATTTTTCATTGTAAATGGCCTTGAAATGGGATAGGGGATAGGGACTGGAGCTTTAATTTCACTGGTATGAAGAACTTTTGGATGAACAAGTACCTGCTACGAATGCAGGCCAGAGCTTTTCTGCAACTTAAAATTTGGGAGCACCAAGAAGTTGCCTCAAGTCATAGAACCAGTATTTGTCATAGGTGGAGCTTGACAGTTCTCAATCTGCTATTCCATTCTTCCTCTCTTCAAGAAAGTGGGATAAAAACTCAGAGGAGCTCCTCAAAGCTCAGGTTGTCTTGTAGATGATCTTAAACGAATTGCATTGCTACTTAAATCCTGAAACTATATAGATCTATACATGGAATTATTTTTATAATAACCACCTTCAAATGCAGCAGTATGGAGATACCTTAACTGAGAAAAAACTATCTTAAGTTTTATCACCAGCACTGGCTACATTAGAACTACAGGCAAGGGAAATTCTCAGGTCTGGGTAGGAACTACGTAGGCATTTATCTATACAGCAGTGACACTTACAAAGGTCAGCTGTTTAAAGATGGAATATCAGGCAGAGAAAAAGAGAAAAACTACAAGGTTTCAGAAGGTGATGCCGTTAGACTTTTAAAGAAAAAAAAAAGTGGTTGAAAAACTGTATACTTACTGTCCAGTCCAGGATGGCTAATTGTCATTAAGGAGATGGATTTTGTCAATGGAGAAGAAATGGCTGATGTACAATAATTAAACCCTTGTTGCTTGGATCTCTGGTGTGGCTGTGAAGCAGAGCACAACAGTATGTTCTGAGTACCAATGCTGTTACTTCCCATGACAATTTATGGTTCAAACAGGGCTACTCAAAATTAACATAGTCAGAATATACTACAAATGGAAAAGGAAAATATCTGGAAGGAAATAATTCTTAAAAATAAATTTCTATTTATGCAAAAGGAAAAATAAAAATGGCATGTTTAGAAATGTCCACTTTCTTTTCTCTCTCCTTTATTTGCTTTACCTTCTACTAGCCTATAAATTGCATATGGAGTTATTTCTCATTTCTTAGAGAGAGGTTCCCTTAGGAAAAATCTTATTTCTCCTTTATTCTCTTCTTTTCCAATGCCTAACACAGTGTCTTGAAGCAGTAAACCGTACAGTAGGAGTCAATGAATAATGAATGACCAAGGAAAACACTCAGAAGTAATAATATGACATATTAAAATATATTTATTTATATGCTTTGATAAGCTAAAAAATAAAAATAACAAGCATTTTTAAGCACGTAGTATATCTCGGAGATGATGCTAAGTGCTGGGGGCACAAAAAAAGGGGCAAAAAACAGTCCCTGACCTCAAGGAACTAATAAATCAAATGGGATGGGTGGTAGAGGTGGTGGTGGTGGGGAGATAACAAATAGACACCTATGTACAAATAAGATATATAACAGACAAATTGGAGATAATCTCAGAGGGAAGGTATTAAAATTAAGGAGGAAAGGCTTCTTGTATAAAGTAGGATTTTATCTGAGACTTAGAAAAACCTTATAGTCCCATGTTCTTAAAATATCATTTATTTGGAATAGGTTAAAAGCAAAGAACATCTTCATTTCATAGAAATTAAAAGTGAGGCACATGGAAGTTTAGAATGGCCTAGCTATTATCATAAAGTAAGCTGAATTGGGAAATAAAATCTGAACCTCTTAATTCTATCTGAAAATTAGTCTGTCCTATCACGAAATAAAGCTAACTGACTTTGATGAGTCTCTAACTCTTTGGCAGAATCAATGAACGTTAGTATTGGAAAGTACCTCTGAAGTTGCCTAGTCCAAATCTTCACACATAATGTAAGATTCTGTAGTATGACACCACTGACAAACAGTCATTCAGCCCCTGCTTATATTCCAGTAATGCAGAATGCACTGCTTTTTAAGATAGTCCATTCTATTGTTGGATGTTTCTAAATTAAGGTAAAGTTCTTAGTCATACTGGGCCAAAATCTGTCTCCTTGCAACTTCCTCCCATTAGCAATCTACTCTGCATGACAGAAATAGAAGAAATCCATTCCTTTAATTTCTCACAGAATATATCTCACCCTATTTATGTTATGAAACCTAGGACAAACTTAAACTATAGTTTATTTGAAAGGTGATTTTAATGAAAGTGAAACAAAGGTATAATCAATACTGAACTTTTCTTAGAAGTGACTCAACCAAATGCACAAGGAGAGGGTATAAGTGGCATAAGCATCCTTTGATAGACAAGAAAAGGCTGTCCCCATTTGCCAACAGATTAGTAGAGAGGGCCATGCAAGCCAAGATCAATAATTCAATGTAACTTCAATTTTTTTAAAACTAGGAGACCATGTTAGAAAGAGTTACACTTTAAGGATAATAGATATCTAGGTCTAATACAGTCCTTATTGAAAAGAAATAGTCACTCATCAAATTCATAGAAATATCCATTTTAGAAAAGGGATTGTAATAGTTAGAAAATTAAAATTTTCTAATTTCCCAACCCAATTATCTTTTCCCCTTCATTTTTCTGTTTCTTATTATCACTAGGTCAAGTTAAATATAATAAACTGTTTCAAGTGAATATACTCAAAACCTAGCCTTACAAATACAGCTTTCAAAAAAAAATTAAGACTATGACATGTAAAATAATGGGCACAATCTTAAAATTATTTTAAGTCTACAGATTGATTTTCAGTAGATACACTCTAATTTCTCTAAGGCTCTGCACATAATCTCATGTGCTTATTCTGAAGGCTGCATTTATGAAATGTAAATGCAGGACTAAAGAATTATATGAAACCTTTGACCCTGGGCCTTTAAAAAGCTTAAAAAAAGTAAAATGAATCAAAAGTGCCATGCACAAAAATTCAGGCATGAAGAGCAAGAACAGGTAATTATGACAGCCTCTCTTGTTTCTAATCTTACTACTCAAATGAAACTTTTCTCTGCAAATTTTCTAATAATACTGAATCTGATTATATTTCCTCAGTTCTCAATCATCTTGACTTCTCTATAGTATTTGGCAGTGTCAGCCCCTTCTCCTCTCTCTTCTCTGGTGTTTCGTGACACTACTCTCTCCAGTTTTTCTCCTACATAACTAATCACTTCTTAACAAAAGCTCTTTCCTGAATCTACTTTTCTCCCCCTATATCTCTTGGTGATCTTATTGGTTCCCATGGGTTTAATTATCATCTCTATGCAGATAACACTCCTGAGCTCCAGTCTCACATTACCAACAACCTATTGAACATTTCAAATTCAACATGTCTAAAATTGAACTCATTATCTTTACCCTCTTTCAGTTTCCCCTATTTCTGCTGAAGGCACCAATATCCTTCCAGTTTCTCAACTTCATAATCTTGGCATTATTCTGGACTACTCACTTTCCCTCACCCCACATATGCTAAATCATAAATTTAGCATTACTAAAACAAAAATCATTACACCCTATACTGCCCCCCACCCCCAACCCACACCTCTTCCAAATTTCCTTATTTCTGTTGATGACACTATTTTCAATTTCCTTCCTATTGTCAAGGCAATCTTACCATTTTCCTTGACTCTTCCACTCTCCCTTACCCCACTCCCATATATGCAATCACCTGCCAAATCCTGTCACATCAACCTCCAGAGGCTCCTTTTTTTTTTTAAAGGCAATTGGGGTTAAGTGACTTGCCCAGGGGCACACAGCTAGTAAGCGTCAAGTGTCTGATCTGATACTGGATTTGAACTCAGATCCTCCCGACTTCAAGGCCAGTGCTCTACCCACTGCGCCACCTAGCTGCCCCGAGATGATCTCTTGCATCTGTCCTCTTCTCACTACTCAAAAATTTATTTAGAGGCAGATAGTTGGTACAGTGGATAGAGCTGCCAGGCCTGGAGTCCAGAAGACTCATTTCCCTAAGTTCAAATCTGGCCTCAGATACTTACTAGATATGTGACCCTCCTCAAGTCACTTAATCTCACACTCTATATTCAAGCCAAACTGCCCTACTTTCTGTTCCTTATAGATGACAGTACAACTTCTATCTCTGTCCCTTTATACATGCTATTCCCTGTGAGTGAGATAAATTTTCTCCTCATTTCCACCTTGTAAAATCCCTTTCTTCCTTCAAGACTAGGAAAAGTCTTTCCCAATCCCTTCTGGTGCCCTTCCTATTTATTTGTATATACTTTTATATGTGTATGCTGCTTCATCTGATATAAATTCCTTGAGAGAAAGGACTATGTCCTTTTTGTCTCTGTATCTTTGCCACCTGGCACCTAGTAGGTACTAAATAAATGCTTGTAACCGAGTCTATTATTTAAATTAATAATGTTTTATTGGTAGGGTGAGTAGCACAGACAGTCCCCATAATTCTTACACTAAAACAAAAACTGTAGTTTTTTAAGCTGTGGAGAGTATAGTGATGCAACTACAAGCCAAGAAGATCAAGAACGTAGACTTTTTAAAAAAAATCAATGTCAAAAATTTCTTTATGTAATTTAAAAAAAGAACATGAACTTACAGCTCCCAAGTCAGAAACAAGTCAACAAACATTTATTAAACATTTACGATATAACAGGGGCATGCAAGAAGCTATATACAAAAATACACAGAGAATGAATTAGAGGTAATCTCAAAGGGAAGGCACCAGCATTCAGGGGAAAAAGGAAAGGCTTCTTGCAGAGGGTAAGGTTTTAGCCTAGACTTGAAGGAGGCCAGGGAAGCCAGGAGATGGAGAGGAGGATGGAGAGACTTTTGGCCCAGAGGACAGCCAGTGAAAAAGTAGAGTCAGGAGAGGGAAGTACAAAGAGAGGCCTTGAACAAATAACTTAATGTTGTAGTGCCTATATTTTTTACCTCCTACTTGGGGGGAAAGTAATTATAGGATGATGAAAAACTAATAATGGTTTCTAAAGCACTTTAAGGCAAAAGAAATGAGCCTCTGAGGTGTGAAGAATTACCACCATATCTGGTGGTGAGGGAAAGCCTCCCAGAGCAAGGAGAGATAGCCTTAAAATCATAGCCACTTTCCTAATTAAAGGAGACCTTGACAGGCTACTCAACTATATGTAAATTATAGCCTAGAGTTACCATAATCAGCAAAGTTTTAATGTACTGGGTTCTATCAAGTAGAACAGAAAAAAACTCTTATCCTTAGGCAGCAAACCTCCTTTCCATTTTGGTCCCCACTATCAAGTTAGCTGTGGAGTAATAAAACACATATTCCTAAATTATCTTCGCAGAGCTAGAAATAGTCTTACCTTATGGTCAAACATGCTGTGCTCTCTCTGGTCTGCCTCCAGGTCCTCTTCAGTGAGTGACACCAAAGAGTCACCACGTTCCTCGCCACTGAAGGGGCTTTGCCTCAGCTCTTTTGAGCTTGCATCCAAAGCTGAGGATGGCTTACTGCTGTCCCCAGCTCCTCCAGATAGGCCTTCTAAACTGAAACTGAATGAGGGTCACAAAAGTTAATCTCTGAACCTTAAAAAAGAAGACACCCAAAATGCATGTGCCATTTCAGGTGGCCACTACTAATTAACCAATCATTCTTTTGATGTTTGTTGGTATGTTAAGCATGAAGCTAGACTGCAGAGGGTACCCCTCCAAAGCACTGGATAGGGTGCAGGATACCTCTCCCCACTTAAGTCTCCTAATTTGTTTTATTCCTTGTCTAATCCATCCAACGCCATAAATAAAGCACTTGAAAAGGGATGGTTGAATGAAGGAAGCCCAATTCACTAATTTTTTGTTCTGCCAATAGAGTTTATCTTTTGGCTCATAAAGCAGTCACTGTAAAAGAAGTTCTATATGATTCAATGCATACCCTTCGCTTGGATCTACTGCCCTGTTAGTAGATAAGTTACCAAAAATGTGGACACCTGCATCAGTAACCCTCAGCAGCCAAACATGGCAATGTGGCTTTGTGTTCTAAATGTATTACTCTAGAAATAACCTACTAATTTTTCAGACACAACTCATCATGGAGGGGTTACAATCTGTATCAATAAAGGGCATACACACCAAAAACAAATTTAAAAAATCAGAGATATGCCAGAAACCAATATAGACGATTTACAGTTTAGCTGACAAGCACGTGAACATAATAAATATATTTTTGTTTCCTTCCCAAACAAAGACAATATTGCTGAGGAATTAAAAAAAAACAAAACAACACACAGATTGGGCCAGCCAATAACAATGCTGTAGGTTCCTGGGAACTGTTAGTTGCAGACAGACACATACCACCTTGAAAGCAAAAGCTGCTAATCACCTTTGGTAGAAAGTTATCACATTGGGCCTTTACTTTTACATTTTACCATTGGCAAAGGAGAAGAAAGATATACTTAGGAGTTTTGATATTCTGAATAGGAGTCAGGAGCCAAATATTTCATTTTGGGGAGTCCAGGATATTTTTTGTATCTAGAAAATGTCTCATAATTAGCTTATTCCAAACTTATTGAGAATGGGGAGAAAAGTAATTTTTTTTTTCCCCTGAGGACTAAGCCAGAAAAATAAGAGAAATTCACAAAAAATACAATGGAAACTTCCATTAAGATAAATCACTATGTCTGATTTTGTAGGTAGTAACTGACCAAAAAGTTCTAGATTAGAACTCATTGTCTAGGTTTGATTTTGCCCAGGAATACTTCTACTCAAGAATCACTATACATAAACCGTGTGTGTGTGTGTGTGTGTGTGTGTGTGTGTGTGTGTGTGTGTGTGTGTGTGTGTGTGTGTGTAAATGTATGTTAAGTAAAAGTTCACCAGCTGAGAAGTGTTTTAAAATAAATCATTTATCTTGTTACATTGTCTACACTATCTAGAACACGAACCAATTAATCTTCCTAAACACCAATGTAATCATTACCAAGAGCATTCTCACTAATATTCTGAGAAATGTAAATAGGCTGAGGATAAAAGTAGAGGTAATGATTCTTCACTGGATAGAAATTTTAAAAGCTTAGGAATCTGTGGTCGCCAGAAAGCTTAATTTTGATGTTATTTTGACAAATAGTTGGCTACTTATGAAGGAGTAAAATAGGTCAATGGACTAGAGGTAAGACTGTGAAATTAAATGCCCATAAAAGAAATCAATGAATTTGGGAACAAAATAGAACCACATTTCATTTCCTTTCTTGGCTCCTCTCATTGTTAATCTTTCAAACTCCTAAGGATCTTGGTGTTAGAACAAAGAAAAAAAAAGCATTCTAACCACGGCCACACCAACACATTTTTCTTAGATAACACCAATTCTAAAGCCACTAAGGACACACAGATTGCATTCGACTAATTTTCAACTCCAGAGCCTCATACCTACAATGAGGTCAGCGATGCCAGGAAGAGAGGAACATATCCCTCAAGGAATGCGAGTGTTCATAGAAAAAGCAGGCTTGCTTATACACATTCCAGCCACTGCAGAACTCCAAGCCAAAAGCCAAGACTTTGCCACACTTTACAGTGCCCCCATTTGGCTGCTGGACATGTAATGATACCATACCTTCTACAATTAAAGTCAGCACTCAGGGCAGCAGAGTATTGTACGCCAGAGGGACACCAGCTCATACTAGGGATATCAAAGGCAGAAAAAGAGAAGTGGGGAAAGACCAAGGGTGTACAGACATTACTAAATTGCAAAAGAAAGGAGGATAGTTAGAGACAGCCTAACAACTAATTTTGAAAAAAGTTTGGGAAAGTTACCTTATTCTAAAGATTTAGAAAAGATAGACTGACAGACTTTGGGACTTAATTTCTTTACTGATTGCCCAAAGAGAAAGTGCTGGCAACTGTGTAAGCTCCTACAAAGAAGTATATCAACCTGAACTATGGGGGAGAGATTTAAATTCTACGGCCATCATTTAAGGCTAAAAAGCAGCCCAATGACACAAAATAAGATTAGCACTTGGTATGCTGCACCTCACGAGGCAGTCATCTTGTTTTATAGGGTTTTATAAAGCTAGGATAGAATTTTTATTGCTGAATAATAACTGACCATGCCACCACTCATTCTCATCAGACTAACTTGACATATAAATTTCATATAATATTTACAAGACTTTTTAAAAAATGAATTATGACAACCTTTTCTTAAATAGGAAAAAAAAAGGAAGCCTGTGTTTCAAATATGTCTGCTAAAGCTCAAGCATGCTTCTATGTCCTCCATGCAACCTTGTCCTAAAAATATTCTTTCTTTCACAAAGGTAAAAGAGAATTTAATAACTTAGTAAGTTCCCATCCTAACCCAAAGAGCAGGGACAGAAACAGGGTGATTAGAATACAAAGCAAACATAGTAACAAGAATCAATGGCCAACTCAACAAATAAATATTCAGTGAGAAGGCAAGTTAATTCACAGTCTACCTGTCAAGTTTTGTTTTTTTGTTTTTTTTAAAGAACAAATCTCAACAATTTTTTTTACCTTGATGTGTCTAGGGGTAATTTAGGAAGCTGTTATTTTCAACAAAAAACAAAAAAAACCCCAAAAAACAAAAACTGTTGCTGCCTGAGCTTTCAAAGGTCCTCTGAGCGACATTCTTGTTTTGGAAGGTAGATGGATATGGACAGCTCCCAAGTAATTGATCTTAAAGTTCATTTAAAGAGAAAAGGGACATGAATACAACATATTCA
Organism: Phascolarctos cinereus; assembly: GCF_003287225.1. Lineage (NCBI taxonomy): Eukaryota > Metazoa > Chordata > Mammalia > Diprotodontia > Phascolarctidae > Phascolarctos > Phascolarctos cinereus. The sequence goes on from NW_027555736.1 coordinate 123,490,770, forward strand.
GTCCATATTTCTCACCTGAATTCTACAAAGGTAGGTGAGAAAGCTGGAATATGCTAGCAGCTAGTGACCAAAGCTTCTGACCAAAAATGAATGACAGTGAATTTGTCTTGGGGAGCAATATTGATGACAGGAAAGGGGGTAGAGGCAGAAGGAGACAATATTGAGAAGAAGAAGAGAGTAATCACTTTCCTCACAACTCTGTGAAATAATTAAACTGAAACAAAATATCTTTTAAATCAGATTAAATTTGTAATAAAAAAAGCTTGAGACTACAAAGGCCTCAATTGTATTAAAAAAGAATGTAAAAAAAGAATGAGTAGGATCTAATATTTTCTCTACATACATGATAACTCAATCTCTGACATTAAAAAAATGAATTTTCATCATCAAAACATGTTATCACTATAATTAGTGTATTCTTTTCAGGTACACCTCATTTAATGCTAACAATATTCAGTGACTTCAAAGGCTCGAGACATATGGATTTCAGGAAACCTTGGCTATTTTAAACCTCAAAAAGTATATAATACATGTGCTAACAAGTCACATGTTACAAGCTGAACTTATATACAAAGATTTCTTCTGTCTTTTTGCTATATACCAAATTTTTCCTCTCTTTCATGTCTACATATGCTACCTGGAGTTGCCACATTTGCAAACAGACTATATTCAGGGACCAGTCTCCTATGCTATAGCCAAGTTCTTAATTCACACTTAATGAATACCTATTTATAGAAAGCTTCCCTGACTTATGAATCAGATAGGACCAAAGTATTTGAAATAGCAGTAGGTCTCTCAAAAAATAAACAAAAAACAAATGTCCCACAGGAAAAAAAGGTCAAAGAAGAAGATGTGCACTGACTAGCTAAGATAAAACTACAAGAGAAGTTATTATAACCCAAGGACAGACTACTAAGAAAACTTAACTTTACATTTGGAAACAAACCTCATATATAAAACCTGGAATTAAAAGAAACTTTCATTTGAAAAGCAAGGGAAAACATGAGTGTCAATCTCTAAAGATGACTTCAGCTGAGTTTCACAACATCTCCTTAAAAATGCTGGCAAACAAGCTTGTTTACTAAGATCAATAACCACCCCTTTTAAGGAGCTTAATGTTTACCAAACACTAGTGGAAGATTCCATGAATTAAAAATTGTAGAGGAAATGTTGTTATATCTCCCTTTTAATTCTGCAAAGCAAATTAAGACCAACAACAAAACCCAAAGCAAAGCAAAACAAAACCTACTCCTCTATTCCTAAAGCTGGAAATGTGAAAAGGCTGAAAAAAACCCCCAAAAACTGAAAACCCTGATAGTCTTTTTATTGTGTTTTCTTTCTGCTGGGCTCTGGGGTTCGGTAAAGAAGGCAGGTGAAGAAGAAAGAACAAGAGAAGAAAAATGGACATGAAAAACCACAGTGAAATAAAAACTGATCAATGTTAGGCCTGGTGATTTCTGGCAGGGAATTATATATAAAATTAGCTGCAGGAATACAAGGTTGCCTATTCTCACAGAGTAGGTACTAATTTATAATTTACCTACAATCTTCAAGCTTCGTACAGTTTTTGGGTTCTATGAGGGAAGCAAGGACCCTAATAAAGTTATTTTCTATACTAATAACTCATAGTAAGAGACACGCTTTTCATTGGGGGGGATGACAAAATTAGAATGAAAAAGACTTCATTTTTACACTTAAAAAGCTATTTCATACTGAATGACCATCAGTAGTAATAAAGGAAAGGTCCTCTGTTCTTGTAAGACACAATTTGACTTTTAAACAGATTTCCTCTAAACCTAGATCAAGTAGAATGAGATGCTGTTGTTAGTACAAACTCAAATGCAAAATGGTTAGTTAGTTAAGTTAGTGGACTCTGTACCTTCTCCTATGAATGGGAGGCCTCCTTACAACATCCCCAAGAACTCGCATTGAACTGAAAATGAATCATGTACAGAAGTCAGAGAATGAAGTGAGATGAAATGAATACAAATGCATGAAACATACACATACAAAACACAAACTGGGAAGGGAAACAACTCCAACAGAGAAACAGTATATGAAATCTCAAAGGAAAAGAATGAGGATTGAGAAAGACATCCAAACCCAAAAGGCCCAACTTCATTTTTTGAGAACTATTTCACTGTGTCCTCAGGATATGCCTCTGAAAGGTACACTCCAATACTCCAAGATATTAAGTAGATAATAATCAATGAGGCATGTTAAAATCCCAGGGTGAATGGTAAGAACGGAAAAAAAAAAGCATTCCACTGAACTTTCCAATTTTTAAAAAGGCTTAAAAATTCAGACTATAGCATGTGCATATAAATTTGTACCAATCAGGCAACCAAACTCATCTACTGATAGTTAGGACCTAATTCCTCTGTTGGAGGCTGTTTTTTTAAAAAATGAACACATACTTCAATCATTTAGAAGTATTCTATCTTGTCACAAATTTAGGCATTCAGCTTCTACCAAATCAAGTGATGCAGAAGTCTTAAAAATCTCCTTTGTTTAGGATTAGCCATAGCTCCCTTGTTTTGAGAATATATTGTTCTTAGAAATCCTTGAACAGATTCAGTACCTTTAAAAAAACTCTCTCAATAAATGAGTTATGGACTCATCCTCAGTTACTTGTAAATCTACTTTTATTTGCTGCTTATCGAATAGATGTGATTATATATACACACACATGTGAGTATAGATATATGTATATATTTATATATGTATGTGTGTGTATACACACAGACACAATCTGGTTATAAGAAATTACTACAGAACTATGCATTATCAAAAGCTAGTTAAGGGCATTAACATTCAGGAATCTGAGACTCATTTGGTTGTTGAGGGATATAGTGTTGACACAGCACATTTAAAAAAAGACTAAATGAATTATTTTCTGTAAATATTTAGCTCTCATCAGAACTGAACAGAGTAAAATATAAAAATGACCATTAATCATGTCTAACCACGGAAACATAATTTATGTAATAAAATAATCTAGAACTATAACACTAAAATTATTTCATGCTGCTGCAATGTAAGGGGGACATAAAAACTTCAGATAAGAGCAAATAAAATAGTCAAGAGAACTGAAGGGCATCCATGTGTGAAACACGTGCTCCCTGTCCTCAATAAGACAAAATTTTCAGTCTTCAAGGGAGGGACTTGGAGAAGGAGGGAGAGGGAATGATTATGATGGGCACAGCCTTCTTTAAGTCCTAGAGTAATGTAACAATGGAGCTCCCCAAAGCTTAAGAGAGACTAGTACATTTTGAGGAAAATTAAAGGAGATATCACTTCATACAATTCACAAAACATATAATCTCCAAGAGCTGATGCTGGCTAAAATAACAAATACTTCAAAAAGGATTCAGATATGTATATGAATAGTAAGTTCAGAAAAGTTTTTCTTAGTTCACAGATAATTCATTCATATTAAAATACCAGGGCAAGCAATTAATGTGGGAGGTAAAATCCCTAGTCTGCTTAAGTTAATATAATAGAAGAAAACTGCTCCCATAGAATGACCTTTGAGAAGAGAAGAAACACTGACATTCATAGGTAATTTCTTATGTTAGAATCATAAAATCACAGAACTTGAGACTTGAAAAAGAGATTCTTTATCAGTATTTATATGTATGTGTGTACGATAACACACAATTCTAGCATAAGCAATTTTCAGTAGGTAACATTTGGGGATTTTTTTGTGTGAAATTTAGGATCGATCTCAAATGAAATAAACATTACTTATTACATGAAACTTTCAAGGCCTGCTAAATGTAAAATACTAAAAATGGCAGTATCACATGGCAGAGAAGAAAAGAGGGTTCTAACCCAAGGGTCCTGCTTCCTCTACTGACTATAGCTGTGTGGTTTGGACAGTCACTTCACTTGTCGGGGTGTCAGCATCCTTATTTATAGGATGGGGATAATACTGGGCTGGACTAGATGGACATTAAAAGTCCCTTCCAACTCTAAAATTCTGTGTGAAAGCCCTCTTGTACCCCTCTCATATGAATGTGGAAAGGGATCAAATGAAAACGTTACATGGCAACAACCTGAAAACAACCAAATACCATAATAAATGTAAGCCACTGATGTTATATGAATAAATTAGACATGTAAACCAAAAGTTCTTGGAGAAATGGTAACAAGGAGAATCTTGAGTTTAAACAATTCAGTGATTCAGGAAATGAAAACTCCTTTACAGCTGGTACACTCCAGTATATGTAGAAGTAGGCAATCCCAAGCTATCAAAGAAGCAAAGGATCACAGACTTAGAGTGGGAATGGATCTGAAAGACCACCTAGTCAAACCTGCAAATTTTACAAAAGAAGAAACTGAGCCTCAAGAGAGGCGAACTGCTTTTTATCACACAGGCAAAGTGTCAGGGGCATGATTTACTTTAACTACTATAAACACTGTGATTGTGACATCCACTCCCATTAGCAAGTGGGGATACAGAGAACATGGAAATTCAACATGTATCACAGTCCACCAGAACTATTAAAATTAAAAAAAACTATCAAAAATCATTTGGCAAGATGGTATTATGAGTCAAATCTGACTTCTCATAATCTACTCCATACCTGAAAACAGTATGTAGGACTCAATTTATGTAAGTCTCTCTGGTAGTCTGATACCTTAATGATAAATACTAATCAGCTAAAACTAAATGCACTTACTCGGGGGGTGACTGACATCAACACTGACAAATTAGCCTTTACAAAAACTTTATACAACAAACAGATGGTCATAATTTCCATCAGACACTCTAAAAAGTCTGTGTTGGGGTTTTTGTAAGTATGGGTTTTTGTGTGTGTGTTTTGAAAATTCCAAGTCTATGCAATTTTTTCTTTCTTATAATATATTTTAACATCTATTTAAAGTTCTTGGAAGAAACACGTCAAGAAGGTTAAAACATATTATCAAGCCCAAGTCAAAAATGTTCTAAACCAGTAGACAATGTGAAGAATGAGAGAAATGCTGTTATCTCACCTTCGGTGATTCATCTCAGCATCACTGGCGGCATTTTTCCCTGGTCCCCAGCTGTGTCTCCGGAAAGGGGACAGAGAACGCATAGAGTTTCTCAGGACAGAGCAGTTTGTGGGCACTTCGGTGATGCTATCCATCTCCTCTTCTTCCATTTCACCTGAGCCAGCAGGTTCACTCTCACTTTCCTGTCTTTCAACTCCTACCGTGTGGCTATAGGACCCATCGAGGCTCTGCCGATCCTTGGTCCTGTTCAGGTTCCGAATTTGGGGGAGGGAGATGTCACTGCCATGGGAAGAGTGCCGGTCCAGGGAGGCTGTGTCATCTGTGGAAGAGCTGGACCCAGTGACATCACAGACTGATTGCTCCTCTTCAGGCTGTAGTGGGACAGAAAGCATAACAATTAAAAGCACAACAGAGTCTAGCAAATAACTCGGGGCAAAAACACTTAGACCACCCGCTGGATGGCTCTCAAAAAAAAAAAAGCTCAATATAAAACTCCAACCGTTTTTCCAAAGGCATTTGGGGTCTTCTAGTGACCTAGATAACTCAACCCTAGATCACAAATTCTTTGACTGATTCAATAAAACTGCAGAATGCCAAAAAGACCAATAGGACACTACAGTTTCCTTAAGTAGCTTAAAATCTAGCTGGAGAGAGGAGTCAAGCATACACATAAAGCAGAACAGGAGCAGTATATGCGCATTATGCTATGGGAACATTGAGGAGGTAGAGGTTACTTTTGACTAAAAAGGATCAGAAAAGGCTTCATTAAAGAAGCAGCATTTGAGCTGGATTAAAAAGAATACTGAGAGTTTTGATAGAGATTGGTCAGGAGGTGCACTACAAGGATAAAAACAGCATGTCAAAAGTCTGAGGACTGGAAAAATAAAAACATGTATTTGGGGTGGAAATCCAGTTTGTTGGAAATGATGAATGCATGAAGGAGAGTAATAGCCAGTAAGACTGGAAGGGTGAACTGAAGACAAAGTATGGAAGCCCGTGAATGCTTTGTTAATAAATTTAGAATTGATTCTGTAAAGAAGAGAGAATCATTGATTATTTTTGAGAAGGGCTTCATTCAAAAATGGGCTGGAGGCATGAGCACTTCATTACAGTCTTCCAAACAGTTAACAATCTTTGGCTTAATAAGAATCAGATTCACACACCCTCAATACAATTTCCTATTCATTTTTTAAAATCTCTCTTACTAGATTATAAGTGATCTTCTACACTGTTAATGAATCCCTGAAACACAACAGTTTTCATAGGTGGTAATAAACACCAAAAACAAGAGATTACAATTGTTTTTGCTTCTCTTGATCCTACACAAGGGGAAAAAAACCACTCTAACCATCAATAAAACTTTAGTTAAATATCTTTCAGCATCTTAAAGCCAACTAAAATCAAATAAAACTCCATGGAGTCTACCCTGTAGATATACTCTTGATGTATGCTATAAATTAGTTCTAATTTTCTTTAAAAGCTATAACTAGAAACTAAGATGGTCCTTGGCTATAGAACATGCACCAATGTTAATACCCCCAAAGAGATTCATTTTGTGGTTATGTTCCCAATGGCTATTATAAAAACATGCAGAACTGTTTATGATAGCACCTGCAGTTTATGTTAAAGAAAGAAATAGTCCTTGTCCTAAAGGGAAATAGGATTAACTACTCCTTTTCCTCTCTTCCCTAAGGTGCTTTATTAAGTAAAACCATTACCCAGAACCACTAGGTGAGTTAATGGATTTTTTGAGAAAGTAGCACTGATCTTTCACTGGCAGGCCACCTAGTGCCAAATAGGAATTACACACTTTGAGGGCTATGATCTGACATGCTGAGCCAGCTGAAAGATACCAGAACTCATAATTTGATGGGTGGGTGAATTCAAGAAGATAATGAAGATAAATGCTAATATTGTGACCACAAGGGCAATTATAAATATGGACACTGCCTAGAGTATACTAGTCTCTTCTTGCAAGTTAAGTGAACAGGGAGAATGCTGGCTGGCACTTCTGTCCACCTTCAAAACAATTTGATATAAATGTCAATCTAATCTCGCTTCAGTCAACAGTACTAGATAGCCTCTGGGTTCCCTCCCTTCAGCACTAAATCCATGATTCGGATTGTGAACAAATGTAATGCTAAGTAGATTCTCTTTTGAAAATTGTTATTCTAAACTTCCCACCTTCTAAAAAAAAGACAGTTTTACTAATTCACATGAAAGTTTCTCCCTCTCATAAAGTCTGACGAATTAAAAAAAGTAAAATTTCCCAGATTTCTTCAACCTAAACCTCTCAATCAGTTTCATAAAAATAGTAATTGATAACTCTTAAACAAGGAAAGGGAAGAAGATAAGATGGAATGATAACTGAGTAGGTGGCAATAAATAGCTGACAGTTACTAAGGGTCACTTTCAGTCTGATTCTAGGTATGATGTGAAATACAAACACAAACACACACACACACACACACAACACACACACACACACACAAAAAAAATCTTCCCATATTTGGGCTCTAGCTAATATTTTAAGATGGACTGGGTGAATATTCTTCCATTACCAGTTTTAATACCACGGTATCCAAAAAGATCTCTTATTAGTTTACTCTAGTTCCTGATATCAAAATTATCAAACTCACCTTCAAATCCAAAAGCTCTCAACAGCTGACCTTAGAGGTGCTGTTCTCCTACTCCCTACCACCTCCCTAGCAGTATTGAAATCAATACAATATAATGACAATGCCTTGTATTTATGCAATAACTTTCTTCTTCAATCACTTAACCTCTCTGAGCCTCAGTTTCCTTAACTATAAATGGGGACATACAGGTTTGTATGTATGCACGCACATATATGTGTAGATACAAGTGTGTAGCATATATGTATAACACCTGTAAATGTATATATATTTATACATACGTGCATCTAAAATTGTATGCACATATAACTATAACATCAACCTGATACAGGTGTCATACAAATGAAATATGTGAATGGTGTTTTGTCAACCTTAAACTGCTCTATGAGTGTAGAATATTATTATTATTAATTATTATTATTATTATTGTTGTTAAGAAACTAAAAGAGCTTTAATCCTCCAATAATCCTACAACAACATCACAAAGTTAGCCAGAAATAAAAATAATAACCAGATAATTTTTTTATGGTTAATTTCACACTTTCCCTCACCCCACATATCTAATCAGTTGCCAAATCTTGCTGTTTCTAACTTTCATTAACACCTCTTTCATCTGACTTCTCTCCACTCAGAGAGTTACCATCTTAGTTCAGGCCTTCATCACCTTCTCAACTGGACTACTGCAGCAGCCTCTTAATGGGTCTCCCTGCTTCAAGAGATCTTATCCTCCCTACTCTGGGAGATCTTATACACTGCTATGAAAATGATTTTCCTTAAGCACGAATCTGACCATAGGTCTCCCCTATTCAACCAACTCCAGTAGTTTCGATTGGCTCTAGGAGAAACCCAGCCCCAAGTTATCTTTCCAGTTTCACTGGACAGTATTCCCCCTCCAAGAGCTAGCCAAACTGGACTTCTTTCTCTTCTTCCCTCACAATACTCCATTTCCCATTTCAGTTCATTCACACTGGCTGGTCCTCCAAGACGCGAATGCATTGCTTCCTTAACCACTGACTCACAGAGTCCCTCTTTTCCTTTAAGAATGACTTGGTAAGTCATTCTCCAATTGATAAATGGTCAAAGGATATGAACAAGTAGTTCTCAGATGAAGAAATTAAAGCCATCTATAGTCATATGAAAAACCGTACTAACTCACTATTGATTAAGAGAAATGCAAATCAAAACAACTCTGAGGTACCACATGACACCTATCAGATTGGCCAACATGACAAAACAGATAAATGTTGGAGAAGATGTGTGAAAATTGGAACACTAATGCATTGTTGGTGGAGTTGTGAAATGATTCAACCATTCTGGACAGCAATTTGTAACTATGCCCAAAGGGCTATAAAAATATGCATACACTTTGACCCAGAAACATCACTTCTAGGTCTTTATCCCAAAGAGATCATAAAAATGGGAAAAGGACCCACATGTACAAAACCATTTATAGCAGCTCTTTTTGTTCTAATAAAGAATTAGAAACTGAGGGGATGCCCATCAATTGGGGAATGGCTGAACAAGCTGTGGTATATGAATGTAATGGAATACTATTGTGCTATAAGAAATGAGGAGTAGGTGGGCTTCAGAAAAACGTGGAAAGACTTGTATGGACTGCTGCTGAGTGAAGTGAGCAGAACCATGAGAATGCTGTACACAGTAACAGCCATGTTGTATGATAACTAACTTTAATAGACTTAGCCCTTCTCAGAAATGCAAGGACCTAAGACATTTCCAAAAGTCTCATTACAGAAAATGCTACCCACATCCAAAGAAAGAACTATGGAGTTTGAACACAGATTGAAGCACACTATTTGCTATTTTTTCTTCTGTTTTGTTTTGTTTCCTCTTTCTTGTGGTTCTTCCTATTGGTTCTAATTCTTCCTTACAACATGACTAATGTGAAAATATGTTTAATAGGAATGTATATGTATGGCCTATATCAGATTGCGTGCCATCTTTGGGAGGGAGGGGGAGAAAAATTAAAAACTCGAAAGCTTATGGAAGTGATTACTGATAAAATAAATTAATAAAAATTTTTTTAAAAGGGTAACTTGTTAAAGCCTACATGGAAGGGAATGGAAATTCTATCAATAGCTTCTGCTATGAGGTCTTATTTTTAACTTTTATCCATTTATAAAAATTAGGTATGTTACTTACAAACCATTACCAATAAAATTAAAACGTTAGACTTTGGGATATCATTAATCCTTTAAAAAAGTAAAAATACCACAAAGCACAATTAGTGAAATTCCAGTAAGATTTCGAAATCTAAAACTGCCTGTTCATTTATTGCTTTTCCTTAATGATAATATCACCCATCAAAAGATGGCAGAACCAATAAAAGGATCTGCTATTCAATTTTGATCAATAAAGAGGAACTAGTTGGTGGGGTAAAGAGAATGGGATCCTTGGGGTGACATGTCCATTCAATGTTGTAAATTGTGATGGAAAGAAAAGGCAGTGATACCTCGATGTGAGATTTTTAGAAAACTGAATTTTTTTTTTTGGCTAGGCAATGGGGTTAAGTGACTTGCCCAGGGTTACAGCTAGTGAGTGTTACATATCTGAAGTCACATTTGAACTCAGGTCCTTCTGACTCTAGGGCCAGTGCTCTATCCACTGCGCCACCTAGCTGCCCTCTAGAAAACTGACTTTCAAAAAGATCAGTAGGATTCCATGGCCTGAAATTCGGCAGATGTCATCAGACACGAAGGCATTGGTCAAGCCTCAAGCACGATATTTAAAAGAAACAAGTTCAAAGAGGAGGAAAAGTAGTATTGTCTAATAATATGAATATACAGAAAATGGAAAAAAAAAAGACAAGTAAAAGAATGAATACAAATGTAGGCCTCGTCCTAAGAGAATAGTGTTAAAAGTACTAAAACTAAGAACAAGATGATCCTGTGAGGAAAAGAGGGAAGGGAGAGGGAGAGGAAGAGGGAGATTCAAGAAAGAAAAGAACTACTGCTAAGGGTAGAAGGAATAATGAAAGCATAATAAGAGTGTACAACTATTCAACGCTTGTTTTCTCTGTCAAGAACCATGACCTTTGGACTGCAGAGGACATATAAAAATGGTTAATATGGAGTAAATACCAAAGATAATTAGAGTGATAGTAAGAAAGACCTTCACTTCCCTTAGGAGTTTTCAAGTAATCAAGCCCAGATATCTAGAAAGAACTGGTGGACATAATTGCTGAATTACTATCAGTGAGCTTCAAAAGGCCAGGTAGAACGAACAGCTGTCAGAGGAATAGAGAAAGACAAATACCCTGACTTTCAAAAAAGGGAAGACTGCGGAACGTGTAAACTGTAGACCTGGGAGCCTGGCAATAATGATAAATTCTAGAATTCTTCCATAAATCTAAGCGAACATTACATCATGGAAATGCTATTGATATAGGAACAGAGATTTAGAATTGGAAGGGACCTTGCAAAGTCATCTAGAGCCCAATACCTTCATATAATAGATGAAGACCTAAGAGGTTAAAAGACTTGCCAGGGCCCCCAAGTTGTAAGGGATGGATCTGGAATTTGACTTGAACTCTCTGACCTGAAATCCAATGTTCTTTCCACCATAAACAAACACATGCTGATCCTAATATACCTACGTTTTAGACTTTGACAAAGGCCTCCAAGCTATTAATGTGGACAACACAGCTAGACACGAATCGATGACACACAGGCAGATTCAGAACTAGAAAATGACTAGATCCAAGGGTAGTCATTAATAGTCATATATCAACTTTGAAGGAATTTTTAATAGTGTGTCTAACTTCGTTTTAATCAATGCTTTGGAAAAATTCATCCATAATATGTTTAATGAACTTGCAGATGACATAAAGCTAGGAAGAATGATTAGCCACACTGGATTCAGCATCAGCATATAAAAAATCCTGACAAATTAGAATGTTGAGCAAAATATGGAAGATTTAAACTTAGTAGTGATAAATGTAGAGTTTTATACTTGGGTTCAGAAAGTCAGCTTCATAAGGAGAGAGTCGAGCCTATACAGCATTCAAATACACATTTGAAAAAATGACTAAAATTAGTGGGCTGTGAATTAAATAGTAATATGGTTATTGAAAAAGTCGATGTCATTTCAGGCTACATTAAGAGAAGCTCTGGGTCACAAAATAAGGATATGACAGTCCTGTCATATATTAGCCTCGTGGTAATAATAACAATAATAATAAAGATAAAGATAATGACGACGAAGATGACAATGATAAACATTTATATAGCATTTGCTATGTGCCAGGCACTATGCTAAGAATGTTATAATTATTCTCTCATTTGATCCTCACACCCGCCCTGAAAAGTACTATTATTATCCCCGTTTTACAGATGAGAAAACTGAGGCAGAGTAAATGACTTGCTCAGGATCACACAGCTAGCGTGTGTCTGAATATAGATCTGAACTCTGGTCCTCTTGACTCCAGGCCTGGTATTCTACCCACTGTGCCCCACCTAACTGACCCTAACATAGCATATCCTGACTACTGGAAGAATAACTTCAGGGCATGACATTTTATTAAGGGCATCAATAAACTGGCAAGCATCTAAAGGAGGTCAATCTAGAATACTAAAGGGCCTTAGGAATTAGTTATTCTCTTTGGCCCTAAAGGGTAGGAATAGAAGTAATGAAGACTAGAAGATGCAAAAAAGCAAAAAGAAGCTTGAAGCAATGAAAAGCGTTTAATTAAAGCTATCAAAAAGCAGAACGAGCTGCTTCAGAATATAATACCCTTGTTCTTTCTATGGGTCTTCAAGCAAAAGACACGTTTCTACTTGTTATCCAGCCTCTGCTTTTGGTGTGACCACAGAGCAGATTCTATTAAGTCTTTTTTCCAATACAGTTTAGACTAGGTATTCTCTAAAGAACTTCCATCACCACAATGAAGAATACTGGATTTGGAGAGAGTGGACCTGGGTCCTAGCTCTGCTATAATCTGTTTGATTTTAGGCACATCACTTAACTCTCAAAACCTCAGTTTCCTCATCCCTAAAATGAAGGATTTTGGACCAGATGATTTCTGAATACCCTTTTCAATATATGATGCAATAATTCTGTGAAAAGTTAACTATCTTGCTGACCTAAGTAAAAAAGAAAAAGACTTCAATCCTAAAGAACTGTGTTTGCCAGTCAGTCTGAATGAGAATAAATGGTTAAAGTGAAAAAGCCTGGCATATATTAGAGATTATTGTAAAACAAAAACAAAAAATTAAACAATTAACACCCTCACCCCAACCTTTAGGGTCAGACTCACACAAATGTCTGTAGGAAGTGACCTAATGTGCCTTTCACAGTTCACAGAAGAAGGATGTTGCAATGCCTAGTCTAGAGACTGTTCTTCAGGCAAGAAGGAAGATGACTGGATCATGGGAATAAGTCCTGCCAGAATCTTAGTGCTCATTGTTTAGACAGATTTAAAATGATTTCATCTCTGAAGAGGGCCTCTGAAAAAAGCAACTGGTGATTTGTGTACTAATGTAGTGCCTTTACAAATCATTCAGGTGAAAACAAGAGTTATGAAGACTAAAGACAAACCAGAAGGCAAAAGCAGAGAACACTCCACTCCTATGTGAACTTTTAAAATCTGAATGCTAGATAAAAGACCTATCATAAGAATGCTTCCTTTACGAGTCTCAGCCTATCCAATTTTGGGATGACTGGGGGAAAAAAACAAAGGGACGGCTCATTTTGCATTTCTTCAGATCATTTAGAATTTAGTGCCAAAAAGGCAGAGAAGTTCCACAAAATTAAAATTTTTCCTGTATCACTTGATTCAACCTATGTAGAAAGTCCATTTATTTTCACATTTTTACAACCACATCAATTTATTTATCCCTACAAGCTTGCCAATACCAGCAAACATTATATAACTTTGGCAGCTGACATAAAAGTTAATGAAAATCACATATGTATCTTCATCCAGGCCAAACATACAGCTCAACAACCAGACTTTACTGTCAATTTGCAGGATTTGGGACTATGCAAAAACAAAGACAATTTTAAAAAGCAGATTTCTGTAGTGAAAAGCGTACTGAGCTTAAAGTCAGAGGACTAGAGTACAAGTCTCAACTACATTACTTGTTTGCTATGTGACCATAAGCAAGTCCCTTAACATTACTCTTTAAGCTTCAGTTTCTGAATATAAAGTAACACTTGTGTCACCTATTTCACCGGATTGCTATAAAGAAAGCACTATTAAATGAGTTATGAGATTTTGGTGCCATGAATTGGATACAGGATGAGGGTAGTTAAAAATTCATAAAAAACAATAAAAAACAGTCAAAATCAGTATCATTTCAAAGATGTATATATCACTCAGAATGGTATTCCCCTTAGCAATGAGACCTCGTTGGGGAATTATTAGAGACCTTTAAAAGTCCCAGCATTTAGAACTTCAAAGGCATATTAGAAAAACACCATGCATTTGGATTTTGTCAGTTTTCCTCTCCTCAAAATCAAGGGAGGAAAAATTTTCTGACATAAAGATTTTTGTTTCATAAGAGGAAAGTCAGTCCTTGGGACAAATCATTCCAGAAAATATTGATAGTAATCCTGAAGTTGCCACTTTAAATCTTCCCCAGAACTCTTTGGAAATATTGGGCTAAAGAAAGGAAACAAAGTGGGGAGTGGGATAGAGGAAACAGGCTGTAAACGTGGGAGCTGAACAAAACCAGGAGCAGAATAGATTGAAGGGGAGAGTAAATTCCCCAAAGGTCCAAATAAATTCTAGAGCAGAACCTATGGAACTTGTTAAAGCCTTCCTTACTCCACAGTCATCTTGACACATTGCCCAGAATAAGGATTAACTTAATAGCCCTTATCAAGCAGTTATATTAGGCATCATAAAAAAGGGAGGCATTAGTTCATATATATTATACACAGAGGAGTCAATTTTATTTTCTTCTTTTACATACACACACAGACACACACAGACACACACACACAGACACACGACACAGACACTCACAATCTTGGCACAAAACCAAAAACTACTGCCTTTTTCCTCCCATGGCTAGGGTTGCTATGCTCAGTGTGGGAAAGCCTTCGCTTAAGTTCTATCCTAATGAAACAACATAGAACACTTTTCAGCTAGATTCAGGCAAACGCAAGCAAACCACCCCTTTCATTAGCTGAAGCCTCAAATTACATGTAAACACTGGTTTCATGATTCCGGTTAATACCGCACATGGGCTTTGCAGGGATAGCACTATCTTCTGCCGCTGCAATGGCAGACAGGCAAAGTTCCCCAATGGTGATGCTGAAGGTTTCCGTTAAGCAAGCTGGGTGAGGAGGGATGATATCACTAAGACCAGGAGGAAGCTCTGGGTCCCACCACATTCATCAGAAATGACCCCAGATCCAATTTATAGTACATGACATCATTTAGTCTAGGCTGTGGTCTCTTCTTACCCACTGGAAAGAGTTCATTGTCATCTGACGTGATTTAAGCAAAATGAACTTCCATCTGCTTAAGGTTCAATGGATGCTTCAAAACCTGAAAGTGAGCAGCCATGATTTTACGCACAACAGAAGGGAGCAACGCCATTTGGTAAGCTATTTGAGCTTCAGGTTTTTTTCCTTTTAAGGGGAGTTCTTACATTCAAGTTTGGAGAAAGGGGCAAAAGAAGATTAGTTACATCTGGCAGCACTGAGCCATAGTTACCAAAACGTGAGCCATCTTCACAAAGGGAGGCAACCCACATATACCTTTGGAAAGATAATGCCGTCATCAATTTCATCACTGGGTGAAGGGAAGAGGTCAGAATCACTGCCAGATTGTCTTTTAAGTACACCCTGGGAGGAGGCACACTTGCCACCCAGTCCAACTTCCAAGAAGTTCTCGCATTCTGCAAAATAAATAAATATTATGTATAATTTATTCAACACGGGTTGTTGTTTTTTTTTTTTGAGTGGTAAAAATCAGACTGCATTCCAGCAATCTGCCTGCACATGTTAAGATATCCAGAAAGGCTATAAAGGAAATATAGGCAGAGTTGAAGCTTTCCATTTTATAATCTCAATTCTAGGCATCTGGACAGGAATTACAGCTGTTCGTGTTAATTTACACCTGTTTACGCCACTGGAGTCACTCTAGGATATTTAGGAAGCTGAAGAAAACTTTTTGTTTATATGCAAAACAGACAAATGTGACTTAGAAGACCTGTTCAACTTTTGAAAAACTGCCGACAAATCAGTGCCTTCCTCCTCTGGAACAGAGTAATCTCCTTGCAACCAAGGATAAAAATGGCATTATTACAAAGTTTAGCAATGAGTCATGAACTAATTCGTATTGGTAATTCACACTTATATAGCACTTTAAGATTTACAAAGACAAGTATAGACTCGTCCCTTGTTAGGATTTTCCAGATAAATGAAACATTAAAAAGGAAGAATAAAGAACAATCTTAAAAGTAAATTTTAATTTTAAAATGTGATTACTAGTCTTTATTAGCTAACAAAAACATTGCAAATATTTCATTTTTTCCTATGGTACACTGAAATTATACTTATGCCAAAGGAATAATAAACAAATATGGAAATGTATATTTGCCCCTTGAAAATGGTTGTCAAGCATTATAACTGGTCAAAGGATTTTGATAAATGGTCTATTGGCTTTTGATTTTGGGTAATTATTAGACTGATAGAAAAAGGAATGTCTTAGACATGTAACTCGATTTTAGCAACTTATTTCATAGTCTCTGGACAAGACAGAGAAATGTGAGTTGAATGACAGTAAGGTTAGATGTTTGCAGAGTTGGCTTCATAACTGTACAAAAAGAAAGTTAATGGATTGTTGTCAACTTGAAGTCTGGCGCTTGTCACAGATTCCTATTGTAGTCTCTGTACTATTAGACATATGTTAGCGTTTCTTTCCTTGTTTTTAAATCAGTAGCCCAAAAAAATTATATGAAACATTTCTATTTAATCTGGGTGACAAAATAGAGAGTAAGTTAATGTGATGGCTGGTTAAAAAAATATTTAGAATGATACTGACAGGTTTGAATGTTGGTACCAATGACGCGAAATTAACAGGCATGTGGTATCTGAATAAAGAGAGGCAATAGATCTGTGGTGTTCTGCACACTAGTCAGACCACATTTGGAATATTATATTGAGATCTAGTGGTCAATTTTTAAAATAGGGGAAATGGCAAAATACAGAGTCACCATTTAGAAGTGAGCGACCAGGTTAGCAAGGGGTCTGGGAATATGTCATATACTATCTTGTAGAAGAGGGAGTAATCTTATTTTGTGGAGCTCCAGATGACAGATATCATTCAAAACAGAGCTGTTCAACGACAGAATGAGTTGTTTCACCTAGGCTGTTACATTAGTCTCTTAATTGGTCTCTCCACATCGCATTTAACCTTTCCTCACTGCAATACACCCCTTGCAGAGCCATCAATTCTTTGCTCAAAAAGATTCAGTGGCTCCCAACTGAATTGGGATAACATATTACCTGTTCTCTTTGTCATTTTTTTGTTTGTTTGTTTTGGCTAGGCAATGGGTTAAGTGACTTGCCCAGGGTCACACAGCTAGTAAATGTCAAGTGTCTGAGGTCAAATTTGAACTCAGGTCCTCCTGACTCCAGGGCTGGTGCTCTATCCACTGCGCCACCTAGCTGCCCCTCTCTTTGCCATTTTAAAGCCCTTCACAACCTGGCTCTAACCTATTTCCTCATGCTTATTACATATTATTCTCTATGAAATCTATGCTCCTGACAACTATTCCTTGCACAAAACATTTGTTGTATGAAACATTTCATCACCTTCCTCTGTAGTTTCATGCTTTTCCATCTCTCACTTCTTGGAAGTTCCCAGAAGGCAAGAGTTTTCTCATTTTGTGTTTGTATACCCAGCAATGGGGCATAAGTGCCTGGCACATACTGGCAGTTTACAAATGCTTATTGATCAACAATTTCTGATATTCAAGCAAAAACCTGATGTGTCAAGAGTATTACTGAAGGGATGCTGACATGGTGTTGGAATTAGGATCAGATAACGAAATAAGTTCCTTTTGCATTTCAATTCAACAAACTTTCACTAAGCCTCATTGTGTGTAGTGTACTGAGCTAGGTGAAGTACAGATTTAAGTAAAGTATGGTTTCCTTCATAAAGATTTCACTCTTTTTATAACTTGAATTTATTTTATCTCGTGTATGTGTTGTACTCCTTCCAGCAGAATGTTAAGTTCCATGAAGGCAAAGACTTCTGTTTTTGTCTTTGTATCCCAAGCACCTAGCATAGTGCTTTGCACAAAGGAGGTACTTAACAAATGTCTCCTGAACTAAAACGATATGCTTTCATGGACCTTACAGTCTAGGAAAGGGGTGTGATACACACAAAACTATATAGCTAAAGAGGAAGGCCTTAGAAGAGATATTAATTTTCTATCCCCCTTCTGTGACGTGTCACAGGGAGGGGAAGAGAAAATTGATTTAGTCAAGTGGTTACATATCAACCTTGGGCTTTAATATACTGTCTTGGGCCTAGAATCTGTGCCCTGCCCTGCCCTTCCTCTTCCCCCTCCTCAAACCACCTGCTTGCTATAAGCCTGCTGATGTTTGGAAAATACTGAGAGCTTGGGAAGAGCTAAAGGAAGCATGAACAGAGGCAAAATGGAAAAGAAGAATGAAATCTGAAAGAGAATATTCCAAATTCAAGCTAAAATCTCAGTAAAAAATTGAACCCCAAGTTCCCATCCCACTGAAAGCTATTTCTACATGTGATAGATACCCCAAAAGGAACAGCTTTGCCTTCTGTTGGCAGAAGGCTGATTGGAAACATTCATATTCAACAGATCATTCATGCCTCACAGAACCCAGACTGTGTACTGGGTGTATTATAGTGGGTGTGGTCTTTCCACTCTTTTTCCCCACTTGGAAAATCTGAACCTCCAGTCTGAAGTGGAGGAAAAATGAGGAGTAGGGAGGGGGTAGAAAGGCCAAGAAAAAGAAAAAGCTGTAACAGCAACTATGCCTTGCTGCTGCTCACAATCCCGCTGGCTGCCTAACAAACCACGTTCAGATTCCAGACTGAAACAGAAACCAGCTTAGTGACATTCCAGTGGAAAATTCACAAGAAAGCTTCAGATTCAAGGCTGGTGGAAGTTCCTCCCCAAGAAAATACATCCAAGTAGGCACTGAAATGGACCATGAAGCCAAGCATGGGTCAAAACGGGCACAATGAGTGGGATAGCACAATAGTAACAAACTAAACAGAAAGGGTGGGAAAAAGGCAAAAGGAAAATCCACCCACACCCTAAAATCACATGACAAAAGTTTCCAAAAATGAAAAGTTAACTAATCTTCCCTTCTTTTAAATGTCTGATGCATAGATTCTGGAAATTTTCCAGTTATTATGGTCCAATACACTTCTAGTGTCACCACTGAGACATGGCAGCAGAGAAAGCTGTATTTAAAAAGGGCTGCGGTGCTATCCTCAGATAGGGAGGCAGCTGTCCTGCTTTATTGTGGGCAGGTTAGGCCTCTCCTGGAATATGGCATTCAGTTCTGGGTGCCTCATTTTAGGAAGGACACTGACAAAATTAATGTCCAAAGGAGGACAGCCAGGATAGGAAAGGTCCTTTATTTCATTCCATAAGAATTTACTAGAGAAGGAGGGGTATTTAGTTTGAAGAGAAGTTTGCTTCTTGATCAGTCATGATAGCATGGCTACAAAGCACAGAACTAATGACAATGGGTGGAAGTTGTCAGAAAACAAATTTAGGTTTGACATAGGGAAAAATTTCCTAATAATCAGAGAGGTCCAAAGGTAGAATAAAGATTCTTACGCAAAAGCTGTAAGACCACTTGTCAAGGAAATACAAAAGTGATTCTCTCTCAGGAATGGGCTGCTTTGACAAGACTGCCACTGATACCTTTCAACTGTGAAGTTTTGACTGATACAAATGATAAAGTGGGTCTTTTCCAGATTCTGCAGAGCAGATGTGTTAAACTTTTTGCCCACAAAACTCCCAAGTGAGGCCTGAACCTGATTAAAATTTAATTGGGAAATGTTTAGCCAAATAAATAAAAATACGGTATAGCACACATAAATGTTAATTTGTGGTTTTCTAAGTCAATATGCAGTCAGCAGGAATCACTTCTATTTGAGTTTTAGGGAAGGGAAGGTATAAATAACAGATGACAGATAGCTAAAAGTCACAATAACCCATTCTCTACCTGAGTGTTGGTTCTTGAAGAAGAATGCAAACTGTAATCTATAAAACCCAAGCAAAAATACCCTGGATTTGTAACAGAGAATGCCTAAAGCTAGACAATGAAACCCAGAAAGAAAATTCACACTTAAAATTTTGCTAAACTAGAAGACAAATCTGGGAAATAATACAGATTTGGTCCTATGAAGGATGATCAGCTTCCTTAAATACATGAATTAAACATACGTTAAAATAATTCACAAAACTTAATTTTAATGTTGTGTCTTATTTATCTATGCATACTCTCTCAAGAACTAGTATTACGCCTTTATATAGTAATTGATTAATCAATATTTGCTGAAGGAATGACTATATGAGAGGAATGTGCTTTATCCTTTGCACTGGGACAGATTTTGCTGTTTTGAAATTAGAGGAGACAACTTCAGGATTGGGGAACCAAAAGGGAAGGGAAGGTAAAAGGCATTTCTATAGCATCTACTATGCACCAGGCACTTGTGCTGAGTGTTTTACAATATTATCTCATTTGATCCTCACAACAACGCCACGAGGTAGCGGCTGTTATTACACTGACTGTATAGGCGAGGAAACTGAAGCAAACAGAAATTAAGTGACTTGATCAGGGTTGCACAGCCAGTAGGTATCTGAAGCTGGATTTGAACTCAGGTCTTCCTGATTCCAGGTCTAGAACTCTATCCATAGCATCACCTAGCTGCCCCTATCTTGTTTTTAAGTACCTTTGGGATTAGTAACATTACCAAGTTGAAGACACTCACAAAGTCTCTACAGGTGGAGCATTTCAAGTAATCATTTGACTTGCTTGTCCTTAAGTATGGCCCTGCTAATAGAGTTTCTCTGGCTAAATCACTAATAAAGAAAGAGTCCTGGAATATGATAGGGATCTAGTCATTCTTAAAACACATCATGCATAACAGGAGAAATGAATGAAGGTTATAATAATTTAAGAGTCCTGAAGAAGGGCTAAGTTCAGTCCAGAACATAATTTATCATAGTTCATGTGGCATTTATAATAAGAACACTGTTTTGTGACCATGATTTCATCCTCACACCGCCCTTAATGAGGTAGTATAGTAACATCTCATAGATAGGAGGCATTGAGTTTGAGGGATATGATCTACACCATAGAATGAATCAGTAGTTGAGTCTAGATTAGAAGATGGCTTTCCTAACCATAAGTCATATGCTTAGTACACTAACATCTTGTGTCTTATATTAAAATATACTGTTTTAAGTCACTGGTCAGTTGCCAGTATTTCAAATTATAGGGAAAAAGCTCAAGCTTGGATACCGTCAGCATGGTTTTTAACGATTACATGGATTTACCTTTCTCTCTGCATACTACCTTCCCCTCTACTTCACTAAAACTATGCACACCATGGATTTGTATTGCACAGTTGGCTTCAATAGCCTCTTAATGACTCATAAAAGACATGTGTGAAGTTTATTACTGTAGAAGTCAAGCTGAGTAATTACATGTGCTCATCCTCAACTCCTCAAGTGGTGAAGATGAGTGCAAACACAACACCCCCAAATTACATAGGTCCACTCCTTTTTGTGGTAGGGAGATGTAGAATGAGACTAAGATTCAAAAATTTTAGAGACAGATTTGATTATCAAGTTATCTATTTCTTTGACTAGCTATTCAAATAAAATTCATCAAATGTAGAAGTACTGCTTACCTGGGTTCTGTTTGGAAGCCAACAGTGACGGATCTGGGCATGGCTCTATTGTACACCAGCTTTCCCGGTTTATCTGAAGGAAGAGAAAGAGAGAAATTAAGTCCCAGACAGTGAAGGAGACAACTAAGTTGCTGCTTAAAATTTAACTCTTGACCCATAACAATTTTCCTTTTGCTACAACCCTGAGTGAAATGATCTCAAGAAAAAGAACTTCATTAAAATGGTGTAATGTATAAAACCAAAGAGCCTGTATTCAAGGAAGGCAAATATGAATACTGAGCCTCAGTAAAAACCAAGTGCGTGTGAGCAACAGGATGAAACTGACATAGGAAGAGGGTCAACGTAGGAATGAACCAAACCACAGACTGCAACAGCCAAACCCCAATTTAATATCTTAACTCAAAGATCATTGCTAAAGCATAAAGCAAATAAAACAAAATAAAACAAAAACCTCCCAACAACCCACTTACTCATCTGCTCCCAAACAAAAACCCCAACATTTTGTTATCACACTGCTCTATCTTTGCTGTAGCTCAAACCCTTGTCCCTAAAAGACAAAAGCATGGTTACTGAATGACAGAAAGAAATCAACACTTCTAATCTGTAAGCATTAAAAGTTATAAGCTCTAAATAAGATTTTTCAGATGTAATGAACTCACTTAACATATTTATTTTTTCATAATTAGAGCACTTATGAGTTGGAAGGGAACTCACAAGACTTCTGTGCTATTCCTAAGTAACTACTGTGCTAATTAAGGGAAGGAAGAATTTTGTACTACCCATATTATACCTGTCTGTGAAACTGAACTGCACATGCTAAAAGAGAACAAGATATGCAGCGGCCTTGGAGATGACACTGTTGCCAACCCAAGGCTGAATAACAATGGGAAAATGCTGATTCAAAGCATATAATTAGACTGTTTACAATAGTCTGCCAAAATCTCAAGTGCACATAATACCACCAGAAAAAGGTTTGTACACTATAGTCATCACATCAGTAACAAAATGAAGGCATCGGTATAGGGTTCACCAATGTTCTTTTTACTTACTATGTGTTAATGTAATTGCTTCAAAATAATAAACTAGTCCTGGGGATACAGACAAGAAAATAGGCCTCAGCAAAACTGAGGGCACACAGACGCACATAAAATGCATATATGTGGAAGTTACCCCAAACATTTTTTTTCAGCTCTTAAATAATCAAATAGCTCTATAAATTTTTTTTTTTGTGTACCATAAAGTACTATTTATCACAGAAGAATTTCTTTCTTAACCCAAAGCAGAGATGGTCAAGTTGGGAGTCAAAACTTGTGCTGGTTCTTGTGGGATGAGTTCATCTGCCAACAAAGATATACACAAGGACAACACAGATGTACACCTGCATGCAATCTGAGAGACACACTCAGTGCTGGACCAAGCTAGGATTCCATGCCATGGACTGATGTCAAAGCTAGTACTCCTTCCACCACATCATGAGCCTACAACTGGTTTGTTCTTAAATAGAACTTGCTGACAAAGTGCAACAAGGAATCTACAAAACTAACACTCTTCTCCAGGGTCCTGCCTTTAATAACTTTTTCAAAAAAATTTAAGACTTCATCTAATTGGCAAAGCAGATATAGTGCAGGGCCTGGAATCAAGAAAACCTGAGTTCAAGTCTGGTTTCAGACAGTAGCTGTGTGACCCTGGGTGAATCACTTTTGGTCGTGCATAGTTTCCTCAACTGCAAAATTAAGATAATAGTACTTACCTCTCAGAGTTATTGTGAGGATCAAGTGAGATACTATTTGAAAAGTGTTTAACACAGTGCCTGGCACACAGTAGGTGCCATATAAATGCTAGCTATCATTACCATTTTTATTACAGGAGTTATTCATCTTCTTTGTGTCACAGACCTTGCTGGAAGTCTGGTAAGACCTATGGAACTTCTTTCAAAATAATGTCTTTAAAAGCACAAAAAATATCTAGAATTCCAAAGGAAACCAATTATATTGGAATAAATAAATACATACATATACACACACACACACACACATATATATACATACACACACATATATATTTATTATGAAATATGCCCATATTAGAGAGTAAACTTCTTTCTCAAAAGAGATAATATATTTTAAATGGAGACTTAAGGTAAATATTATCTTATTTGATCCTCACAATAATCCTGAGAGCTGGATGCTAGTATTATCATCTCCATTTTGCAGCTGAGGAAACTGAAGCAAACAGTGTAAGTGATTTGCACAGGGTCACACAGCTAGTAAGTGTTTGAGGCCAAATTTTAACTCAGACTTTCTTGACTTCAGGCTCAGCAATTATCTCTCTCATATCTTATGAAATTAAATCTCAAAGTCACTTGAGTTTGGAGAAGTCACAAGAATACTGCTCCCACCCGCCCCCCCCAAAAGTCACTCAATTTAAAGAATATTACAAAACAACCCCTTTTTCCTTGTCTCCTCAGTGCTTCCTAATTGTCTCCCAATCCCCTCCAGCCACCCTCACCTTCATGTTATTGTCTCCCAATTTCATTCTCCAATAAGAAGCCAGGTATCTTAACACTTTAATCCTGTTTTTCATTACCTCCAAACTGTATATTAACTGGGTAAAAAAACAAAGTTCTGGATCCTTGGCTCCTAAAAGCCTTGGTCCTGGTTTGTTATGCAACTGGCATGCACTGTTAATAAACTGCTGCCTAGATGATACTGAATTACCTTATTTCAATGTAACAATGCATTCCTGAAAATAGCAGCTAGTACAATGTCTTATATGAAGTAAGGGACTCGATATCTGATGGATGAATTAATAGCAAATCAATTTTTAGAAAATTAGTTCATGTTTTAGGTGCACTAAGGAACTTTTCTGCACATGCTATAACAGCTTTTATACAAATAGTTTTGTAAAGTGGATTATCCTTTTAATAGTCATTCCCTAATTATAATTTAAAGTTCTTCAATATCAAATTTTCTTAAATGTACACTTGTATAGTAGTAAACTTAGCAATATTAATAGTGTAAGTGTAATAATAAGAATAAATAATATTTATTTCTAGCAACATTAATTTTTTAAAAAAGACTTACAATAACCAGGAGGGAAACTTCAACACAATTTTAGGGTTTTTTTCTTTGTTTAAGTCACTGAATGTGTCATCTACAAAAGAAGGCTACTTTTAAGAAAGCTAATACTTTTCTTCCCTAGACGTAGTCTAGGAATTGGAATTATGCCAGCATGCAACCAGTACTTAAAATTCATTCACCATCCATTTATCTATCCATCCAAACATTTATTAAATGCCTACTACTATGTTAAATACATTTACCAAAGGAGGTAGAGGAAACACAAGGGTAAGAAAACACATGACCATTGCTCTAACGAAGCCTATAATTTGGTAGGAAATGGGAAGGAAATCACAGGAGAATATTTGGGAACATCTGCTGGCATGCAAATTACTCAACAGGATTTAAAACAAAACAATAAAGCAGAGTCTTCAATCATCTATACCACACACTAGAAAAGAAGAGATCGTGTTCCATTCTGAGGGGAGAAAAAGCCCCTAATTACTAGAGGTGTCACTCTGGATCTTTGGTATCCATACAAAGTAATCGTGTTCAGATTTGGAAATTCAGTCTATATCAAGACTCGAGTCACATTTTTCTTTTTTCAGAATGACAAGAAGAAGAAGAAGAAGAAGAAGAAGAAGGAGGAGGAGGAGGAGGAGGAGGAGGAGGAGGAGGAGGAGGAGGAGGAGGAGGAGAAGGAGAAGGAGAAGGAGAAGGAGAAGAAGAAGAAGAAGAAGAAGAGAAGAAGAAGAAGAAGAAGAAGAAGAAGAAGAAGAAGAAGAAGAAGAAGAATGGGATTTTAAGACTGTGGTTTCTGGGGAAACCCAGTGTTTCAAATTACTCCTAATTTATCTAGTTAGGTCAGCAGCATCATGCACATATACACTTCATGTAATTTCATCTGGCTCAAACACTTTTTGACATGAAACTTTACATTTTGCTATTTACTAGTACCAAAGGACTTCAAAATGTCATTAGTATTTAATGTCTTTTAAAATTAGTGGCTAATAATGGTTCTTAGATAAGACTATTCTAATTTTTAAGCTAACATTTTCTAAACTCTCTTGATCGTGGAATGTTTTGGGGTTGGACTTGAAATTCATAAATGTAAGCCATAAATGTTGGTTGAGACGTAGAGGTGGGGAACCTGCAGCCTTGAGGCCACACGTAGACCTCAGAGATTTGTTCTGTGAAGTTTGGATTCAGTCAAAAGGCCACACTTGAGGACCTACAGGCCACATGTGGCCTCAAGACTGCAGGTTCCCTACCAGTAAAGCAGTACGGAATACCTCCTTTAAGTCACTGAATTTGTCTTAAAAAAAAATCATGGCAATTAAACCTATTTTCATAATAAAAACATGTCCCATGAAAGTACTGTTGATACATAATTTCGTATTTACATTAAATTGGGCCACCTCTGACACATACAAATAAGAACTGAGTGACCCTTGGGTAAAACAAGCAATCAAAAACCCCGATAATTGTAGAAGAGCTACAGATTCACATAGAGAAGTTTTTTTTTTCTCACCAGGAGTTTCCTATACCAATGAAATCACAGGCCTAGACCAAAAATAAAAACTTTACATTTAGTATTTCAGGGAGAAGAACTGAAATCTCCTCCCAAAACTCCAGCTCCCATTGTTTAATGGAACACAGCTGCAGATATGCTGCCTTGGACCTTCAGAGGCTGCATTCTGAATAAGATGGGAGCACCTCAAAACTGCTGATATGAAGGCCAGATGAAACCAATCTATATCTGGGAGTGGAGATGGTGAAGGATGGACAAAGGACTTCCCCACCCTGAACTGAAATATTAAAGAGGCTTCCTTGCTAACCCAGCAGACTTCAACTTGAACAATAGCTAATAATAGCTGGTACTGATATAGCATTTTAAGGTTTGTAAAGCACTTTACATACGCTTTTCCATCTGAACCTCATAATAACCCTGTGGAGAAAAGAGGGTGCTATAATTATGCCCATTTTACTGTTGAGGTAACTAAGGCTGAGAGAATGTAAGCAACTTTCCAGGGTCAGAGAGCTAATAAGTATCTAAGGCAGAATTTGAACTCAGGTCTTCCTGATTCCAAGACCCACACTCTACACAGCGTGAGGATGTAAAATGGAGAGACTTGGGCACCAATTCTTTTTGAGACATGACTCTAGGTTCTCACAGTCAAGGCTACCTATGTCATAGAACACTGGTGAGGAAAAGAACTATGTCAACTATAAAGCTCTTTGTAACAGGTGGTACTATTACTAGAGGAAAAATACTCAACATTTTATTATTTGATGTCATCTTGCTTTTCTTCATAAAAGTACTATACAGTGTATATTTTATATAAACATAGATAACCATAATTCACTGTGTTTTGACTTTTTTCTTCTTTTCAAAATTCTGATGGGGCATTAACACAATTCATCATGGAAGCACGGGCTCATGCACTAAAACATCAGGCTGGGGAGAAATGTGTATTTGAAGTACCAGAGTTTCTGGCATGACAGTCAAAATATACTTCTTTTAAGGCTACATCTGTAGCACCACCATCTATGGCATAAACATGGAAAGAATGGCAACCACTCTCCCCTCTACTGACCACCAATCATTTTTTGTTGTTCTATCAACCCTAGCAGCTTCTACAACAGTACTGTGGTGACAGGAGGTACTGGATAAACACTGTTGAGAGATAATCCCCACAAAAAGTAGCAGTGTTCTAGAACCCAGTGATAAGCCATGCTATTAGGGGACACTTTCTATATCCCAAGGACTTTAACTGTAAAATGCCAAGGTAATTTAATACGGCACGGCAAAACAAAGGAAAAAATGTGCAAGGCAGTCCATGAGACAAGAGGAGGGCTGCTTAGTTGCATTCTAGGCCACATGGGAACCATTAGTGGTGACCAGCTCTCATTTCCCTCTGTCAAATGCAAAGAACTCATCTCTGATGGATTCTTCCACTCTTTCCTATGACTCAGAGGGATGTATGAGGAGAATCAGAAGAAACTTAGGAGTCACTGACTTCCACATTTAAAACAGTCTTCTCTTTTTTGGGAATAGCTAAGTATCAGTATTTATACTCCCAGGTCTTTAACCTTGCTTTCTTCCCTTCTGCCTCAGAGAGCACATGGTGGTGATACCTCTCACTGTAAAATGCTCTCTACTCTCCTCCCCATACTCATGTATACCCCTGTTTATATGTTGTACCTCCCCAGTAGAATTTTATAAACTTGAGTGCTGGAACTGCCTCCCCCCTCCCTTTTATCCCTAGCAGCTAGCACAGTGAGTTGCCTACGGTCCACCTTGTTGGATTGGATTTCATGGAAAAGGGAATTACCCTAAATTCTAAGAGAGTAAACATTTGAATCTATAGATTCAGATGGGGCTGTAGGAAATGAGAGCTTCTACTGTTCTTAAGCAGCAGGAAGATGGCTCATGTCTGGGCCTATAGAGCATCAGCTTCAATCATTCCAGACATTTTCCTTGGGGACTTTCCCTTAACTGAAATGTAGCTCCTAATAAGCCTCTCCAATTATTTTTTTTTCTAAAAGGGAAACAGAAATCCTAAATAATCTACCTAAGAGGATTTACTTTCAGCTCCTTATACAAAAAGTGAAAAGAAAAGCAAAAGGGTAATGATATCTTTTGTGACTCCTGAGAAGGAGCTACTATTTAAGTTTTGTAACCATTTCCTTTATTTGCTTCATGAGTAAAATCAAAGTTCTGATCAATAATTGCCTTTTTTATTTCCTAGGAATTATTTGTATATCAAAGACAATAATGGAGCTGGGACTGAATTGATTTAGGGATTCCCCTCACCAAGGCAGATCACAACCTTTTCAAATAGCTGTACTTTGTAGACAATTCACTCCAATTCACCAAGACTTTATTTCCCACTAAGGGAAAGGCATTGTGCTAGGGTACTGTGGATACAAAGGTTTGAAAAAATGGTATAGTCCCTATCCTTCTCCCTAACCCTTTCCCCCTAAAAATTATAATCCTAAAATGCACAAGTTAGAAAGAACCTTGCTGATCACTGGCTCTAATCCTGCTGTTTTATATACAGAACCAGAAAGTTCACTAACTTGCCCAAAGTCACACAACTGGTGACTACTGACACGTGGCTAGACCACTCTATTACAGGTGCCAGGTTAAAGATAACACTTTAAGTAATGCTACTTATAGTTGGGCTCTTTTAAATCCTCCTCAATACTTCAAGACATTGTACTTGGATAAGGTCCCAGGGCAGGGATAGGGAACTTGCAGCTTCAAAGACACATGTGGCCCTCTAGGTCCTCAAGTGTGGCCCTTTAACTTTACCCAACCTGTGAAGTCAAAAGGCTTCACTTGAAGACCTCAAGGGCCACATGTGGCCTCAAAGCCACAAGTTCCCCACATCTGTCCCAGACCCTCTGACACAAAAACCATCACCTGAAGTTTTGCTGTTGGCACTTTATTAATTAGAGTACAGTTCTTAGGCAATCCAACATAGTGGTAGGAAAAAAATAGCAAAAACAAAAAAAAACATGTAGCCAAGAAGAACTTAGTTCAGCAAGTAATTTAATTGTGATCATTTTTCTTTATACTTGTTAAAAATAAACACTTCTGCTTATTTGTTGAATGGCTGCATTGTTTATTTATCTGTTGTAAATTCTGATAGTATCCGGCACAAGAGGATACACAGCTGTGTCCCATAGTAGTTTCACAGGAAGAAAAGCTTTCTGTTTATACTTCTAAGAAACTGTGGAGGCTAGTCTCTCACTACCACAAGTGTACCTTCCCTTAAGAGTCTTTGTAAAGTCCTTTAGTTATTCACACACAAAGATGGCTCTTCACATTACTCCCCACACAACCAAAAAAAAAAAAAGCTAGAAAGATTTAGGTGGGAGAAGCAGGGATACAGCAGATGCAAGACGAATCTAGTTAACTGTTGATTTAGTTTCCTGAAGAGTCTATTAAGTGAGTAGCTTGAACTCTTATGAAAGGATATACATGACTGGAAATGGAGGTGTGCTAGTCATGAAGAAATAATAACAACAACAGATCGACAGCCTCTGCACTGACACTGGTTTCCCTGAAATATTAAAAGGTATCCAAGGAAAGCCTCCAATATCATAAACAGATCCTCTATGCATGGACATGGATGGCTTGGGGCAAATAGGTAAGGAAGAAATTAATCTATCTGTACCAGTCCCAGATAACACCCATAAGGAACACCAAATTAGAATTAGACTGGATCTTAGGGTTAATTTACTCCATCAGTAAAAGGCCCAAGATCACATAGGTGGTAAAGAGGAGTCAAGTTCAGATTCTCTTACTCCAAATCTAGAATTGTCTTCACTACCCCATGCTGCCCTTTCCACTCACCTAGCTAACAGCTCCTCAGCTTTCTCCCAACCCCCACCACAAGCATGTACACCACTGCTTTGTTTTTGTTCCAATTTCTCCTTTAGGCCTCCTGGAAATATGGCACTTGTGAAAACAAGATGCTCTAGGTACATAAGTGTTATTATTCCAGCCTTCCTGCATGCCTAGGAAAGGGATACTTCTTGCTGCTGCTTCTCCTTTCTGTCTGACCCATTCCTCGGGACCTAGCTCAATCATCATCATCCATGGCCAGAACCCCTCAACATGAGTGTCCCACAAGGCTCCATCCTCACCTACTTTTCTCTCTTCCTACTGGTGATCTCACCAGCCCCCCAAGGGTCAAGATTATTATCTTTATACAGATGACTTTCAAATCTATCTATTTATGCCTAATCGCTCTCCTGAGTTTCAATTTCACATCACGAGCTGCCTATTTGGACATCTTCAGTTAGACATTGCATAGGTATCTCAAATTCAGTATCTCTTAAAAAGATCTCACTGTCCCTTCTAACTTGTCCCTTCTCTGTATTTCTTCTTCTGTTGAAATTTAGCACTATCATTCTGGTCACCTAGGTTTATAACCTCAAAATAATTCTGGACTTTCCCTCTCCCGTTCATTTCCTGTGTCTAATCAATCACCAAATCTGGTTGATTCTAATTCCACAATACAACCCATCTATCCCCTTCTCTGCACTCATGATCACCATCTTGGTTCAGGCTTTCAACATCTCCTGCCTAGAATATTGCAATAACCTAATTAGAGTCCTGGTTTCCAGTCTTTCCCCTCTTTATTTCATTCTCCCCTCAACTGCCAAAGTCACCCTTCTGAAGCATTACTGTGACCATATCACACTCCTGCTCAAACACCTTCAATTGCTTATTAGGTTTGGGATAAAATAAAAAGTTCCTGAACTTGGCATAAAATCCCTTGGCTAAGGCCCAACTTTCCTGGCTTATTTCACTTACTTCAGGCACTCCACATCCCACCCTTGCTATTTCTTGAACTAGGCATTTAATCTTTTACTTCCAGACCTTTGCATAGGCACAAGAAGGCACTATTTCCTAACCTCTGCCGGTTAGGATGCTTAGCTTCAATCAAGGCTAAGTTAGCATGCCACTGACTATGGGAAACAATTCTTTATATACCTATTTATTCATACCTCATCACATTATTGTGTATATACATGCTGCATACCCTGAGAAGAATGTGAGCTTCTTAAGGGTGGAGAATGGTTTTCATTTTGACTTTGTATCCCTGGTTCCTGGAACATAGTGGCAGTGATGGGAACCTGACCTGTGATTTCACTGATAAGGGGAACTGTGAGACAGGGAAACTTCTTCACCAATGAAGAGCAGTACTTTATCTGCAACTTAAAATCTTTAAGATCTGTGTAGAGAACTGAAAAGTGAAGTGCCTGGCCTAGGGACAGAGAGCCGGCATGTGCGACACCACTTCTAACACACAGTAGACACTTCACAGATGCCTGTGTAACTGAGCTGGACCTGTGTCCCCGATGGACCAAGCTTTAACACCTGTCTTAGTGGAGTGGAAACTGAGGCTACTTCACTGCAAGATTATTGCCTAATAAACAAACCACACTTCCCATTCTACCTATTTTCCCCCTCTACGATGGGGGAAATCTGCCAAGTTGTGCAGGTCTGTTGTAGACTGATTGCACACTACTCCCCCTCATACACTAAATGCTCCAGTCAAAGTGCTGTATTTGAAATTTCTTGTAGACAATATTCCATTTTCTGTTGCCATGGTGTTGAATAGGTCATCCCCCAAGTCTCAATGCCTTCCTTCCTCATTCTCTTAGAACTCCTATCTTCCTCAGCTCAAGTGCCATCTTCTGTGAGAGGCTTTTTCTGATTCTCCCAGTAATTAAAGGCAACTAGATGGGGCTCAGTGGATACAGTACAGACCTGGAATCAGGAAGACATGAGCTCAAATCCTGCCTCAGATACTTACTAGCTGTATGGCTGTGGGAAAGCCACTTAACCTCTTGTTTGCCTCAGTTTCTTCATCTGTAAAGTGGGGATAATAATAGCATGCTACCTCCCAGAGTGGTTGTGAGGATCCAATAAGATAAAAATTGTAAAGGGCCTGGCACATACAGAATGTTAGCTACTAGAGACTTACCCCACAAAATCATGGTGGGATGGCAGGTACCTTTACTTCCTTATCTATGAAATTGCTACATCCACTCAGTAGAGCGAAAGCTCCTTGAGGACAAGAGCTGTCTTGTACACCTTGTATTTTATACAGTGGCTAATCCACAGTACTGGTGTAATGAATGCTCACCTGCTTCATCTCACCAAGTACATGGTCAAGCATAAAAGAGCAGATGGTGACACATGGGGCCAGTACCCTTGCTAATAATTTCTCTTATGTTAAGCATGGATTTTCTTTAAAGAACCTAAGTAGATTATAAAACTTCAGTTGAGTGAAACACAATTTCTCATTCTCAGGTGTTAAGAAGGAAAGCAAGAGATTCTTTGGTATATGACTAATGACTGCCAAGAAGCAATATCAGAGTGCAAACGGTAGCCAAGCCTCCAGCCAGAGGACAGAGTCTGTGTGTACTCTGGATGGGAAGAATGTCAAGGCATGCATCCGCATTTTCAGCCACATCCTGCATGTATGGATGGCAAAACCAAGGGCATCATATTTAAATGTGAAGAATAACCAGAAGTCGTTCATGCTGATAAGTAAACTAAGCTGTTTAAGAGATGCAGCTTGCACATGCTGAACACACCAATCCTGCTCTGCCCTATTTCAGAATTGCTGATGTGGTAGATAAATGCGCCCCAACCTCCAGTTTTCTCAACAACATCCTATCCCTGGTGGTTACTTTAGATATCTCAGATTCTCCTCACTCACTCAGTTCTGCCTTTGCATTTAAGTTGCACATTTAACTTTTACCAAAGCTACTTCACATATTCTATGTTATTTTATTTCAGCCATCAAAACAGTTTTAAAGTCCAGGAAGCACACACTAATGGGCTCCAACCATGGCCTGTCCCAGTACTAATATGTCCCCTTTCTAGAGAACCAACTAGGATGATAGTGAACAGACCTGGAGTCAGGAGGATCTAAGTTCGAATTCTAACTTTCACAATTAGTAGCTGCATGTTGCTGGGTAAGTCACTTAACTTCTCTTTTTCCTGGAGGGTGCTGGTTTAGCTGCCCTAGAAGGTCCCTTACAACTCTAAATCTATGATCCTATGATCCAAATGCTGATCTGCTCCTATAATGGATCAACACAGGTTGCAAAAGACAATTTTGCACTTGTCCTTCTTCTAACTTTTCCTACTAGGAGATTATTGGTAGGGTTTGGTTTTTTGTTTTTTTTTTTTGGTTAGGCAATGGTGTTAAGTGACTTGCCCAGTGTCATACAGCTAGTAAGTGTTATGTGCCTGAGGCCAGACTTGAGGACTCAAGTCCTCCTGAATCCAGGGCCGGTGCTCTATCCACTGTGCCACCAGCTGCCCAGATTGTTGGTACTTTTAAGGAAGGATTCTACAGATCTGTGAATGGATTAAAAAACTGTGCTGGCCCTATTATTGTTAACGACTAAAACTTTAAAAATAAAGATTCTGATCACAAGTACCATTAGTTTGGTTGATAACATACCTAAAGCACAAGTCTGACTATACCATTCCCTAAGTTTTCCCTTATTTCTAATTGTGAAAGTTATCTCTCCCTTGTCTTCAAAATTTTTTAATGACTTTTTATATTTAGCTCAACTATCCATTTGGAGTTTACTGTACTATATGAAAAGAGGTGTTACAGGTCTAAACCTGATTTCTGCCAGACTGCTTATTTGGTTTTCCCAGAAGTTTTTTGTCATATAGGTAGCCCTTATCTGAATAATAAGTGTCCTTAGGTTTACAGAACACTATTCTAGTATGTCCCATGGATTCTGGGTCTAATTCACCTAATGTGTTCAATTGATTAACTTTTCTCTTTTTTTAACCAGTGCCATATTTTTTGATTAGTATTGCTTTACATTACAGTCTGAGGTCTGGTACTACTAGATACCCTCATTCCTCTTTATTTTCATTATTTCCCTTGACATGTTTATATCATCCCTATAGGTGGATTTTATTATTTTGTCCAGATCTAAAATAAAGTCCCTTGATAGCCAGATTGGCAGGATACTCTATCTGAAAATTAGCTGAGGCAAGATTTCCAGTTTTCATTACACTGGCATGGCCCAAGCACGTGCAATTAGTATTTGTCTAAAACCTTAATTCTAAAGGGCAAGTATTCTTAATCTTTTTTTTTGTTTTATGGACTCCTTTAGTAGTCTCATGAAGTCTACGTATTAATTTCCAGAATAATGTTGTAATTCAGTTACCAAAATAGCATTTTAAAAAAAGACTCATTAGTTCTTGCTTAAGAATTCCTGCTTTGGAATAAGATACAAACATCTCAGTCTGGCATTTAAGATTTTCCACTTTCCAGCTCTCACATCCCTTTCCAGATTTACTTCATCCTATTACCCTACCCCCACATACATATTGTAGATTCTGCCCAAATTGGATTAGCGGGTGACAAAGTCAGTATGCGCCAAACTGAAGATGGTGAAGTAAATGTGAAGCCTCGCACTGGGTTCAAATTGCACAAATACAAGATAGCATAAGTTTGAGTAGATGACAATTCATCTTTTTTAAGATTTTGATAGAAGTCCAATAAGAGTCGATTACGTAATTATAATTAATACAGCAGCTAAAAAAGCTAACGTGGAGTCAGGCTGCATTACAAGAAGAATAATATGTAAACTAAAGAGCTCAGAGTCCTACTGTACTCTGCCTGGGTCAGATGACATTGAGAGCACTATGTTCTAGTTAGTCACCACATTTTAAGAAACACATTGATAAACTAGATAGCATCTAGAGGAGGGCAACAAAAAGGGGAAGAGAAAGGAATAAGTGTTACATATATAGCGCCTACTACATACCAGGCACCGTGCCTTAGCATCTCTTAAGATAAATGCTATTATAACACCCATTTTACAACTGAGGAAACTGAGGTAAACAGGGTTAAGGGACTTGCCCAAGGTCATACAGCTAGTAAGTGTCTGAGGCCAAATCTGAACTCAGGAAGAGGAGTCTTCCTGACTCCAGGCCTGGCGCTCTCTCTACTGTCTCATGATGAGGCGCCTTTGGAACATTCTAAGTGTGTTATCAATTAAAGGAACTGAGGATGTTTCTGCAGACATGAGGCAAGTTGAGGAGAAAGTCTTCAACTATGTGAAGGGTTACCAAGTGGAAGTAGAATTAATTTTTTTCCCTTGCCCCACGCAGAAATAGGAGAAATGAGGCTAAAGTATTGGGTTCCTGCTGCCTGGAGGTCTTCAAGCAAAGACTGGATGTCAGGTATGTTATAAAAGGGATTCTTGTTCACATGTGGGTTGGACTAGATGACCTGAGTTCCTTCCAACGCCAGAGTATCTGACTTTATCTCTAAAATGGGAGTAATAAGACTTAAACTCCCTTCTTCACAGTCCTAACATGAAATGAATGTTTTGCAAATCTCATAGGGCCAGTGTAAACGTGCATTGCTCTTGCTGTTACTATTAAAGACTGATGGGAAGTTAGTATATAAAATATGGAACCAGGGCTCTTTCAGGTTCCAAATCCCCATGATTAGGCCAGAATTATATGTACATACTTTAAGCCCAGCTATCAAACTTCAGGGACCCTAACAACTATCTATTCCTTACCAGTATTCATGTTCCTATCATTTTAAAGAACAGAATTGTTTGCATGCATATGGACAGGGAATTGCATTGTTTATATCTGAACATCCTAATCGTAATGTTCATGGTTACACCCACTCTTTCCAACTGTGTGCCATCTTTATTTACTCTTCGATTGCCTCAGATGATACAGACAAGAGTCACAGTGTTGAATAAAAGAAGGGCAAAAGAGCTTTTTATCCAAAAAAGAATGCCAATACTTTGAGTCAAAGGCTTTTAGGTGAATCTGATCTTAACAGAGCCAATATGTGGCAATATGCTTGGGTACCTTATGTCCTTACTTGATAAGCTTTCAAGCAGTGATATAATACACCTTTGAGAGAAAGTATGCTTTCTTTTTCAGCAGGGCATGGCAGCTTTGCATAGGAATAAACTGTTGGACATAAAAGCTAGGAAGACCTGAGTCTTAATCCCACCTCAGACACTAGCTATATGACAGGTCACTTAACTTCTTTGAGCCTCAGTTTTCTCATCTGCAAAACGGGGGTAAAAATACAATCTACCACACAGGGTCACTGTGTCAAATGAGATGGCATATGTATAACATTTTGAAAACCTTAAAATGGTGTATAATATTAGTTATAAGGAAACATGCCCTTTCTCAGGAAAACGTCATTAGAATTACCAATAAAGGAAGTTTGGTCCATCCAAACTGACACAATGGATGGGTAGATTCTTCTCTTTTGTAAAGTTTTCATCCAACCTAAACCAAACAGCTTCAATCCTTACAAGTAATTCAAATTACTATCTGCAATACATATAACAGATAAATAGATCATCATTAATACCAAGAAAAGGCTTTTCAACTAAGTGACCATATATATGTGGTCCTTTCCTAAATATTTTGCATAATCATTCATATAGGCAAGGTCCTGGAAGTAAAGATGTCTACAATATTAAAATAAAGTGGACTAAAGAGCCTAATATTTTTATTTTGGATTTTTTGAAAGGGAGGAATGGGGGGCCGGGGGGGGGGGCTGTGATTGCCTTCTGGCCACAAACTTTTAGACTAAGGATGTCTCTATCAGGAGCCAACCGTTGCTTACCCAAAGACAGTGAAAGGGAATAAGCACTGAAAGTCCGCTTTCAAAGTTAGTTCTGCAATGGTTTGGGGGAAGGGAGGGAAAGGAGAATGGTAGTAAAACTAGCTCATCTGCCAATTAAAACCAGCTGATATCCTATCCCTGGTGCATGTGCTTCAGGTTACTAATCTCTGATCTCTGCCTCTGATTGCAGCCAATCCTCAACCTGAACTGCTTCCACTTTCCATCTTCTTTGCTCATACTATAAATTGCTGAAGCCATGCCACTATGCCAACTCAGTTCACTACAAATTCATATTAGCTAGGCTCAAATGGGCTCCTCCTACTGCACAGCATATACCTTCAGTGATTGATTGACTCTATTCAATTCCCTTTATTGGCTATCAAAGCTGCATCTTTTTTCCTCAAGATTTTAATGCCCCTTCTATTTGATTTTCTCTTAGCAGAAGTCATCACTTCCTACTTACTGGGGATAAACACAGAGGCTCTATCTTCTTACGCCTTCTTTGCAAGATCATCATCTATCTCTTACCTCCTTTGTGTGGATGTTCTCTCAGTCTCTATATTGAGCTTTCATTTCTTTTCTCTCTACCTGTACTTTCTTGGAAACCTCATCAGATTCCAAAAGTTCACACATTCCTATAAAGAAGCTCCCAAATCTACGTATCTAACCCAATCTCCCTACTAACCATATCATCAACTGTCTGCTAGATTCCTCCTCCTGGATGTTCAGCAGGCATCTCAAATCCAAAATGGTCAAAATGGGCTTCGTTTTAGTCCCTCCTACACTTGTCACTCAATAAATAACCTCATTTGTGTTGCATCAGTTACCATCTTCTCAGTCACTTAAGTTCGTAACTTTCAAGTCATCTGTGCCTTTTCCCTATTTCCTGTTATCTAATCAGTTGCTAAGTCTGGTTGAATCTATTTTCACAATGTATCTAACATCTTTTTTTTTTCCTTCCATCCATACATCACTTCTTGCCTTAGCTACTGTAACAAGCCTCTTAATGATCCTCCTGATTTCAAGTTTTCCTCTTCTCAATGGAACCTTAAATACCTACAAACTGATACTTGTAAAACACAGATCTCACAAACACCTCCACTTGTTCCCCACTGCCTACAGGAAAACAAACAAATGCTTTAGCCTCATAACCAAAGGCCTCCACAATCTGGTCTCTACCTTTCTTTTTACTCTTGTTTCATAATATTTGCCTTTTCAAAAGTTAAATACTAGCAACCATTCTTCTAACTCAATACTCTATTTCTCTCCCCTCCATTCGTTAACACAATTTCTCATGATTTGAATGAATCTCAGTTCTCATCTCCATTTCTGAGAATTGTTATTTTCCTTCAAAAGGCTCTGCTTAGGTGCCACCTCCTTCATCAAAGCATTCAATGATCTCCTCCCTGCCTCTGTTCTTCCTCCTAAATTTTCCTTTTTTATACTTCTTTCTATATGTGTTATGGTTCCTCTCTCCACGTAGACTTTAATCTGTTTCATGCAGGAAAGTTTCATTTTGGCAAAAGTAAAGCCAAAGAAGAATGACAGAAGTACATATTTTAGGATCAATGTTCAAGTAAAATCATCAACTTTCCTCTGACCAATTTGGAAAATCTTCATAAAGGACAAAAAGGAAATATCTTGACAAAAGAAGGAAGGCTATGATTCCAGATTTCACCACTCTGGAAAAGGCCAAACTCTATGAGTGGAATCACTGGACAAATAGAATTTGACCAAGTCAACTGTAAACAAGTAGGTGTGACAAGCAAAGGAAGTACAAGATAAGGCAAGAAATGGCATGGTTTAAGGTATCCCAGGGAAGGTTTTGAAGTACATGTTTAGGAAGATTTTGATCTTGATTCCTTTATGGTATTATTAGGAAAGTAGTAGGGGGTATGATGTGATGAAAGTGACAGTCTGAAAACAAACTAAATATTATGGCTAAATCCCCATTCAACTTCTTGTTTCTTATACATCACTCACTAGCATACACACCAGTCACCAGCTAGACGAAACCTTCTGTTTGTCACATGATGCTTGTGAATCTGTATGTATCACATTAAAAATATTTTAGAATTAAGCTGTAACACAAAACTATGCAGGATATGAAAGATAACTGGGTCAGGGAGGTGAGGAAAAGAGTAAATGAATGAAGATCTAGATTCGACTTCATTAGATGACTACCAAAAACAAAGCAATTTATAAGAATACTAAAGAAATTATGCTGGAAGTTTTGCCACCAAAATTGCTGCATATGATACCCAAAGGCAAATAATACAAGGAAAGGGACAATCAAGAGCTCTTTCTCTGAAAGCAACTGATTTATAACCAATCTATTCCAAAGACATTTGAAAATTCTACGTCACTGGGGAAGTATACACTTCATCACAATTATAATTCTGCTCAATTACAATTAGTAACATTGCTTCCAGAGAAAGGAAGCGCCCTTTACTGAATAAACTCTTGGCTTTTCTGTGACTAATTTTAAGCCAGGACATAGATCATAAATTCTTCTCTTAAGACTCTTTTGTGCTTGGCCAGAATGAGCTGGCACTGTATTTTTTTTTAAACATTATTTCACATGCAGTGTTCTTTGGTGTATGTCTAGACTGAGGCACTTTGGCTTCACATCTAAAAAGAAAATAATTGAGGAAAGTAAGGAAAGTACTAAAAATGAGGTTCCATCAAAAGCATTACTCAGGCAGATGCAAAAGTATTAGCTGAGGATTCAGAGAAGAAATCACATTTCGCAGAAACTAAAGTGAATAAGGCTCTGGGAATAAGCACAATTGGCAAGACACAGGCTGATCTCAGCACAGGTCTGGTAAGTAAAAAAAAAAATAATTTGGCTAAGTTTATGGGAAAATAAATTAGATTACTGTACCCTGTATCATAACCATTCTTCTATCCACATATAATTCCATCCCTCCTCTCTAATGAATTGGATGTTTCATTAACTCTTGACCACCCATGCTTGGGCCTTTACTTTAAGTCTTCCTTCATCTTTGTTTCCTTCAATAAATAAGCAAACAAAAATCCAAAGCAGGCCAATTAGGCTGAGCAACCAATTGAACTAAAAGTCTTACTACCTTCCTGTCCAGATAATTCAATCAATGTCTATGTTAAAGTATCAAACTAACTTCTGGATTTTGTGAAGTCACTTGGCTAGTTTCCAAGGTCTTCCTGCTGTTTTGCCAAGAAACTGTTTTAACTTCCAAACAGAGTTCTTTTGGTGGAGCAGCATTCTCAGACTGCCATCTTACCGGTTAGTGGAGTCCTTACTAATTTTAGATTCATGGATGCCTCCCTGAGCAATTAGCCATCCTGAAGCTCATCCCTACCCAAACTCTGAAACACCAAGCACAACACCACACAGAGAAAACAAACAAAACTATTGATGAGTCTGAAACTTGACCTGAAAAGCCTACCAAACCAAGCAGAAAGGCTGTTTTTACTATCACCTCTCCAGAAAAGAAAGCCGGAAGATAGTCTGAAAAAGGGAATATTCTCTCTCTTTTTTTTTTAGCTAGCAAAGAATTGCTTTAGGAAAAAAATAAAGTTGGGGGAGGGGGGAGAAACACACTTTAAATACTATTTCATGTGGAAAATGGAAATCTTCCGAATGGGGTAAGAAACTCGAAGTAAATGAATAGCCTATATGCAAAAAGTGACTTTAAATCAATTTTTTTAAAAAGCAGTTCACTGTTATTTCTCAAACTACTCTAGTTTCTGATCAGATAGCTCATCCTAATCATACCTCTAAACGTGACCTTGGAAATCCATCACCTCTACTAAGTATCTTAGATTTTCCACAGAAAGAAGGTAAAAAGGAAAGGAATTAAATTAGAGAGGGAGCATTTGCTAATAGCAAATGCTTTGAGCATAACATACACCTTACCTTCAACAGAACCACATCCACTGTCCTGTCCACTTTGGAGATGTCACATAAGCTGTAGCGCCTCTTATGTCGTTCATACATTTTTTCCAAATGGAAGAAAGACAAGGCAAAATGCGAGGAATACACTCCACCATTAATTCCAGGAGTACAGGTACCACCTCTATGGGGGTAAGCTTCAGATTTCTCACAAAAATGATGGGGGGAATATTTGCCCCAAAGTAAACTCCAGCTCAACAGGAAAAAGAATAAAGCAAAACAATATTCCAAGCCCCAAAACAAACAAAAAATTAAAAAAAGCTTCCTTACACAACAAACAAAATAAATAGAGAAAAAAAATCAAACAGCACTAGCTGGCTGTTAACTTTCTGCCTGTAACAAATCACAAGGTAGGTCTGTTTTTACTTCATAGTAAACATATAAACACCTTGTAAGGATACAAGTTGAGAAAAATCTTCGTTGAGAAAAAAGTGCCCACAATTTCCATTACAAGTAATCAATCTGCTTAAAAAATAAAAGCTAAAAAAGCTACACATAATGTCTAACACTAAAAAAGGAAGAGAGAAAAAGCCCAATGCAAGCAATAAAAATGTAACACAGCTGCCAATAAGGTTTTTTAAAAATCCTAAAATGCCCAATACAAAATGAAAAAAAAAGTTTTGAAATGATTTTTTCATTGAATCCAGTTGTGGTCTTTTAAAATGAAGATCATTCACTTTTGAACTAAAATAAGAAAGAAACCAGGAGACTCTTCTTCTAGTAAAGCTTTTCAAGTCTGTGTCTTGCTTGCTCACCAGGCTGGAGGGATTGGTTTTGATTTAAGTTTAAAATTTCTAATGACAGCACAGTCTAAAAGGAAAAAGGAAAAAAAAAGACCACTCCTTCTCCTTTTGCTCTCCTCCCACTCCCTTCTCCAGAGGACGTCACTACTTGCCCTTTTCAGCTCTGCACTGGCAATGTTGGAGGTTTGAGAACTTAATTGCAGTTGTGGGAACATGATTCATCTTTAGACAGAGAAGAGAAAAACAAGGTTTCCTTCTCCAAGCAGCTTCCTCCTCCTCAGGCAATACCCTTTGCATACAGCTCTGTCTGAAATCACAAGATGGGATGAGCCTGCTTTGATTCTTTTGAAATAGGATGATGAGGGGGATCCATATTTCATATCCTCATAAGGTACTATGCAGCACTCGCCCAACACACTATGCAAAGAAAAACATAATTGCAAGTAGTGCAAGAGTCACCCACTCCAGGAATGAAAATGTGTGATTTAATATGAGAAAAATGTCAGCCAAGTATTTCAGTGCGGGGGTCTACTAAATGCATAACATGACATACTGCTACCTGATTAAGTTTTCAAAGCAACACGGATAGGTTTTGTGAGGAACAAAACGTCTTTAAAGAACAGAAACTGAGAAGCAGTGAAGTTGGGATGTATGTACTGATTATGTATGATGAATAAGAGGGGTCTTGCAGCTGGACAAGCCTTTCACTCCAATCAATGCTTTCATTCATATGAGATCAGCCCTGATGCTCTCTGCCACATGGTTTTCCTGTTTCCACACTGTTCCAGACTCCACTAGCCCCCACCCAATCCAACCTTCTCAGGGGATAAAATGATTCCAGAATCCCCTTCTCTCACAACTTAAAATGGATCTGGGAATGGAATCAGAGTGTGGGGGAGGATGACTGAGGAGAACAAAGCTCAGAGAAAAGGGGAAAAACAACTCTTTTTTTTACCTTTTAGCTAGAAGGGCTGCAAGTATCTTTTCTCTGTGGCCAAGACATAACATAAAATCAAGATTTCAGAAATAAAGCTGATTTTAGACTATAAAAGAAAACAAGAAACAAATCTAATGTCTAAATTTCTGACGCTAAAATATATATGACTGTCTTTATCTTCATTCTCTACTATCAAAATAAACATAGTCACCACTCAAAGCTCAATTAAATAGATGGCTTCTCAAAAGGACAGAAATATGGGTGGCAGCAGGTGGAAGCTGTGAGAAAATGAAATGAAAATTAAATTTTTATAACCAAATAGTGGGAACAGGGACAGTGAGTTTAGGAAGAGGCCAGGACAAGGCAATGGTATGGCAGACAGAGATGTGGACTCAGAGTCAGATGAGTTGGGTTCAAATTCTACCTCTGCCACTCACTACCTGTGGGAGCTTGGGCAAGCCACTTCCCATATTGGAACACCAGTTTCCTCATCTGTAAAATGAGGGGCATGGATAAACGTAAAGTCCTTTCCAGTCCTAAATTTAAGGTCTAATTATCACTTGGACCTCAGTACATAGGGAAGGGATTTTGGGGAGGGGGTGTGAGGCAGGGAGGTCTATCAGTAGATAAAGTTTCCCTTAAGGAGAATTGGAAAAGAAAGAATAGAGTAAATGGGGGTGGGGAGGATAGGACTAAAGGAAATAGAGTTAGTTTTTTACAACATGTCTACTATGGAAGTGTTTTCCATAACTGCACATGTATAACCTATATTGAGTTGCTTACCTTTTCAATAAGGGTGGGTGGGGAGAGAGGAAGGGAGAAAATTTGGAATCCAAAGTTTTAAAAACACATGTTTAAAAAAATGTTTTCACATGCAACTTGGACATAAGAAATACAGGAAATGGGGTACAGAAGTCTATCCTGCCCTACAGGAAAATAGAAGGGGAAGGGAATAAG
The DNA here is from genome assembly GCF_003287225.1 of Phascolarctos cinereus. Classification (NCBI taxonomy): domain Eukaryota; kingdom Metazoa; phylum Chordata; class Mammalia; order Diprotodontia; family Phascolarctidae; genus Phascolarctos; species Phascolarctos cinereus. Next base: position 123,534,107 of record NW_027555736.1, read on the forward strand.
AGAAGGGGGGCAGAGAGATAGAAGACAGGGCAGACTAGGGGAAGGGGCATTTAGAATGCATGCCATCTTGAGGTGGGGGGAGGGGCAAGATGGGGTGAAAATTTGGAACTCAAAATCTTGTGGAAGTAAATGTTGAAAACTAAAAATAAATACATTTATATGAAAAAAAATTTTAAACCCCCCCCAAAATTTAAATTAAAAAAAGACCTTTTCTTGATGAAGGCAAAAAAAGAGAGAGAGAACTGGAAGAAATAATTTGTCTTGAATAGGATTATAACTGGACTATCATTTCAAGCTCTCCCATTTCCTCTTGTACCAATCCATGCAAAGCTGACTCCACCCTCTTCTTTAATGCCCCTCCCCTTGTCTTTAATTAGAATCAAATGTTTTCTATGTTCTCAGGCATGTGTCCTGGGATCAGAAGATGCTATAATCACCAACAATTTCTTCCCACTCCCAATTCTCTGACCACTGACTTTACTGCCCTCAGTTTAACCAAAGGTATAATTCAATTCAACAAGTGCTTATTCAATATTTACTCAGTTAAAATGCTCAAAAACTGTCAGCTTGACATATCTGATGGTCTACTGGCTGTACTATAGGCTAAGAAATCTGCTTCTCTATATTTTTTAAATACGCATGTGTGCATGACATGGAGGATCAGGGAAGAAGTCATGCTGTATACACTATCCTCCTTGGTTATAATATACCTATAGCTCACATTTATGTATTTTATATATGTTCATTTATATAAAGTACTTTTGTGTATAGTCATTCATCTGAGTACCACAACATCCATATAATCTAAGTAATACCAATACTATTTCTGTTTTAGAGATGAAGAATCTCATAGTAGCTAAGTGATTTGCTAAAAATCACCTAGCTACGGTTAAGTGGCAGAGCCAGGCAGCATGCTACTAGCTAAGGAATCAGAGGTGCCTGCCATGATTCAAACACAGGCAGATTATATAGGTCCAGATCTCTTTTGATTGTATCCCACTGCCAAGCTGGTAGGAAAGTCTGCTTTGATTTCTTCTCTGTATATGATCCCAGAGGATAGAATTTAGCAGTTCTATCCATTTGCTGCTGATGTGACAATTCCAGAACTTTACTGAAAACATCTGGAACTACTAAGTAGTTATTTGGTTAAGATTTTGAAACATCCCAACCAATCATTTCACATCCAAAACCAAAGTAAGAGTAAGAGATTTCAGAGTTGGGGGGGAGGGGGATTGTCCTCATTTAATCTTAATTATCCAGACTCTACACTACATTTATTTTATACCATCTCTCTCCCTCCTCCCATCCCTTTCTCCTCATCTTCATTCCCGGGCATGATTACTGGCTGGAAATAGTTAACCTTGTTCTCAGTTTCAAATGGTATCACCAAATATAGTTAAAGAATGATGGAAAATTAGTTGTGAAAATGCTTAAGCACATCTGGTTTGCTACAGATTAAGATATAAAAAATACAGTACCAGCTTCAAGTGGCTTCGGTAAAACCTTGCAAAAACAAATTTTCATTTAATTGCCCATTTAAAAGATCTATTGCCTTGTTTAACTTATTTAGAAACTCATCTAGGTCACCTCTGATAGGCCTAGCCCATTTGGGCCTATACATGAAATCTGTATCCAAGGTACCTTGGTCACAATCACAGAACCTGAATTAGGTTGCCACCTAGTGTTTATGCCAAAGAGTGAAATGGAAACCCACAAGAAGTGTCTAAAGACAATCCACTGCTGTTGCATTTTATTGCCGAGTTGCAAAAAGTAAATACAAAAACAGAGAGTATGTGATGAAAGCCGCTTGGCGAACTTACAAAATAAAAACAATCACTTTATTCTTTAACTGCTGAAACTGAACTTATGGAATATAGAGTAGAACAAAAGCAGTGGGCTGGGAAATGAGACCTCTATTCTAACAGCAGGTCCACTGTTAGACAGGTGTGACCTTGGACAAGTCTATTTAACTCCTCTGGGTCTCAGGGTACTCCTCTGCAAAAAGAGGGGGCTGGTCTGAATGATTTCTAAGCCCTTTAATTTAGAATATTTTAAGACTCCATGACAATCTTATCTTAACAAAAAAAAAAGTTTCAAGGGGAAAGGAGACCTTCAATCTTAGAACCTCCTATATACAAGTAACGGTGGGAGAAAAATTAAGACACGTCTCGAAAACTCCAACTCTGAGAATGTTCAGTATTTTCTTATACAACTATCTCTATCTACTCAAGAATATAATCACTACAAAGTTCCTTTGCAAATGGAAGGGATAGGGATTTATGTAGCCTATCATCCCCCCTCAGCAACCTTTATTAATAGAAACACAGTGATTCTCAATCCTGTTAAGTACCTGTAGATATTTTTATCTTCATTTTACAGATGAGGAAACTGAGGCTCAAGATGGGTAAATTACTTGCCCGTGATCACATTATTAAGTGCTGGAAAGAGAATCCAAGCTCAGTTCTTTCTGACTTAGATTCCAGCAATGAGTGTGCAATTCAATGCACCCAACTATGAGAGAAGAATCTGATAAACGCTTTTGCTTTGTTTTGCTTTTTGGGCAAGGCAATTGAGGTTAAAGGACTGATCCAGAGTTCCAAAGTTAGTATCTGAGGCAGGATTTGAAGTCAGATCCTCCTGACTCCAGGGCTGACTACCTACTGCTCCACCTAGCTGTCCCAGAATCTGATAGACTTGATGAAAATTTGTTCTGATTTATAGAATTACTGAGGTTGGTGGATGGTGAGTTGGAAGATTTTCAATTTGTAGGACTGACAACCTGTCAGAGATGTTATAGAGTAAATTCTTGTTTGAGTCTGGGTTGGACTCTAAGGTCTTTTCCAAATCTGAGTTACTATGATTCTATGACTCATCCATAGTTATATAACTTTTGGGAGTAAAATTAAACCAGATTCTAGAGTAGTGGTTCTTAGTGAGGTCTGTAAATTTTAAAATTAAAAAAAGATTATAACCATTTCAATACAAATAATTTACTTATAATCCGATATATTTTATCCACTTAAAAACATGAACCTGAGAACGGATCCATACCCCAAAACACAGCTAAGTGCAAGTGATTTCAGAGGTGGTTGGCTTTTGGGGGGGGGTGTCCTTGAGTGGAGTATTCGGGAAATATCATGGATTTGTATTGAGCTTATGTTTCAACAACAGAAACAAATTAAAAAATCAACCCACTTCCCCCAGATCTTATTTTGCCCAAAAAGCTACATTTCCCCAATTATGTCTTCGTGCAATTAAATTTTTGAACTTACTTTTAGGATGTAACATTTAGAGAATCACAGTACTACCTTTTTTTTTTTTTAGAATTAAAAGGGACCTCAACAACCAACTTCTCTAACTCATAAGGAAAGTCCACTTTGATATATCTTACAAGAAGTCATCCAGCTTATTCTTGAGGACCTCTAATAAAGGGGAAACTACAACCCTTTACAGCCACCCCATTACGCTTTGAGGACAGATAAAATTGTTTCTAAGTTTTTCCTAACATCAAGCCTAAATTTATCTCCTCACAACTTTCACTCATTATTCCTGGTTCTGTTCTCTGAAGCCAAACAAAAAAGTAATCTCTCTTCCACGTAACAGGTCTTCGAATGCTTGAAAACAGCTATGACAGCTTTCTGACGCCCCCTTAACATACATACATGCATGCATACACATACATACACACAGATATTCTCTCTCCTGCTTCTATTCTCTCTCTGTCTCTTTTTTTGTTTTTACACTGTGCAAAAACATCAATGTCATTAGGCAAGCATAAGATTTGGAAAATTCTCACACAGTGACTTTTAGATAATTAGTCAACAGTCAGTCAACAAGTATTCATTAAGGGACACAGTATAAGTGCCAGACACTTTTTAAGTCCCGAGGATACCAAACAAAACAAGCAAACAAAAACTAAGGCAAAAAGAAGTCATTGCTCTTGAGGAACTCAAAGGCTAATGGGAAAAGAAATATGCAATCAGTTATGTACAAACAAGATATATCCAGACTAAACTGGAGATAATCCACAGAGATAAGGCACTAGAACTGAGGAAGATTGGGAAATGGATTTTAGTTAAGAACTGAAGAAAGCCAGGAGGCAAATGAGGAGGGAGAGTCTGCCTTCAGTGAGGAGATGGGAGTGTCTTGTGCATGGAATAGAAAGGGGGCAAGTCTAATGGAATCATCAAGATGTGAGAGTCTGCAACAGGGTGGGAGCAGTATCAGAAGAAAAAGGTTATATTCTAGATGTACTACAAAGGTGAAAGCCCTGACAACATTTTGGATATAAGGAATGAGATACTAAAGAGTTGCAGATGACACCTATGTTGCCAACTGGGAGAATGGAAAGGATGCTGGTTCTCTTAACAGGGAAGTTTGGAAGGCAGGAAGGAGATTTTGAGGAAAGATAATGAGCTTGGTTTTAGATATGTGGAATTTAAAAATTTTTTAGTTATTTTCTTTATAATTTATGAAATAAAACAAGCATTTCCATAAGAAAATATAACTTTAAAAAGATGAATGCACATGAAACTACAAATCTATTATGTGCAACTTGCTATTCTTTTAAAATATACAAGTTATCATGTAAATTTTTTTCCCTTTTTTCCTTTTCCCTCCCCTTCCCCACCCTAGAGATGGCTACCATTAGACACAAATATGCATGTATGTGTGTGTATGTATGTATATGAAATCATTCTATACACATTTCTGTTAAAACATCCAGGTCAAGATGTCTGATAGGCAGTTGGAGACATAAAAGTGGAGCCAGCAAAGAGGTTACAGTTGGATAAGTAGATTTGAGAAACATTAGCATAGAGACAATAATTAAATCCGGGAATTGATTAGATCACCAAGTAGTACAGAGGAAGAGGAAAAGGGAGCCCAGAAGAGAGTCCTGTAGGACACCCACAGTTAGCAGGCGAGACATAAAGATTCAGCAATGGAGACTGAGAAAGAGAACTCTGAGAAGCAAGAGAGTGCTATCCTGAAAACAGAGAGAAGAAAGCATCAAGGAGAAGAAGGTGATACGCAGCGTCCAAATCTGCAGAGAGGTCAAGGAGAATGAGCACTGAGAAAAGGCCATTGGATGTGGCATTTAAGAGATCACTGGGAGCTTTGGAGAGAGCAGTTTTGATGGAATGATGATGTCAGAAACCAGATGAGAGAATTAAGAAGAGAGTAAAAGGAGGAATCTTTTGTAGATTGCTTTCTCAAGGAGTTTAGCCATAATGGGCAAAAGAGATTGAGACAACAGCAGGATTAAGTGAGGATTTTTTGAGGATGAGGAAGATATGGGCATGTTTGTAGGCAGTAGGCAATAGACAGGGAGAGAATGAAAACAAGTAAGAGAGTAGGGAAGAAAGAGGAGACATTCTGCTAGAGGAGTTGGGATGGAATGGAATGGCTTGAACAGATAGAGGGGTCTGCCTTGGCAAGGAATAGAGCCAACTTTTCAAGTGAGACAAGGGTGAAAGAGAAGATAGTAGCAGAGGGCATCTGAGCTACATGAGATGAGAGGGAAGAAAGAAAGAAAAGGGAGCTCCAGACAAATGGGCTTAATTTTTTTTTTCCTGTAAAATATGAGGCAAGGAGCTCCTGGGAAGTTAAGAAGGGGCCACTGAAGTTTACTGAACTGAAGAATGACATGGTCAGACCTCTGCTTTAGGAAGGTCAATCTTCCTAAAGTGGGAGAGACTTGAGGCAGGAAAACCAAGCAGAAGGCTTATTATTGTTATCCAAGGGAGAAATGGGCTTCCTCAGGAGGTAATTCTTTACATTAGAGGTCTTCAAACAAAGGCCAAATGACCTTTGAGGACTCTTCCAACTCTGAGATTCTGTGATTTTGTGAAAGTTTATTCTGATTCCATTATGCAGTTTTTCACTCTGTTGATTTGTAATGAAGGCTCTCTGAGGAACAAGAAACAACAAAAAACTCTGTAAATTTTAATTGAGTAACTGTGTGTTCACTGTAGACAGTTAAGTACAGTAAAACTTGGCCCTTTGAAAATATCTTAATAGGTTTTTCTTGTATGCCTGCACAGTTTTTAATGAATGATTGATATGCTAAACATCCACAGCTGAGGGAATAACAGACGGAGAAAATCACAAAAGAGCATTACAGAATGCAAAAAATAGTTTTAAAAGCTAGGTCTCGTTATGACTTTACTAATCAGAAAAGAATATAAATCCAGAGCAAGTAGCATACAGGAATTGTGTTTTTTATTTTTAGAATTCTTTTTCCTTAATACCTCCTGAGATGGATCTCAACTGGACTAGAGCAGCAAGGAGTTTATATGAAGTGGTCAACCTGGTCGGCACCATGGACAAAGATTTTATAAATAACTAAAGGAAATAGAGAGCACAAAGAATGTTTTGACAAGGAAATGGATAAAGAGGAATAGTAACCATGGAAGTAAGGCACTCCCTTTTCCATACCATCTCTATAAAAGTGAAAACAAGTCTTATTTAATAAAATAAAAACAATAAGTACAGAACAAACAAAAGAAAATAGATTTTTATCCACATAATTTACTAGTGCAGTTTGTTGCCTCGAGTGGCAGGGTGGTCAGGATAAGTTTGTATGAACTAGGAGAATATTAGCCAAATTGATTCACAAATATCTGTATGGAACATCTGTTATGTACCTGACAACGGAATGGACAATATATGAATGCAAAAGATGTATGAGATGTCTGCCTCAAGAAGATTATAATTTGGTGAGGAACATGTGATGTGTATACAAATATCTTATAAGATTGACAATATGTAATGAGTGGCATTCAAGTGGTACAAAAATAGTGATGTGGAAATTTAGAGTAGGAAGAGAACACTTCCGACTATTACGGAAAAACGCTTCATGGCAGAAACAACACTTGAACTAATTCTTGTATAAATTAAGATTTTGACACATGAAGGTGCAGAAGGGGCAGCTAGGTGGTGAAGTGGATAGCATGTCTGGCCTAAAGTCAGCAGGACTCATCTTTGTGAGTTCAAATCTGACCTCAGAAAATTACTAGCTGTGTGGCCTTACGCAAGTCACTTAACCTTAGTTGCTTCAGTTTTCTGCTGTGTAAAATGAACTGGAGAAGTAAATGACAAATAACTCTAGTATCTTTGCCCAGAAAACCCCAAATGGGGTCACAGAGAGTTGGACACCATGAAAAATGACCCAACAACAAAGGTACAGAAGGACAGGATTCCAGATGGAGGGTTTGTTAAGCATATGCAAAATTCTATGCCAAGTGCTGGAGGTGCTCAGAGAGAAATTTAAAACAGTCTCCGCCCTAAAGGATCCTATATCCTTCTGGGGGATACAAAATGAGTAATCACATAAGTAAAAAGTGCTTCATAATATAGAATCACCTTCTTTATTCAATATTAGCCCCCAATATACTCCTGATCCGCTAATCAAGCTGATCTCTTCATTATCTCAACAAGAAGTGATGCTCATTTTGGATTCTCATTCCTGTCCTGCCTCTTATCTAGCTCTCTGACGTCTTGCAAGTCACTCTATACCCTAGGCCTCAGTTTCTTCATTTATAAAATAAGGTTGTTGGCCAAGTGGCCTTGAAGGATCCTTGCAGAGCTAAAATGGTATGATTTCTTTCTTCCTACCTTCGATGTTTTGATATTACTCTCTCTCCATTCCACACATCCATTAATGCTCATATCAAGCCCTACTTCCTCCATAAAACTTTCTCCAAACATGCTAGCTCTGAGGCTGGGTTTGAATTCAGGTCTTCCTGACTCCAGGCCCAGCACTGTATTCACTGTGCCGCCTAGATACTTCTTTAATGTCTCACTAATCTATTAAAATAAGAAAAATAATCACCAAGTGGGGCTTAATTCAACCCTATGTAAAGCTTGAGCCACTAAAGAAAATGTCAAAGCCAGAAGGATCGAGATCCTAACGAAATGAGAAAAATGCCTGTGCGGAAAATAACCTTTGGTGAACTTTGAATCCCATATGGAATGACACAATTTATTCAATTAGGAAATTACTCAACTTACTTTTTTTTAATTCTTCACCAACTACCCAAGTGAAAAGAATAGCACTAAAAAAAGAGTCATTCAGAGAGGGCCAGCCAAAATATGATTCAGCTTCCTATGGAAGGTTCTCTTTATCCACCCTATGAAAATACAATCCATATTCCCCCTTTCCCCACACCCTCCCAACACACACACACCCATATTCCTACACCCACCCTGGCTAGGCATGTGTACTAAATAATGTTAAAACATGTTTTGCCCAAATAAAACTCACATCTCAAAAAACACAATTGCAAACAGCCTCTGCAGAAAGATACCAACCCTCAGGCCTCACTGCCAGGTCAAATTTATGATTCATTGTTCACTAAGGAAGGGAACTGTCTTTCTTTTTCTTATTTGTATCCCCAGCACTTAGCACAGCCTGTCACACAGTAAGCATTTATTGTTTATTATATTGTATTGTAACTGAAGATACTGCCTAGTGTGTTTTACTCCTCCAAAAAATACTTTATGCATCAATGTCTTTTGGTAACTAGAATCAGCTAAAATAGACAAGAAAATTCTCAATCCCTTCTAGGAGGATGTATATATAGTTTTCTTCAATTTACCTGAAATTGAAACATGAAGGAATTGTTTTGTTATATTAAAATTTTTATTTAAAAAGTACAGTAGGTAAAGGGTTTGGCCCCTTTAAAAATAATCTTCAAAGGACATGATGTCTGTCAAAAAATATCAAATTGTAAAATGCTAAAAACTGAAGGAGCTACATATCATTTCACCGATCACCTTTAGTATTACAACCAGACCTCTGTTAAAGTGTTCTCCTCTAAGTGTAGAGATGGCTCTAAGATCTCAAAGGTTCTGTATGAAAAGCTACAGCAGGCCCTACACAAGACAGAACGAGTTTCAGCATGTCCCAAGTGTGAGAACATATTTATTGTCTGAGGACCACCTTCAATAATTTCAGAGACTCATCTTTTTACCAGCTTGGACCTAGAATGATAAATTATGTAAATTCTAAAGAGGTAAAGATCTGCTCCTGTGAAACGAGCATACACAGATTAAATTACAGATTCCTGAAGTACTGAAATGAATTATAACCAGAATAAATGTTCACACATCCAGCTTAACTAGGGATATCTTTGATTTTAATTTGGGTAAAATAGTTCTATGCTAAGCAGCAGGCCACCATGTTATACAAGGTTGAACTTTATGGTTAAAGATTGGCAAAAGATAATTTCTACTTCCTCAAAGCGGATAGTTATCCTCAGAAGATGGAGAACTATAATTAACTAATTACAGAATTCTTTTGTATTTAATTTTAAATGTAGAGCTATTTCTTGGGCAATGTTGAAAGGGTTGCAGCAAGCCCAAAGGGCAAATTGTCATAGAGCAAAGCTCAAAGACCAGAACATTAAGATGGCTCCAGGAGCCAACATGAGAACGATTCAGGATGGCAAAATGTTAAACCTTAGAAAAAAGCACAAAGCAGTACAAGATGAAATGCCAAAGGAGGGGTTAGTATAATAATAAGAGAGGCAAGACGGTATGTTAGAAAGGTCACTGAATTCAGAGACAGAAGATCTGGGTTCAAATCTCAGTTTTGTTGCTATCTAGGTGGCCTTGGATAAGCCAACTTGTCCGAATCTAAGTTTACTTATTTGTAAACTGGGGTGGGGTTAATAATAGTTACGCTTCCTACCTTAACAAAGTTTCAAACACAGGGGAGTCTGTTCAAAGTATGACAGGCAGTGCAAAATCTTACCGTTCAACAGGCACCAATTTTCATCAGTTGTTTGAACTCGGGTGGGAAATCCTAAATGCTCCCACTATAAATCTTACTTTTTGCCTTAACAGAAATTTGAGCTTATATAGGTTATGTATTTGCAGAGACATGACAACATAACTTATTTTAAATGACTATTCTCTTTGCTTATATTTACCTACAAGTTGTTGTCCTAAAGGGCTTTGTGAGTATGCAGACTGTATAATTTTTGGCAAAGAAATCATTCTTCTCACTCCAAAGCTAAAAACTATGAAGAAACATTTCTAGTGCCACTTGGTAACACAAGAATGGTTAATTATTAAAGAATAATCTGCGTGGGAGAATTTTAACAATTTCACCAAAGATAAATTTATTTATTTAAAAAACTACACATGGTACTAGCTCTCAGTATGGTATGTGAAGGACCTCACTTCCAGCATTATCAGATAGCCCATGGGAACTTTTAAAGTAGCACAATCATGAGTAGACAACGCTGGGGGAGCCTTGAGATGTGGGTTCTAATCTGGACTATATGTGCTATCAAGAATTAATCATTATTTCTGTACTTGAACTTCTCTATCTTTAAAACCATCAGAATCCCTATCTTCAGCCTCCCTTAGAAGAATGCTGCACTAACAAATTAAATGCTATTGGGTGCTAGAGAGCTTTCTGGAAGAAAGAAATAACCACATTTCATGGAATCTCTTTTTTTCCCCTTGCGTATAAGTAATTTTGTACTATGCCTATAAGCTTATGATTTCAGGCTCCTATTTTTCACAAAATCATCTCAGTTCTAACCCATTTTCTATCCCAATACTAAGCAATTACTCTATATTCTTAGAATGGTCATAGGGTAATATAAAGTCTCTGAAAGAGACTTTGCGGTTCAGTCATTTGGGTTTGCAACTCCATTTGGGTTTTTCTTGGCAAAGATACTGAAGTGGTTTGCTATTTCCTTCTCCAGCCCATTTTACAGATGGGGAAACTGAGGGAAACAGGGTTAAGCGCTGTGCCCAGGGTCACATAGCTACTAAGTGTGTGAGGCCAGATTTGAACTCAGGAAGATCAGTTTGCTGACTCCAGACCTGACATTTCATTTACTGCACCCAATCTCCTCATTTTATACAAGAACAGGTAGAGGTACAGAAATAGCCAAAAAACAAAAGAAAACCGAAACAACCCAAAGTGTTCAGTGGCAAAGCAGTAGCTCTTGAAGATTCTTTCACAAAGGAACCTAACCAAGAAAAACCGAAGAAACCAACATTCCCTTTGCCTCATGGCAGTAGTACAGTACAGTACAGTACAGTACAGTAAATGGAAAGCACACTCCATTCGGATTCAGGGAACAAAGATTCAGATACTGACTCTGCCACCGCCATTTAACTTCTCTAGGCCTCAGTCTCCTCACCTGGAAAGGAGGTAGGCTGGACTAGATGACCTCTGAGGACCCTTACAACTCTAAATCGATGACCCACTGATCTATGGTAATCTGATTATTTGGATCTAGGAAGAGAAAGAAAAAAAAACCAAGGTGATTTCCAGGAAAAGACTAGTTTTTTGGTGTGTTTTTTTAAAGGGGGGAAGAAGCAACAGCAAACAAGAGATGAGAACTAAGAATGTGGAGAGGAGAAAATAGAATAAAAAAACAGACTGGCAACAATGACGGAGTAACAAATAGCTGGCATTCTGACACAACAAAAGAATAATCAATCAACAATGAAGGAGAAAAAACAAATGGCTTTGTTGTTGGGGGTATAGTCAATCACCTGTATTTCAATACAGGTTCTTGAAGTTACAGTGTATTGCTATTATGGTGGGGTTATAGGAGGGGAAGCGAAGGGAACAGCCATACATGCAGAGTTGTAGACCTGGACAGCAATGGTGCTTTGGGTATGTGTGCGTGTATGCACGTGCGTGTGTGTGTGAGACAGAACAGCCAGAAGTGAACCTTAATAAACAGTGTAAAACCCTGCTATACACACTACTGTGAAAAACCAGAAGATAAATAACACAGTAGAATATCATGCAGCCTTACAAAAATGGGAACAGGGCAAAAGGTCTAGGTGCATCATAGTGATCTAATGATGTACATTACAATTCTCAAAGGAAAAGAATAAGGAAAAAAGTAATATTCAGTTTAAGAGACAAAAGATTATCTACATACAAGCTGAAAAGATAAACACAGGAAAATGTTTGGAATAGCTCAGGATGATATAGATTCACATACACAGTGTGGTATGAGGACTCAGAAAGGAAAACTGTCATTTCAAGTTGTGAATAAACACTATGTAACATACCTGCTTAAATTAAGAATTCCTCTATCACATTCTGATTGAGTGGCTCTCAATGAAAAGTTCTGAAGGTAATCCTATCTTTGAAACAATGTTTACTGGAAAGACTTTTTTTAAATGAAGAAAGTCTAATTATCAAAGCTATGTGTACTTTTGAAGTTTCAAATGAGAGAATATATTAGATTACAGTACATTAAAAAAATAGAAAATCATGACAGTGATGAATTTATTTATTTTTATTTTTTCTGAGTAACTTCTTAACATGATAACCTCTGAAGAGTTTTATAGCTTTCATGAAACTAGTTCATTTTGGGGGACCCTTGCCAATTTCTAACCTAGGTGCCAATAAATGAAGTCTCCTGGGATTTAAGCAGAATAAGGATAGGCTAACTACTCTTACATATAAAGGTGGCAAATGCTCTTTAAATATAACAACGTCTGGAAAGCATCATTGTCCTACAGCTTTCAAAGGAAGCATACATGTTTTTGCTTACAGAGAACCAACTAATGTAAGGACAAAAAAATTTTTTCTTACAAGTTTTGTCATGTTTTTTATATATTCAAAGAAAAATAATTTCAAAACTACAGACTGACATGAAATTTGGAAAATTATCCTAGTGTTAGATAATTGTATGGCTCACTTAAAGGAAGTACGATTGGAATCTGCAGATATTTTTATCATCTTTTCCTCCTTAGCTGTTTTATCAAACATCAACCAGGATATTATTCAACACATGAAACATCAGTAACTTAAGAACTTACGAATGAAGAAACTGATATTTCCTAAGACTACATACTACTTTCAATCTCATATGATCAATGATGCAATTTGCAGTGCTATTTTTTTTTTGCCTGAAAAATTATGGCCTGGTACTGTGTCTACAAAAGAAAAACTTAGGCTTCTGGGTAACCCAGCCTCCAAATAACAAATCTATGTAATGCCATAATGGGTAATTAGCTGATAAAACAATAGTCATAATCTGTAGTATTACTGATCTCAATTCGCAGCTAAGATTTTGAATGCTGTTGACAAGTTAAAGGAGATTAATATAAAAAGTGAAGATTTTCTGCAAGGTGAGAAAACCACATGGCAGAAAGGTACTTTGGCCACTGATCTGCTAATTATTTTTACAGGAATAAAGCTATATTAATCTACCCAAAAAAGTTTTTTTTTTAACTTCATGTTGAATGACCACACTTGAACTTTCAGAGACTTTGTTATGAAAACAAGTTCTAGGGGTACTGCTGGGGCCAGTGCCCCAGTGATAAGCAATAAGGATAGAAGGAATTTCACAGATAAAGAAACCAAGGCACAGAGAGTTTACATGAGTGATCTTAGGCAAGTCCATTAACAGGTTTGGGACTTTATTTTCTTCTTCTGTAAAACAAGGGGTTGGTTGGACACTCCATCTTTTGATTCCATGACTTTGCCCTGGCTCTCTCCCATGCTTGGAATGGTCCCCTTCCTCACCTCTGCCTACTGGCTTTACTTTAAGACTCAGCTCAAAACCCACTTTCTAAGGGATTCTCTTCCCCATCCCTCCACCTGCTCGTGCCTTCCCTTCTGAGAATACCTTCCACCTACTCTGTATCTATTACACTTACCCGCTGCTAAATATGCAGGCTTTAACTTCAGTTATACCTTCATCCCTGAAAGTTATGGCTGCATATTTATTAAAAATAATTAATGAGAAAAATCATGTCCTAATGGTGTTTCCTTACATATATCCTTGTGTACATATGGATATATCTGTGTCTATGTACGTATGTAGTAAAACTTCATTAATTCTTACTTCAATAATTCAACAATGGTGATAATTCAAAATGAGATGGGCAGAAAATCTAACTTTATTATACCATCTAATAAGAAACAGCTTGACTAAAGAGGATAATATGATTTGCAGTAAAAGTGAACAGATTTTAATAACAGGATATGATTAGAGCTAAAATGCTTTTTAGAGGTCATCTTGTCCAAACCCCTCATTTTAGAGAAGAAGAAAGTAAGTCCCAAAGCTGTTAATGAACTTACGTAAGGTCACCCAAGTAAGCAACAGATCTGGAACTTGAATCCAGGTCCCTTGACTGTCCAAATCAAAAACTCTTCCTCTACATCATGCAAACTATGTATTCGTTAATGCAACACTCCAGCTTGGAAAGAGCCATTAGCACAATTTCCCTACTGATTATATATGAATAGAATAAAACACCTTAGGCAAGTCACTTAAACTCTCTGTGCCTTGGTATTTTTTTTTTAATCTGCGATAAGTCAAGTCAAAAAAGCATTTATTAAGTGTATACTATGCCAGGAGCTGTGTTAAGCACTGGGGCTGAACTAGTTGGAATACAAGGCCTCTTCCAGCTCTAAATCTCTGATCTTGACAAGTCTTTTAAAATACTGTGTATTCACATCATCTATTTATTTGGACTGGTCTTACCCTTACTTAGACCGAACTGGTGGGTAATATGAAGAATGCTTCATATTTCCTTTTCAAAAAGGAAAAAAAATGGATTAGCATTCCCTCCTTTTTATGTCTCAACACCCTTCCCCCATCTTTTGCTTTATCTTCCTTTTCAGATCTAAGCTGAGAATATAAATAAATATCCATGTCTTATGGGAACAACTGCTGGGCAAGTCCATCAACTCGGGCACTTTCACAGCTGTTGTCATTTCATGCCTCTGCTATCCTGTCAGTTACAGGCAGTAGAAAAAAAATATACCACATTTTAGGCCTGGTGATCCTCTTCTACCCCCCTCCAACATTAAAGCCATTGTTCTCGGGCCCTTCCTTTGCTGTTCCTTCCTTCTTCCTCCTCTAGGCTCCGTTCTACCAGCATGAAAGAGCCAGCAGCCAGGCAGCTTAGACAACAGTGCTTCAAACTGGCCACCTTGAGATTCTGCCCTTCTTGGTATAATATAACTAGTAACTGGAAACCCAGTGGGGACAGCCCACATGGTAAAACGGAAGGAAGGACTGGCTAAGATAAAACTATTGACTTAAGAGGACAGAATTACTTCGTTTTATAAAATATACCTCAGGGTGACATACTAGGGAACAGGCAATAGGACAATCTTAATCTAATACAAAACAATTGTTTAAAAAAAACCCCAAAGATCCAAATTGCTGGTCATTAAAGTCTCAAGAATAATGGTTTGGGTTGGTCACTTCCCCCTCTCCCCCCATCTCCAGGGACAACTAAAAGCACAGCTACTCATAATCTGAAGCCAAATCAAAAAAGTGGGCAGCAGAAAGAGAGACAACAACATACAGTAACCATGACTTGAAGCAACAGATGTCAGCCATCTGCATTAACTGGGGTTGGTGTGTGAGAAGCATCTCTAATGCTTGTATAAGAGCCTCAGAGCACTCTAAAAGTAGGATGGGGGCAGGGATTTCTAAGAGTCTACTGGGCTAGAGCTTTGACTTAAAAAGTTAAAAGAAAAAAATACCCTGATTTTGACATTGACTATATGATAATATACGCCTATCTGAAAAATAATATTTCTTCTAACAGCTTTCAGATATTCCTTTTAAATGCTTCGTCTGTGACACCAACTGCATTATAGTTCAGCGTCAAATATACCAGTATTTGTATCCTGAAGGAGGCAAGAACAGTCCAGACAGAAGAAAAACAATTCACTGAGCTTGATGAGAAGCAGACCTTGCACCAAGTTTCAGTACTAATGGGACAAGAAGGGCACAATTTTTATTTTCTTCCTTTAAATCTTCCCATTAAGAATATCAAACCTCTCCCAGAAAGGAACCATGACCCACCATGCTACATATGACACTGGCTGGTCCAGGAAGTGCTTCAAAATGAAGTAATTATATTTCTTTTCTGGGGCAGAAATGAAGAATTGAGGAGCCTGACTATCCAATGTAGCAAAAACAAAAGCATACAACAAAACAGAAAGCTCTATTTTGACACTGACAAGTAAACATAGGCAATGCCTGACTATCTAAGTCAAGACAATCAGAGAGAAGTCATGCTAAGGACAATTAAAAAGTCAGTGGCATCTTTATTAATGAAAAGTATTCCAATGGAGCTCTTTATTTCCAAACTTTCTTAACACAGCAAGAAATACTACAGGAAACATAAGAAATCATTGCAGTGCATCATTTCCTTACTCCCTCACACTGTGTAGTACCTTTACCTCAAATATGGTACAGGTACTCTCTCCATGGTTTCCTACAAGGATAGATGGACTACAGCTCCCCAGCCCACTCAGCTAACAAGCAGATTTATTTCTCTTAAGATATTCTGAGTTCAGATACTATACTGCCTCAGACACTTATTGTGTGACCCTGGGCAAGTCAGTTAACCTATCTGTCTCAGTTTTCTTGTCTGTAAAATGCAGATAATTAGCAGCATCTATTTCACAGTATTACTGTGATGATCAAATGAGGAGACACATGTAAAGTGCCTTGTAAACCTTAAAGCACTGTTTCAATGTTAGCTATCATGTTCTGTTCGGTAGTAGACAACACAGATGTCTTCTCTATTCTCAGTTTACTGGTCTGGGTAAGCCCTAGGGGTTCAGCCCTTTCTTCAATGCGCCCAGAATCCTAACTACCCTTGGGAGACCCAAATCTGGTAGAGCACTAAGACCTCTTCCTCTAATGTTCCCAATGAATACATTTCTGTTAAACTAAATTAAATAGTCCCAGAACTGAAGAGAATCTAATTTTTCCCACCCCTTTGCTCCTAACCATATCAAATTGGTAAAAAGGAGCTTCTTTCCTAGAAGATTTGTTAATTAATGTACAGTTGTATACAGTTTTTTTTTGGTTTGTTTTTGTTTTTTGTTTTGTCTGTGGGATGTACAGGGTGGGGTGGATAGAGATGAGGCTATTAAGTGGTTTGGGGTGAGTTGCACCTATGACTACCTTGGTGAAGAGAACTCCTAGTAAGGGGTATAAATGCATATTTACTTATGTTAACAATAATGTTTATTTTATTTCTTGCATGCACAAAAGATAACATAATTAGTTATGGTCCCTAGGTGTACAAAAGGTGGAAAACAGAAGGAATGAACAGGGCCTGAGGTAGAAAACTGCTGTGATTAATTCATATCTCCAAGAATAATAAGGGATCATTTGACTTATTATTTCCGATGATTGTATATTAAAAATTAACACTTGCCAGAAAGACAATCAATGGAAAATGTTTTCTGTGAAATGTCAAAACTGTTAGTTCCACAAGATAACAGAAATAATAAATTACATATTTATTATTTATTTATTTTTGCCCTTTTTTTGGTGACACATGTTTATTTTTAAGAGGCTCATATGGTTCTGTGCTTTTGAAGTAGAGGTGTCAAATGGGGAGCCAGATCCTAGCTGGGTGAAGCAGCTGGTGACTACTCCTCTTTAAGAATCAGCCTTCCATTGTAATGCTGCCAGAAAAACAGCCTCAGAGGAGTCTAAGGATCCCGAATGACTCATGCACACTCCACTCCATGCCCAGTTACAACCAAAGACCTTCTCAGGAGGTGACAATTTTTATGAAATTGCATACAGTGAAATATGGAGCAAGTTCATATGAGGAAGAAAAGAAGTCATGAAAGAGGTTTTGGCCTGCTGAGAGACCCCTAGCTTCTCCAATCTATGCAAATTTAACTAAAAGAGTAATTGCTTTCAGCAAAAGCAGTTGTAACCATATGGCAAACTGCTAAGGGGAAGCACCCTGCTAAACTAGTGTTGTTTTTAAACTTTAAATAAAATTCAGACTCACTGATCTAGAGAGAAAAGGAACTTCAGAAGTCATGAAACTTCTACGTAAAAGATGAAGATTTACTGATCAGCCCAGTCACACAGTAGTGTAAGACGTGGGATATGAGAACGGCAATTTAAGCCCCAGAATCAGAGCTCTTTCCACTGTATTGTTCTCTTTCTCTACTACATCCCTTCTTTTCAATGTCAAAATACAAGCACGGAAAGAAAAGCAATTAATAAAGGAACCATTGTGTAGTCCAGAATCCAGACCAAAACTCTAGTCCCTGACTTGCCACCTTTGTGAGCCTCACTTAGGAAGCTAGGAGATGCTGTGTACCAAATGCAGAACTTGGGATTCAAGAACATCTGAGTTCGAATCCTGCCTAGGTCACTTACTACTTTGTGTGCCCTAGGCAAATCACTTAACTTTAGCCTCAGTTTCCTCATTTGTAAAATGTGGATGATAAAATGCATCTACTTCCTCTAAGGTTGTAAGGATCAAATGAGATAATGTTTAAAATGCTTTGCAAACCTTAAAGGTGCTGCTAAGTATTATTATTCTTACTTTCATGACATGAAGATGAGGCTATTAGATTAATTTGTCTCTAAGGGCACTGTGATCTATTAAATTTTATGGTTTTACAACCAAATGAGTATTATCATATCTAACAGCACCTCTGGAGACTACATACTGATTGTAATGCTGTCACCATTGCTCAAAACAGAATCTTACATATAGAAAGCACTTAGTAAATGCTTGTTAAATGGAACTGAGAAAGAAAACCTGATTCGTTATTTTGTAGTCAAATCTTGGATGCTTTTGAACCAACTCAATCTTCAACAATGATGACTCTCCCCTCCCCCAAACATTGGTCAACAGGCTCTGAGAGGGATTAAACTTCCAGAAAGACCAATCCTGGTAACCATTCCAGAGGATCACTCCAGATACATGCATACTGGTTCAATGCCATGATTATTCTGGAGATGCCCTTCCTATTCTGCTTTTATTTTTTTCCTGAAAGTTTTAAACCTGAAAAATTGTAGGAATTTATGAAGTACACCCTCCTAAGGAAATGTTCTGATTTAAAGCAAGACACCATCATCACTAAATAATTACCATTACAAGTCTCCCTTGTGGACAGCACTCTGTCTGTTAAATACTTAGGCTGTCATATGGATTCTTTTTCTGTATAAGCACTCAAACAACTTTGGAACTTAGCTCCTGGAACAGAGACAAAGTGTTTACATATCTCTGAATAAAAAGCGGCTGAGAAGGAAAAGTAGTACTGTTTTAGAAGGATAGAGAAACAAAGTATGGAAAAAAAAGACATTTCTGTGGGGGAATCTGGCAGGCAAGCTTTGTTTTGTTTTGAACTCCATACTTCCATGAAGAGAGTTTTAATGACGCTGGATAAAGAGCCAAATGTATTTTGGACCAATTCATACCACAGGAATGGAAATATTGAAATAAAGGTACTGCTCTTTTTTTATCCTTAATTCCAGATTTCAATAAAGCAGCCTATTTCATTCACTCTCAAATGCTTCCGTCCTCATTCCTCTTGATGATGTTACCTTTCCCTTCTGCTCAGTAACACAGGAAGATTTAGGAGTAGCAGTGCTGCAGTGGATAAGTACTGAATTTACCTTCTTAGGGGCCCTAGGTTTGAATCTGTACTGAGGACCTGTGTGACCCTGGGCAAGTGCCTCAGCTTCTCTGAACCTCAGTGTCCTCAAATGAGCAAGACTAGATGACTCTAAGGTTCCCTTTCAGCTCTGAATTTATAATCCTAAACACCACACCTTTACTGGGGCTACTTAGGCTTCAAAGTCAGCTTTAAGATGCACTCTACTTTTTCGACCTAAGACGACACCAAAATGTCTCAGCACCTCTATAAATGTTAAGCTCTCTGAGCTAGTTACTGACTTGTTAATGTTATATACAGGGTTTAAAGGTCCTCAGGACTGTCACTGAATCTACCAGTCACATAGCTCGCCAGGGGATACATATTCAATACATGTCGATTCTTCCAAGTGCCCTATTTGAAAGAACTAGGAGAAAGCTGGCTCCTTCCACTGACTCACTTTATAATCTCGTGAATTCCCTCATGTGTTGCTTCATCTTCTAGTTATTCATGTACAAGTATGACAGTTAAGTTACTTGAGTGAAGGGAACTGTGTCTTACAAATATTTTTATCCCTTCCTACTTTCCTACTTTCCACACACACATGAAAAGGACATACTGAATTATCCGAAAACATTTATTAAACAACAACTGTGTGCCACAGGGTGAGCAAAGCATAAAGTTTAGAAAAGATACAGTCTCTGTACCTGGCAGAGTAGGGTCTGGCAGGTAATGAAACACCAACAAATTACTAAACATGATACATGATATTGTATTGCAATGCAGAGATGTAAAACTACACGCTATATGAGGTTCTGGGGAAAGATTACATTTAGGGGTCACATAACTAAAATTCAATAATACCTGCTGAATAGTCAATAAATAGGCCATACATGCCATTTCATCTCTTCGCCTCTTGTCTGGAACGGTATTCCTCTCACCTTCCGCTAGGCGGCACAAAACAAGAGTTTGGGGCTTAGAGTTAGGAAAAGCTGAGTTCAAGTCCAGCCTCACACTTACATAAGCTGTGTGATCCTGGGAAAGTCATAACCTTTGTCTGCCTCAGTTTCCTTAACAACAGCACCTACATCACAGAACTGTTATATTAGATGAAATAATATTTGTAAAGCACTTAGCACAGTGCCTGGGCCATTGTAGGTGCTTAATAAATGCTTGCTCCCTTCCCTCTTCATATAATCCTCTTTATCTCTAGGAACCATTATCTCCTTTTCCAAGGTAGCTCAAGTGCAACCTCTTTTCAAGAGTCTTTTTGTGATACCTTAAGTTTTTAATGCCCCTCTCAATCACTGTATAATTATTTCAAATACATCTCACATTTGCTTGACGATGATGCCTCTATGAGAATGATATACCTATCAGTGAAAATGCTATATTAATTTATTAAAATGTAAGCAGAGAGGGCAGGAACAATTTCATTTCTGTATTTATATTCATAGTATCTAGCAAAGTACTGGGCATGAAGTAGGCACTTAATAAATGTTGAGTAAGTGAATGAATGAATCAATAAATTCATAAATGGTCAAGTGAAAATTACCAGTTATGGAAAAGATGAGCAGACAGAAGAAGTAAGGAACATCTAAACAAAGCAGAAAAAGCATCATACTTATAAAGAGGAAAACCCAGCTTCAAATGCTTACAAGCTATGTGATCCTGGGCAAGTCATGTAACTTCTATGTCTGTTCTGTTTTTTCCCATCAATAAAATGAGGGGTTAGAGTTGATAGCTTCTGAGATGACTTCCAATTCTAAATTTATTACTCTAGGAACTCATGTTTTCTACCCATTGACTTTTCCTTCTCTGCTTCCTGAAATCAGCTCACCACTTTTGATCTGGTCAGTTTTAACACTATAAGAAAAATGGGCAAAACTGTGCACAGTTCTCCAAACAAAGTGTGGCCCACAGTCTCATATTCTCTAACGTGGCAGTCTACTAGCAAGACATCAACGAGGATCTTCTTGGTAGACTTATCAAAAGGCCTTCTAAGAAATGTGTCATTGACAATCAAAGACCTATTGACCCTAGGGCCTAGATCTTTCCTGGAAATGGAATGAGTATTTTTCTTTACCTTCTCTTCCATTAAGGAGCTTCTTCTTTCCAAAAGCAAAAAACAAAAGTCATGCATTCGAGAAGCATGTGGGTAGGCTACATAGAAGTAACTACAACATCTCTGAACAATTTCATACTTAGTAAGCGTTTATTTATCTTTCTAGAGTACTATCTAGTACTGGCATCTCAGAATGCAATGGAATCCCAAGCTATGGAATACACATTTGTTTTGGAATGTAGGTATTTTTATACACAACCAAAAAGTGTAATATTTATCTTTAAGTATGGGAAACCACTTGAGTTAAATGGTCTAAGAGAGAGAAGAAAAACATTGAGCAAATTTTAACTGGTTTGCTTTCTTCTTTTTCCAGGGGTAGGGGGAGAGAGGAGTTCATGGAAAATGAAGGAATAAGGAGGACCAGTATTCTCAGCAGATAATTTTTTTTAAATAAAAAATCCAGATGTCTTAATATCCACTTAATACATCCCATTTTAGTACAGTACAGAGCAAGAGTGAGAGCAAGAAATGGACGAGAAGAGAGCAAGAGGGAGCTAGGGTGGTGGGTGGGGTATTTGGGAGAGAAACCTAGCTCAGTATATTAGTTTATCAGTTTTCTTCAAATTTCCATCTATTCCATCTTCAAATAAACCATCTATTCACCTATTCATTAGCCATTAAGCTAATCTACAGTATTAAATATTGATCTTTTCTAGTTTAGAATTTCACTATATATACTGAGATAACAATGAACGGAAAAGAATGCAAGAAAATGTACAAAAAGATGGATATAACACAAACAAAGAATTTGGTTCTTAGTCCCAGGAAAAAGAAACTTTGGATAGCTATGCATCTGGAGGTTTAAGATTCTAAGTATATTTCTGTAGTCCCTTAAAAGAAGAAAGTACTTATCTGTAGAAAAACTAAAAATATCAAGAACATATAGCAAAATAACTTGTTGGAAAATATTCAAGAAAAAATGAAAGTATCGTCCTTTAAAAGAGTGTTATTCTTAACAATTCTTCTAACTTTTCTAGCTAGTGTTAAACATGCTAACACTCCTCAATTTCTTTCCATCACACTTAGAAATGTAGGCTTCAAATAATAAAAACTAAAAATATACATGGACATATTCTGTAATCTGATTTCCTCAGATTGGTGTTGTGGTTTTCCAAACGGTAGTTCTATTTATCTGGTGTTCTTGGACAAACTTCTTTCCTGGATCCTTATATTCTAGAAATGTAAGAACAGCAGCAGTGTGGTATAGTGAGAAAGAGCTGGAGCTGGAGCCACGAAGACATTAAGTTTAAACCCCATATCTGGTATAAACTGGGTGTCTCAGCTCTCCAGAAAGCTTTCTCAGGTTTTAAGTGAAGAGCAAGTGCCAATCTGCATTGGTAGGAGGAGTTTCCTTTATCAGTGAAATCTAGGCAGAGTCCAAAAGAAACTCACAACAAAAATAACAGCAGAAGCCATTACATAATTCCCTGGGAGCTCTCTTATTTCCTGGAGGACTTGAGGTGCAGGAAAGTAAGCATTAATTAAAAACAAACAAACAAAAATAAGTTTCTTTGTGATTGCCCCTAGTACAAAGTTGAGACCTAAAGACTGGGTTGGTTAGAGGCCTCCTTCTCTTGACAGCCAAATGAATGTTGGGAGGGACATATTGAAAATACAATGAAAACCCAACATTTCCTTTTCTAAAGAGATATCTGTGACACGAAATCTTTCAGGGGGTCAGGAATAGATATGCAATGAACTCCACTATCCATTTCACATATTCTCTCACCCTCATAAAAGCAACATAAACAAGATCTTGGAAACCAGTTTAACTTACAAGCCTGAAGGGAAAGACTTATGGATGAGGGTATTAATAAGAAATATTCCAAGGCCTACATTACACTTATCATAGCCCTTAAGAACCATATATTAATAAGATTATAAAGTGAATTATGGTAACCCAGTCACTTTGCTGTTTAGCTATGGAATTTCAAAATCAGGCATGTATCTGATTAAAGATGCTTTCCTAATGGGCTTTTGAAAAATAAAGAAGACTTTCCCAGTAATGTAATATTCAATATATAAATTTTTATAGTTTTGCTTTAACATATTTGTTCCGTTGTGATTGGTTGTTAGTACTGTGGTTAATGTGACAAGGTTCACCCAAGTATCTGTTTTAAGTAGCCAATAAGTTTATTTACAGAGCATGTGCAAAATGTTATTAGTGATGCCTCAAGCTAATGAAACTCTATTAAGCTGACCTTTAATTTTTAAAAATCAATTTAAAAAAACCTTGACTCTCCATAAACCAAGCATAGCAATGTTGGCTTGCATGAGATGATTCTAGAGCCCTATATCTCTAACAAAATATATAACAAAAGGGCTCTTTGCTATTTTAACAAGTAAAATGGATCAAAGTAAGAATAGATTCCAAAAGATTTTATTTTCTGGATTGATACCTTTAATGGCATCTCCGAATTCTAAACTCAACATCTCTCTTCTAATTGCTCCCTATTATCATTCCTTAGGAAACAAAGGGCAGCTTAGGAAAACTAGGTCCTCTGAAAAGATGTCAACTTAGGAAAACTGAATTATAGCTTAGCGTACTCTAAAGACTTTAAGCACATTACTTTAAAGTAAACTCTCATTTAGCCTAAATAATTACAAAGAATTATTTTTCTTTCCTCTGTTATCCTTGAAATTAGGTATGCATAGTATCCAGTCTAATACTGACGTTCTTCATGTTTTTTGTGACAAAGACTTTTTTTTTTAATTTTAGGCAATTGAGATTAAGGGACTTGCCCAGGGTCGCACAGTTAATAAGTGTCAAGTGTTTGGTCTGAGGACATATTTGAACTGAGGTCCTCCTGACTCCAGGGCTGGTGCTCTACCCACTGTGCCACCTAGCTGCTCCAACAAAGACTTTTTAGGCAGCCTGATGAAACCTATGGTGCCCCTTCTCAGAATAACGTGGTTTTTTTTAACATACAAAATAAGTTTCAAATGATTATTAAGGAAACCAATTATACTGAAATACAGTTAGCAAATATGTGTATGTGTGTGTGTTTGAGTGTATGTAAATATGTTTTAAATTCACAGATCCCAAATTATGACCCCTGGTAGTAGAAAGAGCAGTAAAGAGCAGTAGGCTATGAATCCTGAAACTTGGATTTTTGTCTTAGCTGTCATTTAATTAGTTGTGTGACCCTGGCAAATCACTGCCTTTCTGTACTCAAGTTTTCACATCTATAAAACAAAGGGACAAGGTAATCTCAAAAGTCTCTCCCAGCTCTAAACTGTATGATTCTAATAATACTGAAGTACCATTCAAATAAAACAACCTACATTTGTCTCCAAAAGAACCGTGTATGGTTGGTTATATGTCTTTGTTTTCCTAGAACACTAACTCCAAGAGCAGCAACTGCGTCATTGTTAGGTTTTAGGCACATATATAATATACACAGTAGATCCAACAATAATATGCAGCAAGAACAACAAAAAAAAAGATGACGTAGGATCTTAACTGAGGTGACAGAACCAGGTGTATGTAACTGGTTGAAGAAAATACAGAACAAGCAGCAAGAAAGATAAATAACCTCCAAATCAAAACCTGACTGAGGTAAGAGGAAGAAATGATGATTTAGTGTGTTTACTACCAACAACATTATTAATCACTGAATAACAGCAAATAATAGTAGCATCATGGCAAAACTGACCAAAGTTTCAACAATAATGTAACAGTTCATTTTTTATTTTAATGTATATTTTTCTCTCAAAATTTGTAAAATTTACCTCAAGTAAAGAAATTTAGCTCAAGATCCTCTAATTAGAAACCTAGAAGATTTAACAATTACACAAGGTCTCCCTAAGTACATATGCAAACATTAACTTTGGCATAACCTTTGTAATTTTTTCATGAACCTTAATTTATAGCATTAATGGCCTCAAAAGGACTAATTTCCAGTTTTAAGCACTAAACAGGTTAAGAAAACAGATAAAAAATTACTTTCAATATCTACTATAAATTTAGCTCATTTTAAATCCTAGAAAGTCCATTTCAACAATAAGTAAATGGATCTCTTTGATACCTATGCTTGTCTCCCCAAAGGACGCACAACAAGGAGACTGCCTTGAAGAAACCAAATGAAGTAGGAAGCCCTTCCTTTTCACTGCTCACCTAGCTGGTGTACATAAGCCACCATCATGGCTTCTCAAGTCAGTAGGAAAGTCCAAGAATTTCAGCTTCTTTCTGTGCATCACATTTGGACAGGGTGATTCAGTGAAGTGGTGAGTGTTCTCTTATTTCTAAGGCCGACACATGGAGAGGGCATGTGTCAGAAAGAGCGGATTATATTATTATATTAAACCAATGCCACTCCACCCACAAGTTCAGCTGACTCTCTTCGCATTGTAAGGGCAGAAGAATTCTTAAAAGTGGAAGTGATCTTTTAGTTAATCTAATCAGTTCCTTCATTTTATGGATAAGTTGGCTCTAGATAACTTAACCAGAACAAAGTCACATAGCTAGTTAATAGCATAACCATTACTCTTCTTTCCCAAACTTCTCTACACATACCTAAAAATATACACATCTATGACCACTCCCCACTCACATCCTCTATACGTGCAGTTTCATTCTCCTATAGCCTACATCCAAAATAGGCACCTATATATTTTACTCTGCTAATTTCCTGGAAATATAGCAGTATGAAGAGTTTAAAAAAATCTGCTTTGGGGGAAAAATATGTCAAGGCTGCATGCACATAAACAGCACAGTGCCCTTTCAGGGCACAGCAACCAGGATAAGCTGGTTGTGGTCTGGCAGAGCAATAGGGAAGAAAAGAAGACTGTCAGATTTTATCTTACTGCAGCAGGCTGCTGAATGCAGAAAGCCTCAACTATGTAGAATCTTCCTTCTTCAAGTCTCACTAACATTGGCTGTCTCAATCAACATAATATGCAGACAGACACAAAGCAGATGCCATGAGTATATACTAATGTATGGTACAAAGCTCGGCATGTAGACAACAGCCTTCAGGGCCCGGATGAAAATTCAAAGAGAGAGTGATCAGCTTGTGTGATCACTGGGCAGCCAGTCAACCTCCCAAGTTCTCATCCCATTTGTGCTCTACCCTGAGAGAGTCATGTGACCTCCCACATCCCATTCTTTCTTCTGTAAAAATGAGACATAATGTTCCACCATGTAGAGAAAGCTGCCTCTTCCAACACCAAAAACTTGAAGCAAAAAGCTGGGGTGATTTTCTTTGTTTTTACTATTTGTTACTTTAAAGTGAGCCAAGAAACAATCAGATGATTGTTTTTGTCAGAAAGCAAGGAGCCCACGTAAAATGTCAGGCTGAATTTAACCCCTATCATTCACCTCTTAAAGAGTCTGGATAGTATGTATAAGAGAGGCACAGAATTCAAGAACGTTAGGGTTTTCCCCCAACTCCTACACTGAGATGCTTCTGAAAACACACACAAAATACATATAGATGTGTGTTATGTGTGCACATATAAATATATGCACAGGGTGTATCCTTTCTTTTCTAGGCCAAAAGCCACTTTTGTCTGGAATAATTCCCTCTGTACAAGTAGACACCCATGGATTAGTCATGAGTATTATTTATAATAAGGGGTAGGTTAGGAGAGTCAGCACCTTTATGCCACAATACTATAATAAAGTAAAGCTTGTCTGCCAGGGTGTATATACCTGAGATAGACTAGGAAAGTATAGCTCCCCTGTTAGCTTATTATGGTAACTCAAGGAGTAAAATATACTCAAACCCCTACAAGAGAAACCACTTAATCAAGTGGCACCTCTAGCTAAAGATGATGATGCTTTTAGGGCAGCACTGTTTAGCTTAGTTTCAAGATTTCAACCTTCTTCGTGATTTCTATCTGAACAGAAGGGCCTCAGCCTTCAAGCATACAATTTATTCTCCCAGCTCAAAATTTCCTTAGCTTTACAAAAGTTTTTCCCCAAATCCCACGGCTTTAGAGTAAGAAAAGCATCAATGAATTGAAAAGCAAGCAAATCATCGTCATCTACAAAGCCTAAATTGCTGTCCCTAAAAATGGTCCCTTCTTTATATCAGACTCATCATTACTTTTCGAACCTTAAATATCATTTTTTTTGCCATTGTCAAAGGTTTCTACACAGGCATAGGGGAGTAAGAAGTTAAACTGAGTTAATCCAATAAGATTTTGTGCCTTCCTGTCCAGGCAAATTTCTAATACTTCTCATTTAATCAAACCTAGAACTATGACATATTTGGAGATATGTAAATAGTACAGGGAAAAAGTTCTTCCCTACAAAATCTCTGAAGATGTCTTACTGTGGAGGATATGGGTTATAAAAGCTTAACTCTATCACTGTGTCCATATTAATAATGGAATAAGAGAAGCCCAAAAAAGAAAATACTGTCCACAGGAAAAATAGATGTTAACAAGGGTATGAATCAGAATCAGCAGACCAGGCTAATAATTAGCCAAACTAATATTCTGTTCCCATAGAGCTTTATCAATGCCACTTACCATCTGAGTCTTTACAGTGTGCTTTGTCTTGTGCTTAGCTACATCCATTTCTTCAGAAATTGAGTCCTTCCTGGAATTATCCAGAAAATCCACTTCATCTTCTGCTTTCATGTCTGGCATTTCTGAAGAGACATAAGGGGTTTGTAAAGTGCATTTGAAAATGTGATTCTTTTGCCTTTCTGTTTACACAAGAGGCTGCTGCTTTAGTTCGATTTGTTTTTACTTTTATTTAAATAGAAAAGAATTCTTTCAGCAGCTGGTTTTGTTTCTGACACTACTAGGCTGCTCATTTTCCAAACAGTTGTGGAGCTGTTCCTGACCAAAAACAAACCATGAGAATGCAGCCTGCTCCTGGAGAAAAGTTAATAAGGCTATGGAGACAGCACTAGCTGAAGGTACAGACACATGGGCAGTGTCCGGTAAAGTGTTGTGCACATAGTAGGCACTAAAACATTTGTTGAATAATTGTCAAACTTCCATTTTTTACTGTTGACTTTTCATGAAAAATAAGGCCCCTCTCATTTGGTTAGAGAAAACAGATCAATCAATCATTCAATCAACAAGTATTTACTAAGCCCCATGCTATCTGCCAAGTACTGTGCTAGGTGCTAGGACAGAAATAGATAAATTCCTTAAGAGAGGTAACCATGCCTACCACCATTTGGAAAGGCAACAGACATTTACACAACAAGAGAGAGCAAAGGCTCACCATAGTGCTCTCAGGATGAACTATCTGGGATAGGTTGAGCCTTTACCACTCTGTGATGGCTTTCTAACTTACCATATACACAGATTAATCCATTACTGCTATTTACATATATGAAATATATAAGACATGCCTTAGCAAATGACTGTTTTCACATCCTAACTTCGCAAGGTCAAAAGACTGTACAAAACAGACACAATTATAATTTCACTACTTAGTAAAGTAAGTTTGACAGGCACATATAGCCTGCTTTCTTCTTAAGATATACCCATTAACTATTTTCTATTGACCTCTGAAGAACTGCTTAGTTGCCTTCAAGTTAACAGTCAAAGTTACAGGAATACTTTTATTTACTGAAGGGAAGAAAAGCCCAGCAGTATCATTTGAGACCAGAGACCATGTTCAACAGTGCACACTGTTGTAGTTCACAAATAGTGGTGGTTACTGTTACCATTTATCACAATTTGGATCAGACAAATACAGGAAGGAAGTGATTAAATGATACCCTAGAAAAATTTAAGATTCTGATACTTTCTAACAGGGGACTGTAAATGGTCAGAATTGAACTTGATATTCCAAACATGAATAGATGACTATTAGAAGAGACGACATGTTAGAGGCCTATGATTTTATGTGGAAAACTCTTGTTTGTTAATTTAGCATAAAAGTCTTACTGAAGTCATTATCCTGGAGGGAGATAGGACTTTTTATACAAAGGACATGGAGATTATTTTTAGCTGAAAATTTTTAAGATTTCATTCTGTAAATCCACTGTAGGAATTTATAAAAGTGCTACACTGAAATGAAGGCAAATGATGTTAATGTATATACAGATGAGCATATAATACACACATTATACACTCATAAATACATACATGTATGACAAAAATTTCATACAGCTTAGTAAGTATTAGATAATGAACATATATGTACCCTTCATCTAGGGAAGCTAAGTCTCTTGGAGTTTAAATGTCACACATCAAATAAAATGAAAACATATACAATCCTCGGACAGGTATCTTGATCAGAAGTAACCTTTGAAAATGTTCAACCCAGATATTGCCTTATGAAATCTGGGTGGTTTGTTGTATATAGGAATTTGTGTGTGTTTTTTCTTTTTTTTTTAGGGGGGAGGGACCTTTTTGGTTTAATTTAGTACCACTTCACTTGGCTACACCCGTCAACTAAAAACATATATGTACCTTGGCAAGTAGCCACCAGTCGTGACTGTAAACAGATAGCGAGTGTATACTGAGACCTAAACTTTACGTAAGACAGATCTGGGTCAGCAATAAACCACCCAATTTCCCAAAGCACAATCTAGGCAAATGTTTACACCTCTTTTCTAAAGCTGGAAATTTTGTGGGTTTTTTCCTTCTTGTTTTTCCCCATTTGAGTAAGTTTCTATTTGGTCTTCTAAAGAACAGCATGACAACACAAATAATATATACAGCAGTTAAAGGGAACACGAACCTTTTAACTTTGCCATACTTTAATCTGCCCAAGATAACAAACTATGACCTTTTAATGAATGTCTAACAACCCCCTTTACTGTTAGGTCACATTTCGCTGCCTGACTTCAGAATTAACATGTGATCAGTTAACAGTTCCCTATTCCAAGAAGGAAGTGGCAATTCCCTCATTACTGGGTATTTCTTTGTACAGCTAAGGCTGGAACAGAACTAAGGATACACTTTCCCTACTGGCATAGCAAGTCTCTACCCTTACATACTTATATAGCTATATTTGCTATTTAAAGCTTTCTTTTAAGACAGCTGCTTGGGCTATTCCCTCTAATTCTGGGTTAACAACATAACTTTGAATTTCCTGCTCGTCCTTAATTTTTGCCTAAACCTCCCAGATTTTCTCTCTATGTTTTCTACATATAATGCAACATGTGAAAAACCAATGTAGCTCACCCACTCTTCATTTTAAATCTCAGCCACTGAGCTGGAAAAAAGCAGTAATTCCAACCCATGTGTCCCAAGAAGCAGCATTCAAAAGAAATGAACACACTCAGGCATCAGCTTACAGCCCCTCCTGTTTTGGTGAAATGTCAACCGGCCAAAGCCCCCAAAATAGACTCCTCTTTTTTTAAAAGACAGCTTCTGATTGATATTAGAAGTCCTGAAATAACAGCCAACAACTTTTCATCTCTAAATATCTGAAACCCTCCCCAAAACTTTCAAAACCTGAAACCTCCAAAATGTCTGGAACATACATATTCAGTTACAAAAGTGAAAACCAGAAAGGAGAAAACCTTCCCTTGAGGGAAAGCAGCTGTAAAGTATTACTACGGTAATGAACACAGCTAATGCCTGACATGACATTGGTTCTTTCTTCTACCGTTCTACCTCTACCCACCCCATTTTTGTATGTGCCATTTTCAATATCCCTGGGGGAAAATATAGCAGAACACTTCTTACCTAATCCTTACGAACAAAAATTAATAACGTCTAGCGAGCACAAAGGTAGCTCTTCCCTTCTGTGCCCCAGCAACAGGTGATCAGGCAAAGTCCGGATTAAACTGGCCCTATGATCTCAAGAGGTAAAACTGTCCTCTGCTTCCACTTTCGTCCCAAATCGCAAAAACATGAGGTTATGCTGGAATGGCCCCTTTCCACTGACTGGTGGTTTCTATTTACTGTTGTTGGACATGGCTACCCATCGATTGAAGAGGTCGCCGTGTGAGCAATCTCCTTACTGCAGCTGCTTCACCGAGATAAGTGGACACAAGGTTTGCCCTATGACAGCACACTCAAAGGATGAGGCTTAGCGGAAATCCTGTGCGGGAAACCCCCTCTGCCCAGCCCCTAGCCCCAGACACTGTATAAGGCTCTGAATTCCAGGGCTGTTGCATTAAGTCAATAGACAATGTGACTGAAGGTTTTCTTCACAGGCAAGGAAGAGGAGGGAGTTTTGTTGTTGTTTTTCACTCTTTGCTCTCCTACAATGACCTAATACCACCATTTAGGAAGCTGGACTGCTAGATTGGAAGGACACTTAACAGCTGAGGCTTACTAGTATAAAGAAAACTTCTCCATGATCCTGGCTATTTTCTCTGAACCTAAACTGACAAAGAATGAGAGAAAGGAACGAGTCAGCTTCAGACACCTAAGGACACTGTTCCCAACACTCTCCTTTCAGCCTCACATGAAATACTGCAAACACAAGTCCAGCCTAATATTTACTTTGGCAAGAGTAGTTAAATCATGTGAATAAAACTTCTGTAGAAGCCCCAGTTTGGGCTGAATTGATCTGCCACCCAGATATTTTTCTCCAGGTTTAGAAAACTGCAGGCCTTATGTGTATACCAGGCATAAGAACTGAGAGGTGATGGCAGGCAAACCATTCAAAGTTTAAAGCAATTCACCTAAGAATTAGGTTAAAATAAAATCTCTTACATAACAAATATGACTGCATGGATGTTATTCAATCCTAAAGAAGTAATTTTATATAAATAGCAAAAAAAAATAATGACACTTGACTGCCACACCTGAAACACATTTGGATAAGATTGCTCATTTCAGCTTGCTTACCTGCCACAGGTTCAGATTCTTGGGAGTGTCCAGGAACCTTTTCCCGTTCTTCTTTTTTGGTTGTCCACACTTTTGAGTTTACAACTAATTCTCCTTTAGCAGGTCCATCTTCTGGAGTCACCCAAGGCCCTTCTGCAGCAGCACTTTCCTCTAGCTCCTCAGCAACAGGGTTTGGCTTAGTAGTATCACACTGTGGAGGGCTACCGCCCTCTCCCACGGCGAGCGCCCCACCTGTAGCTCTCACTTTTTCAAGAATAGTATCCACCAAATGGTTGGCAGTTTCCTCTATCAGGTTTTCTCTCTCCAGTGAATCTGAAGCATCGGCCTGAATAGGCAGACTTTGAGAAGGAACATCTCGGAAGCTTGTCTTTTGTTCAGCCCCATCCCCATCAGGCAAGGTTTCCTTGGTTTTGCCCACACAAGGGGTGGTGTCGCCCTCACCTGCCAAGGGCACCATGTCCCCAGTGACGTCGTTCTCACAGGGCAGCAGCTCTTCAGCAATGGGCTGTAGCAACACCCTTGGTACTACACTGTCTACCTCCACTTCCTTCAGATGTCTTACTATGGGGACAGTTTCATTTGCCTCCCCTTTCTCCTTACCAGTAGGCAGCACTTCTGTGATTACAGTTTGCTTCTCCAAGATCTCACCTTCTGGTGGGGCTCCTGGTAGGCCCAAGATTATATCATTCTCTTGGTCTGCCATGTTTTTCTGTACCAGAACATCCTGGTGGCCCCTAGGTATCTCCTTTGTCCCCAACACAGAAGGATCCTGGGTAGCCTCCTCTCTGGAATCCACAGTTACATTTCTACTCTCTTCACAAGAGGAGAAGTCCCTTTTAGACTGAGTCTCTTTTACTTCAGATTTTGCAGCCACTGACTTTTCCCTGTCACAAGCCTCAGATCTATCTTGTTCTGGGTCAGCTTTGGTTTTGTTTGTCACTGCCGGCAATGGCAAGCTGCACTCTCCAGAGCCAAACGTCCCCTGCCTGTCTGCAGACAAACCAGCTTCTAATGGCACCTGGCACTGTACAACTATGCTTTGCTCAGCTCGCAGTGAAACTTTTGCAGCCACTTCCTTGTTTTGTTCAGGTTCTGCATTGAGAATGGCAGAGGGTGTGCCCACTGAATTATTATTGTGTTTAAGTATTCTGCCCTCAGCACATGAGTCTAAGACAGGTTGATCACCAAGCTCTGATGTCTCTTCTCCAGGAGGTGGCGTCTCCTCTTTAGGCAAGGAAATTGAACAAAGTGGATCATCTGTAGTTACAGAACAGGCAGCTGCTTCATTTTCTTTATCTTGTTCCTGAACTACAGTACTTTCTGGCCCCACTGGCTCCTCGTCCATGCTGGACAAAGCTGAATCGGCAGGTAAAACACTTGTCCTTTCACTGGGTGCAGAAGAATCTGATTCTAACACATCCACTGTCTTGTCACTAAGACCTTCAACCCCACTGTCCCCTTCTACAGA
The DNA here is from genome assembly GCF_003287225.1 of Phascolarctos cinereus. NCBI lineage: Eukaryota > Metazoa > Chordata > Mammalia > Diprotodontia > Phascolarctidae > Phascolarctos > Phascolarctos cinereus. Next base: position 123,567,806 of record NW_027555736.1, read on the forward strand.
AATGGAATTTCCCATACTTAGCTGAGAATCAGGAGCAGGAAGAAAAGATGGCAGGCTCACTGAGCTGTCTTCTGTCGGCAGTTTGTTGGGCACACAGAGCTCTAGTGCTGGGCCACAGAGATATTCTTCTGCCTTTGTTTCAGGAGTTGCTGTTCCCTTTTCTTGCCGGGAGGGAACAAAAGAAATCGCATCATCTTCAGTTACTGATTCAATCGAGGGCCTGTCTGGCTGAGTAAAATTATTTTCAGATGCCATTGCCTGATTCAGTATAAAACTTTCTTTTGCTTCGAGCAAGGCTGGGTGAGGAGGTGAAACTGATTTATGTCTGGGGGGTGAAGGGGTGTCCAGTTTTAAATCCTGTGTTAGGTTACCTTCATTTAAAATTGCTATAGAACGGGGAACTTCAGATCCCTGGTTATCTCCTTCAGGATCAGAGACTCCCTCACTCAAACAAGATTCTTTCATCTGAACTTCAGCAGGTGAATTTGATGAATTCCCCTTCACATCCTTGGAATGGATGGGTTTGCCATCCTTGCTCTCTGTTTCCATGTCTCCAAGAGGAGTCACTGAATTCTGTTGACGTACGAAATCAAAACTAAATTCGTCCTCTTCCGTTGTGCAGCAGATGGTTGATTCAATTTCCTGATCTTGGTCTTGAGCTGAGCTGCCTTTTGATGTCTGGTTCAAAACTGGCTCTTTTTCTGGGCTGGTCAAAGTTGAATCAGAAGGTGAGCCTGTCTTACACATGCTGGTTAAAGAAGAATCCATTTCTAACTCTTCCAATACCTCTTCCTGACCAGTGGCATATTTTGCTAAAGATGAAATGATAAGGGAGTGTTGATCCCCAACTCCCTGGTTCTCTGCTACAGGATCTGAGTTCTCTTTGCTACTTCTGCTTGAAGTTTCGGTTCCTGGCACAGTTTCTTTAGTAATGGTTTCTCCTTTACCAATTGTAGATGAAGGCTGAAGATGTTCATTGCTGTCTAAGGAACTTGGAGAGTCAATGCCATTTGGAACACTGGGCTCCTCCACAGGGCCACTGTTTCTTTCTACATCCAGGGTTCCAGCTCTGCTGACACTGGAGCTCTCATTAAGTCTATCAGTTTTACTTTCTTGCATTTCACACAGACTCTTCTGGAGAGTGGCCTCAGGAATTCTGAGATCACATTCCACTTTCTCTGTTGCTTCTGGAGTTGTGCACTCTGCTTCTGAATTGGTGACCCCGTCAGCTCCAGGGGCATTTTCGTCTTGGCTCCACTCACTGATATGTACTTCCCCTGTGGCACCATCTCCACTGCTCATGTGTTCATGGTCCAACACAGTTCCAGGAGATGTCATTCCAGTTTCCTCATTTGTATTTCCAAAGGATGTAAGGTCTTCTGTGTTATTCACGCTAGCAGGTGTACTCTGTAAGCATCTGTCTTTCTCTGACACAATCTCAGAGACTACAAATTGTGCTGGCTCCACCTCTTCCTCTTTTCTCTCCACGCATTTATCTTTCCTTCTACAGGAACAATCTGTCTTCCCTTTGCTCGTCAGGTTTGAAAGATCATCTGACTTTTCATCCAAACTAACTGGGTCCCCTTTGTGGTCAGGGTTGTCCCTGCCTCCAAGTCCCAGTGGAGAAGAATGCTGCTGGTCATCCACATCCAGGACACTGTGAGTAGGTGGAGGGTTCTGTGATGTTATCATTAAAGGGATACGATCCTCTGTCTGTCTGAAGTTTGTTTTCTGCAAAGGCAAAAGAAAATGTCAGTAATGTAAACTTCATAACTACACGTGTTATAAGGGAATGCAAGCAGTCACATCTGACAGAACCCCCTACTTTGTAAGCTGACTGAAGTCTATCTAAAACTCAGTCTTAATTTATACTTACTCTTAGTTTTCTCTCCCATATCTGCATAGTCACCACGATTTTGAAAGTTGCTCATGATACTCAAGACTACTGTTTCCAGGAATTAAATATAAGCTTATTCTAAAGAGTAGGATTAAATTTTAACCCCAAAATGTTGGACAAAAGTGTATCTGCATACTGGTTTGGATGAACGACTCGGGTAAAATGCTCTCTAGGCCTCCTCTCCAAGGGACACACATCACTTCCAACTTCCTTTATCCGTTCTAAACACAAACAAATTCACGACAGTTTGCCAAACTTCCCCTAGTTCTAAGATGCAGCTAAATTCCCAGATGCCCCAAATATTTACTGAAGTATTATACCACCCTTTAATCCTACAAATAAACTCCACCCTATCCATCTTCTAGCAGGAGTGGGTTGACCTGAGTCTTTCTTAAAGGCTATGAAGTCTTTAAAAAAAAAGTCCTGCTCATTAAGCAGCTGTATAGGCTAATAATTTTAGCCTTGGCAATAGTCGCCAAATCTCTTTCACCTTTTTGGTGGGGGAAAAGTATCTTTCTGCTAGCTAATATGGTAAATTTCAAATATAAAAACTTATAGATTTCCTCTTTAACTCTTGAGCCTCACCCATTCTCAAATGAAAGTAGTATGAATGTATCACAATGGACTGAACTAGAAATCAGATACTTATGTTCTTGTTCATGGCTCAACATCTGCTCTACTCCACAACCTCATACTCATCTAACTGCTTCACTTTCCCTATTGGTAAAACTGGGGTTCGGGGCTTTTAATAAAAGTTAGCCAATACATAATCATAAAACTTGTTATGAATATTAAAGTCTTAATGATAAAGCGGTCTTCTTTGGGAACCTCAGCATTGCGACCTTCCAACTTCCCTTTTCTTCAAAAGGATATGGACATGAATCAGTCTAAGTTTCTACCATGAGAGTCAAAGTCCCATAAGTGTTAGCAGTTAATTGCTCATTAGGTCAAAAAATCCAGAAGTACGTAATGGTTAAGCTGGCTTTAGGGCAACAATAACCTATCAAATGTCTGGAAAAAAACAGGTGACTGAACTGACTCCAAAGTACTGAGCTTTTCTACATTATCCAAAAAGCATACAGGCGGTGGCTGTCCTGACTCACCCCTCACTTTGCCTGCCTTATCCACAGTAGAGACCCTTCTGGCACTTTCAATAGCACAGCTTCAATTGGACTGTCAACTGTCTTATGGAGAGAGACCTAAATAAAAGCATGATTTCCGGGGAGCACATACAGGCAAAAACAAAAGGGAATCTAGTTCTGGGATAAGCCTGTCTCTCAAAAGGAAGAGGCAGAGGCACCACACGTTCATGGAATGAAGTCACCAGGCCTAATGGGCTGAACAATGATGCCTGTTGCAGAGGAAGCCTCTGGTATTTCAATGGCCCTGAATGAACCTAAATTAAATAATCACAAAGCTGCTTTCCAAAATCAAATCAAATTAATGCTGAATAAAACCTGGATGGAAAAAAGAATCTAAACTTAGCTCTTCAGATCATTTATGAAAACTATAACTAGTGAATCTATATTATTTAGCTTCCTAACAGCAGTTGCTTTTAAGTTATTTTTCAGATTTACAAATTAATATAGCCATAACATAAAAAATTCAAAATGATCTAATCTAGCGTAATTTTTTTAAAAAAAATTATCAACTATCTCAGAAAATATATTGTATATTTTGTCTTTCAAAGTCAAACAAATATACCAATATACTTCCTTTATATAGCTCTGAGCTCTGCTATAACTAAATGCTATATATCTAGTCATTGCTTGAGTTCTTTGGCAAAGGCCAATCAGAATCAAAACATTATTATATCTGGAACATAAAAACAAGGTCCAGAAACTTATTATACATAAATAAACATAATAGTCATTTGCAAGCACTGATCACTTGCCAGTGTTTCTGGTTTCAAAAAACTTCAAGATCCAATTCAAACTTCCTATATCTGGCATTTAAAACTCTATACAACTCGGCCCCTTCCTACCATCTTCATCATCCAGCAATGCTGGAGTAGTCAAAGTTCTTCAAATATGACACTCTATCTCTGTTACTGCACTTGCCTTTGCACTGGCTGTTCTGAATACCTGGGATACTTTGCCCCCCTCATTTCCATCTCTTAGCTTTCCTGGCTTCCTTCAAGACTCAGCTAAAATTCCCCTTCCTAGTTCCTCCACATGATCATGCCTTTCTCAGACAGCTTTCCATCTACTAGGTTCAAATTCTGCCTCAGACAATTTACTAGCTCTATTACCCTAGGCAAATCACTAGATCTCCCTCAGTCTCAATTTCACATCTATAAGATAGGGGGATAATAATAGCACTGATTTCCCAGGATTGTAATGAGAAAACATATGTAGAGTGCTTTGCAAACCTTAAAGCATTCTACAAATGCTAGCTATTATCATATCTCTTGTATAAAACTTGTTATTTACATGCTATCTCCCAGGAGAATAAAAATTCCTTGAGGGTAGGGAATGTTTTTGCCTTTTTTTTTGTATTGCTATTACTTAATACAGTGACTAGCATATAGTAAGTGCTTAATAAATGCTCGTTGACTGAATGCCCTAAATCTAATCAAAGTTAATTTTACTAAGGAATCAAAGGCTTGAGATATGGATTGTTTGTCCTCACCATAAGCTGCTGCTGGATGTTCCTGAGTTTAAAAATATGTCCTGTCCGACTGTCTCTAGGGTGTAGGGATTCCTCATCTGATTCAGATGTCAATGTATAAATGTCCAACTCTCGGTGATGTCTCACAGAGCAATCCCCATAAGGTATTTCATAGGATAAACTGCTCCACGAGTCAGGTTCTCCAGCATTCTCCCTGAAAACAAACAATCTCAGGTTAATATATAAATTATAGCTGACAGGCAGTAGGCTTAGAGCTACATCTGTGGATCTTGGCTTAAATTACTGATCTAACTGATTATCTTTTGCAGAAGAAGTTCCATAGGGACCTGATCTTACATGCTTTACTTACATGCAAACACATACATCCATTCCCACACATCACCCACTGTAGCAAGAGGCCACAAACAGGTTAACTGGGGGGGGGGAGATCAAGAACCATTGCAAGGGAAGATCAGAAGCAGCTTTGGGTTCTCGAAATGGTTAATATTCTGCTAACTAATGAGTAATGAGGAAGCACAAGGAGATCATTTTTAGTTTGGTTACCCATAGAAACATGGCTTACAAGAATGACTCTTCTGTGTATTATTTGATACCTTAGGCTGATTTCAAATGACAGCAGAGGCAGGGGCCCCAGTGCATGTAGGGGATATTTGAGGAGTAGGAAGCACCCTGCAATTCCTCCTCCTCTCCTTCTTCCCTTCCCCTCTGCAGAAATTCCCAGTGTCAACTAAACAGAGAAATACTATTGACTATTCTGTTCTTGTCAACATGACCATCCAACATTGTTTGATACACAGAAACTGTTTCCAAGCAACTCAAAGTGCTTCCAATTATACTTTAAAATATCCTAATATTCCAAGATAATGTGGTTATTAATGAATACAACACACAGAGTCATCTTTGTGACACAGTAAAGACATGGTGGTATATAACACCACAACATCATCGAAAGAGAAAGAGCCTTCCCTTCCTAATCCTCTCTGGGGTTAATATTCTGCTTTTCCAAAAGTTAAGAATCACGTAATCAATGAACAAACATTTATTTAGTGCCACTCACTGAGCTAGATACTAGGAATTTACAGATGAAAATACAACAGTCTCTGGAAACAAGAACCTCATGGTACATTCCAATGAGGGGAAACCACCCCTTCAGTCATCCAGGTTCTCAACCTATGTGTCATCTTCCAACTCCCCCACTCTCTTATCACTATCCCCTCCCCCTAGCATATGCAATAAGTTGCTAAACCCTGTGGCTTCTTCCTTTCTAACTTCTCTTCTCTGACAACCTTGGTACAAGCCCTCCTGACTTTATGCCTAGACTATTATAATAGCCTGTTGGTTGATTCCACTGCTTCAAGTCCCTCCATATTCCAGAATATCCTCCAGCTTTTAAATTGATCACCCTAAAGCACAGGTTGGCCCATGTCACTTCTCTACTCCAGTGGCTCCCCATTACCTCCAGGATCAAATTTTAAAAATCATCTGGCTTTCAAAGCCCTTCATAACCTAGCCCCTTCCTACACCCTACCCCCATTCACACATTTTAAAACCCAGTGGCACCGGTCTCCTTACTGTTCCTTACATGAGATACACCTCCCAACTTGGAGCATTTTAAATGGCTATTCCTTATGTCTGGAACTCTCTCCCTCCTTATCTGTACCTCTTCGCTCTCTTTTCTTCCTTTAAGCCTCAGCCAAAGTCCAACCTTCTTCAAGATACCTTTCTAGTTCCTCTTTAATCTCAGTGTCTTCCATCTGAGATTATATCCAATTTATCCTATATATCTCTTGTTTGTACCAGTTGTTTGCATGTTGTCTCCTGCATTAGACCAGGAGCTCCTTGAGAGAAACAACTGTTTTTCGCTTTATTTTGTAACCCCAGTACTTAGCACAGTGCCTGGAACATGTAGTAGAGTGAGAAAAACTTGAGGTACAAAACTATGAAAAAAATAAGGAAAGTTATAGGCATACTAATCATCATGAATTACTCAATTAGCTTGCCACCTTTAAAGTGTTAACCTACATTTTAGGCTTTTTGTTTTGTTCTGATAGTTTTCTATTACTGGTTCCTCACTTCATTCCAACCTTTGAGATCACTGCTTGTTCATACTAATTCAGCCTTCAAACCAGAATGATTTCTGTTTCTCACTTACCCAGATCTCTATGGGGACAGGGTCCCCTTCACTATAGATCCTAATCTTACCACCTCAGCTCTCTACATACTCTCAACTGATGATTTAATCCACCCCACTGCTGTGATTATTATTACTGTGAAGATTATTTTTAATGTTTTAAAAATAAATTTATTGATCTTTTATCCCTATAACATCTACATATCCCTCTGCAGCCTTCTCCCAGAGAGCCATCTCACAAAGCAAAGATGTTTTTTAAAGAAAAAAAGGGGGGGAGGAGGGTACAGGGATCAGCAAAACTGATCAATATATTGAAAAACACTTATGATATATGCACCCCACCTTTTATGCAGATGATGATTAGCTTCATACCTAACACTCCCCCAAGTTTCTGTAACCTGTTTCTAGCTATGTGCTGATTATTTAAAAATCTAAGTGTCCAAATACAGTGTGAAAATTTTAAAAAACTAACAAGGTCGTCATCTTCTCTCGCCTTCCCATCTCCTCCAATCCAAGGCAACTCCTCAGTCTGGCTTTTCTTTATTTATGTCACTACATTTTCTCTGTTGCCCAAGCTTGAAGCTTTGACAGCATTGGTGATTCCTCCTTTCCCTTCTACATCCAATTGTTGTTCAGTTGTTCCAATCATGCCTGACTCTTTGTGATCTCACCTGGGGTTTTCTTGGCTAAGATACTGGAGTGGTATGCCATTTCCTCCTCTAACTCATTTTACAGATGAGGAACTGAGGCAAACACGGTGAAGTGACTTGTCCAGGGTCACACAGTTAGTAAGTGTTTGAGACCAGATTTGAACTCAGGAAGATCAGACTTCCTGACTAAAGACCTGGCCCTCTACCCACTAGGCTACTTAGCGGCCCTCTACAACCAAAACAGTCTTGTAATTTCATATCTACAAACATTATTGCATCCATTTCCTCCTTTTCATTACCACTGGTATCAACTCCATTCAGGGGCTAATTGGTCTGGGCTATTGCAAAAACTTCCTAAATAATCTCCCAGCTCTAGTCTTTTCTCCTGCTAATTTATTCTAAATGGGTCTGGCATAGTATGAACCTTTCAACAATCACTAGTTGAGATGCTATCACTCCCTACCCTGGAGTGAATGAAAGGAACAAACGAATGAAAACCACTCTCTACAGAATAAAGTCCAACTCTTTAAGACAGGATTTAAGGAAATATATGTTCTGACCCCAAACTACCTTTCCAGCTTGATAGCTATAACTTTTCCACCCTGGTCATTTCTCAAATATGCCTTGTATTTTCTGCTTTTATTTATAGCACTCTCTTTGTTTGGAATGTCCATCCCTCTCCCCACCCCCCAAACAAACAAACACCTCTACAAAAATCTGACTCCTCTTTCAAGACCCAGCTCACATGGCACAAAGGCAGCTAGGATCATTCCTCACCCTACAACAAACTGCAGTGCTCTCACCTTCCTCTGACCTCTCTTGGTATTTTGACCATACCTTCCTGAGGACATTCACACTGTATATTGCCAGGTTCTAATCTAGTTACTTGAATACTTATTGTATTACTCTTTTAGAGAAGTACCAGTACCTCCCACTCCCTACCATATGGTATCTTACAGAACCTGGCCTGAGGTGGACACATACATATTTCTGAGATAAATAAATGACTATATGGACTAGGGAAGAGGTGGATATTGAGCAGAGGAGTAAGATGGGGAACGTGGACAACTTTCCAGTTCCTCATGAGTGAAGGTTTTGTGGTCTGGCTTTAAACTATGATGTTCTCACAATATCTTAAATCCCAACATTTGCATGTAAGTTTACCAAAAAATCACAGGTCGAATATAAATAATTTTTAGATTTCTGTTTCTTTGGTTCACTGATGTCCCTGCTCTCAATTGCAGACACACAAGGGAGTTAACGTATAGGAAAACAGACTAAGCTGATGAAGGTTTTTGCCTAGAACTTTAAATTCTCTTGTTATCTGAACCCATGAAGGGGGAGAGCAGTATAGATAAACCAAAAATAATTATACTGTTCTTTCCTTAAAGAAATACTAACAATTCTTTGCATTCCCTGAGCTCGTAAGAAAAGCTAATCTTGGGAAAGAAGCAGAGGGGAGGAGAGGGGACAAGGCTGGAAATTACCTAACAAAGGCAGTTAGGTGGCACAGGTTATAGAGAGCTAGGCCCAAAGTCAGGAAGACCTGAGTTAAAATCCTGCCTCAGACACTAGCTGTGTGACCCTGCACAAATCACTTAACCCTGTTTGCCTCAGCTTCCTCATCTGTCAAATAAGCTGGAGAAGGAAATGGCAAACCACTCCAGTTTATCTGCCAAGAAAACCCCAAATGGGGTGGTCATGAAGCGTGAGAATGCCTGGAACAACTGAACACTTACCTAAGAACACCTAAGACAGGGAGCACTGCTCATTCTTTTTCTGAACATCTCCAGAAACAATTAACTCTAAAATATTTCTTGGTAGCTTAGCCACATTTGAAAGGCAGAGAAGTGTGGTGGAATATGTACTAGATTTGAATTCTAAGGGCCTGAGTTCAAATCTTAGCTCTGTCACTTACTTTGTGATCTTGGAAAAATCATTTAACTTTTTTTGGGGAGGGGGGCACCTCTATTTCCTCCTATTCAAAATGAAGGGTTTGCACAAGAATGCCTCTTGAGGCCCTTGCAGCCCTAAGTCAGTGATCCTATGAATTCTTGACTCTGACACTTACGGTGAAGTAACCACCTCTCTGAGCCTCAGTTTCATTATACATCAAAAGAAGATAATAATCACAATACCACCTGCTCTCCTTGCTTCTCAGGGTAGTAGTAGTTCACAGAGAAATTCAAATACCACTTTCTACATGATGCCTTCTTGATCTTCCATCTGTTGATGCCCTCCCTCACCAATCCATTTGTGTACCTTATGCTGATTTTGTATTCATTCTGCATGTGCCTCTACGTGTATGCATGTCTTTCCCAAAAGAATGTAAACTGCTTGACAGCAGGGACAGTCAGTTAATCAGTACTTGTGGAATGACTGAGAGGTGTGAGGAAAGCACTATAATGGATCATAGAATCCTAGATTTCAAACCAGAAGGTCAGAGTCCAGGCTCCCTGATTTTACAGAGGAGAAAACTAAGGGCAGAAGGGTGAACTGTCTTTTAAGTGAGACAAAGACATTAAGTGTCCAGGCGGGGAATTCGTACCCAGATCTTCTTGGCTTTAAGCCTGGTGCCCTAAGTTAGTGCACCATACTGCCTCTCAAAATAAAATGTTTATTATTATGTTCTGTCACTAAAAGAAGAAAGGAGTTGTTTCTACATCTATTGAAATTCATTCCTATTTTACTTTAAGCCCATTTGTAAATACAGAAACAACTACTCAGCAGGATTCTTATTTTAAAAAAAAATCTTCATGTGTTTAAAGATAATAAGTCCTTGGCCTTATAGTTCTGTTAAGTCATAAGAGCATTTAAATCACTACACAAATGTGAGTTCTTTAAATACGTATATGGAGAGCTCAATGTCTTGGATAAAGATCAACCTTGAAGCCAGAACACCTGGGTTCAAATCCTGTCTCTTACTATCACATATTGGCTTTTTGAAACCAGACAGGCGTCTTAACCCTTCAGTGTCCAATGTAACTCTTCAAATCTCTAAATTACAGGGAAGAAGCTGAGCTACACTGGCAGTTTTTTCACCTGGTAGTTCCCCATACAAGCGAAATCACAGGCCCAGTCCCTAGCCCTTTCCTAATGTGCATGTAAACTGAACTGCAGCTAAATTAAGTCTACTTACAAGAAAATCACAAATTACACACTCTGGCAAAACAGGATGTTAATACTCATAATCACACCCTTAACCAAGGGTTTATGGAGCCAACAATGAATCTGGGTGTAATTTCACTTAATTAAATAATGTTAGAGCAAAAGGGTATTAGGAACAGGGCAGGATGGATTTCAGTGGCCTTTTCCATTTTTCAGCCTTGGCTCCAAAAGGGGGCCAATAAAATAAGCACTAAGAAAAAGTCATTACTAACTGCAATAATTATTTAGTCAATATAGACAATTTCACACACACAGATATTTTTACATATATTGAAAAAATAATTTTGTATACACATATATATTTCAGCAGTTTTCTTAGTCTTACTGAGGCCCTCAGGGGCATTTTAGATAGTTATAACTAGACCATAATTTAAAGAATTTTCCTGAGTTGTAAAAGCCTGACATCCTATTTTGGCCCTATCAAGCATCTCTTCTACAAGGTCCCATTGTTTGTTTGTTTAAAGCATTCTTAGGATCCCATGGAATAAGCTCCCAGACACACTTTGAGAGTTTAGTTTAAGCACAGGTTTCATGCAACAAAAGAACAAAGAACTGACCCTTCTTGGCTTATAACTTAAAGAAAGCCTCAGCGAGACACTAGCTTTGATATAGGCAGCCCAAAGCATTAAGGGGTGACTGTCACTTGATGACAGTACAGAACAGGAAGGCTTAGGGAAAGGGGAAGAGGACTGCCCAACATTCCTCTACAAATCGAAGGAATGTAAGGCTCCAAGTGAAATAATCTAAAACAAACATCCTTTGATGAAAGGTTCCAAAGTCTACTGCCAGCCTCAATTAGTCAACAAAATAATGTCCAGAGAAGTACCTAGCAATCATCAGATGACCTCATAGACCATGAAGGACAAAACCCTTTCTCTGCCCACCTTCCTGCTGCCTACTGATTTTACAGAACAAGGATATCAGAACTCCAGCTGCCAACTGAAGAAAGTAGTGAAGACTACATAAAAGAAATAAGGCATTCACCTGTCCAGACATGCCTTACATTAAAGGCAGCTAGGGCACGCCATAGTGCAGAGAGCGGTAGGCCTGGAGTCAGAAAGAACAAGAGTTCAAATTCAGCCTCAGACACATACTAGTTGTGTGACCCTGAGCGAGTCACTTAACCTCTGCCTCAGTTTCCTCAACCTTAAAATGGGGACAATAACAGCACCTACCTCCCAGGGTTGCTGTGAAGATCAAATCAGATAATACTTATTAAAATGCTTAGTACAGTGCCTGGAAAATACTAGGTGCTATATACATGCTTATTTCCTTATCTCACTTCCCCACAGGGTTTCCCAAAAGTCTTAGTGCAGTTTTTTAGCTATTAAACCTTAAACTTAATAAAAAGTCTTAACAACTTAAAACTGCATTAAGACTTCTGAAATACTCTAATTTTAAGAAATATTTATTTAGCACACATTTCACAATTATTGAGTTTTTTTGGTCTTGTACCTTCATATTTCTTTTTAACGTTCTATACACCAAGTTCTTTTTTTATCAGATATAAAATTCACACCAGTCCAGGCCTAAGCATATATTTCTTCCTTAGGGCAAATGATTATAAGTTAGCCCAACTCACCAAAACACAACTGAATATTGGTTAATATAATGAAGCAGACTAGAAATATGAGCGGTAGAAAAAATATTTAAGCGTCAATAATTTGAGTCTCAGAGAAAGTTCCCCCATCTCTCTGCTTAGTCTCCACCCCCCTCACTAAAGGTCAGAAAGTAAAAACTGAACCACTTATACAGTAAACTGCTGAGATAACATTCAGCAGCCAGCTGATGATAAGAAACTTGATTTTGGGAGATAAGGGTTAGGTATGTATAAATCTCATGGAGATGATACTTAAACATGTACAAATATGAGAATTCCAAGAAATACACATAAAAAATCACATCAAATCCCATACAGAGGAGGAAGAGCATTTATACAGGTAGAAAAAGAAAGAGCATTCCCCAACTGATAAATAGTCAAAGGATATGAAATAGTAGTTTTCAGAGGAAGAAACTAAAGCTATCTATAGTCCTATGAAAAAATGTTCCAAATCATTATTGTTTAGAGAAATGCAAATCAAAACGACTCTGAGGTACCACATCACACCTATCAGATGGGTTATGTGACAAAACAGGACAATGATAAATGTTGGAAAAGATGTGGGAACATTGGAACACTAATGCATTGTTGGTGGAGTTGTGAACTTATTCAACCATTCTGGAGAGCAATTTGGAGCTATGCCCAAAGGGCTATCAAAATGTGCGTACCCTTTGACCCAGCAATAGCACTTCTAGGGCTATATTCCAAAGAGAATCATACAAATGGGAAAAGGACCCACATGTACAAAAATATTTGTGGTGTCAAAGAGTTGGAAATTGAAGAGATCACCATCAATTGGGGAATGGCTCAACAAGTTGTAGTATATGAATGTAATGGAATACTGTTGTGCTATAAGTCTGCCCCAGGCAGACTTCAAAAAACCTGGAAAGACTTACATGAACTGATACAGAGTGAAATGAGCAGAACCAGGAGAACATAGTACACAGTAATAGCCACCTTGTGTGATGACTGACTTTGATACACTTGGCTCTTCTGAGCAATGTAAGGATCTAAGACATCTCCAAAAGACTCACGATGGAAAATGCTACCCACATCCAGAGAAAGAAATATGGAGTCTGAATGCAGATGGAAGCATGCTATTTGCTCTCCTTTTCCTTTACTGCTTTGTTTTATGTCTTCATTCTTGTGGTTTCTTCCATTAGTTCTAATTGTTCTTTACATCATGACTTATAGGAAGATATGCTTAAAATGAATATATAAATAGAGCCTATATCAGATTGCACAGATTTGACAGCCGTCGAAGGGGGATTTAAAACTCAAAATCTTGTGGAAGTGACTGCTGAAAACCAAAAATAATTAATTATCAAAAAAAAAAAGAGAGAGAAAAAAAGAAAGAGTAAAGAGTAGTGTCACAGAAGCCAAGAAAAGAGTTTGTCCAGGATGGGGAAATGGTCAATTATATTAAAAGCTACAGAGAGGCCAGAGGGATGAGAACCTATGCCACTGGACTTGTCTGAATGCAGATCAAAACATACTATTTTCAGGGTTTTTTTTGTCTTTACCCTTTTGTTCTGTTTTTTTTTCTTTCACAATATGACTAATGTGGAAATATGTTTAATATGATTGCACATATATAACCTATATCAGATTCCTTGCCATCTTGGGGAGAGGGGATGGGAGACAGGGAGAAAAAATTTGGAACTCAAAATCTCATAAAACTGAATGATGAAAACTATCTTTACGTGTAATTGGAAAAAATAAAATACTATTTAATTTAAAAAAATGAGGATACTGGATTAGATGGTCTCTAAGGTCCCCTCTTCTAATTCTAAATCCTATGACTCTCAGGTCAAAGCGGGGACTTTGTTTTATTGGTTTAGTAACTCTTATGATGATATCATAAAAAGTTGGAGTTCATAAAGCTGACAGTGAAGCTCTGCTAAAAGGAGAATTTGACCCATACTTAACTAAAATCAAATCCTCAGTTTGTTGAACCTGATTAAAAAAAAACTTTTTAAAAAATAGTGCAGAATAATGTAAAGGCAAGAAGTGTCCTAAGGATAATAATGGGATACTGATTCAAAGGGAAATGGACATGTTCTTTGACTTTTTCACTGAACTAAAAATCCCAACAATTTGGCCCTAAACGACTGAAAATAAATTTATATTTCCCCTGCCCCCCAAAAAAACTCCATCCAACAACTACATTTGGACATGAAAATAAAGGGAAGGTACTAGAACAATTTCATGATTCTCACTACTAATTAGAATTGTAGAGACCAACACAAATCATAAACTACAGTTCAATTTCTAGAGTTAAAATCAGTTGGCTAAAAGAGAAAATATGAATCAATAAGATAAACAAGTTGTTCTATTTATAGATAGTAAGATCATAACTGTTTTTACTCACTGACTATCATAACGGGGAAAATCAAATCACAATAAAGATATCATTTTGGAAAGTAATTACTGTAATTCATGGAATGAATCTGAATGACAAGAAAAAAAACTACAGTTGCCTACTCTTCAAGCATCACATTGTTCAATTTAAGAAACGATCGTAAACTATTTAAGTTATGGTGAGACAAGGTCATACTGCAATTGAAGAAACATTAAATGCCATATGGAAAAATGTCACAGATGCTTTCCTGATACTTCTTTGGAGTACTAGGTTGCTATTCTCGTATAAATAAGCAACATTTTTCTGATGCAATACTGTTCAATAAAAATATCTTTCACTTTAAGCTTGTAGATCATGAGCCTCATACATAAAAACATGAGAGAGATGACAGAGGGGTAGAGGTGGAGCTGCTTTCCATTTCTCAAAACTTTGAGATTTTGAGATGGAGAGAAGAGGGAGAATCTTGCCAAGATGGTTACCTGAATTAGAAAGACTGGACAGCGCCCACATACCTACTCCCCTCTCCCCCCCAAAAAAGAAGTTTATACCAAACCCACTATGCTCAAGAAATCTAATGAAAAAATACAGTGACTTATATCCCCTTAGAATGGGGGAGGGGGAGAGAGAGCCAGGCAGAATCCCCAAGGCAATAGGAAAAGTGTACCCTTCAACAAAGCAAACACTGTCACAGAAACAGGACCCAATTAGCCATTAAGGCTCCTTGAACATATGCAGAAAGAGCAGAGGGCTCCCTTAAGAAAGCTGCAGTATTGACCAGTACAGTGTAGGAGCTCCCTGGCCCAAGAGTTTGGGAGTCCCAAACACTCTCTCTTGAGATACCAGGAAAGGCCTTGAAGACACAATGCTCAGAATCTCAAAGATCAAGGTTGGGGAGGAGGGTTTAACCGAGAAGGAAGGCAAGGCCAGACACCACATCCCAAAGTGCAGCGTGGCTGGAGCTTTGGCACAAAGCCCCAGTCTGAGTACCAAAGGCAGAAAACCAAATTAAAAAAAAACAAAGCAAAGCAAACAAAAAAAATCATTCAGTATGGAAAATTTTTTTTTAATAAATCTAGACATTTCTTACAAAAGAAGAAACAAGCAGCTTCAAAACAGCTGAAAGCAGACTCAAAGGGAAAAAAACAAACAAAAACAGATTTTACACAAGGACTACATGAATACATGGAAGAAATGAAGAGATGAAAAATAAAATGTAATCTCTGGAGAAAAGAAAAGGAAGGAGAATAAGTAGCTCAGAAGACAAAGTGATAAACTTTACCTTAAAAATGGCCTCTCTAAAAACACGAATAGATCAAACAGAAATTGATAACTCCATGAGATAGCAAGAAATATAATAAAATCAAAAGATTGAAAACATAGAAGAAAAGGTAAAACATGTGATATCAAAAATAACTGAATTAGAAAACAGGTCAAAGAGAAATAGTTTAAGATAACTTGGACTCCCTGACATTCATGATATAAAAGCCTAGAAATCACAAGATTCAAGAAATCATGAATGAATTCTGCCAAGGATGATGAGAAGCAAAGGATAAAGTAAAAACAGAAAGACTCTACCAATCAGCTCCTAAGAGGAAAAAACACCAAAAGCAGCAATTCTAATTCCAAGGACCTAAAGACCGGAGCACAGGTGTAACTTTCAATGAGAGAACGCCTTTGAACTTCAAAAGACAAAATAATAAACTACCTTGCCAAACTGAATATAATCCTAAGAGGACAGGAGGAGGGGGGAAGAGTGAGGAACAGAAGAAATCGTCCTTTAACGGAATGGCAGACTTTCAAACATTTCTGATGAAAAGACCAGAGCTGGATAGGAACTTTGAAATACAGGCTCAGGAACCAAAAGAACCTAGAAAAGTAAATTTATCGAGTAATCAGAAAAGAGCTATGTAATGATTTAGTGCTAATGGTCTCATAGAGGGTGAAGAAATTAGTGTTCTTTCAAAACCTTTTTGTCTTCACAGGATACTGAGGTAATTCAATAAGAAAACCAGAGGTCTCAGGGATGGATTGGTTTTGTTCTGAGGGTCTGACAAGGGGAAAAAGAAGAAAGCGCAAAAGGAGGAAGACACTGATGTAGGGAAGAGGAAGAAGAGGATGGAACTTGCTATTTTTCATAATAGGGGTACCTGAAAAGAGCATACAAACATGGAGAAAAGGCTAGGGCAGGGAGTTGCATCAGATCAATATCACTCTTACTTAAAACAGACTGAGAAGGATTAAATACAAACACACACAGAGTTTGGTGTAGAAACACATCAAATTCAACAAGAAAATAAGTAGGGATAAGTATTGAGACAGAGTTAAAGAGCAAGGTTAATACAAGCCACACAGACTTTCTGATTCTGAAGGATTAAAGGGGAAAGAAGAACAAAGAAAAATACCAGAATCTAAAGAGGTATTTTAGATCATCTCTTAGCCAACTGAGGAACAGATGGACAAACTGGAATATAGGAATGAAATGGAATATTACTGCACCATCTAAAATGACACAACATGAAATGAGAGAGATAATTTCAGGGAATCCTCAGTAATACTAACTAATGAAGTTTTAAGTAAGCAACACCAGGAGAACAATTTCTACAAGGATAGCAACACTGTAAAGAACGACTCTGAAGGACTTCAGAACTATGATCAATACCAGGACCAACCGTGATTCTGGAGGACGTATGATGAAATAAAGTATTCATTTCCTAACACAGAGGTGATAAGCACACTTGGGGAAGGTATATAGGGAGCTACTTGTACTCCACGACTTCAAAGAAGCTAGGGATGTGTTTGCTGCTATGGAGGATGAAGTTCTCCGCTATTCTTCTTTCTAGGAAATCAGGCAAACCAGGGGTTAGAAGGAATGGTGCTGACAGCAGTAACTGGATCAAAGATATATATAAGGTATGGCTTTGAAATCATAAGATTTTAGGATTTGGCAGCTGGAAGGGATTTTAAAAAGCAACTAGTCTAACTCTCCCACTTTAGAGATAGGAAAACAGAGCCACAAAAGTAAAATAGCTTGCCAAAGGTTACATAAACAGCCCGTGTGGTATGGTTGAAGTAGCACTGGACAGTGAGACTTAGGTTCTAGTCCCTACTCTGATATTGTGCTAAAAACTGAGAGTTGAATTCTAAGATACATTCTAGCTTCACGGTTCCATAATCTGAGAAACTCAAATTAGATCAGGCAAGGGAGTGGGGAAGGGAATAAGCATTTATACAGCATCTACAATGCATCAGGCAATGTGCTAAATGTTTATAAATAACCCCTCATTTGATCCTCACAACAACCCTGAAAAGAAGTAGTTATTATTATCCCCATTTTACAGCTGAGGAAACTGAGGCCAAGAAGGGTTAAGCAATTTGCTCAGGGTCATACAGCTAATTAAGTGTCTGAATCCAAATCTAAATTCATGTGTTCCTGACTCCAAGCCCAGAACTTTATGTAGAGTGCCACCTAGCTGCCTCTGAATCTATCTGCTCAGTGAGGATCTTTGTTGAAGATTTTGACTCTGCAACATTTTTAAATGAAATAAGTAACTTGAGCTCAGAAACAATTATGAAATCTGATTCACAGTAGACTGGCTTATGACATATGCCTTTAATCTATCTTTATGCAAAAAAATATCAGGAAAGACAGTCAGAGACCCAAGTACACAAAATGAAATCCTTGGGACAAATAATAACGTACAAAAGGTATAACAGTAATAATACCATTTTACATTTTGTTAAGCATGTTGTAATATACAAAGCACTTTCCCCCATGCTATCTTATGTAATCCTCACAACAAGAAGGGTGGTAGGTAAAATCATTTTGTGGATAAGGAAGATGAGACTCAGAAAAATTAGATGATTTACCTAAGATCACAAAGTAAATAAATACTGGGACTAGAAACAAGAGCTTCTTAGTCCTTCCAAACAAAACTAATAATAACAATGATTCTGCATAATAATTTAGTTATGAAATCTAGTAATTCACAAAGAACCTTGCAGGCATCTGGATGAGCTAATGAATTGTGTCATTAGCTAAAATTCAGTCTAAAGAATATAGCTAACAATACCTACAACTAAGCACTTAAAGATTAAGAAACAAAACCATTTTCACCCTAACAGTCATTCCACACAGCCAAGTCCACTAGTTAATAATAGTCATTAAACTACGTTAAAGACCACAAGAGCCCTTTATGGCAAAGGTACACAGGGAACGTTGGATCACCTTGTATAAAGGTCACAATCATAAGCTGAATGCTTACAAAGAGTTAAGATTCTATTACAACTGTGCAAAGTACAAAAACAAGTATTTCTCAGCATATGAAATGGCAAGTCACATTTATATAATCTTTTTGAGGCCTACAAAAATCTTTTCCTCTCACTAATTTAGTAAGAAAGATATGGCAAACGCTATCATCCTCATGCTAAAGATAAGAAAATGGAGGCTCAGAAAGGTTTAGTGCCCCGCCACTGGTCACACAGCTAGCAACTACCAGAGCTAGGATATGAATCCAGGTGTCTCGGCTCTCAGGTCCAGAGCTCAGTGTGCTATATACTACACAGGTGCTAAACTTGGGAGTCAGGAGTCCTGGGGTCACATCCTAGATGTGTGACCGCTGTCAAGTCACTTAACTTTTGTAACTTAAGTACATAAGCCTGCTTTAAAATAGGAAATAACATCATTTGTACTACTTTCTTCACAGGGTTGCTAAGAAGCGAGAGCTTTGGACACCTTACAGCACTACAAAAATGTTGGCCATTCAATTACTGTTGTCTCTCTTCTCTGTATGAATACTGATGTCCAATGTATCACAGAAATTTTCAGTCACACGTTATCTCTATGATACTGTCATAGGAAATAAATTCAAATTAATTGCCAAAATACATCCTCCTTTTTTTTTTTGTGAGGCAATCAGGGTTAAGTGACTTGCCCAGGGTCGAGTGACTTGCCCGGGGTCACATAGCTAGTAATTCTCAAATGTCTGAGGCCGGAAATACATCCTACTTTTAAAGCAACAACACTGAAGATTCAGAACAACCAAATGGATTTTCTTACTATATGTAGAAGGCCTTACTTCTAACCCTAAATTTTCAGTATTTTTTGAAGTTCCCATATAGGTGAGGGTGCCTGTAAAACCAACAGCAGAGAGGAAAAAACGAACAAAACAACCTTCTTCTAGCCTTCCTAACAGTAGATGGCAGAGAGGAAGTTCAATCTCTTTCTTATACAGACGAAGGAAAGAGTAAAATTAACAGCAAGAGAACAATGATGGAGAATTAATGAATATATGGAGGACAAAATACTCACATATGGCTTCCAAAGCACCAAGAATACCGTACACCCATCCTGCATCAGGCTGTTGCATTAAAGCAAGAAAAAAGAAGCATGGCCCTCAGGAGTAAACATCTTGCCCCAATTCTATTTCTAACCAGGATCTACTGTAACCAGTTCCTTATTTCATGAATTTTGCAACATCTTCAAAGAAACTACAATTGCACCCACAGGCCATACTTCAATAAATGCTAAAAAAGAAGACATAATTCTGATGAAGATGAAGGGGAAAGAGTATCACCAGGTAGAGAGGTCTGTCTAACCTCTAAATAAAGGAAACAATCCAGCAAGTACACATTTACCCCTCAGTTACCTGGCTAGTTGTAGGTAACATATTGCCAGTTCCAAGTAATCACAGACACATTTGCATAAACTTCAATTCATTAGGCTTTTGGGCACTGATATGTGCACTGTTTTCTGCTCTCCTCAATGTGACATTTCTTCTGGAAGAGCTACTGTTCACTTAGCAACAGGGGTTTAGACTGGGGGCGGGGGTGGGGTGGGGTGGAAGGGCAAGTGGTTTTTAAATACAAAGAAATGGAAATTAAGTTAAAATATTGACAAAAAAAGTTTAGGGTTTTCCGATTTGGGGTTGTTTTATAAATAAGTGAAAATACATCCAAAAATAAGATATAAGCAAAAAGTACACTGCTAGGTGGCAGGGGGCTGGTGATTCTGATTTTTAGGAAGCACCAAGACTTGAATGTCAGAGCTATGTACTCAATAAGAGCCTTAAGAGTGGAACAGTGACATGCCCAAGGGCAGAAAAGGTTCTAAGATAAAAGGGGAAGGTCTGATTGAGTTTAGCCCCTCTACTAGGTAGTCTTCTCACTGAATTCAATATCATAATTCTGGGGATGAAATTAATCTGGAAATACAAATTTAGTAGCTGGATAGTAAGTGAGAAAGGAAATCATTAAATAATGCTAAATTCTACTGCATTATTTCTTTAGTCTTCCCCTTGCCTCTTTATTGAACAGGAAATGCAACAGGATTCTAAAGGTATATGCCTTTATCTATTTTTTCTAATCCAAACTGAGTCAAACTAATGGTGTCCAAATCTTGCTATTAACTGAGAAGAAAACTGAAATAAAATTAATTGAGAATATAAGGCATATGTAAGGGACACATCACCAACACATTCCACAAAGCTTCCCCCTTCCAATCCTTTTGTAGTCCCAACAAGTGACACTATGGAATAAATGATTTGTTTAAGATAAACTTCACCACAGTAACACAAATTCAATATTTTTATACAGTAGACTCATGTTACACAAATAACCTCAAAAGTATTAACTCCTTGAAATAGTAAGCCTAACCTCTCCTCAATTTCATACTATCATTTCTTATTTCTCCTTGATTTTGAATTGTAATGTCTGTGGTGATAATTTTGATTAAAACATTTTTGTTTCTTATATTGGTAGTGATGCCAATGAAGGCAGGAACCAGCTAGAATTGTAATTTTATATGTACAGAGAAACCTACCAATGTAGGGTAGTATCATCTCTACAATCCAGTGTCCTAAAGAGTTGCCTATAGATAATGAGAGGTTATGTGACTTTATTTGGGTAACAGCCAGTATGTATCAGAGAGGAGCCTTGATCCTAGTCTTCTTGGCATCAATATGGGCACTCTATCAACTATACCAGTGGTCAAAATCAAACAGAAACACAGGGGTTACTACACCATGCAAAAGGTTCACTGTGGTTCACATACTGACTTAGTTTTAAAATGTAACATCTATGTTTTACTGTATTTTTATTTATGTTAAGTATTTATCAATTACATTTCATTTTGGTTCAGACTGCACTTGAGAGTGTTGTGGGCCACATGCAGCCTGCCAGCCATGTGTTCGACACCTCTGAACTATACCATATATTCCTTTAAAAAGATTCTCCCACTAAAGTAACAGAAAAGGTTAATGATGATAATAATGACTACTACAACACGTCTATAGTGCTTTAAGGTTTGCAAAATGCTTTAAACATACTATCTCATTATCTTCCCAGCAACCCAGAGACGTGGGTCCTATCTTCATTCCTATTTTATAAATGAGAAAAGGCATAGGTTAAATGACTTCCAGCTAGCGTCTGAGGTTGAGGTTTGAATTCAAGTCCTTCTGACTCCAAGTCCAACACTATATGGACTACCAAACCTAGATGCAGTAACAAAGGCTACTTTATACTGCTAATTAGTTATAAATTTAAATTAAATACATAAGATACTTATGTATTTAAAGGGGAGAGGCAGCTAGGTGGCACAGTGGATAGAGCACTGGCCCCGGAGTCAGGAAGACTTAAGTTCAAATCCGGTCTCAGATCAGACACTTAACATTGACACTTAGTAGCTGTGTGACTCTAGGCAAGTCACTTAACCCCAACTGCCTTGCCAAAAAAGAAAAAAAAATTTAAAAAAAGAAAAATGTGCTGCAGAAGGAAATGGCAAACCACTCCACTATCTTTACCAAGAACACCCCAAAATGGAGTCACAGTCATACACGACTGAAACAACCCAACAACAACAAAACAACACCACATTTAAAAGGGAAAGAAGGTTCTTTGTTGTTATTGCCTTATTCTATCATATGCACCTAGCCATTCCTAGGCTTTCATCTCACATTCACTTTGTCCTGAATCTGTACTGAAGGAAAATCTTGTGTTTCCAATATCACATACAGTTGCCATAGGAAACAACATAACAGATTAAGCCATGTCATGTCACAACTCTTTGAAGCAAACCTGACATGTTCATGGGCTTGAAAGATTTCCACTCATTTGATGGAAGTACTATAATAATGACCCCATAACAGCCCAATAAATCAATCAACCAAGCATTGATGAAGTAGTGACAATGTGCCAGGTGTTACACTAAATGCTAGGGAGATACAAAGATAAAAAGTGAAACAGTCCTGTCCCCACCCTCAAAGATATTCTATTTGAAAGAGGAAGGGATGGGAATATATTGGGGGCAGAAATGCATTCACATATACATACATAAACATATATGTGTACTTCTAGACAGACACACACATGTGTATATTTCATTACACAGATATCCCAATTATTGTCAGACACTGCAATGCACAATATCACAGTGTCAGAAATCAACACTTCATACACATATCTATGTATACATGCACATGCTCTATGGAGTAGGTGGTGCTAAACAAAGTCTTTTTTAATATCATAAAAGTATTGATCTTAAACTAACTCTAGAAGAAATCCAGAGAGTTTAGGAGGCACAGGCAAGAAACGAGGTCATTCTAGCCAGAACATTTAGTGCAAGAATATTTACTCTCCTTTTGTTTCACTTATGCAATAAATGAACTGATCTAGATACACATGGCTGGGAGGTAAAGATCACAGGCTATGAGCACAACAGTCATACAAATTCCTCAGAATTTTCAAGAGGGTTTAACAGTGTTAATACTAAAGACTTCATTAAAAGGAATGTCTCTCTTACATCAAATTCCACAGGAACTCTAGTAGATATTTCCATAGAAAGGATACATTTTTCCTGGGGTGGGGCTGCAGGTAAAAGGAAAAGTTTTAACCTAATTATATAGGTTTAAAATATAACCAAAATATAGTCTTCTATAATAACATACCCTAAAGCCATTTTCTTTTCCGTTCATCTTATTATGTATGCCCTAGGCATCTCTCTATCCCTCTGCTTATAAAATGCGTTTTGTGAGGAGGTCGGATGTGCTATGCTAGTGTGCCGTAGAATAGAGAAATGCTGAATAACTGCTGTGGCAATACTAAAGAGTTAAAGCTCTTAAAATAATAACTTCTGCTGTATGATGGCAAGTGCAGTGTGAATAACACTTTATGGTCACAAATCATAAACACCATAATACACACAGCTTATATCACTGATAAACAGATAATGCTATGTCAGAAAGTCATACTTCATTTTCCAAGGCAGTTGCCATCACCAAAAGAGGATGCCAAAATGCTACCTAAAATTTATTTTTAATTATCTAGAGCTTTACTAAAGCAGAAGAATTAATACAGTACCCAGAGATGTAAAGAGTAGGAAGGTGTAATGACACTAGAAAAAAAAAATCCAGTGAAAATGTGTTGTCCTAGATATCAAGGCCTTAGAGAAACTGGAATAAGTTCCTTTTAGACCAACTTTTGAAACACTGAAGGTAGGAGAAGAGAAGAGGAGAAAAGAGTGGAAGAGAGAAAGAAAAGGGTGAGAGGAAGGCACTTGCAAAAGTAGTTCTTCAATTTCTCCACTTGTTAAAAATCCTTTTAATGGCCTGGAAGTTCAAGTGCTACCTAAAAGTGAATTTTTCTTCACCAAATTTTCTTTTTCCTTCCTCCCTTCCTTCCTTTGAGCATCTTCCCCTTTGTCTATATCAGTCAGTCATTTTATACATGTCAGTACCCCTTATCTAGTGGGCTATAGAATACTTACAGGCAGGAACTATCATATTTTTCATCTACTCCTAGTATCTAAACAATGACTTTCATCAAGTACTTAATAGGTATTGGCCAAATTTAAAGGCACACTTATATACAAGATCCCATGAAAAGAAAAATTAAAAAGTTTATATTATATGTTGTCCATACTCTCTAGAAACAATGTACTTGAAAAAGGAAAAAATTCCTCTATCATAACCTGATAGTATTTCCAAGAGAAGAAATACAAAAAGGAAATACAAATGGGATAAGGAAGAAAAACCAGTGCCTCTGAAACACTATTTTAATATTAATGGGAAGGCAATCCAAGAATCATAAAATGAACTTTTGGCAAGAGCAAGTACAATAAAGCTCCCATAGACTTCTAGTCAAATGGCCAAGGAACTCAACATTTCTGTTGGCTACAAGTTTTCCACCCTTCGTTTATCATGGGGGTCTCCTCCAAGGCCAGGGAAGTTATCCAAAAATCATATATCATCAACTAGCACTCCTTTAAAATATTCAACACACATACACAAAAGACAGCTCCTATTGAATGTGCTTATATAACAAGCTAACATAAGAGAAGTCTCGCTTTTTCAGTTTATTGACATAGTTAATACCTACTTGACTTTGCTTCACATCTGAACTCCATCTATTTACTTTGCCTGCAGAGAATCCCTTTGAAATATAAACACTTAATCACATCCTCTATTCCAGGGAAGAGGATAAAGTCACTTGCCATCTAAGAGAATATTCCCAGCATGGAATGAGGTATAGAGAAGAGTTGAAAATATGAGAGGTGGGAGGAAGGGATGAGGACTGAAGACCTGGGCACTAACTCCACCTTCTCTCTCTTATACCTTGGAGAGTCACTTAAGCCCCCTGGGTTTCACCTGAACCCTTCCACTCTAAATAATATAATTCTGCAATTGTGTTCTTGTCACATTGGACAACCAGCTGAAGACAAATAATGGACCACATAACATCTCAAGATCCCTTGTAGCAATAATGGTAACTACAGCAACTCATTTATAAGGAGCATTCAAGTTTATGACATATGCCCTATAATAAACCTATCAGGTATGTAATTTCAGTGTTGTTATCCTTGTTTGATAGATGAGAAACCTTGACAGAAAGAAGAAACAGATATGAAGTTTGAAGATCACAACAAATCCATACGAGGGCATATGATATGGCAGAGATGAGGTATATTCAAATGTCTGCAGGCAATCTCTCTCTTTCTCACTGCCCAAGGTAGAACAGTTAATAACTTCCTGACCTACCTTAATGATGATTTTATTCTTCAAAAATGGAGGGGTCAACAAAGGCAAATTCTACATTGGATATTTCTCACTATCAGAAAGGAACTGGTTGCTGGAGAAAAAACATCAGGAAGAGACCATGCATGGCAAGAGTTCTTATGGAATAAGAAAGGGACAGTCTGACATGTACCTTAAATTTTGGCAGAGCAGATTTCAAAAGGTTTCAAGGGAGATTACATCAGTAATTAGTAAATATCAATTGGGGAAGTCTGCTCAGGACAGATGAAAAGCTTGTAAGAATTCTAAAGGTAGAAACAGAAACAATTTTTTAAAAACTTCAAGATTTTTCTGAAGAAGCCCACATAGATGTAAAGGAAATGAGTTTCAACTATGCCTTTTAAAAGATATAGAAGAAAAAAAAGAAGGGGAGTAACAAGGGATGAATATATGCATGTGACACAAGCCTGTAAAACTACAGTGGTAAAGCTCTGAATGAACTAAGGCTAAGAGTAGCTAATGAAAACAAAGACTGGAAATTGAGAGAATGTCCATCAATTGGGAAAGGGCTGAACACGCTGCGGTATATGATTGTAATGGAATACTACTGAGCTATAAGAAATGATGAGCAAGCATCATTTCAGAAAAACCTAGAAAAGGCTTACATGAAATGATTCAAAGTGAACTGAACAGAACCAGTAGAACACTGTATAGTATGATGATCAACTGTGAATGACTGAGCTCTTCTCAACAATGCAATGATTCAAGACGATTCCAAAGGACTCATGATGAAAAATGTTATCCACCTCCAGAGAAGGAACTGACGAGAGTCTGAATACAGATCAAATAATATTATTTTTCACTTTATTTTTTGTGGGGGGTTTTTTGGGGGTATCTATTTTCTTTCATGACACGACTAATATGGAAATATGTTTTGCATGATTATACATGCTTAACCTACATCAAGTTGCTTGCCATCTCAGGGAAAGAGGAGGGGAAGGAAAAAGGAAGAGAACTTTGAATTGAAAATTTAAAAAAGCAATGTTAAAATCTGTTTTTACATGTAATTGGAAAAAAATAACACATTATTTAAAAAAACAAACAAAAAAATAAGCTATATTGGGGAGACAGTCTTATAGAAGTTAGTCAGTAATGATAGAGAAGAAAGAAAAGAAAAGGGCATTAAAGAAGAAATTAAAAATTACACAGAAGAAAACAAAAAGGAATTTAGAAATGGACACAAACAGTGCAATTTTGTTACTATCATGTTAAATTTAATTTATATTTCCTTTAAATAAATAGCATATAACAGAAGTTGAGTTTCCATATGTATTCATTCTACTTTTTTGTTCTTTGCATTCTAAATACTCTTGTTTGTTGATCTTTTTAAGTTCATATTAAAAAAGAAAATTTACATAAAAATGAATTTAAACTTAATTCAGCATTTTTTTTGAGGCAGTAGGGTACGTTGATGAAAACATAAGAAAAGTTGACATTTTATTTAAAACTCAGAACAGGCAACATAAAACTTTAGTAACAGCAATGATTATTTAAAAATACTTCAATTTTACATTATGGTAAATTAAAAAAAGAGACGATGAGAGAAAGGAGGAGTCCAACAGAAAGAAGTGGGGGGAGAGAGGCAAACCAACTACAAAGAAATTGATATATACAAGTAAGGGAAGGGAAAAGGAATCAGATAGACTTATAGGAAGAAAGCTCTCTAAGCTCAGTTAAATTAAACAAATATTTATCAACATATCAACATAGTACGTCTACTTACTATGTGTAAGGCATTGTGTTAAATTCAGAATCTTTGGTAAACTCTGCAGCTCTGTGAAAAGAAGTCTAGACTGGGAATCAGAAGATTCTGCCACTGACTAGCTTTGTGCTTTGGGTAAGTTACTTAACTATCTATAAAATTAGGAGATTAGATCTGATGATTTCAAAGAGCCTTTCCAGTTTTAATATCCTATGATTCTACCTTAGTTACACTTTGGAAGAGAAAATGAAAATATCACTTTATTCTTTCCCTTTGAAATACTGATCATGAGGAAAAGGCACTAGACTTGACCCCATTTGCCTCAGTTTCCTCATCTGTAAAATAAACTAGAAAAGGAAATGACAAACCACTCTAGTATTTTTGCCTTGCAGAGATCAGAAATTACTCAAGGTAACTTCATCTGAATCTCAGTTTCTTCATTTGTAAAATGAGAGTGTTGGACAGACAATTTCTAAGATCCTTCTAGGTTGTAAATCTTGTGTGATCCTGAGGCTAACTCTAGTTCTTCCAACTTTTCTTTATCTTTAAATTTTGACATCAAAGATGCTTACCCTGGGCTCCGTGAAATTTTAAAAAATTCTGATAAGTATATTTCAATATAATTGGTTTCCTTTGCAATCCTAATGTATTTTATTTTATTCATGTAAAATATAATTACAAGAAGGGGTCCATATATTTCAATGAGCTGTCAAAGAGATCTAGGACACAAAAAGGTTAAAAAACAAACCCTGCTTTTTAGGTTTCCAGCTACAAAGGTAGCTAAAATAAAATCACCCTTCAAAGCAGCTGATGAAATCAAAGTCAGTAGGTATTGCTAGGGAGTTAAAGTAGATCATCTACCCAACAGCCAAGGGATGCCAGGAGTGGGAGGTAGAAGGGAAGTATATATTTAGAAATGATAATGTAAAACAAAAGGTCTAAATTTTATTTATTTTTTTTTGGTTAGGCAGCTGGGGTTAAGTGACTTGCCCACGGTCACACAGCTAGTAAGTGTCAAGTGTTTGGTCTGAGGCCGGATTTGAACTCAGGTCCTCCTGACTTCAGGGCCAGTGCTCTATCCACTGTGCCACCTAGCTGCCCCTAAACAAAAATTTAAAAAGTGAAAAAGAAACTTAAAGCAAAGACTCAACATTATCCACCCCAATTAAAATGAGAGATTTCTTAAAACAATCTGATGGAGTGCAATGGATAGGTGGCTAGAATTCTGGGCCTGGAGTCAGCAAGTTCCTGTTGTTGCTGTTGTTGTTTTTCAGCTGCATCTGACTCTTCGTGACCCCCTTATGGGTTTTCTTGGCAAAGATACTGGAATAGTTTGCATTTCCTTCTCCAGCTCATTTTACGGATGAGGAAACTGAAGCAAACAGGGTTAAGTGACTTGCTCAGGATCACACAGTTGACTCCAGGCTCAGTGCTCTATTCATTACACCACCTAAGTGGATTCAGGATGACTCAAGTTCAAATCTGACCTCAGACACTTACTAGCAATCGTGAAGTATCCTAATTGGTTAAGAGGAAGTCTAAAATTATAAAATAGGCAAATTAGCTCTCTTTACAGCTTTCAGGGGGATGAATCTCAAATTGGCATGGGGGTGCTCTGATGGTAAAGATGTCACTCTCATCAGAGAACAAAAGTAAAGCAGTATAACAAAGCATGAAGGCCAGGGGAGAAGGCGATGTGGAGGCCTATTACTATCACAGGATCAAAGTTAAACAAAAACCTCAGTCACAAATAGCTTAAAAAGTTATAGTGTGAACAATCTGCACTGAGCAGCTTTCCCTCCTTCTTTCTGTTTTTTGGGGGCCTGGGGGGTGGGGGTGGTAATGCATTTTCCATTAATTTCAACCCTATTCTTGATATTTCTGAATACTACTTTTTTCCCTTATGAAGAACAACCTAGTAAACATATGGGCTAAGCAGGGAAAGGAATGAGGTGCCAGAAAAAAGGAGCAAATGGTGGTGGCAGTGGTATAAGTAGGGATGAGGAAGGAAGATCAGGCACAGCATACTCCAAACTCAGGTTCTAATAACAGCAGTGATTTGAGCTGGAGTTTACAGTCCGATGAATTCAGAATGAAAAGCTCTAAAGCCAAGGGCAGGACTCATGGGAGCAGGCTTGAGAAGGAGCAGAGTTGTTGAGAAGTCTCTGCAGTTGGCAGGGAACAACACTGGATCTTTGACATCCTCTGGCACCTATTCCCAGCCCCCGCCAAATACATAAATATGAGTAGAGAATCCAATGCAATGACACTTTTAAAGAAAAACTATCATACAACCTCTCATTTCCTTAAAGCAGTGTTGCAATATCAGTCTTGTGACATATCTTTCAAGCACAAAAAGGAGGTGTTGTAATAACTTTATTTCCTCATTTGGATTAGAGCACAATACTAACTCTGCCAGCCAGTCTTTGACGGTATTGGTATTATCTAGTTCATGTTCTGAACTATACAACCAAATCTAAAGGAATTCCATTTGAAATGCATACCCCTTTCTCCCACAATGCTAAGTGTTTAAACTTGTAGCATTCTGCTTTTTTTCCCTAGCGTAGATAGCAAGCCAATTTCAATTATCCTAAACGAATACTCTTAACATTAGCCAGATGGGAATTGTATGGCCACCGGCATATCACTGAACTAGAACCGATGTGTCAACAGAGCCCAGGTATCCATACACACATACATTCACAAGACTAACATGGCAACCTCCCACCATCCATGCAACACAATCAATGACATTTTTCTATATCAACTATTCTTGGTGGTTCTACTAGAAATCTTATGAAGTAGTTACAAGTTGTTGGCACAAGCACAGAGAGAATATGATTCTAAAAACTCTCTGTACCTTTCCCCTTCTGTTCCCTCCTCCCACCCCCAAATAAAACACCAACAAAGTCATACTCAAGAGAAGGACAAGGCCTAAAAGCTGGGGCACACTAACCTTAAGAATAAGGAATTGTTTTGTCAAGGAACACCTACTGAAGAACGAGTATACATGGTTTTAGTTGGCTCTCTGTAAGGAAAAATCACCACCAGATTACTGTGGCAGGACACAAAACTAAACAAATATGTTATTATTTAGGAAATTGTGCCTGTAATTTCTGCCTTTACTAGTACTCCACTGAAATACGAGTTTATTCTTGTTCAACTAGTTCAATTTGTTAAATTTTTTTTAAATTAAAAAAATCTTCCTAAATCTATTAACTGTTAAAATAACCAAAAAAGCACTCTTAAGAAGACTGGAGAAAAACAGAAGACAAACATGCACACAGAAGGCATTACTTACTGCAAGTTTCCAGGACAACTCTGTTGACTATTACTGTATTCATAGGAGAGACCTCTGCTCTCTATTTTAACCACATGTGTTACAATTCAAAGAAATCCCTTGTGGTTAATATACATTGTCCGTACACAATTACAGTATTAAAGTACTGACTGGCTTCTAATTTAAAGAAACAACATCTTGAAGAAACAAACGCAAGTTTCAAGTCTTAGAATCTCTACAAATTGCCTAATGCTCCCCAAAATCCCTGACTCATTATACATTTTCAGTAACGAATGAGAGAGCAAAAAGCTAGGCAACAGGCATGCCCCACCCCCAACTAATAAAACAGGAGTGCAGAGTAAAGGAAACAGGGAGATATGGTGACACTTAGGATGGAAAAAAATACCCCTAGATTTCCCACAAGCCTTAATAAAGGACAAGTTTGCGATGATCCAGCAGAATATATAGATTTTGGTCTCTATTAGCGGCATGCTATAAAGGACAGGAAGAATACCAACCAGTGTGTTAATATGAATGGGAGTGTAAAGATATGAGGCACTGGCTGAGAGGAAGAGAACAAGGAGAAAAAAGCTTACTCTGTCAAAAGTCGATGAAGCTTCTGATAGCCCCGTTCTAAAGCCAGGCTGGCGGGAGTCTCTCCTTCACTGTTGTGGATGCTGAGAGCTCCTCTTCCACCTGGCTTCTGTAACAGAAACCAAGTTAACCTCAGCAGTCCCAGTCTCACTGCAAAATGCATTAATGTTTCCCGTGGGCCACCATCTACAAAGAAATGAAAGAGGACAAGGAATGAATTATCTATGGCAGCAGTGGGTTAAAGAAATATCACTTCTCAAATTCACAAACAAAACCCCAGGTATTCGACTTAAGCTCCTCACATACAATTTTACCATGGTTGACATGAAATGGGCTCCCACACAGAACTTTGCAAAGTTAGGTACTGAAGTCACAAAGTGGGGGAAAAATTCTTCTGCAATATTCACAGCTGTCCGTCAAGAAGGCCATCACTTCAGTTCACTAACCTAACTCCCAACTGGTTAATCATTTGGTGCAACAGGTCTCTCCATCTTTAGTGGTGACTCCCACCTGCTGCCACCTGGCCCCCAATCCCACTAAAAGGCTCAATTACTAAATACTGTGGCTGCAGCCTAACAAAATGAGAAGCCAAGGGGGAAAAGGATTTAAGGCTTAGAGAGGTGTATTCTTGAGGGTGTAATTGCACTTAAAAAGAACACCCAGTCAGGAGCTGGCAAGTTACATATTAAAAACAGGTTCTACTTGTTGAAGTACAAACAGGTATTTTCTTCCCACATTAAGTGTGAATCAAATTGCTGGCACTGCCAGCTTTTGTATTTAATGAGAGAAAGAAATGCTTCTCTGGGCATAACAAGAGAGGCTAACTTTAAGGCACAACAAACTTAGAATTGAAGAAAGGAAGGAAAAGCTTTCTTGTTTCATCATTATAGGCTTCCCAAGTGCCTCTGCCTTTATGGAATATCTTCCTTTAATCTGTTTTGTAGGTTCAACTAACAGATAAGATTCTTTCTGGCAGTGTTAAATGAGCAATGTCTTATGTTTAAGACACTGCTCCTTGGTCTC
The DNA here is from genome assembly GCF_003287225.1 of Phascolarctos cinereus. Lineage (NCBI taxonomy): Eukaryota > Metazoa > Chordata > Mammalia > Diprotodontia > Phascolarctidae > Phascolarctos > Phascolarctos cinereus. Next base: position 123,599,907 of record NW_027555736.1, read on the forward strand.
TGACAGAAACATTCAAAATTATGCGCTACTATAAGGAAAATAATGCCTGACCTAGATCAGAGGCTTTTAAGCATTTTGTGTGTGTGTGTGTGTGTGTGTGTGTGTGTGTGTGTGTGTGTGTGTGTGTGTTGTGTGTGTGTATATATGTGTGTGATGAATCCCCACTGGCAATCAAGTGAAGACTATAAGTCCCTTCTCAGAATCATGTTTTTAAATGCATAAAATAAAATGCACAGGATTACAAAGGAAACCAATTATACTGAAATACAATTATCAAAATCAGGCTTGCTTAAGCGGAACTTGTTCTGCCCTGTCTCCATAAAACCCCTGAACAGCCCCAATCTTGGAGATGCTCTGCCCCTGGAATTCCTGGAGCTACTCTGAAGCATGAACCCAGGAGTTCCAGTGTGTACACTGTGCAATCATATACCAAGTCCTACGAGCAGCCTCTTGCAAGACCATCAAGGAGTTGTTTTTCTTGTCATGGCCCGAAAAACACTGTGCCTGAGGCTCAGTGGCTACATCCTCAGTTATACCCCTTCCCTGCCCCTTCCCACTCCTGCTTTAGAGGTGATACTTCCCCAGTGAGAGGATGGGCAAGCTGCTTCCCTTCCTGTCCCTGTCTCCCATTTCTTTTGAGTTTCTCCAGTCACACCACATGCATTCTCTTTTGAAGTTAACCATAAATATCTTGAACAAAAAGCTCTACAGCTTTCAGCACTGCCTGGGCTGATCTAATCCTTCTGCAAAGTTCTAGCAATAGACCCTGACAGAAAAATGAGTATCTATGCATTCAATTTTGAAATGATTCCTTTAAGATAAACTACAGTTAGAAGAATCACAGAATTTCAGAGTTACAGTGGAATAATTTGTTTAAATAAAATATCCCACAACATCTTTTGGAATTTGAAGCACTTTGTAACTTGAAGGAGGGAAAAAAAAACTCCATTAATTTAAAAGGAAATAAATTCTTTCTACCTCTGATGAAAATGACTTGATTTTTATTAATACTATAAGCAACCAAAATCCATATAGATTTCTAATGTTTTGAGTTTTATTGAATTGTAGGTAATTTTTCTAAAGAATAATTTGGAGACAATAAAAATCACCACTGAAATTTCTGTCTTTTGTCTCTTCCTGAAACATTTTTCCTCTTTCCTTTTGTTTTTTCTTTCCTTCTAGTAGCTACTTACAAACCCAATCCTACTACTGAAAGATCCTGTTGTGTTTCCAACCTGGATAAATTTGCCCTTCCTCAGGTATCCTTGCTCTCTCCCCCTCCTCCAGTCCCCTCCTCTACTCCCATGGGATTACTGTATTGGTGCTGGACTTAATATGAACACCTGATCTGCTTTAGCCCTCCTTATAGCCCAGAAATCCCAAGTTCAAGCAATCCACAAGCCCCAAACTCTCTAGCAGCAGAGATGACAGATATGTGCCACTGTGCTTATCCAGAAACAATTTTCTAAAAGGAATCCCTTTGAAATTAGTGGCTAGGTGGAATACCAGATAGAGCACAGGGCCTATAGTCAGGAAGACCTAAATTTAAATCTGGTCTCAGACAGTTTCTAGCTATGCAACCCTGAGTAACTTACTGAAACTCTAATTGTCTCAGTTTCCTCCACGGCAGAATGGCGACAATAACAGTACCTATCTCTCAGAGTTGTTGACTGGATCAAATGTGACAGAATACTCTTGTGCTATAAGAAATGAAGGGGATGGTTCTAGAAAAACCTGGTCAGACTTACATGAACTGGTACACAACAGCAATATTGTAACAATAGTCAACTATGAAAGACTTAGCCACTGTGATCAATACAATGATTCATGACAATTCCAAAGGACTCATGATGATAAATGCTACCTACCTCCAGAGCGAGAGAGCGAGCGAGCAAGAGAGAGCGAGAGCTGATGAACTCTGAATACAGTTTAAAGCATATTTTTTCCCACTTTTTTTGTGTTTCCTGCCCCCCCCCCCGCAATATAGCCATTGTGGAAATACATTTTGTATGACTTCATATGTATAATGGGTATTACACTTCTTACCTTCTCAATGGGGGGTGGTGGGAGTGAGAGAATTTAGAAGTGAAAATAATTTTTTAAAAATGCCTAACCTAATCTAAAACGAAATGGGATTTAAGAAAGTGACCGCTTTCATTGTGTTCATTTAGGTTCTTACTCATGTGTCCACTACCATTGTAACAACTTCTTCAAAAGTTTTTTTTAAACTAATAATTAGGGCTCTGGTCAAAATAAATACACGAAAAATTACCAAACAGCACCTGCCTGTATTTACCCCCTGCCTTTCATATGAAAGTACAACAGAGGCTGGTTCCAGTTACAGTGTTTGTTGAGACCAGATAAATGCCACTCCAAAGTCTAACTGGACATAGAAAAAGAGGAAACACACACACTCTTCAAGGAGTTCAGAATTATGACCTTCTCATCACTGCATTCATGCTCTGATGAGCCTTTGGGAGATCCCTGTTAACCAATTTCAACAAAGTATTAAGATGAAATAATTCATATACATAATGTGATAACCACCAACATCATATTCATAATAATTTATATGCATGTAGTTAACAAATGGAGAAATTGAGAACAGGGACACATGTGTGAAATGATACAACCAAAGCCATAATATGCAATGCTAAAAAACATGACTCTGATCTTTGAAATTAGATAAACATACAGCTCTCTGATTGTCTGACAGCTACTAGGTCTTACCCAAATCATGCTTCTCTCTCTCTCTCTCTCTCTCTCTCTCTCTCTCTCTCTCTCTCTCTCACACACACACACACACACACACACACACACACACACACACACACACTCGATCCTTGGCAAGTTACTTAACCTCTCTTTGCCTGAGTCTCCTCATCTCTTAAATGGAGGGATTAATAGCACCTACCTCCAGAGCGATTATGAGTAAGTCAGTCAACTATTGATAATTAGGAGCCTATTATGTGTCAGGCCCTGTGCTAAGTGTGGGAGGATAAACTAAGCTAATATTTTACAGCACTTTGCAAACCTAACATATAAATAGCATATGCATACATACATATGTATACATACATATACTACATCTCTATACAGAAACAAATGCTATCTCCTTGAGAGCAGAAGCCCTGTCACATAACTTAAGTGTTTCCCTTACACAGCTTACCCCACTACTGGGTACCTAATAGGCACAAAATAAATTCACGGGCACAAAACCTCTAATACCCATGGGCCTTCAAAAAAAAAAAAGCTCGATGTAGGAAGTAATAGCTTTAAAGCTGAAAAATTCAAAACTGCATAGACCAGGATTATTGTCCTCAGTAAATACCCAGGATCACTAGTTGACTTCTAAGATATTACCTAAATGCATGCTCCCTAAAAAATGTTGTTGAACATTTGTCTTACTGAATAACTCATAGCCTAGTAATAAGAAGCTAGATTTGTTAACTTTAAGATTACTAAAGTGCTTTCCCTTACAACAAACCCTTACAATTACCTTACTACAACCCCTATTTTACAAATGAGAAAACTGAGGTTCCGAGATGTTAAATAATTTTTCTAATGTTCACACAGTGACTAAGTGTCTGAGGCAGAATTTTAACCTGGTGTCCAGACACCAAACCCAGAGCTCTTTTTCTTATGCCACAGTGAAGTTCATTCACTTTTGTTACCTCTTACATCCACATTCGGTCCAACACAACCATGTATGTATTTAAATGCTGCCATGTTTTTGTTCTCTTGTTTAAAATTATGTATGGTGTGCCCCCAACATCATTTTATGGGCAGGATCTGAACTTTCCATCTGCAGCTCTGTTTGATTTGACTCCAGGGAACAAGACGCTCATCACCAGACATGAAACTTGGCCTTGGACACTCAAGTCAACACCTTCCCAGTTCCCTCACTACTTTCCATCTGCAGTTTTGTTTGGTTTGAAATCCATAGAACACAATGCTCCCACACTGGGTATTCTTAGTGTTGACCTCCACCCCTCCAGCTTCCTTTTGACTTCCCCTATTAGACTGCAACTTCCATGAGGGCAGGAACTGCTTTTCTTTTTCTTATTTGCATCCCGAGCACTTAGCATAGTGCCTGGTATGCAGGAGTTGCTTAATAAATGTTCATTGAATTTTAAGTTTCTTATTGACATGTTTGGTATGAATATCTTCTACCCCACACTTTCAGTATTCTACACAAAGCTACAAAGTAGTGATAGGAACACAATAGATGCTTAATATATGTTTTATAAATTAATGTTATCTTAAAGTATATTCTACAAAAGCAACGTTGTATAGCAGACAGAATGCTGGACTTGGACTCATGATGCTTTCGGTTCAAATCTTGCTTTAGAAACTAGGTGACCATAAGCAAGCAGTTCACTTAACCAGAACTTTATTTTCCTGATCTTTAAAACAGAGGTAACAATATCTAGCAATTACTTCACAGGACTGTTGCGAGGATCAATTAAGAGAAGGTACATAAAATAAAGCGCTATATAAGTCAGGTATTGTTATTATTACACAAAAGTAGAAACCATAATTTTCTTTGTAGCACAGTTTTTGACCAGACATCACACACACACAGAAAGAATCATAGTATTCAGAGCTGGAAGAGACTGCAGAGGTTATGAAAGTACTCAGGAAATAGTATGATTAATAACTACCATAGTAATTGTTTAGTTCAGTTGGCACAGCTAAAGCAACTAACGTGGTTTAAATGAACAGGATTCAGCAGAGGTGTCATCGTGAAGCTAGAATTACCACGAAATATAAAAACAAACATTTTTACAGCTATGTTAGGCAAAGGTCAATATGAATTATGCAGGGATTGCTGAGGAAGAGAAATCAGAGAAGGAGATATTTCTAATTAGGTAAGGATAAAAATTAACACTTATATCATCAACTTAAACCTCTTTGTGATACAGAAATTCTATTTCAAATGTGAGAGAGACACACCCATATATAACTTGAGATGTGGCATATCAGACAAGTATGACTCATTTAAATAAGAGCCTTAGTCTAAGAGGGCAAAATATAGTTCAAACATTAGAATGATTTTTCAGTTAGCCTTGGAGTTGAGAATACTTTATTTCAGGCCAAGGAGAAATATATAATTATTTGTTAATAGTGGATGAGCCAGCTGGCAAGGTTTACTCTTTTTTTTAATGATTTAACCTTTTGGGTTATTGTTCTTACCACCCCTTCTTTGCCTTTTTAGCTATGACATATGAAGATAAAAGCTGATCACTGGAGCAGATGAGGCTAATAGACTTTCCACAGAAAACTGCCAAACTCACTTAAAATTCACCCCCACCCACCCACACACATATAAACTTGCCCCTCCTCACCAGGATTAAGGTTTGGGATGCTATTAACCAGAAACAAATAACCAGCAATGACTCAAGATAAATTCTGAAAGCCAAGATACAGAGAATGCACATGCTGTTCTTCGTACTTCACTTGATCTGTTTGATCCTGGATCCTGTCTTGTCTTTTCCTTTTCTCTTTGTGGTCAGCATTAACTCCTGAAAATCAGGTCATCTTTTGAGATTAAACAATACCATGGCCAAATGAGAATGAAACATTCCCCACATGATATTTATGGGACTGAGCAATCTCTGATCTCCCTGTACAGCAAGTCTTCAATGGAAGCATTCTAGAGGATCATATCAAGCTGACCACTGCTCTGAATGGTCCTTCTCTACAAAAAGTACTGGCCTAACTCACCTCGTCATTATTGTCACAAAGGGGAACTAATAAAAGTGTATTATAAACAGCTCAGCGAGACACGGGAATGGCAGTCAGTGTAGGTTTTCTTGCTCCACCATTTATTTCTGGATTGAATCTTTATCCTTAATGTATTTCTTGCTAAAAATGCAGAGCTAGCTACTATAGAACATTCTTTTTAACAAAGCTAGAGATTAAGGAAGATTTGTAAGGCTTTTAATAGCAGTCTTTTAAGAAATAGATTTTAGAAACATTTAATAACAAGGAAAATGCCATTTCATTTGTCCATCCTTGCTACGTCAACATGTGAAGCCCAAACCTGTTCTTTTCCCCACGTACCAGGCTATTCTATCCCTGGAGAGGCCAGGATATACAACATTCACATAGCTCCTGTCTCTCTACAGAACTGCTGGGATCAGTGATGTTTGTGAAACAGGAGACTTTCAATCTGGAACAACCACTCTGCTGTACTTCCCTGATATTTTAGGAAAGATAGGACTGCCAACTGTCACATTAGGCAAAACAGATATTCAACCCTTTTCACCATGAAAGCAAATTCACAACAGACTAAGAAAATGCTAAAACATAATTCACAACTTTATTATTACCATTACTATGTTTCACAATTTTAAAGCACTTTCACATATATTTTATATTTAATCTTTATACCAATCCTGAGATGTTCTCAGAGTTCTATTTCTTCTGTTTTACAAATCAGGAAAATGAGGCTCTGAAAAGTTCACTGGTTGTATGCTAGGATCTTGGGATCATCCATTATAAGAAGAAGCCTCAGAAGCCATATAATCCAACCCCCTCAATTACAAATGAGGAAACCGAGGCCAAGAGAGGTTAAATGATTTGGAGTCATGAAAAACTGAATTCAAATCTTGCCTCTGTTACCAGCTGTGTGACCCTGAGCAAATCACAACCTCTCTCAACCTCAGTTTCCACTTGTGCAGTGTGTATAGAACTAAGCTTGGTATCAGGAGGTCTTGTATTCAAATCCAGTCTTAGACTGCCCCCCCACACAAATAAAATGGTTTTTATATATATAATGGCATACATATATGTTAACTATTATTATTAAAATGGGGATTATATCATCACTTCCTCACAGGGCTACTTATAAATTTTAGCTATAAGCACCATTATTTTTATAGAAAGTAATAGAAATTTCTCTGTGGTACAATGGGAAACAAGGTTATGAATTACAACATATATTTCTTTTCAAGCTGATGGAAGAATGGCGGGAAATTTACATACCCCAAGGCTAGAGATAAATTTCAGATGACTGATATAAGTGATAATAGATTGCCTTATGCAAATACATAATTTAATAATACATATATGCATTTTTGTAGTCACATTTGACATCAATTAAGCACAAATGAATGTTAAGAGCTGTGTATGGTTCCTGTATAAAAGATACATTAAGTGGACCTCTACAAGGATGGAGTACATGAATTCATGCAAGAATTCAAGTACACATACCAACACACATGCTAAAACTGTCTCAAGGTTTTTAGGAACCTAGATAACCTGAAAACCATTGGCCACCAATGCTGGGTGGTGAAGTGTTAGCAAAAGATTTTAAAAACAGGACTATTCTATTTATTTCTCTTTTATAAGTAACTAAAAAGATTGATAGTGTCTAATTGATCTAATTTCTTCAGCTCCTACCACTGAGCTTTATATATAGTAGGTGCATAATACACGCCTTTTTAAATAAAGTGATTCTGCATAATGGAAGTTAGAAAGGAATTTCACTTCTTACCCTTACCAAAAGTGTATATTTTTAAGTCAAATTCTATATGAAATCATCTGTTTCATCAAACTTATAACCATATATAAAGGTATTTGAATATCTTCAACAGTTCCTTAGAAAAATTAATGTATTTTCTTAATCAGAAACAGGTGCCTTCCTAGGGTGACAATAAATCAGCTATGTAAAGTTCTAGTCTAGAACCAAAAATCAGGTAGTGGATTAGTTGTTCCAAAAAGGTATTTCAAGTTCAAAATTCTATATCAAACAGCCTTATACTAGAGTACCTGCTAGCCTTTTAAAAGCTTAAGACCTTATATTCCAAGAATAAAAAAGTCATCCTTAGAGGCAGGTAGTAAATACTCTTAAGTGGATTAGGGACTGAAATATAAAGAGGACCTTTTGGCTTGTAGATAAAGGAAAGCTCAACAAAGAAAGTTCTGGTCTCAAGCAAAACTAAATGAGTAAAGAAGCAAAAATAGGACAAAGAACACTTTGAAGATTAATATTCATGAGGTCCTAAAATCAGACTGACACACTCTTCATCTGAAAAAGAAGAAAAAAAATTAGAAAGTATGAGATGAAGGGAGTGAGAGAGAGAGGAAAAAGTAAGGATGGGGAAAAGAAACAATCATCTCAAATTAAATGAGTTCCATCGGTATAATGAGGGAGGAAAAGAATGAAAGACAATAAGGACAAAAAGTGGAATAAATCCATTTTATCTGCATCTTGGAGAATTTACCAGGTCTAAACATGAACTAACTGTACTCCTAATTTCCCCAATATAGAATGAATCACATTTGGGTTGGCTCCAATTTCACTGCTGAATTGGAAGCATTTTAAAATTACAAAATTTCAAAAATAAAATAGGGGTTGCCTCAGGGAAATACGTTTTTTTTAAATGTATATAACTACCTTTTTGAGGGTCTCAAGGTTTTTCATTTTGCTTTCAAATTGTCTAAACTGAAGTAATTCTAAAACAAAAACCCTGTAACTTCATAAAGGAGACAATTCCTAAGTCTTCTGAGACACTCCATTCCAAAAGACACTTCTAAATCAGCTGGTTTTCTCTCCTTACATATAACTCAGACAGCTGGGTCAAAAACCTTAAAAAATCTAATAACTAAAATAGTAGAATAAGAAAATTTAACAGCTATAATAAAGGCTGATCTAGAACCATCTCCTTTTATAGAGGAGGAAAACAGGCCACATTCAGTGACTAAGATTACAAAGCTACTTAACAGCAGAACACAAGATCCAAAGAATTTAAAGCTCAACCAGACCTTGAAGATCATCTCTAGAGGTAGCAAGGTGGTACAGTGGATAGAGAGTGCTGGGCCTGGAGTGCATATAAAAATAGATTTTATGCACAACAGCACTGAGAAAAAGAAGAATCTCTCCAAGTGAGAGACTTGTAACACCATCTAGAGTCTCACCCATACCTGAACAAGGATCCCCTCTACAACAATTCTAATAAGTAGTCATCTAGCCTTTGCTTGAAGACATCCTGTAAGAGAAAATCCAACGCATCATTGTGAAGGTAGAGATAGATCTTGATTATGTCATCCACCATGCTGGCTGTCCATCCTAGTTTCATGTCATCTAACAAATCTAACAAGCATCCACCTATACCCTTATATAAATCTGTGCTAAAAACACAAAACCACTTAGGGCCAAGTAAAAATCGGTGGGCCACTCTACTACTCAACATTAACCCCGTAATTATGCTGAATCCAGTCAATTAACTTGTCACAAATATAACCAACTACACCATCATCTATCTAGCCCACATTTCTCCCTCTTATTCATTAAGAGTCTATGTGTATTCATTCTTCAAATAGTTTGCTAAAATCTGCAATCTGTGTCTGCAGCCATTTCCCTGAATAGTCAATTTAGTAATCCTGTTAAAAAATGAAAAAAGGTTATTAGGTTAGCATAATTGCTAAGATGTCAGTAAGGGCCAACATGGCTACACCAAGATCATCACTTTGTTTTAACATACTTGTTAAGTCATCATTTTATTAATGCATTATAGAACTGAGCCAGGAATCTATAACAAGCTTCTAAATTTGCAGAATGTATTCCCCTTTTGGGGAGAGAAGAGGATTTGAGACATTTGACTTTTTCCAGTCCTGTGATACCTCTCTCTTTATCCATACCCTTTTCAGGATCACTGACAGTGGCTCAGCATTCACCTTAGCTTTTTCAGTAACCTGGGATGTAGTTCTTTGTGACCTGATGGCTTCAACTCATTTAACACAGTTCAGTGTTCTTTTAACATTTTCTCTTTTATCTTGAGCTTCAAGTTCTTATTAATTATTGTTATTTCTTTCTCACTGCAAAAATCATTCTACTTGCCAGAGAGAAAAGAAGTAACCAAAGAACTGAGTAGTTTTACTTTTTGCTATGTTTTCATCATCTCATTCATACCTAGTGCTTCTTTGATCCTGCTTTTATCCCTAATGTAGATTTTTTTTAAAAATGTACATTTTGTGGTCCTTGACATTCATGGGCAGCCTCAATATATTCTGAACACTAGTGTTCTTGCAAGGCTATCCAACTTTTTTTTTCCCTTTTCCTCTTTCCAGTATGTGCCTTTGTTTCCACCCTCTATTACAGTATGTCCTTTGAAATCAAACTTAGGCAATGAGTTCCCTGTGCATCCACATTCATCTCTTTAGACAGAGTTTGAATTCTGAAAATGTAGGGTACATGTATGGTACATCATGCCCAGCTTTCTTCTCCTTCTTTATAATAAATAGAAATATGATGATATACCCACTATGAAAGAATTTTAGAGCTCATCTCATCTAGTTCAACCTCTTTATTCAACCCCAGTGGGGTGAAATGATCTACTTAGGAACCACATCCAGTTAGCAGCAGAGCCAAGACTAGCCTAAGATACTTGCCTTCTAGTCCAGGGCTGTATCCACTCTACTGGACTGCAGCTCTATTGAGCAATTACTCTACAGTCACTGCAACATGCAGAAACCCTGAATATATACAAATATGTAAATTCATTAATAATGCAAATTTTATTCCAATACAGAGACATTTACAAACTAAACGATGATTAATAATTTTAACAGGTAAATTATTTGTTGATCCCTCATGAAAAAAGTTACTAATGACCTTCTTTTAAATGCTAATGTCCAATCTAACAGCGTTTTTTAATCCTCATCCTACTTGAATTTTTTTGTAGAATCTCAAACTACCTCCTTCTTCTGGAAACCTCCTTTTCTTTTCCTTTTATGACACTATCTTCTCTCCTACCTATCTGCCAGGTCCTTCTGTCTCCCTTGATAACTCTACTTTAGCCTCCCACTATTAAGAAGGGATACACAAAGCTTGGTCCTTTGCTTTTGCCACTTTACATTAAGTCTCTTGTAAATTTTATCTTTCATGCCTTCAAGTATCTCCTCTATGTAGATGATGCTAAAATCTCCTTATCTTCAGCCCTGACCTTCTTGCGGAGCTTCAGGTCAGTATCTAATGGTTATTTGTTATTCAAAAATCTTTTACCTCTACATTCCTAGTAGGAATCTTAAGCTCAGCCTGTCTGTATCAGTCTACCTATCCATCCATCCATCCATCCATACATCTATGAATGAAAGTCCTCAGATTGAAATCTGGTCCTAGATAAATTACTTAATATCTCAGTCTCAGTTTCCTCATCTCTAAAATGGGGGTGATAACATTTATACTACATATCTTTCAGGGCTGCTGTGGGGAAAGCACTTTCTAAACCAAGAGATGCTCCCTAATGTCTCTATGATAAAAATCTAAACCCTTCCATTTTGCATTTAAAGCTCTTCACAATCTCGCCCCAGCCTATTCTTCCAGGCTGATTAAACATTTCTCTCTCATACATTCCAAATGCCTAACAAGAAGGGAATGGTTAAATAAACTACGCTAAGCAATGTAATGAAATACTTTCTTGCAATAAAGACCAATACATACGTAGCATACAAATAAATTTGAAAAAAGCAACCATAAAAAATGCAAAGACAAAATTTTTTTTTAAATTTAAAAGCCAAACCAGAAGAATGAAGTACAAGCTAACAATGTTCACTCTTGGAGGAAAAGTGGATAAAAATGGAAAAATAAAAAACTTGAAGACTTAAGAGAATAACTAGAAAATTATTATGCATTGAAATGAATTAATTTAAATGCTAACAACTATTAAGCAAGTTTAGCTGATTGTTAATGTTAATAAAAAAAATTAACCAAGATATTAAGGTAACACCTTAGACAGGCAGGTATTAGACAAATTATCCCAAATTTAAAAGCAGCACAACCATAAAAGGCAAGTTTTGAGGTAGACTTCCAGACATATTCACACGCCCTCCTTTCTCCTATTATTAATGTCCTCACCGTTCAAAGTTGGGTCTGTTCCCAGCACGTTCCATTCTTCTGGCAGTTTGAGGTGTCGGAATGCCAGCGCCACCTTCTCATCTAGAGTGTTCACATCTCCAGAGGGTGGTCCTGATCGATCCAGAAACCTGGTGAAGTTCAGAGCCTGTTGGTTGCCAGCACTGGTTGCCAGGAACTGGGCAGCATCATATACTTCATCCTGAATGAAGCGAAAATCTTCCTCAGCCACCACAAAAACAGGGAGTCCCTCTTTGGAAGCACAGAGCAGAACCTTCACTGTCTCACAGCAGTCATGACCTGCCAAAAACACACCAGACCCCCCAAAAAAGCATTAGAGGGCTTATGGTCAAGAGGATTCCTAACATATGACATATAGGTTATGCCATCATGTTCATTTTCTCTCATAAAAGCTAAATGAGAAAATAGAGCATGGCACAACACTAAACACAGAAAGGCTATGGACAAATAATTAATCAGTCTTGTATAAGTTTTCAAGACCACTTTACTTAGTATCACCTAATTTCAATAGGAAAAAAAATAATAATTAAAATCATAACAATGAGAATGAAATAACAGTAATGATAATAACAACACTAATCCATAAACATTTAAGAACAATATTTTTAAGAGATGTCACCAAAGGAAATACTCATAATTTCCAAGCTGCAAAAAATGAAAATCTTTCAAAATGGAGTTATCAGTGGGAAAATAACAAAATCATATAGAAAAAGGATGAGGTACATCCCCATCATCCTGCTACCATGCTTGTTATGAATATTGTTTTCAATGAGCCTGTAATATGAGCTTGCATTGTAATATGTTTATTTCCCTATATAAAGCAGTTAATTTATCCATCTATGTAATAGTTCAAATTACACTGAATAATTAAAATAGCACAACAATATCTCATCCTAGGACCAATTCTATCTCAGCTGTATCAAAAAAGAAATGTGGTTAGAGGCACATAATAATAATAATAGAATCTAACATTTATAACATATTTTAAGGTTGGAAAGTACTTTAAATGCATTATCATATTTGATCTCACAGCAATTCTGGGAGGTAGATGCCATTATCATCATATATCATTTTACAGATAACAAAATTGATGCTGAAATAGCTTAAATGACTCACCCATGGTTACACAGCTACTCAGTGTCTAATATAGGATTTGAGGCCTTGGAGTTTTCTTGATTCTAAGTCCAATACTCTATACATCAGTCAATATTGCCTCTCATTAGATAAGGTTGTAGAAAGTGATAGAAAAGTACATAGTAACATTCAAATATGTTACTATCACTGTTGTTGTCATCATCATCATTATTAATGGCACTGAGTAAATTATTATTATCATCATCATCAGCCTCGAATAAGGGCATCAAAACCAAAGGCCTTGTTTATAAATGATCTGTTTCAAATAGCATTATCTTTATTCTTACCTACTTAAATATATGGACCCTAGAAAATAATTAATTTTATAGAACAATGAATGATGGGATCATATGACAAAGTACAGTTCAGAACTCTATGATGTCAACATTCAGGATAATCAGTTAAGCTGATAGAAAAGTCACCAGCATCTCCCACATCAGGTCTTAATTGCAATGGATGCCTTATGCAATGTGATAGTGCTTCTAGACTTTCAACCTCAGAATCAAGGTAAAGTACTCCCAGTTTCAGGGAAGAAGTCTACAAAATGAACCCCTTGCTGAGAGTGATAAGTAAATCTATAAAGTAATAGAATTAATTTCCAGGAGCAACATGAAAACCAATATCATTACTTTATAGTCAGTCCTCTGACAAGAGTAAAAAGTAACTTGATTATGCACTTTCACACTTCTCAATTTAACAGTTTAAAAATATTCATCTATTTGAAGGAAGTATAGAGTACAGTCACACCTGAATAGTACAAATTCAGGTTTAAAGAGATGCAGAAGAAGTGAACTCAAAGGACAGCAAGATCCAAAATAAAGAATAATAATATAAGCAATTCGAGAAGAATCACTTCAGGGGGCGGTGCCTTAGTTATTTTCCATAACCTATGGTAACAAATGACCTCTGTTAAAAATAATTTATCACAGAATTAGTAATATGGAGAGGAAGGAGAGTTCTAGTAATTCTTCTCTCCTTACTTTCCATCCCAACTTCAAACTTATGGCAGAACGTTAGCAATACTGACAAATGTAATGACAGAATGATAACCTATTAAGTTTAAGAGTGCATGAAGGGCAATAAGATGATGATGATGCATCTGTTTCCAGCATCCTCACCCCCATCAAAAAAAAAAAATTCATCCCACCCAATCATTTGCCAGAAAGGTGGGTATAACTGTGAGGGAAGACAAGGAAGGGGGCCTCTATGCCCTGGGGCAAAGAGACTAGGCACATAGATAGCAGTGGTTAATCCTCTTCTGGTATGGTTTACTAAACTGCTTGGCCTCAGGAATATCTGGTCAGAAGAAAACACATAAATTATAGCAGTAAAAGGGGAGAAGGTCAAACAGTGAAGAAACCCCAAATGAACTACCTAAAGTAAAAGGCAAGAATTACGTGAACACAAAAAAGCTAATAGAAAAATGACTGAGTATAAACTCAGTTCTCAAAAAGATAAACCAACAAAGAGACTGACGAAGATATAAGGAAAAATCAGCAAGAATTTTTTTTAAAAGCAACAACATGACAATTCCCCAGAGATTATCAAACAAAAGCAAGAAACTTCAGAATATTTAAAAAAAATAAAGATACTAAGTTTGAAATCTGGTCAGATAGCAGAACTCTCAAAGAAATTTTTTAAAAATTCAATTCAATTCAATTCAATGAAGACTTATTATGCACTATCACGTGCTAGGCACTATGCTAAGTGTTGGGGATACAAAAAGAAGCAAAAGATAGTCCCTGCCCTCAAGGAATGTATAATCTATTATGGGAGACAACAAGCAAACAAAACTATATAAAACAATATATAGGAGAAATAGAAAATAATTAAAAGAGAGAACCAATGGAATTAAGAGGGACCTTCCTGTAGAAAGTGTAATTTTAGCTGAAACTTAAAAAGAAGCCAGAGAGGTCATTAATCAGAGTGTAGGAGGGACAGCATTTCATGCACGGGAGACAGAGAAAATACCTGGAGCTGAGAGCTGAAATGTCTTGTTTGTGGAATAACCAGAAAGCCAGTGTCACTGGATCCAAGAATACATATCCAGGAGTTAAGTATAAGAAGAGTGGAAAGGTAGGAGGGGGTTAGGTTATGAAGGGCTTTGAATGCCAGAGAGTTTTGTATTTGTTCCTGGAAGCAACAGGAAACCAACAGACTTCAGTGAGTGAGTGTGTGTATGATGGGGACGGGAAGTACATACACGCACATATAGGATCAGACTTACATTTTAGGAAAATCTTTTTAGTGACTGAATGAAGAATGGACTTGAGTGGGAAGAGACCTGAGGCTGGCAGACCCACAGGATCTATAGAAGACAGGCGTGAGGAGATAAGTGCCTGCACCAGAGTAGTAGCAGTGTCAGAGAAGAGGACACGAGACATACTCAAAAGATGTTGCAAGGGCGGTATCAGCAGGCCTTGGCAACAGCTTGGATTAGAGAGGTGAGAAATAGTGAGAATATAGGATGACTTCCAGGTGGTAAACCTGAGGGACTAGGAAGATGGTGTTGTCCTCTACAGTAATAGGGAGGTTAGGAGGTGGGGAAGGTTTTAAGGAAAAGATAACAAGTTTTATTTTGGACATTCTGAGCTCAAGATGTCTGCGGGACATTCAGTTTGAGATGTCTGAAAGGCAGTTGGAAATGCAAGACTAGAGGTCAGCAGAGACTGGGGCAGGAGAGCACCAGTACAGATTTGGTAATTAAATCCATGGGAGCTGATGAGATCACCAAATAAAGTAGTATAGAAGGAGAAGGGAAGAGGAAGGGAAGAGACTCAGGACAGAACCCTGAGGGGCACTTAAGGTTAGACAGCATGATCTGGAGAAGGATTCAGCAAAGAAGACTGAGAATGAATGATCAGTTAGGTAGGAGGAAAACCAAGAGATGAATTAAAAAGAATTAAAAGATAAATTAAAAAGTCTAAGTACCACATTTCCAGAAATAATACAAACTGCCCAAAAGTTTTTAAAAGAAGTAGAATACTGACCAATGGAATCTCAATTTTACTTTTTAAAAAAGGCAAACAGCATTGAAAAATCACTTACTAAACAGATCATATCTTCTGACCCAGTGATATGACTACCAGGACATATATAGCCCAAAGAGTAAAAAGCACAGATAAAGGTTCTCCCCCCAGCCGTGTGTGTGTTGTGTGTGTGTGTGTGTGTGTGTGTGTGTGTGTGTGTGAGCGCGTGTGTATACCAAAATATTTAATGCATTTTGAGGGTTTGGAAAAAAAATGAAAACAAAGAGGATACCTACTGACTTGGGAATATCTGAACAAACTGTAGTAAATGAATATGAGTGAATATTAATACTCCATAAGAAACATAAATATGGAGAGTTCAGACTTGCAGGAAGACTTACAGAAACTGATGAAGACAGAAGTAGGCAGAATCAAAAGAACACTATACAGAGAGAAGGTAGCTAGGTGGCACACTGGATAGAATTGCTGGGCCTGGAGTCAGGAAGATGACTTCAAATTCAGCCTCAGATACTAGCTGTGTAACCAACCCTGGGCAAGTCACTTAACTGTTTGATTCAGTTTCCTCATCTGTAAAATGAGCTAGAGAAAGAAACAGTAAACCACCCCAGCATATTTGCCAAGAAAACCCCAAAACGGGTCATGAACAGCTGGACATGACTGAAAAACAACTGAACAACAACAATACAATGGTCACGTTAATGGAAAACAATGCTAAAAGTTATGAGAATTCAGATCAACGAACTGATCCATCTTGACTGCAAGGTGCTGATAGTGAAATATAACTCCTTCAAAAGAGAGAGGGAGTAAACTATAGGGATGGAATAAAGCATATAATGTCATACATGGTCAATCTGTTTTAATTTAACTGCCCTTTCTTTATTCCAAGAGGAGGGTTTGGGAAATGACAATAATACTTTTTAAAATCAATAAAAACTTAAAAAATTTAGAACTGAATAGTAGCAATTACTAACTGCAATGTCTCGTTTATTAACAATATTGTCTCATTTACAAAAAAGGAAAAGAATGATTTTTCATAAACTCAATATTTTACAACTAAATATGTGTCACATGACAAAATTATGCCTCCATTTAAGTTATACAGTTTACACAATGCAAAAAAGCAAAATAAATTGGTCCTTTCATACTACCGTGAATCTCTTGAAGAGACTGCCTGTATTTTTCTATCTATTGAACTCCTTTCCATTCTGAAAGGTCCTGCTCAGGATCTTCACTAATTTCCAGGATGACCTGGAAGTCATCCTATATTCTCACTATTTCTCACCTCTCTAATCCAAGCTGCCCCTCTCTAATTCGATCTTAATAGAGACATATTTGTTAGTACAAATATTGTGGACAGAAATATGAAAATATGCAACAAGAATCACAGTGCTTATCAGACCTTTTAGATTCATTAATTCCATAGATAGGACTTTATATCCCAAAAATGTTAATAAAAAGGAAAAGGGGGTACCTATTTATTCAAAATATTCATAGCTGCTCTATATATAATATCTAAAAATTGCAAATATGTATGAATAAAATTCATTTTAGAGACAAGAAAAAAATTAACTCCAACAAATGTCACCATCCCACTGGTAAGAAGAGATACTAAAAAGACCATGGCATCAAAATAGTACCATGTGTTATTCAAATGAAACACACAATGAATTTTGCTGTCAAATCTTGTACACATAATTACTCATAATTCTTAGAAGAGATATTAACCAAAATATCTATATCCCATCTGATCCAAATAGTCCTTATTCTTTTTAATCAGTCTCCCCCTTCCCACACTTGAACAGTCTTACAACTGAATGCTAGCTCTTCTAAGCCCTAAGATAGGGAACAATGAAACTTGTATAAAAGTGACATAGGAAAAAAAAAGTGATTACCTCTTACATTTACAAAGGGATCATGCTATGGTAATGATCACTAGCTTTATACTAAGCATTCTGAGTAGAGCAAAAGGCCAATGTGAAATAATGCTTCAATCACAAATGGAAAGCTGCAAAGGAAAAAATTTCTACAGAAAAATCCATCTGGTATTTCCTGGCACACCCATAGCCCTCACTAAATGCTTGCTGTTTACTAAAATGATGGTTTGCTTTGAGGCAAAGTGTGTATCTGTGAAAGGAGGGAGTTAAAGAATGTTTATTTTATTAATCTATGGATTAGTGAGGTTAGAGAATTTTTTAAAACAACAACAACAACAACTCAGAAGCAAGTTATCTGGGAAAATATCACTCAGGATTTCCTTTCAGACATGGACTCACATTCCAAGGGAAAACTTTGTTGTTGTTCAGTCATTTTTTCAGTTGGGGCTGACTCTTCCTGTCCCTATTTAGGCTTTTCTTTACAAAGATAGTGGGATGGTTTGTTATTTCCTTCTCCAGTTCATTTTACAGATGAGGAAACTGAAGCAAACAGTTAAGGGATCTGCCCAGGGTCACACAGCTAGTAAGTATCTGAGGCCACATTTGAACTCAGGTCCTCCTGATTCCAGATCCACTGTTCTATACACTTCAACCACCTAGCCACCAAGGGAAAACTTAAAAATTATCAAAAGTCAATGTTGCCATAATTCTGTAATTGGTACAGTATAATTATAGTCCTGTGTTGTTTTTGTTTTTAAAAGAAAAACTCAAAACAGTATCAAGATACTACCTTACACCTACCAGAATGGTAAAAATATTGGGAAAAAAAAAGTAAAAAACAAAGAACATTCAACTTCAACAGGGCTGTGGAGAAACAGGCTTTCTAATTCGTTCTTTTTTTTGGGGGGGGGGAGTCAATCGGGGTTAAGTGACTTGCCCAGGGTCACACAGCTAGTAAGTGTCAAATGTCTGAGGCCACATTTGAACTCAGGTCCTCCTAACTCTAAGGCCCGAGCCCTATCCACTGCCCCACCTAGCTGCCCCTCTCTAATTCAATCTCTATAGTGCCATATTTGTCAGTACAAATATTGTGGACAGAAATATGAAAATATGCAACAAGAGTCACAGCGCTTATCAGACCTTTTAGATTCATTAATTCCATAGGTAGGACTTTATATCCCAAAAATGTTAATAACAAGGAAAAGGGGGTACCTATTTGTTCAAAATATTCATAGCTGATCTATATGTAATATCTAAAAATTGCAAATTATCCATCTGTCCAATAACTGGAGAATGGATAAAAAAATGATACATTAGCTTAGCCTGAAGTTTGAGGACTGTATTTATAATCCTGGCTGTCAGATAATGAAGTCTTTCTTCACAGTAATTCCTCAAGACCATTTGTTTGGTAAGTCATAGAGCAGCTGTGATCTGCATTAATAGAGAGCCTCCATTAAATAAATTACATATATATTTTACAACTAAATATGTGTCACATGACAAAATTATGCCTTCATTTAAGTTATACAGTTCACACAATGCAAAAAAGCAAAATAAATTGCTCCTTTCATACTACCGTGAATCTCTTGAAGAGACTGCCTGCATTTTTCTATCTATTGAACTCCTTTCCCTTCCGAAAGGTCCTGCTCAGGATCTGCACTAATTTCCCCAGCAAAAATAGAACTCTCCCATTCATTTTTTCTCATTATTACTTGTACTTGTGTGCATATGTGTCAAATCAACTCACCAAGCATTTATTAAGCATTTACTATTGTCAGGCACTATGCTAAGCCCTAGGAATACAAATACAAACAGAAAGAAAAACAGTCTCTGCCCACAGGTGGCTTACAATGAAGACATGGTAGGCCTGAGTGGCCTCCACAAAATGGACGCTCTGGGAAGACCTCACCAGTTAGAGGGAGGCATTGAGAGTACTTCCTATATATGAAGTCCAAGGACAGAGTTAGTTTCCAGTGTGAAGAGTTTTGTATGTGATAGGATAAAAAGTCTTGAGTCAGAAGTGCAGCCTGAAGAGGAATGAAATGACAAATCAAAGGTGTGCAGCCAGGTGGGAAATGAAGAAATGGTTGGCCTGAGCTCTCTCCTTAGAAAGAGGAGGTGCTAAGTGGAAGGAGCCATCCATATCAGAGGGAGGGACCCCAAGAAGAAGGTACAAGTTCCAGATCTTCCAAGATACAGAGGTTTCTGAGATATGACATCCAAAGGAGTATAGTGTGGTGCGAACTGAGCCCTGTCCTGTAACAGAAGAAAGGGGCAAGCTCCCAAACAAGCATAAGAAAAGAAAACCAAAGAAAGAGAAGATGGGAAATACATGCTTAATTTGTCCCTCCCCCACCTAATTAAAACTAAATTTTTCTCTTAAATTCACAGACTATCATTTTTTTTTTTCCATCTTGGAACCCTTGCACTCACTTTAGCGTCTTGGACATAATAGATACTTAATAAATGCAAAAGTGAAGTTTATGTAACATATGAAGAAACAACTATCTCTACGTGGCAGATAACAACTCAACTTCAAAAAACAAGACAAAACAAAAACAAAACTGAAGATGTACCAGAAAGGACAAATGAAATCAAAGAGTTTTCAGGAAACAGTAAGTCTGGGTACATTAGTCTATCAAGCAACCAGCATTTATTAAGCACTGCTGTGTGCTAGGAACTATACTAAACACTCAGGAATACAGTTGTCTCTTCTACATCATGACCTTCCCCACTGCGGTTTCAATGTATCACGGATTGGCATAAGAAATTTAATATGATTTATTGGGGGAATTTTGTGGAAGCTGCAGACAACACAGAAAAAGTTCAGAAACTCAGAAATGCATAAACTACATGCATATATTATATAATATCAACCCAAATTTTACAATAAGATACTGTAAATACCCCATAAAAGAAAAAAGAAAAAATTCAGACTTTTTCTCTGGTACGAACAGAGGGCCAAAAAATTTTAGGCAGGTTTTCCAGATCATGGGGACACCACACCCCTAACCCCCTTGATGTGGAAAAGATAACTGTACAAAAAAATGCAAAAACAGTTTTCTGTCCTCACCCATTCTCTTGATAAGAGGCAAAGAGATTAAACGAAGTCTAGAAAGAGGCACACTAAATCACTGACCTCTGTCAAAAAGAGCTACCAACTAGGAGCTGGGGACAAAAAAGAAGAAAAATAAAGTACTGAAAAGGAATATAAGGTAACAAACATTCAATGTTTTTGCTCTCTTTTGAACCTAAGCAAGAATATGTTCTAGTTTCTCTGCAAACAGTCAACCTTCTGAAAAGGAGTGAAAACAAATCTGGTCATTACTAAAAGAGGATATTAAAATCCATGGCAAAGTTGTCTCTGAAAGCAAAAGACAACAGCAATTCTAATATTTTTGGGAAATAGCCTTAAATTTTCTTTAGAATGGGCCATTGCATTACTAAGTTATTGCTGCTTTTATTTGTTTATTTTAGAATTTCTTGGATGAAAAAGAAGAGTTGCATGCTGATGATTTCTCTAAAAGACCTAATTTAGTTGAATAAATACATTTATCCAAAATCTGAGGGCTATGTCTGTCACTGCGCATGTTCAGCAGGATAATAGGAGTTCCTACAGTCTTCTTATCACTAAGCAAGGCACCCATGGAGACAAAATATTATGGTAGATAAACAAAGCCACTGGACACATGAGACATCAATTACTTCATTTCCTATAAATGAACTAAAAGTGGAACACATACTATCTAGTCTTGTTCTAACAATGAGAATTCAAAATCAATTCAAAGAAACCAATCTGCACTAGGTTTTATCACCTATAAAAAGTATCCTTGGATCACACATTTGATTATTCCAAGTAGAATCCCATACTAATATTATCTTCAGAAGATTTGCATACATAGGCTATGGAAACAAAAAAATAAATTATATCTTTTATTCCCTCAAAATTACTGATTGACTCCTGCCTCCCCCGCCCCCCAAAAAAAAACACAAAAGAAAACTTGGATATGAGTCTTCTTTCTAAAATTACGATAAGAGAGAATGGGAAAGTCTAAATTTTCAGATCATGAACTCTTAAATTTTTGTACAACAGAATGGATTTTTAAAAAGCACTTATTAATAGTGCTAAGAATTCTTCCCTACGCTAACTTTGGGAAGAGAAAGGCAATATAGTCCTTATGTTCAAGAGGCTCATCTTATAAATGGGGAGATAATACACAAAAGGTTCCAACTGCAAGATAGATGGTTAAGTCCCCAGGTCCTTGTGACTCACTGGTAAAGTAGATGGTAATGCCTCTTCCTTAATGTTATTTCCACATAAACTCAACAAAGACATAATTTGTTACGATAAATCCTTATTTCCAGAGGTAAAGTAATGGAGGGTGGGGTAAGAAGAGAGATCAGAAGATAAATAAAAGGCAGGTAGCAATAATAATAGCCCTATAACAACTCGCATTTCTATGGCACATTTTGGCTTAAAAGCATGTTTGAGGTATTCTCCAGAGCCAGTTTTTGTTGGCAAACTAATGTTAAAAATTTTGACACAGCATGGCCCTCATATTAGTGCATGAAGGACTCCATATTCTGCCCAGGTTTCCAGAGTGATAAAACACATGGGGACTTCCATGTAAATACTACAAACAGCCCAATGAATAATAAACTAATGATTACATGTCAAAAGTAAACATAGAACTCCAAGACTCCAAATGTGCACTGGAGTACTGGAGTTCAAAGTTTGCTTTTTTTCCATAAAATAGGTTTATTGCCTAGTTTCAAGGCCATAATTCAGCTTCCTTCCGCCCCTATTCCCAAAGCAATTAAACCACTTTTCTATAGAGGTTCAATATTATTTTAAAAAATACTTAAGGAGAGAGAAACAGATACTGATAAAAATGACCATTACAAGAGCATAGCTATTATGAAGGAATAGATGACAAGACAATTAGCGGAAATAAAATGCTTTCTGATTAAGACTGGTTAGATGTCTAAAGCTTCTTTCCAAATGTAATATTCATATGTCATCCTTGCACATCTGTTGCAAAAAAACAGAGCTGATACTGACAGACCTAGCACACGCATGGCCTTTTATTGTAGCTTGGCTTATCAAGAGCTGGCCAGTAATCATTATTTTTTTACTTATTTAAAACAAAAAAAACCATTTATCACAGGGCTATAGTTTTCTCCCTAAGAAAGATTATATTAGATTTCTCCAGCATTTTTATTTTAACAGGCATAAAAAGAAAGACAAAAATACAAGCAGGAAACCTGGGACCAATTTGGGACCAAGGAATGCCCACAGGTAAACTTGGCTATTATTCAGAATTTAATTACTAGAAGTAGAGAAAAAAATGTTTTTAAGTTTACTTAAAAAATTTTCCCCCACAAAAATGGCACATAGGAGCTCTCAATCTGTCCTATTTTTCATTCGAAAAACATGTTTGCTTTGTCTAACAAACAACTAAATGTTGGTTACCAAGATTCTATTTCATTTAATATTAAATACTACTAATTCCATAGCCACTTACCAACAATCTGCTCACATTACTATACACTGTTCACCAGCTACATGGAGGTCTTTTAAAATGAATCGATTTTTTAGAAACCTAAGGTTTACCAATATTCCTGAAGGGGGGAAGGAGGAAGCAGCTGGGTTTGAGGATTTATATTTGTTAACTTCTTAATATTTTTTGTTATTTTAATTAAAAAGAAATGTAATCAGGGTATTTTACTTCTACCTATAGTATCAGTGAATTAATAATAGCAATGAATTCATCTGGGCAAAACAAATGTGTTCTCATTTCATCTTGTGTTTTATAATAAATTATGTTTTTGAATAAGACATGCAACAAGCTATTTCTAATTTCGTCATTTATTATACAATTTGTTTACCAATTTAATCACTCAGTCCAGTTCCTAAGGTTTGCCAAATATATTTTGTAAAAGAAAAATGGTTGGGTTTTCCCACTATACCTTTTAAATGGTAATGAAAACAAAAATAGTTTTATTTTAAAAACTAAAAAGTCAATTTTATTTCTTTATAAATTAAACATTGATTTCATTTATAAGAAACAGAAAAGGAAAGGGCAAGAACTAAAAAATACAAATACAAAACTTTGTTTAAGAGTTCGAGTTTTTATTTTATTTTTTCCTATAATTAAACACATATCTTTTCTCCCTCCTGGGGGCCTAGGAGGATGGAGAGTGGAACTTTGTAGCAAATGGTTAAATCTAACAAATCTCTATACTGGCTATGTCCAAAAATGCATATCTAATTCTACATAGTACTCCATCATCTCTCTGCCAGAAGGTAAATAGCATTCTTCATCTCTGACCCTCTGGAATCATCAATGATCCACTGCATTGATCAGTGGGACACTTTAAGAAAAAAAGTTGAAGATTACGCAAAGGTTGAAAACCCAAGAGACTGGAAAAATGCAGGTAACCTCAAAAGAAACATGGTAAGTTAGGAAGTCACGTACAGTTGAAGAGGAAAGTAATGAGTTCTATTTTGGACACAAGTTTCATATCTATAGGCTCTCCAGGTAGAGATGAGCAAAAGTAGATAAAGTTCAAGAAAGACATAAGAGGGCTATCTATGAGAACATTTGGGTATTATGCATCCGCATAGAGATCAAAGGCATGTGGTAAAGGGCAGCATGTTCTGGATTCACCCAGATATTCCCGACTGTCCCAAAATGATAATTCTATATTTTGTTTTTTACTTCAGAAACTTTTAGTTGTTAGTTTTGTGGAAAAATATTTAGTTAAGTTGTAGCTTCTTTATTCTGATTAATAATTACATATTTTATGACTGAACATTCAATAAATGTTCCAACTTAAAAACTTTTTAAAAATTCTCTGTTTTTTATACCCTAATGGAACATGTCATACATACCTATTATGGGATTATAACTGACTACTTTGGAGCTGAAGAGATCACTGAAACTACACACACAGGAAAAAATTGACCTGGGAAAGAATGCTCATTGTGATGTGCTCCTCAAGCTACTACTGTCACTCTTAGACAGAAGCAGATAAAATTAATACAGGAAGTTATCAGAGGAAAACGGATAGGCAGTACATAAACTTGGGAAAGGTAACAGTAAATGAATAATCTTGTGTGATCACCCCCATAGCACAACCTATGCCTGGCTAGTCTACTATGTGACTCAAAACTCAGCTGTGAACAACTTAACCTGACCCCACCTCCCAAATGGAAGAAACACCGGGGGTGAGGTGGGGAGGGGGATTAAGTATGGCCTCCTCATTCCATATCACACATATATCATCCATAGTGATGGTATCTTCTATTAGTATTGATAACTAAATGCTGAATGAGGATCATACTATATCTTGTATGTATAACGATTTGCAGATTTTCTTCCCCATTGGACTATGAAACTCTTCAAAGGGAAGGAATGCATTTTTGCCTTTCTTTTTATACCCAGCACTTCGCAAAGGGCCTGGCATGTTGCAAAAGCTTAATAAAAACTTGCTGACTGATTAACAAATGTAGAAATGACCTCAGAAGTCATCTATTCCAAACTTACATGTTACAGATGAAAAAATTAAGGCCCATGGAAGTTAAATAACTTGTCCACAGGTAGAGTTAGAGAAAGGATTTGAACACAAGCCCTGATCTCAGAGCAAGTACTCTTTCCATTTAAAATCCCAGTGTGGCTTTCCAAATCAAAATACCAGCTTAGAGACAACAGATATTATGATTTAAATGGTAGCTTGGATAATAAAAGCAGCTTCCATTTCAACAGAGCTTTAAGATTTAGAATGTATTTTCCTCACAAAGGCCCTATGAGGAAAATAAAACAAGGATTACTACATGGCAAATTACATTCAGATGAAGGCAAGTCCTGAAAGTGGCTTCCAAATGGAATAGACCAAGGACCTATTTCTCTCTCTCTCTCTCTCTCTCTCTCTCTCTCTCTCTCTCTCTCTCTCTCTCTCTCTCTCTCTCTCACACACACACACACACACACACACACACACAGAGGCTTAATATGTCTCAATCTCTTGTGTGTCTCTGCGGCATTTATTTACATTATGTGTATATTCCTTGCCTCTGCAATTTATTGTAATTTTCTCATATTTATTTCACAATCCATAGCACCCAGTATGGTGCCTAACATGAAATAAGTACACCAAAATCTGATGATTGAGTGATCAACTGTGGAGTATCAGCTTTAATCAAGGTGCTCAAGAGTCATTACCTCCTTGCCTCTACACATACTTCCTATATTGTGCATATTATGAGCTCTTGTGCTTTTCATCTTGTGCCTTCATGGTTTTGCTAATATTTTACTGATAATATTCAGGACCAGAGAAGTAGTATGGCATAATAGAAATGCCCCTAGACCTCAGAAGACCTGGCTTTGAGATCCTACTCTATCCTTTAAGCAGTGTGAACATCTACAGTTTTCCAATTCAAAGAAACCCTCACAAGTCCTATGCTATATACCTAAGACTGTGGATAGATTGGCATTTGCCAAGCCCAGGTTAAGTCTAGCTGTCTCAATTCTAGCAACGCCAACAGGCTAATGACTAAAAGGCTTGAAAGCACATTACAGCCTAGCATTTCCAAAGCAAACAAATAAACACATTGTTTTACACTAAAAAACAACAACAACAAAATACAGGCAGTTCTTAATTACTGATCAAAGTCAACAAACATTTATTAAGTGCCTATCATGTGCCAGGCGCTGTGCTAAGCTCCTGAAATACAAAGAAATGCAAACATATGGTCTCTTCTCTCAAGGAGATTACATTCTAATGGGGAGACAACATGCAAACAACTATATACACATGCAATACAGATGTAATATAAGTGGGAGGCAATCTCAGAGTGAAAGCCCTCATAGGGTATGGGGAGTAGAAGGGGCTATCTCGCAGCAGAAGGTGGGATGTGAGCTTCTAAATGGTAAGATTAAAAATAATATAATATCACTATAATACGCTGTTTTCATTCATTCAAGTGGCATTTATTAAGTGCCTCTTTCTATAGGATTTCATTGTATCTAACAAACTCTGGAATCTGAATCTTTAATTTTTTTCTTTTCCTCAGTGGAATTTAGTCCTATAGCCCCCAAATCAGTAGCATATATAAAATTATAAATTATAAATGTCATGCTTATCAAATCTGAAGATGACACAAAGCTAGAAGGATAGGTAACAAGTTAGGAGACAGTGTCCAAATCTAAAAAGAGTCTGAGAAGCTAGAAGAGTAGACTGAATTTAATAAGAAAGAACTTAACAGAATAACTGCAGTCTTACACTTGAGATTAAAAAGCAATAACCTTTATAAAACAGAATAAAAATGCATGGCTAGACAGTTCACTTGATATAGTTAGAAGAGGGTTTTAGTGAACTGAAAACCCAAAATGTTAAGTTACAAAAATGTGTCTCAGAGGCCAAGAAAGCTAATGTAATCTTAAACTGTATAAAGAAAAAAGAGCACTCAAGACTAGGAAGGTAAAAGTTCTGCTGTGTTATGACCTTGTTAGATCACACCTGCAGAGTATTCTTTTCTAGGTGCCACATTTTGTAAGAAGGGCATTGAAAAGCTGGAGAAAATTCATAAAAGGACAACCAGGAGGATGAAGGGTTTTGAAATAATGCCATATGATGTGCAACTGAAGGAACTTGGAGTTAAGAGTAGGTGGAATGCAGGAAATTTGCTGTATAAAAGACAAATATTCATGGACTTGGATCAGGCACGGATGGCAGTTATATTCAAGTATCCTAAGTCCTGCCATATAGAAATTATATTTTGGTCTTCTTGGCCACAAAGGGAAGAACTAGAAACAATAGGTAGGAGCTACAAAGAAGAATTCAGGATAGATGAAAGGGAAAACTTCCTTATAATAGGAATTATTCAAAATTAGAATGGGTTGCCTTCTGAGTTAGTGGCCTCATTCTCATTAGAAATTTTAAAGTAAAGGCTGAAAGACGGACTCTTTGTTAGAAATGGGATAAAAGAAATTCTTTTTCAAGAATATATTGGAGATTACTGGAAGTAGAGCCAAGATGGTGGACGAAGGCAGAGTTCACTTGAACTCTCCCAACATTCCCCCTTCAAACAACTTTAAAATAATTCCTCAAATCAAAATCTGGAGCATCAGGGTCAATAAAAGGTCAGTGTGAGACATTTTTCCAGCATAAGACAACTTAGGAGGCTGGTAAGAGAGGTGTGTAACACTGGGTTTGGGGTCAGCCCAGAATGCAAACAGCATGGCACCAGCAATGGTCCTTAGAGACGGCCATGACAGTGTCAGCAGCACCTTTGGAAGCTCTCAGCCCAGAGACATTCTGGGTGGTGGCTCCAGGGCAGAGACAAATGCTTCTGGTCAGTCACAAGAAAGCAATGGATCTGGTCACAGTTCCAGATCCAAAAGGAGCCCTAGTGCTTGCAGCTGCAGGGAGGCAGGGACCTTTCTTGGGTGAACATTGGAGCACAGACCAAGTGAGCAATGACCATACCTCTGCCAGGATCATACCATCATGGAAGCACCAAAAACATGAAAACCCCCAAAACTAGCTCTGAAAACAGCAGCACAAAGAAGCCTGAAGCTTGGGAAAGCACCTTCCTAGCCTCCATGGAAGTAGACCCCATTTTAACATAAAGTTCAAAGTCAAAAAACAGGTGAGAAGAAAGAAAGAAAAAAAAGAAGAGAACTTGGCTATAAAAGGCTACTTTAGTAGCCGAAAAAACCAAGACATAAACTCAGAGGAAGACAGCAATGTGCGGGGAGAGGGGAAGCTACAAACAAAGCTTCAAAAAAAAAAATGCTAACTGGACCCAAGCCTAACAAGCATTCCTGGAAGATTTTAAAGAGACAGATAAGAGCAGCAGAGAAAAAAATAAGAGTGATGAAAAAAATATGAAAAGAGAATTAAAAGCTTGGTAAAAGAGGCACAAAAAAATACTGAAGAAAATAACACCTCAAAAAAACAGAATTGGCCTAATGGTAAATGAGACACAAAAATTCACTGAAGAAAAGAACTCCTTAAAAAGCAGAATTGGCCAAATGGAAAAAGAGGTACAAAAGCTCCTTGAAGAAAACAATTGCTCAAAAAATGAGAACTGGGCATGTGACATCAAGAAATAGCAAAACAAATTCAAAAGAATGAGAAAATGTAAGAAAATGTGAAATATTTCATCAGAAAAACAACTGACCTAGAAAATAGATCCCGAAGAAATAACTTAAGAATTATTGGACTATCTGAAAGCCATAATCTAAAAAAGAGCCTAGACATCATATTTCAAGAAATTATCAAGGAAAATTGCCACAATATCTTAGACCCAAAGGACAAAATAGGAATTCAAAGAATCCAATCACCTTCTGAAAGAGATCCCAAAATGAAAACTCCCAGGAATATTATAGCCAAATTCCAGAGCTCCGATCTCAAGAGAAAATATTTCAAGCAGCTAGAAAGAAACCATTCAAATACTGTGAAGCCACAGTCAGGATCATATATGACTTAGCAACTTCCATGTTAAAGGAGCAGAGGGCTTGGAATATGATATTCTTGAAGGCCAAGAAGCTAGAATTACAACTAAGAATCACCTACTCAATAAAACTGAGTATAATACAAATGGCTATAAAACTGTGCATACCCTTTGACCCAGAAATACCATTATTAATCTGTACCCCTATGAGATAAAAGGAAAAAGGACTATTTGTACAAAAATATAGCAGTTCTCTTTGTCGTGGCAAAGAAGTAGAATTTGAGGGGATGCTTATCTACTGGGGAATGACTGAACAAATTGTGGCATATGACTGTGATGGAGCACTATTGTGCTGTAAGAAATGAGGAGGGGGATAGTTCCAGAAAAAAAAAAAAGGTAAGATTTATATGAACTGATGCAAAGTGAAATGAGAAGAACTGGGAGATCACTGTGCACAGTAGTAACAGCAGTGGTGTAATGATGATCAATCATGAAAGACTTGGTTACTCTGATCAATACAGTGATCCAAGTCAATTCCAAATGACTCCTGATGAAAAAATGCTATCCACCTCCAGAGAGGGAACTAATGAACTGAGTGCATAATAAAGTGTAAGTATGTCACTTTCTCTGCATAGTTCCAGATTGCTTTCCAAAAAAGCTGAACAGCTCCACCAAGTAATTTGTCTGTCTTTCTTCAACCACTCTATCTGTCTGATCCTCCTCAGTCTACTTTCCCGAATCTTCATCTATGTCACACCCACTAACTGCAAGTGCCCCTAGGTTCAGTTCTAGACTCTCTTTTTTCTCTTTATAAGATCTTAGTGATCTCATCAAGTCTCATGGCTTCAATTATTATCTCTATACAGAAGATTCCCAGATATATATATATATATATACACATGTACATACATATATAAACATATATGCATGTATACATTAAAGTATGTATATATGTGTGTGTATAATATATAATATACACACACACATACATGATATACTGTTTCTCAAAAATGCTTGCTCTCTAGCTCTTTCTCTATACTTTAAAAACAACATTTTCACCTACACATCCCCTTTGAAAAAGCTAAACATCAAGACTGATTTCTTTCCTGACACCACTGTCTGGGCACAAAGGCTACGTATTTGGGGGTGGGTGGCTCACAAGCTTGCCTGATTGTTAGATAGTAATGATTTTGTTTGGGAGACAAAATACATACATGCATGTATACATATAATCTATCTATATGCATATATACACACACATATACATATATACACACATTGTATATGTACAGGAGAGGGGATATATATCATCAGTCTTCCTATCCTCTCTCCTAATCCTATCTTCCCATATCACTAACTGTTTTTTAAGCATCTTGAATTAGATGTCACTTAGGCATCTCAAACATAACATATAGTTATCTTTCACAAAAGAAAACAAAACAAAATATCCCATCTTCCCAACTTCCCTATTTCGGTTGAGTATCCTACCATCTTCTGAGTTATTCAGGCTGACAACCTTACTGTTATCCTTAACTCCTTATTCTCTCACCCCACATAACCAATCCCTTGCCAAATCTTGTTTCTGCCTTTCACAACACATCCTATCTATGTCCCCTTCTCTCCACTTACAGCAACCCTGTGGCTATATTTAGATACTGCATTAACAAATACCCACCCTTTGAATGATTCATAGGATTTAGAAACAGATGGGACTTTAGAGGTCATGTAGTCCAATCCTTTATTTTGCAGATGAAGAAAGTGAGGTTAAGTGACTGGTTCAAAATCACAGAGGTAGTACCAGTGGCAGAATTGGAATCAAGTCCCCCTGACTCCACATAAAGTGCTACTTCTACAACATTACACTACAATCTATTATTTACAACTTAATGCAAATAGCTTAATCACTGAGCTTTTCTAACAGCAAGCCCTAAGGGAATGTGAGTTTTGAATACATAAGAATCAGGAGAGTAGAAGAACGGAGGATAAGTTAATAGTGGAGCATTTCAAAAGTAGGAAGAAATAATATGGTGAAGTAAGAGGCACTGGATAGCCATCTTCAAGGAAAAGAGAAATAAGCTGAGTGAGGACCAGGGGTGCAAAAAGGTGAGGTGATGCCCAAGACAAACTTTAAATAATAAAAGTATCTATCTATCTATCTATCTATCTATCTATCTATCTATCTATCTATCTATCTATCTATATCTATCTATATTACCTACATACCTGCCCATCACTTACCACCTTTTTTCCTAAAGGCTGTGGGAGCCATCACTTAACTTCTAATAACATCCAATTTACAAATGTCCTTTAGATTAAAAAAGCCAGTGTACTGCAAAATAGGCAGGTTCATGCCAAAGCTGTGGAAGAGTGTCCCCTGCCACTTGCTTCCCTTTTGGCTGCATGTTATATGCTATCAATGGTGAAGGGGCTGGCGTTGAGGGAGAGGAGCCATGTTGCTAGATTCTCTGCCAACATTAAAAGTTGAGGGAGGTCAAAAATCTATTTTATTCCCAAGAGAATGCAAAATGTGCTCTGGTACAGCAGCTTTTCCTCTTCCTCTAAGCTTAAAAGTGATTAAGGTAGAGAGAAGAGAAGCAGGAATATATTTCTGGAATCACTCTCCATCTTTCTTCTTGGTGAGAAGGGAGGAGAGGATGGAGAAAATCTTTGCAACAAACTCATTGAGGGGAGTTAGTTTTAAAATGAGAAAAGGATTTATTTTTTTACATGAATCAGTAGAGGCACCATAGGGGAGATGCAGGAGGCAGCATGTGCCAGGAAGGTCAAATCATAACCAGTAACTGATATGATTTTAGCAGTAGAAATGGTATTAAAGAAGACCCATTAACAGCTTTGCTGCTGCACTCTAAGG
This sequence comes from Phascolarctos cinereus, assembly GCF_003287225.1. Classification (NCBI taxonomy): domain Eukaryota; kingdom Metazoa; phylum Chordata; class Mammalia; order Diprotodontia; family Phascolarctidae; genus Phascolarctos; species Phascolarctos cinereus. The sequence continues at coordinate 123,632,119 of NW_027555736.1, forward strand.
ACCATGGGACTTTTCCATCTGACCTGGGCTGAAATCTTCCAGGTGTTGTCTCCTCACTGGAATGTGAGACCCCTAAGAGCAAGAACTTTTCTATTTGGATTCTTGGCTTAGTAGTGTTTTGCACACAGTAAATGCTTAATAAACGTTTCATTCATTCCTTAATTCATGACAAATGTATATTATTTCAGTGACATTATGTTTTTAAAATAAATGTTTATTTTTAACATTCTTTTTTTTTTAAATTTTGAGTTCTGAGTTCTCTATCTGCCAGCCCCTCCCCCACCCATTGAGAAGACAAGAAATGTAACATCAGTTATACATTTGAAATCATACAAAACATATTTCCATATTACCCATATTGTAAAAAAACAAAGTGAATAAATTATGTTTCAATCGGTGACATTATGGTTTTAAAAGGTCTTTTGTTGTTTCATTTTATTTGGGGGGGGACCTGAAGTGGGGGGAAAGAATAGCCTGGAAACCTGTCACTTAACAACTATGTTTCTAAGTGAAAATGTTTTCTGAATTTCAAAGAACTGATTTACACAGAAACTTTTCAAATTCAACTCCTTTTGTATGTTTGTACCTGCCAAATCTACAGTTCCTTATCATGGTGGTCACCAGAGTAGGACCACTCTAGAGTACCTGATCCAGGAGTCAGTGTTAAGAGAAATACAAGAGGGAAATCTGACTATTAATATTTATGTGTGTAGGAAGAATGTTTATTTTTTAAAATTTGATTTTCTGTTAATTTCATAAAGTTTAGACTCTAGGACAGGGAGATTCTAAACATTTCTAAACATCTTTCCTTCAATATTCCTTTCTCAATTTACACTAATACATATCTCCATCTCAAATAGCAAAAAGAACGTGCTGGGTTTACCAATTTCTTAAAATATGGATGGACTAATAACTGTGTGTGTGTGTGTGTGTGTGTGTGTGTGTGTGTGTGAAAGAGAGAGAGAGAAGAGAGAGAGAGAGAGAGAGAGAGAGAGAGAGAGAGAGAGAGAGAGAGAGAGAGAGAGAGAGAGAGGGAGAGAGAGAGAGAGAGACAGACAGACAGGAAGGTAGGCAGAGAGAATAGAGGACAGGTTGCAAGAGAGATCAATTAGAATGGTGAGCAAATTATATACATCTTTTTTTCATCTAATGTACATCAGCTTAAACTGGAATGACCACAGCACAATTAAAGAATTTTAAAGCTAGAAGAGGCCTCTAAGATTATCTAGTCCACCTTTTTTCATTTTACAGAAGAGGAAACTAAGGCCCATAGAATTAAATGACTTATCTAAGGTTATATGGTGAATTTACTGGAATCAGGAATAGAATTCAGCTCTCCTGACTCTTGGAACCTCTGTATTGACACCCTGTGCTATTCTACTATACTGATGATTTTGTATATTCAACTTTAATAAAAACTCTACTGTATATAACAGTTGTTCAAAAGAAAGACCATTTAAACTCCATAGTTCTTTCTTAGGATGTGGATAGCATTTTTCATCCTGAGGCCTTTGGATGTCTTAGATCCTTGCACTGCTGAGAAGGGTTAAAGCTATCAATATTAGTCACTGCACAACATGGCTGTTACTGTGTTCTCCTGGGTCTGCTCACTTCACTCAGCGTCAGACCATACAAGTCTTTCCAGGTTTTTCTGAAGTCTGCCTGTTCATCATTTCTTATAGCACAATAGTATTCCATTACGTTCATATACTAAGCTTGTTCAGCCATTCCCCAATTGATGGACATCTTCTCAATTTCCAATTCTTTGCAGATCAAAGCATAATATTTGCTATTTTTTTTCTGTTGTGTTTTGTTTCCTCTTTCTGGTGGTTCCTCCTATTGGTTCTAATTCTTTCTTACATCACTAATGTGAAAATATGTTTAATAGGAATGTATATGTATAGCCTATATCAGATTGCACACTGTCTTGGGGAGGGAGATGGGGAGGGAGGAGGAGAAAAATTTTAAACTCAAAAGCTTATGGAAGAGATTGTTGATAAATCAAAATAAATTAATTTTAAAAAAGGGATAATGATACTGAGTCTTTCTCCCTAAAAGGACACCTGTGATTCAAACTATGGTACTCTGATTGTAGACCTATGTGATATCTCCAATATACTAGACTGTCTCTCTGGCGGGAAAAAAAGAGACTATTTGCAAGATGGACTTCAGACAATGCAGTAAAGAATACAAAAACAAAACAAGCAAAAAATATCAGGAGTAAGACACCCACCTCAGTACTCCATAACTTCCACCTTCTTGTTCCTCCTGATACAAACTATGTAAGAAGGTCCTGAGTTTGAAGTCTGCTCTTTAACAGGTAGGTGTCATGCAGTATTACCACTGCTAAACATTTCCTAGAATGCACTCTCCTCCCTCATCATCATCTACCAGAATCTTATCTTCCTTCAAGACTCCACTCAAGCACCACTACCCTCCCTGAAGTATCCCTAGATCTATACTACCCCTTCCAATTGCGAATTTCTTATCCTCCTGAATTTTCCTTGTACTATACTTACCTATATATAGCTTGCATGTTTACAGTAAAATGTGAGCTCCTAATAGGCTGATACTATTTTGTTTCTCTTTTTGCACCCCTAGTACCTTACACAGTGCCTAAGAAGGCACTTAATAAATGTTAGGTGAATTGAATGGAAAAAAGTATTTCATGGAAACCAAGCAGAACCCCCAATTCAATCACCTCAAAATGAGGCTTTGTTCCTGTTTTCTTCTTCTGTGCTTACAAATTCAGAAAAATGTAAATCTTCATTCTAGAATTAATCCAGAGGTCAACTCAGTTTCTTCTCCTGTACTTCTTTATGAAGGGCCATGACTAATTCTGGATAAAGTACAGTAAAATATCTATCACTAACACTTAATAAATGCTTAGTAATGCTGATACTGCATTACACCTCTTTGAGAACAGAGTTCAAAGTCATGAAATGGATAGCATGGTATAGTATATATATATATATATGTCAAGGGAAAAATGGCTGTAACCAGGGTTCTAAATTACAAAGGAATTTAGGTAATCACCTTTTGAAAAGCAACCAGTAACCATTCTAAACTGCTAGCTCCATTTTTAGGTAAAGTTCCTAGACATTCACCCTAATTTTAGGTCTTACTTGCTTCCTACATTCCATGGACTCATTTTTGCCAAGAAGAATGAAAACAAAATTGCTCTGAAATTACTCCATACCTTGGCTTTGCTCTGTTCACAGATTAACAAATATAAAGTCAATTTTTCAGATATTTAAGACTACCTTATGTAGGCCACCCAATCCAACTCTTACTTTTTCCCATCAATAAGTACAAAAGCAGAAAGTGGTCTTAGCTCACACTCAAATGAATAAAGAGTTTACTCCCACCCACACTAGTAGGTAGACATCACCATCACAGGAAAGGGACAATATGAAAAAGGGGAATAGCACATCAAATTGAGCTTTTCTTCTCTTCCTCTAAAGGAAAATAATTCATCATTTAGTAAACTTTTTTGCATTATCATGGCAATCAGACAATTTTGAGCTGAAACTTCAATCATAGGAAGAAGTTCATTCCCAAGTTCCAATAATAGCTAATGCTGTTTTCTAAGCCCACCCATTATACTAATATTACTTAGATAACTTTTGGCAAAGGTCCCTATTTTATTTGTCGCTTTTGAAATCCCTTCAGATGGTAAATATTCACTCACTAGGTTAGCCTTCTAAAAGTTACAAGTGAAACAGCTATATTATCACTGAATTATTATTCCACCAGGAATTACTAAAATTTGCTATGTTTTTTAAAAAAGCAAAATCTAATAGTACTCCTTAATTCACTCTCCCTATTCCTGTATTCCAGGGGATAAAATAAAAGTGGTCCAAGTCATTTACTTTCAAATCTTGATATTGGCAAGATTTCCTTTAAAGATTCCTTTTAAAATACTCACCAGGAGCAATTGTCTCCAAGGTATCAGGATTCACTTTCCTGGTGCTTGTATAGTGGTGGAGAGTGGAGCCAGAAAACACCAAGTAAAAAACTACATCATCTTCGACTTTATCCTCTTCAGCAAGCAACACTGTGACAACACAGTCACCCTAAGGGAAAGGAAGACAGCATGAAAAATTCATTTTAGCAGGAATCTAAATAAACATTAGTCCTTTACTTCATAAAGTATCAGAGTTTAAGGAGACCAAAGATTATGTGAAGCCAGTTGCCTATTTCACAGCCTTTGCTTGCTCCTTTGAGATCCGTGTATGTGCGTGGTGAATAGGGACGAGAGTCAAAAGAAGAGGGGGATCTGAAACTTTAGAAGATAAAACCAAATAAATAAATCTGGATGTCACTTTTAGACACTTTTAGAATGAGAGTTGTTTCTACAATGAAAGATGAATTAATTTATATGTTTTTGCTCTTTTGTAGTAGCAGAGAAATAGCAAAAAAAAAGCAGGTGTTAATCAACTGGGAAACAGATAACAAATCGTAGTAATGAATATAATGAAATACTACTACACAGTAAGACATGATGAGCATGAGTTTAGAGAAGCTTGTTCAGATTTAAATTTACTGATTCAAAGTAGAATCAGGAAAACAACATGTATAATAGTTACAATGACAGAAATGGGAAGATTAAGTAATAAGTAAATTAAATGCTGTTTAATAATAATAACAAAGCCTTTTCCTGAAGAAAATAAAAGATGAGAAAATGCATCTCCCTCCCTTCTTTGCACGTAGAAAGGTGCATTTACTGTCAGGCTCAGATAATGTGTTGGTTAGATTTGCTGAACTGTTTTTTCCCCTTTTTTTATCTGTTACAGGGGCTAGCTTTTTGGGTAGGGAAGTGGAGAGGTGTATTCAGAAATAAAGGTAATATTAAAACAAAATATACGAATAAAAGCATCATTTTAAAAAAAATTACAGTGGATAGAGTACCGGCCCTGGATTCAGGAGGACCTGAGTTCAAATCTGACCTCAGACACATAACACTTACTAGCTGTGTGACCCTGGGCAAGTCACTTAACCCCATTGCCAAGCCCCCCCCCAAAAAAATTGTACTTTGGTATTTAAAAATGCTTTTCAATCAAACACAAAGTAAAGGTAACTTCTATATTTGTGACTATTTATTCTAACTCATTGTAATGCAAGATCCATTACTAAAAAGTACTTTGCTAGACTATGAGATAATTCTTAAGTGACATTCTTAACAATGCAAAAAGGTAAATATCAAAAAAGCTAAAGTTGACATTTTGTATATATAGTATTTTTTTTTAAATCAGGGAAAAGAGCTAGAATTGGAATTTAAAGTACAGTTGCATGCTTTCTTGATTTAGGAACCAAATGTTCTGTTCCATCAACAGGTCAGGTTTTGAAATAGTTACCTTTCATCTTCCTCCTTCTCCCTCTTTGCTATAATTCTGTTTCTCTTATTTTCCATCTGCTCTTCAAATAATTCATGTTTTCAAAGTTCAGCTTTGATATAAGACCACCTTCATTTAAACTTTTAAAAAGACTACTACTTAATTTAAACTGTCTTCATTTCTAGATAGAATACTCAGAAAGTGGCCTACTCTATTATAATTAATTTCAATAATCATATTATAAACAATCTCTATCTTCCTCAAATAGAAGTATGAAAACCAGATACCTTATTCCCATGTGTACCAGAAAGAACTTTGGTTCTTCTCTCAGACTGAGCATTTGTTAACTGAGGAACTCCTAAAGAAGTGTTTGTTGATTTGACTGACTTTGGGCCAGTCACTTCACATCTCTCTAGACTTCATTTTCCTCATGGAATCCTGACTACAGGAGCTCTCTGGATCCTTCCAGATCTCACCGCTCTGAAATTCTAATGCTATGCCATTTGCCCATAACTTGCAAACAGGAAAAAAGTCAGCTGCAAATGAATTACTCCCTTCTACCCTGGTAATGCCATTTAATTTACAGGTTTAACAGATCAAATGACAACTCAACTGATTAATCAGATGGTCACATAAGTTCCACACCTTAACTATCTTTCCTTACAAAGTAAGCCCAGAGGAACATTTCTATTTGGTGAGATGCAGTAAAAGTAAAAAAGGCTTTCCTACAGCTCAGGATAATGTAAAACCGGTTATTCCACCTGCCATTTCCAAGGTTTCTTTCTGCTCTTCTCTTCTCCTCTCCACTCCTCCCCTCCCCTCCCCTCCCTTCTGTCTGTCTGTCTGTCTCTCTCTCTCTCTCTCTCTCTGTCTCTCTCTCTCTCTCTCTCTCTCTCTCTCTCTCTCTCACTATAGGACATACAGGTGGAAAATACTACAATCCTCCAAAACCTCACAATTTTAAAGGGGAAAAGGAGGGAAGGAAGGTACTTCTGAAACGTTATTTACAATGACTCTAATTCATGTTGCAAAAAAATAAGTTGCAAAAACATTTCAAACAAATTGAACTGTGTTTACCTTTGAAAATAAAAGTTCATAAATGACATCACCTATTTGATAGAATGGGTTTAATCATTCCTTTCATCTCAAGTTGGAAGGCAGCTAATAGCTATTTGGTAAAACAACAAAGAAAAAAAGCACTACTTGGGTACAGCAACAAGAAATTAACCTCAGGCTGTGATATATACATGTACAGGCACTTAGTATTCTCAAAATGCACTAGCAAGTAACATTTTGCTTTGGTGAAACTGCTTATTTCTTCAAGTTCTATGCCTTCTGTTAAGATGCAGTTCTAGCATAAAATAGAAATCACACAGAAAAGGTGACAATGTTCAAAAGCATTCGGTGTCTTCTTGAACTGAATGTATGGAATCTGTATGGATTGAAACATGATTTTGGAACTTAACATCTCAGTCACCATTTTATTCTATGGCAGAAGTGACTGTAAAAGTACTCTATATTCACAATAGTACTGGGGAACTCTTGATTGAACAAGTTCACTCCTCAAAGTGTTAAACTGGAACTGTCAGATTCTTGCCTGTAGACAGGATTCTACTAAATCTGTGAGGCTTTGAGCATCCACCTGAAGGGCCACAATAAAGGTGGATTCCAAAGAGGTCATGTTTACTTGTCCATGGTCACAGCCAGCCAGGATTCAAAACCAGGTTTTTGGGTTTTTTGTTTTTTGTTTTTTTAATTGCAAATTTGGCATTTGTTTAAAAAAATTTTTTTAAAGAGAAGCCATCAACTTTATAGTTTACAAAGATGTTGTACTTGCCTCAAAATAATGCTCCGCAGAAGCGAAAGAATTAGCTCTGTGTTACATATAAGGAAACAGAAGCTCAGACAAGTAAACGACTTGCCCACTGTCATACAAATTCTATCCAAACCTGGCCTCCAACCCAGGGCTCCTGACTGCAGCACTGCTGAGCTTTCCACTGTATCCTGATCCCTTTGAAGCTTACACACTGAATATGTGATGTGTCCCCCATTT